>NC_137959.1:28589773-29189773 GCF_963924665.1 Micromys minutus | reverse complement strand
AAAACCCAAAGACTATGAAGTTCTGGAACTGTTTTAATCAGGGGACGAGTGTACCACAGTTGAATGGAGCCGCCCAGTTCTGTCAGTCGGCTCTTCACGTTTTTACCTCGCAGAAACCTGGGTACAGCCGCTTCTTCCCAGGGAGTTCAGGACAACCAGGGATCCTACAGTCTAAAGTCTCCCGAGAATCAGGAGGCGAGGTGAACGACTTGGGGGAGCCTTGCTGGGAGGTTGTAGGTAGGAACGATACCGGCAGCACTGGAATAGCCGTGTAGGGACGCCTCACTGAACCGGAGCCTTTACTGAAGACCTTGAAGTTTAAGTAACCGGGCCGAGGGATGGGGGGCGGGAGTAGGAGGCGTTGCAGGAACAAGTAGGAAGAGCGTGTCCTACCGGAAAGCCTGTACAGACGCATGCGCGCTCCGGAATGGGCGGGAGCAGGGGAGGGGCCTCACCTCACGGTTTCGCTGGGTTTCTAGAGCAAATATTTGACATTCCAGGCTTATCGTGGTAGCGGGGCTGAGTAGGCGAGCTCCCGGTGGGTCGCCCCGAGAAGGATTGTTGGGTGTGCACAGCACCCATTTTCCACTATATCGGGTCACTGTGTCCCTGCGCTATTGTGTGGGAAAACCCGGGAGGATCACCATCCATCCTAGGTTCTCTGGCTCCGCACGACCTTCCTTGGTCATGAGTTGGGGATGCACCCGGGTTATGGGCTGCTTTTTACCCAAGACTGATATGAAGCGCCCCGCTGTTTCCAAACACACGAGGTTCTTCTTTAGCCTTGGCCTCGGCATCCTGTATTCTAAGTCCCAAGCCAGGCTGTAGCTCTTTACTCTCACCAGACAGAAAACTATTCTGAGCCCACAGGGCGGCCTGGAAACAGCAGTAAGGGAGTCTCACCAAACTGCATGGGGCTAATGGGACTAGTCTGAACTGGGTTGAGACGCAGACTCCCGTGGACAGTTCAACTCTAGCCGGTACCTGCAGGAGCTCTTTCAATAGCCAGATAACATCTCTATCATTCAAGAGAGATTAAAAACAAGCAGGCAAATCCCAAGTGGGCTGGCCCTCCAGACCCCGACCAGCTGACCCAGCCTCATTTAGAATATAGTTTTCTTAAGGTCTGAGGCGAGATTCTCTACTGGCATTAAGGCCTGAGCCTTCAGGTCCACAGTAACTTAGGCTTTGCACTGCCGGCACTACACCGAACTGACTCTAACACCTGTATGGGCACGTCCCTCTCTGTGATCTCTAGTGACCTCCCACAGTTCTAAGAACCCTTGATCTTTACGGCCCTCCCTTTCCCCCACGGGTCTCTCCCACCGCCTTCCACTGTGGATACCTGGTAGCGCTCACTGTCGGCCTTTGACCCTGAGTTGGCTTCCATTAAACTCAAGCCAGACGTCGCGACCCTTACAGTCCCTAGATTGCCTCCCGTTGACTTCCACGGGTCTCGCATGACCCTTGCGGAATGGAAAAGGCCTCTGATCCTTCACATTCTTTTGCGGAGGACTCATAGTGCCTGCTGGAAAGGAAGTAGGAGAAAGAATGGATTCGTCCCAGAAGTCTCGCTGGACGGCAGCAAGAGGTGGGACTCCAGCCGCCCAGCGCACGCCCCGGCAGAAGTGAGCTCTTGCCTCCTGGGCAGGGTTCTGGCTCTCCCGCGAGGTTCCCTGCGCCCGTCCTGATCACGTGGCGCTCCGGGCCGCAGGTAACACGCCGGAGTAGGCTGAGATCGCCTGCCGCGCCGCCCAGCCCCAAAGGGCACGGCGGGCGGGTCTCTGCAGCTCCCACTACACCCCGCCGCAGGTGCCGCCCCCAACACACCGGATCCCGCCCAAGCTCCTCTGTCTGCTGTCGGTCGGTACGTGCGTGCGCCTCGTCGGTCCGCGTGTGTGTGGCCGAGCGCCCCCTTCCTCTGCGGCCATGACTCCACCGCCGCCGCCGCCCCCACCCCCGGGCCCAGACCCCGCCGTAGACTCCGCCTCGGACCCCTGTCCCGAACCCCAGTCGCTGGTTGTTTTGTTCGGGGCCACTGCGGGTGCGCTGGGGCCGGACCTAGGCTCGGACGAGACCGACTTAATCCTCCTAGTTTGGCAAGTGGTGGAGCCGCGCAGCCGACAGGTAGGGTGGAAAGAGGTGGCGGGGGATGGGGGTGGGTTCTCGGGACGCTTCGGGGCCTGAGAGGCACAGCGGCTCATTGGGTTACCCCTGGTGCTTTTAGGTGGGGACACTGCACAAGTCGCTAGTTCGCGCCGAGGCGGCCGCCCTGAGTCCGCAGTGCCGCGAGGCGAGCGGACTCAGCGCAGACAGCCTTGCGCGGGCGGAGTCCCTGGACAAGGTGCTGCAGCAGGTGAGCGCGGGGGCCCGCGGGGGTGGCGGGACTGCGGCGTGGCAGGTACACTAGCCCCCTGTGGTAGGGGGAGGGCAGGAGGCGAGGCCCGGAGCAGGGACAGGACAGGGTCTTGTTTGAAACTTTTGAGCGACTGCCGTGTGTCCGCGTGCTAGGCCATTCCCAGAGACACCTTACCTTCCAACCTTTACAGGCACTCACTCCTGTTGCGGGAGTGGACCGTGGCGGCTGGGGAACCCACCCCTGAGGTCCCCTCTTTTCCCTCCCACTCCCCGCTAGCAGAGGACGCCTCAGAAATAGGGTCGAGGGGCTTAGGTTTGGCGGTAGATCACTTGGTCTCTGCCGCCTGCTCTCCTGGGAACCGCTGAAGCGAGGGCGTCGGGCGGTGTCTGCCTCAGGGGTAGACGCCTCTAGGTGAGGGCGGCTGGTTTAGGCCTGTCCCAGCCGACTGGCCAGGCGTGGGTGGGTGCTGGCCGAACACAATCTAGGGGCTACCTGCCCGCGGAGCCCAAAGGCCCAGGGGCATGCCCCACCCCCACCCCACCCCGCACCCTGGCCAAGTGGGAGTGAGTCTCACTAGTTTCCCTGTCTGCACTGGTGCACTCACCCCATGACTGAGTTGTAATGAGTCTTAAGTCCTTTAGATTCTTCCCTCTTCCAACTCTGGTTCTTAATGAGGAAACATACAGATGCTGCAACTGAGCCATGTTACAGAAGGGCTCCAGGTTTGCTGCTCACCTGTAGAAAATCTGGGTGCCTTTCCCTGTCCGCCTTAGATTGAAAAGTGTCACAGAATTGCCAGGGGAAGGGCAGGATCGTGCTGGGTAGCCTTCAGAGTGCCACCCCCTCAAAGAGCAAACAGTTTACTGCCAGTTGGTCGATAGGGTGTGGGTCAAAGCTCAGGCTGCTGCTAGTGTCCAAGTATGAAGCTCTGTCCTTGGTGTTTCTGTTCCTTGGTTGGTCAGACCAAGGGGCGGAGCCGCCATTGACCAAGAGCCTTTTGGCCCTCGGGCAGGTGTGAACCTCCCCCACCTGTCTGAGGGTGGTGCCAGGTCCAGGACAGGTTTAACCTGCTTTGTCCCTCCCTTCCCCACCTGCTTGCCTCACTCCACCAGGTGTTTGCTCTGGCCCTACTCCAGACTCCTGGAGTGTGTTTGATGGGGGCTTGGGTTATGTGTGACTGTTCTCATTTGGCCTAGAGGAGGTGAAGGTGGACTAGGGCAGGGGTGGGAATTAGCAGCCTGGGATTTAGGGCAAGGCCTTCTACTTCCCAGGCAGGGTAGGGCTGAACATCCTGCTAAACCAGCTTTGCAGCCTGAGTCCCTCCCTCCTCCTACCCCCAGTTTCAGCTGCCTAGCTGGGAATCTATGTCTGAGTCTCCACTCCCTGTCCCCAGTTCTCACAGCTGGTGAGCGGGGATGTGGCTCTGCTGGGCGGGGGCCCCTATGTGCTCTGCACGGATGGGCAGCAGCTGTTGCGACAGGTTCTGCATCCTGAGGCCTCCAGGAAGGTATGTCATTGAGAGCACATGGGTATGGTTGGGTTTCCAAGGCCCCTGTTGTAAACACCTTAGGTTACCTATTCATCCCCACTCCCATGTGCTCCCAGAACCTGGTGCTCCCCGACACCTTCTTCTCCTTCTACGACCTCCGCAGAGAATTCCATACGAAGCACCCAAGCACCTGCTCCGCCAGAGACCTCACAGTGGGCACCATGGCACAGGGTATCTGTGACCCATCAGAATTAAGGTGGAGGGGTGACTATTATGTCCAAGCATGTGCACGATGCCATATGGGTTGTGTTAATGTAGGCAAGACTATGTTTTCGGCCTCCTTCTTTAGGGTGCCCATGTCTGCATTTATGCTGAGATACATTTGGAATGTGGACATGTCTGTGTTTGGTCTGAGGACCTGTAGGTACATGTATGAACTGGATCATAACTAGTGTTTGCCAGGATTCTGTGGGTGTTTGGGGGGTGATGTGGGATGTATGGACCTGGACCTCAGTTGTCACTTCTGTCTATAGACTTGGGACTAGAAACAGATGCTACGGAAGATGACTTTGGGGTTTGGGAAGTGAAGACTATGGTAGCTGTTATTCTCCATCTACTTGAAGGGCCCAGTGGTAAGATTCTTGCCCTGCTTGTCAGCTCCTGTCAGGGCTGGGTGCATGCCCATGACTTCCTCAGAGTCCTCTTGAAGACTTGTGACCTTCTCTTGAGAGAACACAAGGTGGAAAAACCCTGTCACCTCAATCCCCTCACCTGTCCTATTTTCGCAGAGCTTGGTGGGGAGACTTCCTCCACCAGACCCTGCTGAACCCCGTGCCATCTCCTCTCAGGTCCATTGTTCTCAAAGCCAGAGGTGGTGAAGCAGAAATATGAGACAGGACCTTGGTGAGTGTGGTGGGAACAGGGATGCAGGTGACAATGTTTGAACAGCTCTGATCCTGTGCTCTGCCCTCACAGCAGCAAAGCTGATGTGGTGGACAATGAGACTGTAGTACGGGCCCGCGGGTTGCCCTGGCAGTCATCAGACCAGGATGTGGCTCGATTCTTCAAAGGGCTCAACATTGCCAGGTGGGTGTGGCAGGATGGGAGGGGTTAGAGGGCAAGCCTTCCCAGGAGGCACTAACAACACAGGGCTCCACAGGGGTGGTGTGGCCCTCTGTCTCAACGCCCAGGGCCGAAGAAATGGTGAGGCCCTCATCCGATTCGTGGACAGCGAACAGCGGGACCTAGCCCTGCAGAGACACAAGCACCATATGGGTGTCCGCTATATTGAGGTGGGGCTTTTGGCTAGAAGTGGAGCAGGGGCAAAGCTGAGTAAGGACTGAGACCTATGGGCTGCTTTCTATACCTGCAGGTATATAAAGCCACAGGGGAGGAATTTGTAAAGATCGCAGGGGGTGAGTGTGCCCATAGAAGGCTCTAGTTCTCTCTCTTGTCTTGATCTGTATCCCATTTCCCACACTCACTGTCTCTTGGGTCCCCTGTGGGTGCATGCTACAAGGATTAAATCAGCAAAGCACTCCTGTCCTTCTAACCTAGGCACATCACTAGAGGTGGCCCGTTTCCTGTCACGGGAAGATCAAGTGATCCTTAGGCTACGGGGACTGCCCTTTTCAGCCGGGCCGACAGATGTTCTAGGCTTCCTGGGACCAGAATGCCCAGTGACTGGAGGTGCTGATGGGCTGCTCTTTGTGCGCCACCCTGATGGCAGGCCTACTGGGGACGCCTTTGCTCTCTTTGCCTGTGAGGAACTGGCGCAGGCTGCTCTGCGCAGGCACAAAGGCATGCTGGGTAAGCGATACATTGAACTCTTCAGGAGCACTGCAGCTGAGGTGCAGCAGGTGAGCACTCAAAGCTCCCCATGTTCCAATGTGCTGCTTCTTCAGCCTTGGGTCCCCTGTGTAGCATGATAAACCTGTTGCCTTTCTTACTAGGTCCTTAACCGCTATGCAACCAGTCCACTCCTTCCCACACTGACTGCTCCACTGCTGCCGATTCCCTTTCCACTGGCAGGAGGGACTGGTAGGGACTGTGTACGCCTTCGAGGCCTACCCTACACAGCCACCATTGAAGACATTCTGAGTTTTCTAGGAGAGGCAGCAGCTGACATTCGGCCTCATGGTGTGCACATGGTGCTCAACCAGCAGGTGAGACTACCGTTAGGAAAAGCAGGAAAGGATATGTTAGGAGTAAGGCACTTTTATTATGTGACAAACTGCTTACAAGGTGGTACATACAGGGCCGACCATCTGGTGATGCCTTCATCCAGATGACGTCAGTGGAGCGTGCTCTGGCTGCTGCCCAGCGATGCCACAAGAAGGTGATGAAAGAACGCTACGTGGAAGTAGTCCCTTGTTCCACAGAGGAGATGAGCCGTGTGCTGATGGGGGGTTCCCTGAGCCGCAGCGGCATGTCACCTCCACCGTGCAAACTGCCCTGTGAGTGCTTCTTGGGTCAGAGGAAGAAGCATGTGGGAGCCAAGCTGTTCTAAGCCACCACTTTCTATTCTGGGTAACCATGGGCTCTCTAAAATGTGCTCTTGTCTCTAGGCCTCTCACCACCTACCTACGCCACCTTCCAGGCCACCCCAGCCCTCATTCCCACAGAGACAACAGCACTATATCCCTCTTCTGCACTGCTTCCAGCTGCCAGGGTACCCACTGCCGCCACTCCCCTTGCCTACTATCCAGGGCCAGCCACTCAACTCTACATGAACTACACGGCTTACTATCCCAGGTATCTCGACAGCCTCAGACCTCCTGTCACCACTCGGAGAGATCCCCACTTATTTCTGGCCCTGAATTCATTTTGAGATGGGAAGGGAGTTACAGATGTGGGCTACAGATGTGCGGATATCACTGTAGTGGCAGAGAGTTCGGAAAGTACAAAGGATCAAGCACAAGGCACAGGTTACAAGAGAGAATGGTCTTGGTCTAGGTTGTAGATGGGATGTATGACCAAGTTCCTATGTCTCCCACGCTAGCCCTCCAGTTTCTCCCACGACTGTGGGCTACCTCACCACACCTCCTACTGCCTTGGCCTCTACGCCCACCTCAATGTTGTCACAGCCAGGAGCCTTGGTCCGAATGCAGGGGGTCCCATACACAGCTGGTATGAAGGATCTTCTCAGTGTCTTTCAAGCCTACCAGGTGAGGTTGTGTTGTAGGGACGAGGAAGTGCTCGAGGGCCTGGCTGAGCTTGGAGCTCCAATCCCTAAATATGTGTCACTTTGCACAGCTGGCTCCTGACGACTACACCACTCTGATGCCTGTTGGTGACCCATCTCGCACTGTGTTACAAGCCCCGAAAGAGTGGGTGTGTTTGTAGAAGAGGAAACCAGGAAGCAGAATTAGCTGATGTCCCCAGCTAACAAGCCTTTCCTGAGTCTAGAGTACCCTCAACCCAGTGGCTGCTTTCTGGCTTGTCAAAGGCACCTGGAAAAGGCACCAAGCTCAGCACCATTCTCCTTCCTCCGATGATGGCTACCTTACAGGCAGGGCTGGAGATGTGATGTGGCTGCTCCATTCCTGATGGTGTGACAGGCAGAAAAACCTTCCATCTGTCTTCGGTCCCCAGACACTGAGCTTGAAGGGTGTACAGCAGGCCTGTGTTTCTTTTTAAAATGTTTAGGCCTGGTACCTTTAATATTTATGACTCCTGGGAGATTCACCTGAGCCTGACTAGAGAGGCCCAGTTTGTCTGCTCTCCTGATCCTCACCCTTGGGATACCTGGACTCTGAAGTACCAGGGTGGCTTCACAATAAGTATGCTGATCCTGCTCCAACCAGGGCCAAGGGATGACAAACCACTAGCTGAACGGTTACACCTGTAACCAGCATTCAGGAGGTAGAGACAGGAGGACTGCCTGTTCAAATCCAGACTGTTATACATAGGAAATTCTAGTCCAAGCTGTCTAGATTGTGCTGCTGCAGTATCCCCAGGGAACACCAGAGGGCACGTAGCACATGTAAACTCAGGTTAAAGGGGACTTTGCCAAAGTCTTTTTCAACACTTGGAAGACCAGTTGTCCAGAAGCCAGCAAACACCATGACGTGTCCTTTGCATGGATTAGAGGGTACAGAACTCAACCCTTAGAAGAAAGTTTGAACTCTTACCTCCTGGTCAAGCAGACTTTTAAAAAGCCAAAGAGCCTTTGGCCCAGATGGAGAAAAATTGAGATTTCAAAGAGACTGTTGATCTGTCACTGTTTATTTCAGCACTGTAACTGAGGAAGAGCCTGAACTTCTGGCTCATCTTCCCTTTGTATTTGTATAAGGAGCACTGTACTCCTATAAAAGATTTTAAAATACAAAATGTACAAGAAAACACAATCCCAAGTGCTGTAAACATAACCAAAAACCAATTTCTTCACCTACACATCCGTTCTATAAAACACAAGGTTTCAACTGGAGCCCATGTGTTCTACATATTAAGCACTGGGCTTCTCGGCTAGGCCCAGCAGAAGTCTGGTGATACTGGCTGGCCCTCTACATTTTTCTAGTAAACAGAAGGCTGTTCCTTCATCCTCATCCCAAGCTCTGGTATAGGTGAGGGGAAAGGGTGTGTGCTGGCAAATGCCCGGTTGCTCAGTGCTGCTACTGGAAATCAATCTGCATAGTCCAATGGATGTGTGCTTTACCACCATTTTGCACAAAAATTTAAGTCTTTATCTACAAAACCAAAAAATATGACTCTTACATGAAAGCTTATACAAAGCTAATATAAAACCATTACATAGAATACAAAGCTCTATTTTAAAATCTAACCTGTTTTAAATAGGAAAGCATCTCTAATGCTACAGGCATCAAGGTATTCAAAGGCATCAAATTTGGTGCATAGCAACTCTGGATCATAGAGGCTTTTATTCTTGAAGGCAGCAAAGCAGCACCCCCAAGGGGTCTTGCAATGACCCCATATGAGGCAACTGCCCCTGGGGAAAGAGGAAGCAAATTTGGCCAAGTCTGCAAGTTCACCTGAGAGGCCAATGCCTTTAGCTGTGGGCTACCAACCATGGGGCCCCTAAAGCAAATATCGCTATCCACACTCATTAAAATAAAACTCACTTTCAAAGAAATCTGGAAAATATCCAGCTCCAAGAGTGGCTACTGATAAGACTGTTCTCTAACTAGTTTTAGGGGAGAAATGTAAAGCATCATGTTAAAAACAAAACACATACTTCTCTCATCTTGAATCAGTACATCCTACCCTGCAACAGGCCAACTCCTGCTTAGGCCTGATACAGCCTTAGTAAAAGACAGCCCCTATCATCAAGGGTCGCAATCACCTAGAGGAACGTTAAGTCTTCGGCCAGTGCAGCACAGTGTCTCATTTATAGGCACTCAATTTGCTTTCTGAATGAATGAAAGTACAACATTTCATTTGAAAACAGACTGTAAAATTCAGAGGCTTTAAAAGGGAAGGGTAAAGGCAGGGTTTAGGAATAGTCCTTTGGTAGACAGCAGGCTGGAGTATTATGCTGGCCCCTGCCTTAGACACAAATCTCACAACCAGCAGCAGCAGCACCACTGTGTCTTTGGTGTAGAAGGACGGACAGATCTATGATACCACCTCATTTCTGGATGTGTCTCAAAGCCTTGTGGAGGAAAGGCTGGTTTTTAGGTCACATAGCCAAGACACTATGGGACAGAATTGTTGCAGGCTATAAACAGGAGATAAGCCTTCCATGTCATGTGAATCTTAAAGCCTTCTCCACTGGAGTCCTGCATTTTATTTACTCTCTTCTATTACACAGCTCATTCATATTTAGCTCCTAACACTGCTGGTCTGGCCTCAAGGAATTAAAAAAAACTGCAAAGCCTTAAACTATCAGGATACTGGCTTCAAAGACTATAGACTAAAGGCAGAGGCTCCCACTTGAAAGGTTAGGTAGAAAATAACTACCTAAGCTAAAACCCTACCTTTGAAATTCATCTTACAAATGACCGTTTTACCCAAGGTCCTGAGGGGAAGAAAAAGCCTGAATATGGAGCTAGTGGAGAAACGGCTTGATAACTACCTAAAGTTACAAAAGGCTATGCTCTGGAATGTATTCATATGCCAACACTTCAATGATGGAATGGTCTTCTCGATTTACCTAACACTTTATAAAGAGTCTGAGCTACATTTGGCTTTATTTCCTATGACTCTATGAAAGGCTTCAGGATGCATGCTAAGTTTCTGAGGTGTAAGTGTGGGTTTAGGAAATTTATTTTTTGTCTGAATCTGGAAGGGTTTATCAAAAGTTCTATTTTAAAAACATCATCAAAACTAAAGGGCTCTTCAAATGACCAGAAAGCAGTACAAATTAGTAATCCTAACTATGCAACCAGGTCACCTGCAAGAGCAGCACCTCTGAGATAGAGCCTGCTGCATTCATACTCAAAGCACCCATCATATAAAAGTATCCTATTTAAATACATATATATATATATAAAAAAGCAAAGCTCATTTTCCCACAGCTAATGCTGTTCCTGTTCTTTTACAAAATCTGCCCAAGGCTTAAGGTGAAGGAATGCTGCTTTTCCCACAGTGAGTCCAACTTCTGCAACAGATTCTAAAGTCTGGTTGGAAACTTGAAGTTCCAGGAGAGGAGCAGGCTGAGCAGGTGGTGGGCACAAGGTTTCACTGAGCACTGTTAGAACTCATCACATCTGGAGACTCCGGACCTGGGAGAGGAGCGTCTCTGATCACTTCCGGGCCTTGGGAAACAGAAATCTGGGACATGTCTCTCCCAATAATCTCGTTCACTACAAAAAAAGGAAGAGTGATTAGCAACTTCAAAGGAATTATCATATGAAGTTTTTTCTTTTCCTCTCTTAGACATTTTCCTTCCCATGGCTTTAAGTAAAGGTAAGGGCAGCACTGGACTGTTGCTTGCTCCAGAACTGATTGACACTGAGGATGAAAGCAACATTCCTCAAGGAGTTTTCCCTTTCTTCCCCCTAATTTCTGTTTGGACTTTATGTGTATGAATTTCTTGCTTGCATGTATGTCTGCACACCATGCACCATGCCTGGTGCCCTTGGAGGTCAGAAGAGATCCCCTAAAAATGGGAGTTACAGATGGCTGTGAATCACAATGTGGGTGCTGGGAATCAAATCCAGGTCCTCAGCAAGAGCAGCAGGTGATCTTTGTGTTTGCTTTTAGAGACAGGGTTTTTCTGTGTAGTCCTGGCTGTTCTTGAACTCAGAGATATGTCTGCTTTTGCCTCCCAAGTGCCTGGATTAGAGAGGTGTGTGCCCCAGGAACTGGAGAGATGGCTCAGTGGTTAAGAGCACTGTCTGCTCTTCCAGAGGTCCTGAGTTCAATTCCCAGGCTCACAACTATCTAGCTGGGATTTAACGCCCTCTTCTGACATATATGTGTACATGTAGAGTAGTCACATACAAAATAAATAAATAAATACATCTTTAAAGGTAGTGCCCCTACTGCTTAGCAAGTGCTCTTTACTGCTGACTCATCTCCTTAGCTCCCACAGAAACATTCTTATCCTCACTCCCAAAGCTCATGTTACAAGCAGAGCTAGAAAAGTACTATTAAAAAAATGTTCAGGGGTAACTTCTAATGCAATGCCTTACCTCCTCTGACCTCTGAAGGCACTAGGCATGGATGTAGTATAAGGCATATACATGCAGGCAAAACCCATACACATAAAATTTTTGCAAAATCTTTAAAAAGTAGATATTCAACTTATTCTAACTTTTCCTACTTTGAATTCCTCTGGGAAAGTTTTCCCTTTTGGTTTCCCACAGTGCCACCTAAGAATATAAAGTGAAAGAAATGTTTTAGCCAGAGTAAACCACCAAGCTTTAGGGGATTCTTTGTTGTCTTGTCCTAATACATGTACCCTTTATTATATGGGGGCATTTGTATATAGGTAGTCCTTTCGAATTACAGGCTCTTGCTTTCTCTAATGTGCCCAAGACCTCAGAAAGCACAATGTCTATGGGGCTAATGCCATACATTTCCATCTGAAAGGAAAAAAGGTAAGAAAGCTGGGTGTGGAGGCTCACACATGTAATCCCCAGCACTCAGAAAGCCAAACTAGACAGACGACAGAGGGAGCTCCAGGCCAGGCTGGGCTAGGGAGTCCTCCCCTAAAAACAAAAAGAGAGGAATCAACAAGAAAGGAGAAAGAAAAACAAGACACAGCACTTCCAGTCTCATCTTTCCTGTGTTATAGAGAGTGTGGGTTGGGTCATTTTTTGGGTGAGCAGACAAGGTCTTACAGATGGAGCCTAAGCAAGGGATCTTTCTGTTCCAGTCTCCAGACAGCTAGGACTTTAGGTATCCAGCACCATACTTAGCCATTCTTTTCAACTAATGATTCCACTCCTGGAAGTGGAAGAGATGACTTAGCAGTTAAGACCCAGATTTGGTCTCCAGCACTCACAAGGCAGCTTACAAACATCTGTAACTCCATTTCTAAGGGATTCAATTCCCTCTTCCAGCTTCCCCAGGTGTTCACATACATGCAGGCAAAAACTGCATACATATAAAAGAAATCATTTGAAAAATTTAAAGATTCCACTCCTATATATATATATATATACACAAGTGGATTAAAAAAGTAAGTCCATATAATTTTCCTTTTTAAGATAACTATCTCTGGGGCTGGAGATAGTGTAGTGGCTGCTCTTCCAAAAAAATTAAGTTCAATTCCCAACACAAACATAGCAGTTCACAACCATTTGTAATTCCAGTTCCAGGGGATTTGGCATCTTCACACAGACATACAGGCAGGCACAACACTAATGTACATAAAATAAAAAATAAAATCAAAGAAAAAAAAAAACTATTTCTGACTTGGGAGGCAGAAAGAAGCACACTGATCTGAGTTCAGCCATAGAATGCTCTCTGAGGCTTGGTAGCTGTCTGCCTAGCTTGAAAGACTTGTCTTAAAATAATAAGGTGGAGAATGAGGAGTGAAACACTTTCTCCCCCTCTCTCTGTCATACATGTTCATTCAAAACTCTCTCCCTCTTCTCTATCTCTCTCCCACTTCCCTCCCTCCATCTCTTCCTCCCTCTTTCCTTCCTTCCCTCTACTTCCTGAGATTACAAGCGCGTGCCATTACACCTAGATGCAACTTCAATTTTCACTTCATTTTGAATATATGTATTTATTCACTTATTTGTATCATAGTACACAAATTATACAAGATGCTTTACATGTTTCTGCCATTTTCAGATGACAAGAGATATTTAGATCCCTACTGTACCATTTTCTTCTTTGTTTTCAGTATTTTGAGATAGGTTATGTCCTAGAACTCTCTAAGCTGGCTTGAACTCAAGAGATCCTCCTGACTCTTGAATGCTACCATGCCCAGCTCCTTCTTGTTTTAATTTATTAATTGAGATAGGGTCTCACTGTGTAGAGGGCTGGTCCTGAATTCAGGTATCCACCAGCCTTTTGCTCAAAGGTATGTGACACCATGCCTGGCCATTTTCTTTCCTTCAAAGAATAAAATGAACTAAAAGCCCAAAATAAAAAAGTCAACAGCTCTTAATACCAGTGCCAGCAGATTATGTAGGTCATAGCATCTGGCCCAGTTTAGCAGCCCACAATTCTTAACTCCCAACACCTGAATCTGTCTGTGCCAGCACAACACAAGTAAAAACCACCAGTTGTATCTGCAGTTACCAGAACAAAACAGTAATGACAACAACAAAATGTTCTTTAGAAAATATCCTACACAGCAGAACAGGGTGTTATGTAGTCACAGGCCTCTCCTTTAAGCTATTTCCCATACAAAAGGATTCAAAGTTGTATTTCACAAGAACTGGTATGGTTAAAAAAAGCAAAACACCACTACCACCACCCCTAAGTAACAAATAAAACCCCTTAAAACCAGATGAGGAGGAACAAGGTGGCCAGGGTAAATTTTTGAAATACTTACAAATATACAAAAACTCAGGAGGCTTTTGGGTTATTTTGTTTTCCCCAGACAATTTCTCTGTGTAACAGATCTAGCTATCCTGGAACTCAAAGATCTGCTTGCCTCTGCCTCCGTGGTGTTGGGATTAAAGGAGTGTGCCACCATCACCTGGCTTGGTTTGGTTTCTGAGTCAAGGTCTCTTTATATAGTCCTTGCTGCCTGGAGTTAGCTATGTAAACTAGGCTAGCCTCAAATCTACACAGACACTCCTGCCTCTACCTTCTGTCAAGATAATTTTTCCTTCCTCTTTTTGGCCTGGACGGTGTTAAAAGTTGATTCAAAGGACCTTTCTTTGACTCAAACTTTTCAGTGAATTCATCTTTGCAGTGGATTTTGGGTCTTATTTGGACTTTTATTTAATCCCAGCAGAGGAAGAGACAAGTGGATTTTGTGAACTCTAGGCTAGCCTGGTCAACATAGTGAGTTCCAGTACAACCAGAGTTACACACTAGAGACATCCTGTCTCAAGATAGGGGGATATGGGGAGACTCTTTAGGCTGAACATGGGAGGGCCAGGAGGCCAAGGATACCTTGAGCTACCATTAGACTGCCTCAAAAAATTTTTTGTTAATTTACTAAAATCTGATCAATGTGCCTTCTCAAGCTAAAGACAAAAATAAATTCTAAAATATTTAGCAGGTATATGGATTTTTCTGCTGTCTTAATAATTTTTTGTTTAGTTAATTGAGACAAAGTCTATCTACATAACCCTAGCTGCCCTAGAACTCACCCTGTAGACCAGGCTTGTCACCAACTCACAAAAATCGACTTCCTGATTCTCAAGTGCTAGGATTAAAGGCACACACCCCCACTTGCAGCACAAGGCATTCTTCACTAGCAACTAAAATGTATCTAGTTAGTCACTTGGATCCAGCTTCCTAGTGCTTCTCAGCTTCCCTTGTAGCTAGTGAAGATCTCTCCAAAGTAATAAGACAAAAAGGGAGAGTATATCTTGCTCATTACCTGCCTGGCTTTCCTCTTCTCCCTTTCCTCCACTCCTTTCAGTGGACTAAGATTTAGTCATCAAAGTGCTAATTGCTTTGATAAAACTTGGGAGAAAGAGAAACAAGAAATCAAATGGAATCTTAATCTGTGAACTACCAGGAAATACAAGAGAACCCTATTCTAATTAATTTGGGCTCCCCATTGTGCTAGTTAAACTAATATTAACAGAAATAAAGGCCAAGTATCACTCCCATACCTTCAGGCGAATCTCTAAATTCAATGCCAGTTTGGTGTACATTCCAGTTATAGCCCAGGCATTAACATGGTGAGAACACATCTCAAAACAGACACTAAGCTCAATGCCATAATGGCAATACAGAATATGTAAGCTTATTTATTTTTAGATTATTTTTAGGATCTATATAGCCCTGGATGACCTGAAACTTGCTATGTCAAGGAAGCTGACCTTGAACTCAAGACGTGCCTGCCTCTGCCTCTAAAGTGCTAGGATAAAGTTGTGCAATAAGTAGGTATCTTGGGCTGTAGAGGTGGCTCACAATTAACTGTAATGGGATCTGATGCCCTCCTCTGGTGTGTCTTATAGACAGCAACAGTGTACTTATATATAGTAAATAAATCTTAAAAAAAAAAAAAAAGTAGGTATCTTAAGCAAATAATCAGCTTAAGCTTTTTCAACATTTTTAAACTTTCCTCCTTTCATTTTTGTTCTTACTTATCTGTTGTCTGAGACAGTCTCCTACAGCGCCGGGGGCCTCAAGCTTCCTATGCATGCAACTGATCCTCCTGCCCCTACCTTCCAAGTGCCTTAAAAAAATTTTTTTTGAGACATGGTTTGGCCATGTTATTTAATCTCTAATTCTTGAGCTTAGGATCCTCCTGCCTCATCCCCTCAACCAGCTAGAACTGTAGAGTAGGTATAGCCCCAGATTCATAGTTGGTGTCAATTCTCTTCTTACCACTAGACACTCAAGTTCATGTCCCCAGTCATAATATAATTTAAAATTTACCCCGATGTGCTGGAGAGATGGCTCAGAGGTTAAGAGCACTGCCTGCTCTTCTACAGGTTTAATTCCCAGCAACCATATGGTGGCTCACAACTATCTACACTGGGATCTGATGCCTTCTGGCATGCAGGCAGAGTACTCTTATATATAAAGAAACAAAACCTTAAAAAGCTCTATAAAATCCTGAACTCTATAAGGCTTCTAATTATAAAATATACTAAAAATATGCACAATAACCAGAAGATAATCTTCAATTTTTTTTTTACACTCAGAGGTCTAATACTAGGTAAAGAAAAAAGTGCTACATTATTATTTTTTTCCAAAACCAATTAAGGGAAATGTAATACTAATTGTTAAGATTTCATTCTGACCTGGCCTGATGGTAAATACCTTTAATCCCAGTTCACAGGAAGCAGAGGCAAGTAGATCCCTAAGTCAGAGGCCAGCTTGGCCTACATAGTAAGCCAAAGCTACATGATAAAACCCTGTCTCCCAGAAAAGATGCCATTCTGTTCTTAGGAGGCAAAGGTTAAAAGATTGAGAGTTGAAAGTCAGAGCTAGGCATAGTGGTGCACACCTTTAATTCCAGCACTTGGAATTAAAATTAAAGTAGAGGCAGGTAGATCCCTGAGTTCCAGGCCAGCCTGGTTGACAGAGTGAGTTCCAGGACTGCCAGGGCTACACAGAGAAACCTTGTTTTGAAAACCAAACTAAACAACAACCACCCATTCTACAAACAGGAAATCTGAAGTTGAAACTATACTACATGGTACTTGAAATAACATTAAAGTATTGGCCTGTATCCTTGCCTATCAATGAAAGCTGAAATTTGAAAAATAATTACTTTTTCTCAGTTTGGGTTAAGACATGAAATTCAGAAGCTTCCCTAAACTCCTGATATGGAGCATACACAGAGCCTCTTGCATGCTTGAGAAACATTCTATGACGAAGCCACATCCCTAGCCCCATAGAAGAGTCAGTTCATCTTTAACTAATCTTATTTACTGATAGCTAAACTTGAGCTTTAACGTTATAAATCATACAATTCATTCCACTACATGTACTCCTTTACCAGATCCTTAGCAAGACCCCTCTCTATCAATCTCCTTTCCAATAATCACTATCATTTCCACTCCTGGATCCTCTCTGTGCTTAATCTGGATAAGTCAGTATCCCAAGAAACAAGCAACCAAACAAAACATTAGACCCCACATTCCCTTCTATATCTAATTCTTTCACAGCTTAACATTTTTAAAATGTTAAGAAGTCAGAAAAGGGAGCTGGCATGCAAGTTGTGGGTGCTGGGAACCAAACTCAGGTCCTCTAGAAGAGCAAGTGCTCTTAACTGTTGAGCAATTTTTCTAGCCCAGATTTTGGCATTTGAAGGAGTTCTGGTCTCTGTTCTTACACACATACTTTTTTTTTTTTTAGACCAACATAACTAGTGATGAACATCATTATTGACAAATTGCTGATCTATATATGGGAGGAACCTGGGGTTAAACACTGAAACTCACTATAGAGACCAAGTAGACCTTGAACTCTCGGAGATTCATCAATCTAACTCTGCCTGCCAAATGCTGGCTGGAATTAAAGATATACACCAACCACGCCCAGCACTAAATTATTTAAAGTCTTCTAGCCATAATTCTGTAGTTTTCCATACTGTGCTAATTTCCTATTAACTTGACACCAACTAGAATTATTCAAATACAATTATTTCTCATTGAGAAAATGCTTCCAAAAACCAGGGTGCAGGCAAACATGTAGGACCTTTTCATAATTAGTGATTGAAACGGAAGAGCCCAGTCAATTGTAGGTGGAGTCACCATGGGCTGGTGGTCCTGGATTCTATAAGAGAACAGGCTGAGAAAGCCTCAGGGAGCAACCCAGCAAGCAGTATTCTCCTGGCTCTAACTGCTTTTGATGATGAACTATTATATGAAATTGCAAGTAAAATAAACTGTTTCTTCTCTAAGCTGCTTTTGATCAAGGTGTTTCATCACAGCAATAGTAACCCCAATTAAGACACACATCCTCCTCAAGTTAACACTTTTGTTTCTATCACAGTTAGACAGGAATTATGTGATAGCAGAGTAGTCCTAGCTTTTGAAAGAAGGGTTCTAAGGTTTTATCTAATAAGAGACCTCAAACTTCTAAAATACTGGGGCTAGAGAGATGGCTCAGTAGTATAAGACTGTTCTTGCAAAGGTGACAGGTTCCATTTCCAGTATCCATGTGGTAGTGCAAAGCCATCTGTAACTCCAATTCCAGGGGACTCAATACCCTTTTTTGTTTTCTAAAGGTACCATACACACGTGGTGTACATATAACAAGATTCAAAAATAAGATTTTATAAAAATCTTAAAATCCTGAACATTAATCATGCCATCTAAGGCTTTTTCTAAATGTAAGTTAATAGCACTGACACTGTCTATAATTCTAGTTCCAGAAGATGGAGTGCACTTTTCTGGGCTTCAAGAGCACACATGGCAAACATGTGGTACACAGAAATACATGCAAGCAAAAATACCCATGTGCACAAAAGAGAACAATCTTAAAGTCAAATGCAAATGCCATTTAGGTAATTGGAATCTATCACATGATTCCCCTCTCCACAGCACTGAGGACTGAACCCAGGACTTCTCTACATGTTAGACAAGCACTGCAATAATTTTCTTTTTCTTTTTAAAGGTTTATTTATTTTATATATATGAGTACACTGTAGCTGTCTTTAGACACACCAGAAGAGGGCATCAGATCTCATTACAGATGGTTGTGAACCACCATGTGGTTGCTGGGAATTGAACTCAGGACCTCTGGAAGAACAGTTAGTGCTCTTAACTGCTAAGCCATCTCTCCAGCCCAATAATTTTCTTTCTTGGGTGGGGCTTAGTAACATATGCTTTTAATCCCAGTATTAGGAGGTGGAGGCAGAAGCATATTTCTGAGTTCAAGGACAGCTTGATCTAAATAGCAAGTTTCAGGCCAGCCATGGCTAACAGGGAAACTGTCCTAGAAAAAAGAGATGACATCATACAAAACCCAATCCTGAGATACTCTCACTACGTTTCCCAGACAGTCCTTGAATTTGAGATCCTCTTGCTTCAGCCTCCTCAGTAGGTAGCTAGGAGTATGGGCACTCACCAACATGCTCACCAGAAAAAGAGCTAATCTAATAGTGAGGGAAGACTAGATAGCATTGAGGTTGAGGCCAAAGGCCGTGGTCTTATTTCACAGAACCTATGCTATTACTATGGCTTTGGCATGCTTCCAAGTAGAGCCACAGATGAAGAGTACAAATGTGGGTCTAAACTTTATTTATTAAAAACTGTATTTAGTGTGTGTGTGTGTGCACAGGCACCCATGTCTATATGCTCATGCCATGGTACATTATGGAGGTTAGTGAACAACTTGAGGGAGCCAGCACTCTTCTTCCACATGAGTCCTAGGGGTTAAACTCAGGCTAGGCCAGAAGCAGGTACCTTTATCCACTGAGTTATTTCACCAGCCCAGCATACAAACTTATGCAGTACCCAAGTCATAAATAAGGTTTATATATATTGAGAAGTCTCCTTTGTTCTAACAAATCTATTTAAACACATTAAAACTAGACTAAACTCTTGGTGGTAGCTGTGCATACCTTTAATCCCAACATTCAGGAGGCAGAGGCAGGTGGATTTCTGAGTTCCAGGTCAGCTTGGTATACAGAGAGTAATATTCTCTCTAGAACACCCAGGGCAGAGAGAAACCCTGTCAAAACAAAACAAAAACAAAAAAACAACTAGGACTAAAACTTGCAAGTTAGGAGTCTTGGTTTTACACTAAGTGAAAGTGTACCTACAAAGACAATGAAGGGGCTTACCAAGAAGATGCCTGTGCATACTCTTCCTCTGTAGCACATGCAAATCCAGCCATGGCATGCAAATACCAGACTAGTGCACAAGTACAATGATGTATTTCAATCAACACTCACCCTCTAGATTCTCCAGAAAGGAACTGGACATGAGAACTCACTGTGGTTAGGCCATTTCTCTGTTGAACCTGAAGGCTGTTGTTCCAAGTCAGACATAAACTGGTCTGTGTCAAAGAAGACAACATCACTACTAAATGGAACAAACCAGAGGGTGAATTTAATTCACTACGCTGCCCAGTGTTGTTTTCTGTTTTGTTTCCTGAGTAAGAGGAATTAAATTTTCCTTTACTTATCAATTACTGTTACGTATAATGGCTCCCACATTTTACTAGAATCTAATACTGGAGTCCAGATAGTTTAGGTAATGGATGATTTTTGTTGTTGTTCTTTTTTTTTCTCTGTGTAGCCTTGGCAGTCCTGAAACTCATTCTATATACCAAGCTGGCTTGGAACCTGGAGACCCACCTGCATCTGCCTCTCAAGTGCTGGAATTAAAGACATTTGCCACCACTGCCAGGTATAATAGATGATTTTTAATTAAAAAGGTAATGTTTTCAAATGAGTTATAATTTTATGGCTTTAAGAAGGTAAGTTCAGTTTTAAATATCACAGTAGATAAGAAGTTTACAAGTTCCTCTGACCTATAAAAACTATTCTGGGCCTTTATTATACAACTTCAAACACAATAATTCAACTTTTGAAGGAAAGAATCTGTATGCAGCATCCATAAACATTAATTAATACCCTTGTATTAAGCAAACATAAAATGAACCAATTTGTAGTAAATGCATTTTCACAAGGGAGTTAAAAACAACAAACTCCAGAAATTGTTATGTAATATTTTTTACTGCCTCAGTTTTTTTCTTTTTTTAAAAAAATTTTAAGAGATCAATTAAGGGCTAGAGAGATGGCTCAGCAGCTACGAGCACTGACTGCTCTTCCAGAGGTCCTGAGTTCAATTCCCAGCAACCACATGTGGCTCACAACTATCTGTAATGAGATCAGATGCCCTCTTCTGGTGTGTCTGAAGACAGCTACAGTGTACTCACAGACTTAAAAAATTTCAAAGGAAAAAAAAAAAAGAGGTCAATTAAAATTATCCTTTCTGAGAGTGCTCAATCTTGCTGTAAAAATAATCCTCCAAAATGGACTTCAAAGTGTAGGTGGGATGTGTGACTTTGGGTAAATCAACATATACATTAGAAGTCAGTGTAGGAACAAGCAAAGAAGCTAGCAGATACTGAGGCCTTTTGGCTAAGTTGGTATACTTCAAGATTGTGCTTCTCAGAAAGCAGCAGTCTTCCAGACATTCTTCTAATTCCTTGAAGCAGTGTTTATAATAAGCAAACAAACTTCAGGACTGAGGAGATGACTCAGCAGTCATAAACATGTATTTCTCTTGTGAAGGACACAAATTTGATTCTCAGAATCCTATCAGGCCTAAAACTCCACCTCCAGGGACCTAATACTCTCTTCCAGACTCCAAAGACACCTGTACACTCTCATGTACAAATACCCACCCACACATTCACCCACACATTAATTTAAAAATAAACCTTGAAAAAAAAGTAAGAGTAATTTTCACTCACCTTCCCTATTTAAAAAATAAAATAGAACAGTACTTCCTAAACTGCAAAGCATTACCCAGTATCAAAATCAGACCAATGCTTTAAGAGGTTGGGGGTATGACTCAGTGGTAGACTACTGCCTAGCATACACAAAGCCTTGGGATCCATTTACAGCACTATAAAACAAAACAAACAAGTAAGCAAACTACAGAATCTCCTTTAAAAATGCAGATGCAAGCTGGTCACCTTAGTCCCAGCACTTAGGAGGCAGATCCAGCAGATCTGAGTCACAGGATAGCCTGGTCTACAGAACTAGTTCCAAGATAGCCAGAGCTACACACACAAAGATAAAACTGTTTCCTTACGGAGACTGTTCCTACTGAGATGACCTAAACCCATCTTGTTAATTCAACTGTGTACAAGAACCCTACCTCTCTGTTCAACAGTATATAATAAACATGCTGAGTTTCTGGAGTGGTAAGATTTCTCTATCAGAGAGCCCAAGTCCACCCGGCCCCAGCTTTCCTGTGTGCTCATGTCTGCCATTTCTTCATTCCTTAGTGCCTCAGTCAAGTCCAGTACCTAGAGTTGTGTCCTGATCAGGGATGTGAACACGGATACATGACTACAGGGAACTCTTATTGGCCACACAAAAGAATGCTGCTGTAGGAAACATGCTTACACAGGTAGTGGAACAAAGGGAAGAAATAAAAATGAAGGGATAGAGGGGAACACATTTCAATTAGGTATAAAACACTGGGACAAGTAAAATCTAGAGACAAGCAGTGATATGTTCTAGAATCTAGAGCTAGAGAGTTATATGTTGGCACACTGAGAGATTTGGAAAAACCTCAGAAGTAGAATGGAAGCACTGTAGCTTCATCAAATTCTTAGACTATGTTCAAGAGACATTCCTTGGTTTCCTGAAGAAAGACAGTGTTTGGCTAATTCAGAAAGAAATGAGAGGGGTTGAAAGTAAGAAAATGTTCCCATCTTTGCTTTGGGTTTAGCTGCTTTACATTAAGAAAAACAAAGCAAAATAAAAAACAAGCATCATGGCAGCCTACAAACACACAGTGGCGGTGGCGGAGCTGTGGGTGGACTTGTGTGCAGCTATGTGGGCTACACCAGTTGGCCTTTCAGTGGCCTAAATCTCCAGAGCTTGGAGGTGACCTCCACACAACAGTGACTGCTGTGCATTGGAGGGCAGGAAGGTAGCCAAAAGCAGGTAGAGGGAAAACATAAATGGAAGAGCCATGTAGCCAAAGGGAAAAAACCTTGATGACTTTAAATGCTACGCTGTTTTGTGTCTGGTATCTATGCAAGTTAGGAGAAGAGTCTACTGATCTTATGCTTTTTCATCCAATGGCTTAGTTACATCCCTTCGAGCCTGTTTATAATGAGTCCCTCTGTTTCTGATGAGTTCAGTTCAACTACTTGGGATGGACTACAACCCTGAAAATTAGATAAGTGAGAATTAGTTGGGATTTACCTAATGAGTACTTGGATTCACTGTAATATTATCGTAGGTGAGGCCAATTATGTTGGCATATCCTACAAAAGCAAAAGACTTATGATCAGATTGGTTTCTCCAGTGAATATTGCAAAAATTATCCTTAACAACTTTGATAACCTCAATTCCTTACACATGTTAAAACATTCTTTTTGGGTTTTTCTGGGGGGTGGGGTCAAACTGATAACTCATAATGTGGTGAAAAATAATTTACTGCTGTGTGTTCAGGTGTAAATGAGGTATCTTTCCTTGAGATTTTCTTTGTGTATGAGTGTTTGCCTGAATGTCTGTATAACCCATGCATGCAGTGTTCCAGGTGCCCAGAAGAGGGCATCAAATCCTTTCCACCTGGAGTTACAGGTGGTTGTCAGCTTTTATGTGGGTATTGAACTTGGGTTCTCTGGAAGTCCTTTTATCCACTGAATAATCTCTCCACCCTTTTAAATGAGAGACATATACCATCCCTTCCATGACACAGGAAATATTACCAAAGGCAGAAGAATAAAAGAACCAGCTCCCAAGACAAAACTTTTTACCCTAGTAATAATCCATCTTCAAGTCAGGTGGTACTGGTACATGCCTTTAATCCCAGCACTTGGGAGGCAAAGGGAGGAGTATCTTTGTGAGTTTGAGGCCAGTCTCACCTACAGAGTGAGTTCCAGAACAGCCAGGGCTACACAGAGAAACCCTTTCTTAAAAAATAAACAAACAAAGGGCTGGAAAGATGGCTCAGAGGTTAAGAGTGACTGTTAAGAGTGACACTGACTGTTCTTACAGAGGTCCTAAGTTTAATTCCCAGCAACCACATGGCGGCTAACAACCATCTGTAATGGGATCTAATGCCTTTTTTTGGTGTGCATAAAAGCAGGTACATGGTGTGCATGTACATGAAATAAATAAGTAAATCAAAATAACCACAACAAACAAAAAATCATCTAAGTAACTTGAAAAGGATACAAATTGTAAAATAGAATAACATATCTTTAAGAAGCTGACTTCTATCGTACCCAGAGCAGACTTTACAAATCTATTGAACCTATTGTTATGTTTACAGAATGTAGAACATGTCAAAAATTATTACAGCTGTTTGAGAAACTACTTAACACATGCAAAAGTATTTAAATTTTTCACAAAGCTAGATTCAAACTCTAGTCATACTATATGTAGTCACAGAACACTGTAAATATGCTTAACTCTCTAATCAATGTCTATACCAATAAGCCTAATACTTTACAATATCTTGTTATAAAAAAGGGTCCAACTGGAGCTGGAGAGATGGCTGTGTGGTTAATAGCACTGCCTATTTTTCCAGAGGACTGAGGTTCAATTCCGAGCACACACAGCAGCTCACAACTATCTATAGCCCCAGTTGCAAGGAATGTGAGGGAGATACTGTGGTACATAGACACACATGCAGACAAAACAATGCACACACACAAAAATTGTTTTCTTTTTTCTGGAGACAGAGTCTCAATATGTAGTTCTGGTGTCCTAAAATGCACTATATACCTAGGTCTTCTTCAAACTCAGAGATCTGCCCAACTTTGTCTCTCCACACTGGGATTAAAAATTGCATGTCACTATGTGCAACATTTTTTTTAAAGAAAGGGCACAACTAAATTGTTTTTCTGGAGATGCATAAACTTACTTGATATAACATATAATATTCCTTCACTAAATCTAAAAATTAATTTTGCTTTCTTTTTCTTCTTTTTTTTTCTCCTTGATTGTTTCCTTTCTTTCTTCCTTTTAGACAAGGTCTCCTTATTTTATAGCCGTAGCTGTCCTGCAACTCACTATTTAATAAACCAGGCTGGCAGAGATCCTTCTGCCTTTTCCTCCCAAATTCTGGGATCAAAGGCATATAGCATCACATCCAGCTGAAACTAATTTTTCTTACTGCATATCCCACGGTGGTAGAATCTTTCGGTTCTGAATCCTTTGGTATATATTCCCAGTCTACACAGCATCCTTTATTAGTTCTTTCAACCTTTAAAAGTCTTCATCATAAATATGTCTGAAAACTGATGACACAGCATAGCCAACAAGAGGTCCCTTTGAGTTAAAGGAAAAGTTCAGTATTATCTACTACCTTCCTATAACCCCTAAGACCCATAAATAGAGTAAATATATATATATCATTGATGATATCCTTTCCCTATTGGCTACATATGGCTTCCTTTATTTGAATATTATATAAAAACATTCCTTTATTAAATAGTAATTAAATTAAACATTATTAAATATTAAATAAATTAAATAACCATCTAGGGCCAGCAAGATGACTTAGAAACTACTGGTCACCAAACTTGGTTACTGAGTTTGATTCCTGAAACCCATATGGTTGAAAAAGAATTGACTCCTATAAGTTGTTCTCTGACCTCTACAATCATTTCCAGGTACTCTCCTGTCCAAACACATATACACAAATACATAAAAATGTAATAAAATATTTATGTAAATACAATGAACACCAGCAAAACCACTATCCAATAAATGCACCAAAGCACTGACATATTACTTCTCTACTCATCCTTCATAACAGTCTTCTAAACCCCTGTTGAGTGGCCATGTAAATCTTGTGTTTATTACTCCTTTGCTTTTAAAAGACATCTGTTAACCTAGGCATTGTAGCAGACATCTATAATTTCTGCATTTGAAAGCCAGAGGTAGGATAGTTCTGAATTCAAGATAAGCCTGGGCAAGGTTCCACTCGAAAGAACCAAGGAAAACAAACCCAGCAAGCACCTACTTCTCAACATTATATATAGAGCTAAAGCAGCTGAGTGGTATCTAGACTAACCTACATTCAGGGTCAGCATGTTGTTGCACAGATAGAGCTAGCAAGTGGCAGTGGCAGTTTCACCACAGAAGCAGTTTGAACTACATTAACTATGAAGCCTCTTCTCTGATGGCAGAGCTGCAGCTGTGGGTTCTGTTACTCTAAGATCAAAGGAAGGCAAGAGGGAGGAATAACTAAAGGACAGTTGTAACAACTTAGTTACCTCAATCACACATTAAAGCTCTGAACCACTAGTCCAGTTTTACAATACTGCAGAGGAGTTTTAATCCAGTAAACATGACTGCTCTGACAAGGGACCACACACATCTTTAATCCCTCTGTGGAAAACAAACACGTCCTTAGTACACAGCTTTAATCCCAAACAATGAAAGTAAGGTTAGTATGTAGAAGGAAGCAGTGATGTTCGAAGGTGACTTCTAATTGGAGGGCAGTTCAGTAAATTCAGTCACTTAAGTTTGGTACTCTGCAGAGTTGAGCTGGGAGTCAGTGCAATGAGTGCAGTGCAGTGGAGTTGAGTCTGTTCTTGACTTCAGTTCAGTTGGTACAGAGGAGGCAATTTTACTAGGGTAATTTTAGAGAGAACGAGGAGCCAGAAGATTAGACAGATTGCTAGAGTTAGTTTGAGGCCAAGCAGAGCAATTCAGTCAGAAAGAGGGAAGAAGCCAGTTTGAATCAGCTAGTCAGACATCAGAAAGAGCTAGAAAGAGTGGGCTTATTCAGCAGTAAGCCTCCAAGGCTATAATTACTTCAGATGAGAAAAAGATACTTTTATATATCAATTGGTTCAAAATCTGGAGCACAATGCAGCACAGTTGTTTTTTTCCAAGTATTTTTCTTTTTTTCAAGACAGGGTTTCTCTGTGTAGCCCTATCCTGGAACTCACCCTGTAAACCAGGTTGGCCTTAAAATCATAGAAAGGTTCAAGAAAAATTCTATCTCCAGGGCAGACACATGGGCCAGGTGTAGAAGTGTACACCTTTCATCCTACCTATGAGCTGGGATGCAAAGGCAGGTGGATCTGTACTCAAGGTCAGCACTCTTTATGTAGTGAAAGTCACAGAAAATCCAAACAAGAAGTCAACTGACAAATGGCTGGAAATTTGGCTCTACAGTAATACATTAGCCTAGAATGTGTATCTGAAAAGAAATTCACTTAAAGAGTTTACAGTTCAGTATCTGCAGTGCACCAGAGTACTGTTTACTTCCCCACTCCACTTACAGCTTGACATCAAGCTTTTATCAAGTTCTTCAATAGGTAACAATAACAAAATTCAAAAGCCAGTCTGTCTTCTATGATGCTTCAATCTGGGAATGTTTTGTTTGTTAATTTTTTTGGATTATGGAGGTTTTATTTGATACAGATTCAAAATGTAGCAAAATGTAGCCCAGGCTAGTAATCCTGAAGGTTGGGCCACATAGTGAGACCTTGTCTTAAAACAAACTAGCAGCTGGAGAGATGGTTCAGATAAAAAAAAAAATTATCTATACGTACATTGTAGCTGTCTTCAGACACACCAGAAGAGGGGATCAAATCCCATTACAGATAGTTGTAAGCTACCATGTGGTTGCTGGGAATTGAACTCAGGACCTCTGGAAGAGTGGTTAGTGCCTTTAACCACTGAGCCATCCCTCTAGTCCCAGCAAATTTGCTTTTATTATGTCAGTTGCCCATTAATTCGAATTTACTGAACACATACATTTATCTTCAAATATCACTGACTTACAGAAGCCTTGTAAAATCCTTCCTATGAAATCTGTCCTACATATCTCTGCTAACCTTCTAATATGGATCTTTTATGCTTCAGTTACAGCAATTCTGACTGCCTATATTACATAATTAGGTGTGACTAGAAGGCCCCAGAAACTTACAGGTTACATATTGTCTTCTTTGCCCTTTGTGCTTAGGACTTTACATTTAAATGTTTTATTTTATTTTACATGTGTAAATATTTTGCTTGTGTGTATGTCTGTGTACTACATACAGTACCCACAAAAACAAAAGGTGGCTCTGGATCCTCTAGGACTGGAGTTATAGGTATGAACTGTCATGTGGGTGTATACCAAGATTCTTTTGTGTACTGTTATGAAAACATCACCTGCCAATAAAAAGCAGATTGGCCAATGGGCTGAGGCAGGAAATGGAAGATGAGAGTTCCCATAGGGAGAAAGACACTCTGGAATAGAGTGAGATGTATGAAACTGAGAACTGGCAACCAGCCAGGTGGTAGAGTAAGATGAGAATGAATGGGTTAGTTATGAGTTAGTTGGGGAAACAACACTTTAGCTCTATGACCTGACATTTACCAATGTCTTTTGCATTATAGAATGGATCCAGTGCATCTACACACCTGTAATAGGTAATAAGCTAGGTCTAGGTCAGTTCCTGATCTAGATAGCTGATCTAGAATTATTTTCCTAAGACAGATTAATATAGAATTAGAGAGAAAACTAAAATTCTATATGCAGTTCTAGAATCTTTAGGATTTCCACTAGATGTTAGTTACAGATAACTATATATGGTATTACAGGTAACATATGTGGTGGCTCACTTTTGTCACTCCAGTATTTAGGAAGCTGAGGTAGACAGATCACCATATAGTTAAAGTCAGTCTAAATTGACAATGAATTTCAGTTCTGCAAGAACACACCAGTCCAAGGGTTCAATTTCTAATACTACATGGGTATGGTGGTACATATTTATAATCTCAACATTCGGGAGGATCAGCAATTTAAGGTCACTGTCCACAATACAGTAAGCTCAAGGCCAGCCTAATTCAAAAAATATAAACACACACACACATTTAAGTAAGTAGGGTTAGGTAGGGGGGAGATGGGACTTACCATCATCTAAAGTGATATCCTGTAGGCCAATGGTTGCAAAGTTAGGTTCCTGATCTTCAGGTTCAGGTTTAATGCTTACAGCTGCACCACCAGGTGGAAATGATGCTGGGTCACACAAACTGTGACATACTAAGGATGAAGGTACAGAAAGACCTTCTTGGCCTGTACTTTGTGCTTGAGTTGAGTGCTGTCCAGAATGCATTCTGGTAGCTGGAGATGGTGATGAGGCAGTTCCTGAGCTAGGAGACTGATAAGGCATAGACTGTAGCTGAGGGGATGATGGCCCAGAAATCGGTGAACTAGCCAGGGCATGAGAGGCTGCTGGGGAAGCTGTTGTAGCAGATCCTGGATGTGACGGACAGTATGTAATAGGCTGTAAATGAGAAGAAGGCTGACCTGTGACCTGGTCTGTCACTGGAGAAGAAAGAGATCTTTGTCCTGCATTTGAACAATGGTAGCCCATTGGCTGCAGATGAGGTGGGGTTTGCACAGAATGAGGTGAATGTGCTAAGAGATGTCCTGTTGCATCTGAATTTGAAGAATGAAATGGTATTGGTGACAATGGTTGACAGCCAAGACTTACTAAACTAGAAAGAGCTGCATCCTGCTGAAACAAAACTGGATCAAATTCTTGACTAGAGGCAGGATTCATAGGAAGACAAGTTGGACCATTATACATATTAGTTTGTATAGACTGATAGGAAGACCCCATAGGAGATGTTGGTGTAACTTGAAAAGGCTGGTGCATGACTGAAGACGATATTACGTGCTGTTCTTTACCAGTGCCCTCATCCCTACATTGCAACTGTGGCAAATGGGTGGAGGTTATCATAGATGCATATGCTGATTGCATTGGACAAATCAAGCTTCTTGATGCTGACAATGCACTGTCATGGGGGTGCCCTGTATCTGAGGAAGACCTCTGGGTCTGGGCAGAATGAGGCATAGGCAAGGATGGAACTGAAGACAAATCAGTATCTTCTCTTTGTTCTTGCTTCATCAAAACTGAAAAGTAAAGGATTAAAACAAATGTTATTATGTAGCTTACAAAATGATTATGACATAACCTAAATCGATAATTCTAGGGTATATAACCATAGCACTATGGGGATGAACAAAATGTCTTTAGAAAATTCTTGTAAAATGTTTTATTTGTTGTAAACATATATGTATGCATATATATATAGAGAGAGATATACAATCAAATATTTTTAGTTTAAAAAAATTTCATTCATTCCATTTGTATAAGTGCAGAAACATGCCAGGTGCATGTGTAGAGATCAGAGGACAGTTTGTGGGAGTTGGCATTCTTCTTTTATCATTCAGGACCTAAGGATCCAACTTAGATCAGTCATAAGGCTTAGCAACAAGTGTCTTTACCTACTGAGCCAGCTCACTAGTCGTTTTTATGGTTTGTGCATGTTTTCTTTGTTCTTTTTGTTTTAAGATTTTTTAAAAATTTATTTTATGTATGTGAATACACAGTTGCTGTCTTCAGACACACATGCACGCATGCACGCTCTATGTCACACACACTGGAAGAGAGAATCAGATTTCATAACAGCTGGTTGTGAGTCACCATGTGGGTGCTGGGAATAGAACTTAGAATCTCTGAAAGTGCAGTCAGTGGTCTTAACCACGAAGTCATCTCTCCAGCCCAAAATCTGATGTTCTTAACCATCACTGGACTCCCATTCCTGAATATTTAAAACACTTTCATTGTTTGAGTCACTTTTTTAATTTCTGTGAGCTCCTGATACATAAATCTAACTACACAGTTATGAATTTTAAACAAAAATAAACCAGTAGACTTCTTATTGATACAGAATGCCATAAAACTTGCTATTTACTCCAAGCATGCTTGAAACTACCTTCCTGCCTCTGCCTCCAAAGTGCTTGGATTAATTACAGGGACACCCAGATGGTTCTAAGGACTGAACCCAGGGCTAGCACATGCTAGTAAAAACAAAAGCAGCAACAAAACAACAGAACACACATGTACACACAAAAACATACACACACACCAACAACAAAAACCAGCCAACCAACCACAACCACCAAAAAAACACAAAGTAAAAGTAAACAAGCCACATCAAGTCCTGAATAGGATGTCACCTCTCTGTTAATACACTGTGCCTTTTAAGTCTCATAAGATTCTATGATGCCACTAACCACAAGAGCTATGTATGATTAAGATTTGGAAACAAGCCAGACATAGTGGTACATGCCTTACAGGAGGCAGAGGCAGGAGGAGCTCTGTGAGTTCAAAGCCAGCCAGGTCTACAGAGTGAGTTCCAGGATGGCTGGGAGCAGAGAAACCCTGTCTCAAACAAACAAAAAAGATTTGGAAATATATTCTTTATAGACTATAAATGAGATATATGACAAATGAGTAACTCTTAATAATTACCAGTATTACACGGTAGCATATACCTATTATTTTAGCACTGAGGAGAATGAGATAAAGAATTAAAACTGTCTAAGGTCAGCCTGAGCTACAGAGCAAATCCCAGGCCAGCTACAGAATGAGCCCTTCCCTGTCTCAAAAAACAAAAAAGAAAAACAAAACAAAATTCTTCTAAATAAACAATCAAATAAAATGCTGACTCTTCTTAGACTCTTCAAAATCAAGATAAAATTTTTACAAGAGGGGCTGGAGAGATGGTTGTAGGTAAGAGCACAGGTTGCTCTTGCAGAGAAACTGAAGTTCAATTCCTAGCACCCACATGGGACTCATCTACCTGTAACTCCAGTTCCAGGGGATCTGAAGCTCTCCTCTGGCCTCCACCAACACCAGCATGCACATGCAAGTGATACACAGATATCCATGCAGCAAAAACACTCATACATATAAGATAAAAATTTAAATTAAATTTAAAGTTTCCTCTTGGAGAGAAAGACTCATTACATCTACTACTACATCATCATCATCTGTATATGTGTGTGTGTGCGCGTGTGTGTGTATATATATCTATATATCTATCTCTCTCTCTCTCTCTCTCTCTCTCTCTATATATATATATATATATATATATATATATATATATATATATATATATATATATATATATATATATATATTTGTTCTTTAACTTCTTGACCATTAGTATATTTTACTAAATGTAATACTTAGGTCAGAATAAAAAATCTGGAAAATTAAATAGCTTTAGCTGTTGCAAAAAGAGGTATAGATACATTTTTGGGTATCACAAAAGTAAGAACTCTAACATTGACTTTATATCCTCTATAGGATATATATGTCACAGGCCAGACAATTGTGATTTGTCAAATGAAAATGCAACAAAAGCTGGAGAATAAGTGGCCTTTCATCCCAGCACTTGGGAGGCAGAGGCAGGCAGATCTGAAACCCAGGTCAGTCTTATCTACAGAGCAAGCTCCAGGACAGCCAGGGCTATACAGAGAACCACAAAACAACAAACAACAACAAAAAGAATATGTTGGCATTACATTAAATATTTTAATGTAAGATTCTCATTATAAAAAAGAAAAAAACTGTAAATCACCCCAACTTCTTTTACCTGGTGTGTAAGTAAAACGTTGAGACTGGCTTTTTTTCCTCTTGCCATTGCAAAGATAAAAGTGCACCTGCACAGCAGATGTAACTGCTGGGTTATGATAGGGAGGGACTTCAAGGACAATGTGAGCCTAAGGAACAAGGAAAACAAGAGTGTGTTATATTCAGAACTAAAATGAAATGCACCTGCCAAATTCAAAGCAATTCATGAAATTTAACTCTTAATGCAAAAGGGTTTCCCCATCACAGAAAATTATGCACATAATCTTCACATAAACTAGTCAAATAAGTCATTTGGAGATTTATTTATACAAATATCTTGTTGACAAAGACAAAATTTTTAATCATTAAAGAAGAAATTGAGTTTTACCCACCCACTGTTTCTAGTTAGAGCAAAATGAAGAGACTTTAGGCATGGTGATGCTATTTGCAACCCCAGTACTCAGGACGTAGACCACAATTCAAGGCCAGACTGAGCTATATTTTATACCTTTTAAAATAAATAAATAAAGTCTTATTACATACTATGTACTGAAATACATGGCTCTATTGAACATTCAGGTTAATATATGTGTAAAGATTTATTTATTTTATGTATATGACTACATTGTAGCTGTCTTCAGACACACCAGAAGAGGGTATCAGATCCCATTACAGATGGTTGTGAGCCACCATGTGGTTGCTAGGAATTGAATCCAGGACTTCTGGAAGAGACAGTGTTCTTAACCGCTGAGCCACGTCTCCAGCCTCCTAATTTAAATTTCTTAACATAAATTTTATATTCAAAATATCTAAGTTGGAAGTATATAAAACCTATATGCACATACAAAGTGAAAATCTTTATCCAAAATCTAATCTAATCATCAATCTGACTGTTCCAAGTCTTTAGGAACCATTGTGGAAAGTGCTATTTCCTGTCTATAAAACACTGTCTCTACTGCAGTCAAGATCACAGGTTCTTCCAGTAAGGATTTCGGAAGGCTTAATGGCTTAATGAGTAGCTGTGGTGTTAGGAAGAGTATTTAATGACAAATCACTATGGGCTTGTCCCACTACAGGCAAAGTTGGTATTTATTAAGAAAAGGACCATGCCAACTCAAAAAGAAGTACAGTTACTGTCCTAGTTAGTATGAATATTGCTGTGCTAAAACACCAGGACCAAAAACAAATAAGCAAACAAAAACCTCACCATGACAAAAGCAACTCAGAAAAGCAATGATTGACTTGAATTATAATTCTGTATTACTAGTATCATGAAAGGAAGTCAGGACAGAAACTGAAAAGGGGCAGGAACCTGGAAGCAGGAGCCAATGCAAAGGCCACAGACAGGTGCTGCTTACCTGCTTGCTCCCCTCTCCCTGTGCTTTGTTCAGTCTGCTTTCTTACAGAGCCCAGGACCAACTGCCCAGGGATGGCATCACCCACAATAAGCAGGACTCTCCACCAATCAGTAAAAAATTGAACTATAGGTTTGCCCACAGCCTGATCTTATAGAAGCATTCTCTATATTCTCAATTGAGGCTATAATTGAGAATATTAATTATATTATATATAATTAATACATATATATTATAATGTTCTCATTTTCTTAATTGAGGGTACCTCTTGTATCAAGTTGACTTAAAACTAGACAGCATAGTTGCTTTGGGGGCTAGGAGGAACATATTAGCTTTGGACTTGTTATTTAGTCTGAAATGGCTTCAGACTTACACTCCCTATCATCTGCCTCTTGAGTGCTGTAGTTTCAAGCTAGTGAACTATGCACATTCTTTGTTTTTTGACACAAAATCTCACTATGTATCCTTGGTTGACCTAAATCAGATTCTGCAGCTTCTATTGGGATTAAAGGTGTGGGGCACCATGCTCAGTTTAGTGGACATTTTTATTATGAAAGTCCTTCCATTTCTAACTTTTCAGTTCGATTTTTTCCTTTTTTCACACAGAAGAAGATAGAATTTTTTTTCCTTCAAGACAGGGTTTTCTTTGTGTAGTCCTTGCTGTTCTGGAGCTCACTGTGTATACCAGGCTGGCCTTAAACTCAGAGAGATTAGTTTGCCTCTGCCTCCAGAGTGCTGGGATTAAAGGCATGCCCAGCCTAGCTTGTTTATTTTTCCTAAACTTTAATTTGAACACCAGAAAAGTATCACACTGCTAAACTAGTAAAAATTCTAAGTTATTTTTCTTTTTCTCATTATTCTTTCCTGAAATATAAAGCTCCATTATTAAATTTTCTTTTAAGTTTCTTAAACACTTTTTCTTGGGGAGGGAGGTGGAGTATGTGGATAGAGTCTCACTGTCAAGACTAGACTGGCCTTCAACTCACAGACAAGTACCTACTCTAACTCCCATGTTCTGGGATAAAAGGCATGTCACCATTCTTGTCTTTAAATACTACTTTTTGTTTGCCAATATATGTATTATGTACCCTGCATGTGTGCCTGGTTTCTGAGGCCATCAGAAATAGAGATTGGATTCCCTGGAACTGCAGTTGCAGATGGTTGTGAACCGTCATGTGAGCACTAGGAACTAAGTAAGTGCTCTTAAGCACTAAGCCATTCCTCCAGCCCCTTTTAAATACTTCTTACTAATTAAATAATTAAGGTAAATTTCTTACCCCTTGACATTTTTCTCTGATTATTTTTCCTTCAGCCTCCCAATGAGGTCTTCCATCTATTGAAAGAAAAAATTTATAGTTAAAAGCAATTTTAAGTTTAAAAACATAGAAAACCTAATCAATGTAGTATCACAATTTATTGGTAGGGAGAATTTTTTTCTCAGAGTTCAAACTAACAAAAAAAAAAAGGAAATGTAATATTAAAAAAATAATAAAAGAATAAAATTATGCTGCCCAGGTTAACAGCTAGCTAGTGAGAAATTTTTCTCTCTCCTCTCCCCCAAAGTTAGGAACCAGTTAAAGAGAACAACATATCCCCGGCCTCCAAAACACACATACACTCAAAACACACACACTCAAACTTGAAGAAAAAAATAATCTTAAATAAAACTAGGGCTGGAGAGATGACTAAGCAGTTAAGAGCACTGATTGTTCTTCCAGAGGTCCTGAGTTCAATTCCCAGCACCCACATGGTGGCTCACAACCATCTGTAATGGGATCTGATGTCCCTTTCTGGTATCTCTGAGGCCAGCTACAGTGTACTCAGATACCATAAACAAACAAACAAACAAATAAATATCCTAAAGAAAAGCAAGGAGCCTAATGTGGGGGCAGAACATGGATACTGCAGGACTTAAAAGTAGAGGGCAACAGGATCAGTTTAAGGGTTGAATTTAAGACTAAGTCAGCAGTGGTGGTAGTGAGCACCTTTAGTGGTGGTGGTGAACACCTTTAACTCCAGCATTCTGGAGGCAGAAGCAGGAGGATCTCTGAGTTCAAGGTCAGCTTGGTCTACAGAGTGAGGTCCATGACAACCAGGACTACACAGAGAAATTCTGTCTTGAAAAACAAAACAAAACCAACCAACCAACCAAAAGTATTTAAACCATACCTTGCTAATTTCATCCCAATGCAATTTAGTTAGTATATTCACAGTTATACAATTAACTGCTAATTCCAGACCATTTTTACCAACTCTCAAAACTTCTTGCATAACTTGCATAGCCCTAAATCTATTTCCTACTTCTATGAATTTCTGATCTATGGATTCTGTTATGACTTCTTTTAGTGTCTCCAATATTTATCCATGTTACAACATATATTAGTAGCACATACTTCCCTTTTTTATGACTAAATATTCTACTTAGGTATAATGGTAGTTTTAATTGTCAGTATGACACAACCTGGAGTCACCTGGGAAGAATCTACATGAGGGACTATGGGTGCGACTAGCTGCTTGAAGTCCTGCCTTTACTTCTGATAGAGTAACCTGGAATTATAAACCAAACTCCCTTTGTTACCTAAATGTCTGGGTATTTTATCAAAGCAAGAGAAATGAAACTAGGGCAGTTTTTATCTGCTCTTCAGTAGGTAAGGGCTTTGTTCTTTCCATTTGGAGCTGCTATGAACAATGCTGCCATAGACATCTGTATCTCAGCCTTTGTTTGGACATATGTTCCCAGGTTTCCTGAGTAAACATCACATAGTAGAAATGTTGGCTGAATTTTAATGGTGAATTTTTAATACACCATTAAAGAGAATTTAACATTTACATGTAACTTTAGTAACTGTAAGTTTTCAATAAAACCCAGTGCTTAGATGATTCCTATAACTTTATGAAGACTATTTGGTGATTAATATAACTGAAATATCTACATAATTTATTTCCTTCTTTTATTACTTACACTGAGTTATTTTATATTATTTACCTTGTCCTTTTTCAAGAAAAATGATTTTGGATTCTGGAAGAAAATTGGATCCAGTCACAATCATTTCGTGGCCTCCATTGACAGAGCAACTGTTGATGCTGTACTTCTCTATATGAGGGAGCTCCTGAGCAGATCGCTGAGCTGTTTTTAAGAGTTAAGAAAAACAAAATACTATTTTAAAATATTTCACACATTCAAGATATGCCCAAACTATAAAATAAACATTGGGATTAATTTATTTACGCTTTTAAAAATCAAGACAATGATAATAATTCTATTAAAGAAGCTAAAATGTTTAAAAACAAGAGAGTTATATTGAATTGATAGGAATTATCTTACAAATGCTAAAAAATCTGGAAAAGAGAAATAAATATTTTTAACTAATGCACTGGCTTCCATACATTTACTTAATATTTTGTTTTTAACTCTTGAGTATATGCCATCCATAGAACTATTAAAATTTACAAACTAATTACAAAAGTCAAGTCCAAAATATGTAATTAAGCTATGAGCAATTAAGAGAAGACAAGTATCCAAGTAACTCCTATAGGATGAGCAACTCTTTCTTAGATTATTACATTAGACTTCATTGGAGGACAATTTTTAAAATAAATAACTAAAACATAATGGAACACATATTTTACTATTTAATTTCTAAAAGCAACAATGATTTTCTGCAATGACTACATTTTTCTACTTACACAGATTTCAGGAACATAACATGATATATTCTCTCTCTCTTTTTTGGTATTTCAAGACAGGGTTTCTCTGTATATCCCAGGCTGTCTTAGAACTGACTTTGTAGACCAGGATAGCCTGAAATGTAACAGATCCTCCCACCTCTGCTTCCCAAATCCTGGAACTAAAGGTATGCATCACCACACTTGACTATAATCTAATTTCTAATGTACTGTTACATTGTTTTTGTTCTACCCTTTTCTGTTATTTTCTGTTCTTAACTGCTAATAATATACTTCCCGTTTTTTGAATCAGAGTCCATGCTGGTCTTGAACTTCATCTGTAGTCAAGGATGACCTTGAACTCTTAATTTTCCTGCCTTCACCTCTCAAGTGCTGGAATTATAGACACATATCCCTAAACCCACTATTAATTAATTAATGTATATGAGTACACTGTAGCTGTCTTCAGACACATCAGATCCCATTATAGATGGTTGTGAGCCCTCATGTGGTAGCTGGGATTTGAACTTAGGACCTCTGGAAGAGCAGTCAGTGCTCCTAACCACTGAGCCATCTCTCCAGCCCTTCTCAGGCACTCTCACATTCACTCGGGAGATGATAAAATATAACTTTAATTCAACAACTAGCAAACAGACACAAAGGAAGATTTTATAATTACATATGATCTCAAATTAAGAGTATATGTAGTTTGGGTGGGGATGTAGTTCAGTTGGTAAGATGCTGCCTAGCATGCCCAGGACCCTGGATTTAATCCACACAAACCTGGCATGGTGATGCATTTCTTTAACTCCTGCACTTGAGAGACATAGTCAGAGGTACAGAAATTCAAGGTATGTAGTAAATTTGAGGCCAGCTTGCCATACATGAAATTTTGTATTCCAAAATAAAAGGCAGGACTGCTGAGTTGGCTCAGTGTTTAAGAAACACTTGTTGCAAACTCAGCATGGTGATACATGCCTTTGATTTCAGTACCCAAAAGGAAGAAGCAATTGGGTCTCTGTGAATTCAAGGTCAGATTTATCTACCTAGAGACAGTTTAAGTCCAGCCAGTATTACACTGTGAGACCTTGTCTCCAACTAATCAACCCCATTATTATTCAGCTGAGGGGTAAAACCTGCAGAACAGAATTCTATTAACGTTAACACCTGAAAGATAATCAAGTGACAGCTAAAAGCATCAAGATCATAGCTTTACCACAGGATCCGCATATACTTTTATTTACAGGTGGAGAAGGTGGTACAAACCTATACTCGATTCCAACAGGTCTGAGGCAGGAGCTAGAAGAAATGTAAGTTGGGGACACAACAGAGAAGGAGGCAGAGAAGAGCGAAAACGTTTCTCTACAGTCACATAGCTGCCTAGAATCAAACTACAGCAAGAAGACATTTCTAACCTAAAATCAGCACTCTTTCCACCTTGTTAATTTATTTTTATGTCAGAAAAACAAACCAGCAACTCAGACTCAATAGCTCAGTCTGTATTTTTACTATATTTATCCCATTTTGATAAAAAATAAACAAAAAACTTACATCAAAACCTTAAAACATATACAAGCTCACTTACAGCACTCAACAGGAACAGATGCTATCTGCAGAGACAGGACTTTTCCACTGGGCTGTGGGATGTGCACACGAAATACAAGTCGGACTCTAGTATTCTTTCTGCCAATATCAGTTTCTCCTTTTCGAAGCTCTATATCTGAATTGCGGAGCTTCAAAATACCTGCACAGTCAATACTAGAGAAAAACAATACATTTTAAATTTCATTCAGAAACTGGTTCTGAACAACTCAAAGGCATAGATATACACTGTCGATCTGCTATGTCAAATACACCTATAATCCCAGCACTTGAAAGACAGAGAGGCAGAAGGATCAGGAGTTCTACAACAAAAAATTTCCAGAAAGAACTCTGTACCCCGAATTGGGTAAAAAATTTGGGGAGGGTGCAGTAGCACATTCTAATAATCCCAATACTTGGAAGATATTTAAGGATTGCCTTAATTAAGGCTAACATAGGTCTATAAAAAAAAAAAGGGACTGTAAAGATGGCTCAGTGCTTAAGGTGTATAGTATTCATGCAGAACACTCAAGTTTGGTTCTTATTACACCCACCAGGCAGTTCACAACTGCTTGTAACTCTAGTATCAGGCGATCTGACACAGTCTTCTGATCTTGGCCACTGTATGCACATGGTGTACATACATACACTAAGCACACACATATACACATATGAAACAAGTCATACCAAAGAAGATAGAAATAAAAGCATACAGACAGACAGTTGGACAGTTCAGCAGTTATGAGCATTTGTTCTTGCAGAAGACTCAAGTTTTATTCCCAGCCTCCACAAAGTAGCTCACAGCTGTCCATAACTTCAGTTCCAGAACACATATGATACATATATACATCTGAACAAAACACTCATACACATAAAATAAATAAATAAATATTAAAAAGGATTTTTAAAAAGAAATAAAGTAATTGGCCTGTAGAAATTGCTCAGCACTGACTACTCTTCCAAGGGACTCAGGTTCAATTCCCAACAACTATCTCTAGCTACAATTATCTCTAGAAAATTGGAGCCCTTTGTTTTTATCTTCCTTGGACACCAGCCATGCTCATGATAAAAATAAGTCTCAAATGTTTTAAATTTTAAAAAGTGACTTAAAAACAAGAATAAAAACATGTATGATTCTTGAAACTAAAACATGCAAAAAAGAACAAAACACCATATAAATCTATAAAACCACTTATATTTAGCAATGAAAATACATATTAAATTTTGTTTAAAGGTGCTAGAGAGATGGCTCAGCAGTTAAGAACACTGACTGCTCTTCCAGAGGTCACAAGTTTAATTCCCAGCAACCACATGGTGGCTCTCTTCTGTTGTGTCTGAAGACAGCAACGCTGTATTCACATACATTTAAAAAAAAAAAAAAAAATTTTAAAAATATTTTTATTTGTTTTAAAAAAACTCTTGTTTTTGTTTTTTGAGATAGGTTCTCACTTTGTGGCCCAAATAACTTCAAACTCAAAAGTTGTTGTGACTTTAGACTTCTGGGCGTTAAAATTACAGGTATATACTAACAAATTAACCTTTATTTTCAGTCAGGATATAACACTGACACATTCACATTCACCCTATTTTTAAGACAAGGAGAAGCTTTGAGTAGATATTTAAAGTATTGCGTTCTGTATTTTTTTCACTTTTCTTTTTAAAGATTCATTTATTTTATGTGAGTACACTGTAGCTATTTTCAGACAGACCAGAAGAGGGCATCAGATCCCATTACAGATGGTTGTGAGCCACCATGTGGTTGCTGGGAATTGAACTCAGGACCCTTGGAAGAGCAGTCAGTGCTCTTAACCACTGAGCCATCTCTCCAGCCCCCTGTGTTCTGTATTTTTGTTGTTTGTTCCTAGACAATATCTCACTATAACCTTGGCTGGCTAAAAATGGAAATGACAGGCCTCAAAGAGATCCATCTGCCCCCGCCTCTGAAATGCTAAGCCTCTTTAAAGGCATAAGCCACACAACCCCCCCTCCTGTCCAATGTTCCTGGTTTTTTTCAGATAGGATCTAACATAGCTCAGGTTATCCTCTAATTCACCGTGTAGCTGAGGATTACCTTGAACTCCTGTTCTTCCTGTCTTCTGGGATTAGACACAAGTTAGTAACTGTCTGTCTGGAAATAGTAACTTACTGTTCTCCTGAGCAAAATTTTCAGAATTACTTATATAAACAATGAATATTTTATAGTTGGCTAAAAGACAAAGCCAAACCAACCATGTAGTTTTCTGAGAATTGTTTTAAGAAAGGGAAAAAAAACTGATTTTTTTTAACTTTAGGTTTTTTTTAAAAAATATTATTCTTAATTGTGTGAGCATGTTCATGCAGGTGAGTGCAGGTGCCTGTGATGGCTATGGGTATCAGAGATCCTGGGAGCTGGAATCATAGGCAGCTGTCAGATGCCTGATGTGAGTGCTGAGCACTAAACTCTAGTCCTCCAAAACAAGAATATGGGATTTTAACCACTGAGCTTGCTCATTTTAACAAAGGTTTTAAGTTACCTGGCTAGAGGCAGAGGCAAGTGGATCTGTGCGTTTGAAGCCAGCAGGGTCTACAGAGTGAGTTCTAGGATAGCCAGAGCTACATAATGAGACCCCACAACAAAATAAAACAAAACAACCAACAACCAAAAAAAGCTACCTGGCTGACATATTATTTTCAGGTAGAAGTGGGATTTCCAGAACTTTCGTGCTGGCGATTATTATCTCTTGACTTGCAGTAGCAACTGTCTTTCCAGTAATCCGATGCACCTGGTAAAATGCATGAGGTCGTAAATATCTATCATCGGCTGTTCCAATAAACATCTGTAGATTTATTGGCTTTTCACTATAGCCCAGGAGCTAAATGAAAAGAAGAAACACAAGAAAGTATACCTCATTATCCAGGCATTTTAAAATAAGCTTGTAAGTCTATCATATTTGTTATCACATAGAATTATATATAAAAGTATTATTACAAAACAGACAGTAAAAATAACCCATGAGTTTGACATGCATGCTCCAGTGAATATATGGAGGACACAAAATGGATGGGGAGTGAACATGGAGGATTGGGAAGTGAGCATGATCAGGGTATATGATGTGAAATGTTAAATAATTGATAAAGATATTATGTTGGAAAAAAATTAACCCATAAAAAGCCCTCCAATATTTTAAAATTTTTCTTGTACATACATGAGTGTTTTGTCTGCATGTATGCCTGTGCATGACTTGTGTGCCTGGTGCCTTGAGAGAACAAGAGGGCACTGTATTCTCTAGAACTGGAGTTAACACACAGCTGTTAGCCACCATGTGGGCGCTGGAAATCAAATCTGGGTCTTGTGAAAGTGCAGCTAGTGCTCTTAACTCCTGAGCCATTTTTCCAGCTCCCAAAGCTTTAAATTACAGACTTAAACACTGGAACATGTTAAAAAGAAAACTTGGAGGTGGGAGGGTTTGCAGAAAGACAGACAAACAGCTGAATCATCAGAAAATTTGAAAACACAAGGTAGGGCTCAGCAGATAAGGCTAGTATAAATCATGAGTCCAAGGGCCCATACTAAATTCAAGGCCAATGTATGTTAACTGAGAGACCCTGCCTTAAGTTTTTTGCTCCAAAGCTTCCAACTGCCAGTATCATGGTACATGCCCTTAATTCTAGCACTTGAACCAGAGGCAATCCTCTTGTCTTAAAACCAAAATATATGACACTTGAGTAAAACCCAAAATTGTCTTCTAGCCTCCAAACAAATGTGCACACACAAAAGACTTCTGGCCTCCAAAATGTGTACACAGAAACAAAAGACTTCATGTATTCACATAATTAAAAACAAAAATATACACCCTCTCAGAGTGGGGTACACCTAGACCTTAGATCATCAATAATTCAAGAGCTAAGAATATAGCTTTGTGGCAATTCTTGGTATTTAAAAATCATTATGTTTAATCTGCAGGGTCTTGTAGCACAAGCTGATTTCAAACCCAGTAAGTTTATATGATCTGTCTGCATCTCCAGACTGCTGGGATTTTAGGCAAGTACTACCATATCTGGCCAAGACAGTGGCTTTTTTTCCCCCTTCCCAAAGCAGGGTTTCTCTGTGTAGCTTGGCTGTCCTAGAACTAGATTTGTAGGTAAGGTTGGTCTCAAGCCTCCAGAGATCCATCTGCCGATGCCTCCTAAGTGCTGGGACTGAAGGTACTCACCACCATCACCTGGCTAAAACAATGGTTCTCAACCTTCCTAATGCTGCCACCCTCCTCATGCTGTGGCAACCCCCAATCATAAAATTGTTTTCATTGCTATCTCCTAACTGTAATTTTGCTACTATTATGAATCACAATGTAATATCTGTACTTTCTGATGTTGTTTTTGGGTCTCTATAGGGGAGCAGTCTTCAGGCCATAAACATCCAGGGAAGACAAAACTATGGTATACATTCTCTGTAAAGAATGTCAATGTTCACACATACTGGGAAGGGAAAGCTTTGACATTCCTCTCTGAGGTCTTTACATGGTCTATGCTTATGTCAAGAGCGCACACACACTCACAAAGGACTTCACTTAGGTAGGGCTTCCTTGGCTCCTTCTAATAGTCATGTTTCTGTACAGCTTTATGAGTGCTTAAATTTGAATTTAACATGTTTTAAATTATGTTCTCTAGCTATTTTCCTCCAACCATGAAATGACTCCTAGCTCACAAGTTGTACAAAGATATAGAACCAGTCTGGGCTCATAAAAGTTACTGTTTGCTGACCCAGGTCCAGAACAGCAGTATTTTTGTTTTGTGTTCTTGTTTTGGGACAAGATCTCATTATGTAGCCTTGGCTACCCCAAAATACTATGTAGACAAGGATGGCTTTGAACTAAGAGAGATCACTAACATTGTTGCATGACAAAAGTTACCCCTTGGTCTGTAACAATATTCCCTCTCCCTTTCCCAACTCATTATTACAGCTTGTCTTCACCCTCATCTCACATCTCCTTCCCAGAGACATCAGTGCCTCAATTCCTGAAATTACCTTGTGCTCTTAAAATACAATAGCAATCTGCAATTTACTACACTCAAGCAGAATTTGCAACTTTCTGTAAATATTTTAGTACTTACAACTAATATTTTCATTTTAACTCTTTTAAATTGTTTTGTTATTAACAATTTAATTAAATCAAGATTTAATTGAATGGAAACTAGTTAATAAAGCATAAAATGCTCAATATGAACACAGTAAAAAAAAGGGCTAAATAACTAAAAAAGTTGGAAAAGCATACACGAACAAACATACATAGGTAGAAACTAAAAAGTTTTCTTCTGATTCTTTAGCAGCAAATGAGTTAAGTAATGCCACACTCAAATTACCACCTCTGCTACACTTATAGAGATGAGAAAGAAAGTGAAGGTAGAGAATGATTATATATTCTACTTTAAATAGTTTATTTAATCCTGAAACAGCTGTAAAGTTTTATTTTCAGGTCTACAGATGAAGAATGTAAAACTAAAGAAAACTGGGAACGTTCCAAAACTCAAGGAGAATAAATGCTTCTTTCTGTTATGCCCATTGCTCTTTCATGTTCAAAGTGTATGAAATCAACAGTTCATCATCCAGTAATGGAAGAAACAGCAGCTCCACACTTGCCTCTAAAAATGTGACGACAACAGCACCTTACCTTGCTATCAGACTCTATATATATGTTAACATATTAAAGACTCGACATCACTGTTGAATGAATAAATTTTGGAATAAGAGAGACAATTTCATAATACAAAATAGTTCAAGGTTGGCAAATATAATATTTGAATAATAATAATTACTAAGTACTTGGCCAAAATGAAGTAGTTAAATCTAAAATTGAAAATAAACATTTTAAATATTACTATTATACATAAATGTTATTATAAGTATCCCACAAATGGATAAGCACCATATCTCAAAGAGTCCTTAGCCATATTGCATGGCTCATATTTATGCAAGCTTAGCAATGATGTAAGCCACCTGTCCTTTCTACTTTGATAAAATAAACAACTGCTGTGGGAAGGTAATCATGTATATAAGATTTCAAAGGGAATATATATATATTTCTGCCAACATCTGCTTAAGTACATATAATACAGGATAAGAAAAATAGGACTGCTCCTTTGCATCTCAGTGATTTTAAAAAAGAATAAATTAGTTATATTGATGCATCATCCAATTGCAGAAAGAACATTTATCTTATCTATACGCTACCAATAATGGCTACTGTTAAAAGTATCCTCTAAAACCTTGCATCTACTATCAATACTCTTCTAACCAGGATCTGCTGTGTAGAAGAAGGTAAGTCATTGTTTGCTATGTTTCTATATCGGTTCCACAGTAAAGATCTATACAGCTTAATTTAACTTAAGCTGGAGGGTTAAAGCCTGAAGGTCACCACAGGACACACTACAGCTACTTTAATAACAGCACTTCCATTATTAGTGCTGCCAAATTACTTGAGAAGGACCCATGAATCTGATCACATCAGAAACATGAACATATTTGGAACACTACAGAAATACTAAAAACACAAAATTAAAATTTGATATCATGAACTGCATAAAGGCAAAAATGTGACAAAACAAAAATAAGTGTTAATGTACACATAACAATATCATATAAAAAAATCATCACTAGTCAGGTACAGTGGCACACACCTGTTATTCTAGCACTTAAAAACACAGGCAGGAGGATACTTAGCTTACACACTGACTTTTAGGTCAACCTGGGCTATACAGTGAAACTTTGTATAAAAATTAAAAAAACCAAATCATCACTAGGCAATGGATCTTTACATATGATAAAGTACAAAGTCTAAAAACAGCAAAATTATAAACATTGTCTTTCAAACTTTAATAATTTCTCTGGTAAGATTTGAAGTATTTCTGCATCACACTAGGGATAAAGTTTGGTTGTACAGTACCTACCTTGCATGTATGAGGCCCCAATAAAATAGAAAAGAAAAAAAGCTTACTTACCACTATTTAATCTATACTCTTTTATCTTTACTTTTAAGACAGGGTCTCACCGAGCAGCCAAAATATATAGTATAAGCTCTTTTTTTTCCTTAGTGAAAGTTATAAAAATTACTATGTATTAGCACCTTTATTTCACAAACATAATACAGTATGCACTTACAGCACTGAACTCTGTATTTCTGATACTTAAACTCAGTTTCCTGGAAACTATTAATCTGTTCTGTGTCTCTATAGTTTATTCAACTTGAGAAAGCTATATAAGTACAATTATACTCTATGTAACCCTGTCAGATTTTTTTTTCAATCAGCATACTTCCATGGAGAGCCATGAGAAGTGGGTGTAGTGGCATACAAACCAAAACACCAAGGAAAACTACACAAGATGTTGCATACAGCAACTATTTGTGCTTTCCTACAGATGGGTGGGGAGTAGCCTGTAAGTATTCTATAGTTGCTTAACTATTAAAGCATCTGAGTTATTTATAATTTGCTTTTATTGACAGTTAAGGATGTTTGTGTTTGTATTATGCATTTTTTAAAAACTTTTTTGTTTGTTGTTTCTTTTCCCCCACCATCCCCCCTTTGTAAAAGACAGAGTATCTTTTGTAGCCTATGTCCTATAACTCATGATGTGTCCCAGGCTGACCTTGCATCCACAGTGATCCCTTGACCTTAATACTCTGAAGGCTGGGATTACAAGCAAGAATCACCACCAATGGCTTAAAACTAAACATTTCTTAGTTTGTTTTTTATTTTATGTTATACTCCATTTATGTGAATTTAAATTTAAAAAAAAAAATCTTAATTCAAAGCTTTAAAATATGAGAAATACCAGACATATTACATACGTTTATTCTAGTTAAGTTAAAAAAAACCAAATATTTTAATCACAAAATGTCCAGTATAATTTTATCTGCTATGGTTTATGTACTTGTCCTCCAAGGCCTATTTGTTAAAGCCTTTATTGCCAATCTGAAGTGCTACTGGGAAGTGACAGAAACTTCAAGCAGTGGTTGGGAGGGGACACTCTGAGAACCAGTCAATTTCCATCTCTTATTTTCAATCACAGCTCTATGAGGTGAGAGCTCCTCTGCCATGTGCTCCCCCCATGGCGCACTAGCTCACATAATGCAGCAGAACCAATCAACAGGACAAAACCTCTAGAACTGAAACAAACCTTCCTCATTACAAGTTAATTACCTCATTTATGATAGCACAGTGATGGACAGTTTGCTAACCCACCATCCTTAAAAAAGTAATGCGGCTGGAGGATGTCTCAGCAGTTAAGAGTACTTGCTGGTTTTGCAGAGGATTTGGGTTCAGTTCCCAGCATGAGCATCCTGAGGCTCACAACTGCCTGTAATTCCAGATAAGCAGGCACACACAAATACATGTAAAATACATTTAAAAAAATTAATTCATCTTTCCAGACAACTATCTAGTCTTCCATTCAATAAATATTCACAAGAAAGGTGAGGAGAGAGACTAAAATATTATCAAATGTTGCTTATTTTTCAGGATGACAAACTTTGGGTAATCTACTATTGTATTATTCTTTCTACTTTCTGCATAACCTTAATTTGTATGTGTGCTGCATGTCATGAACGCACATGGAGTTCCTTTATCACTTTCTGCCTTACTGCCCTGTGACAAGTTCTCTCACTGAAACTGAAGCTAGCTTTCTTGACTAGGCTAGGCAGACAACTGGTCAGAAAACTGACACCCACGTGTTTCTACACCTTAGTGCTGAGAGTTTTAGGCACATGTAGTCCAGACTGGCTTTTTAAGTTACTGTTAGAAATTCAAACTCAAGTCCTCATGCTTACAGAACATGCTTTCTCTCCTGAGTCATTTCCTCAGTTTTATATCACTTATATATTAAATAAGCATCTACAATATTTATAAACACAATATATTCTGATTTCTGTTTTGTTTTGGCTTTTTGTTTTCTGAGACAGGGTTCTCTGGTATACCCCTGGCTGTCCTGGAACTCACTCTATAAACCAGACTAGCCTCAAACTCAGAGATCTGCCTGCTTCTGTCTTCTGAGTGCTGGGATAAAAGGCATGCGCCATCACCACCTGACACGATATAATCTTTTTAAAATCAGAAAAAAACAGCAATTTGACCACCAACATCTTATTTCCCCAGATGAAAAGTCAGAAAGGTTTCTTTTGGACTATCAAAGAAATACAGCCACATCAACAAGCACACAAAACAGAGGCTCTCCAAATTTGAGTTTTCTTTCTTTTAGTTAAATCAATATACTTATTTGATGATTGACATGTATATATCTATAGGGAAAAGCTCCCAAGTCTCATACCTTCACAACAGGATGGCCGCCAGTAGAGGCTTTCACTGCCCCTCGGCTACCTTCAGTTTCATAATGGGCTCTATGGTGAGTTTTAGGTTGCACTTCTATTTTCAATTCACATTGTCCAAAGTGAGTTGGTAAAGGCCAGTCTAATGGAGGTAATGAAGATGTGCTATAAACAAAACACATGAATAATTTCATCATATTATCATTGCAAAGCAGATTCAAAAGCTCAAAGCATCTCTTTGTCAGGTCCAATATTTTTTCCAGTGGTTTTTTTAAAAAAAAAGTATTCCAAAATCAACTTACCTCACTTATAAGTTATAGTACCAATCATGGAAGGTATTTAATGGGCTATTGTTTGGTTGGTTGTTTTTTTTTAAGACAGGGTTTCTCTGTGTAGCTTTGGCTGTTCTGGAACTTTATCTATAGACAAGGCTGGCCTCAAATTCATAGAGATCCACCTGCCTCTGGCTCCTGAGTGCTAGGATTAAAGGTATGTACTACCACCACCAGGGTCTCTATTCATTTTTAGTAAATAAATAATTCTTTACCCTAAAAACTTAAGTATCACTGGCTGTTCTAAAACTAGCTCGGTAGGCCAGGCTGTCCTTGAACTCACAGAAAGCCACCTGCCCACCTGCCTGTTTCCCAAGTACTGGGATTAAAGTTGTTCATCACCCTAGTCCAACTAGTAGTTCAATTTCTTAAAGCAAAGATATTCATTCATCTCTCTATGTGTGTATATACACATACATACATACACACACACACACACACACACTCACAGAGAGAGAGAGAAAGAGCTCTGAAGAGTAAGTCATTTTATTCATTTTTATTTTATGTGTATCAGTGTTTTGCCTGCTTGTGTGTCTGTGCACCACATGCATGCCTAATAGCTACAGAGGCCAGAAGAGGGCACTGTATCCCTTGGAGTAAGAGTTACAGATGGTTTTAGCTGCCATGTGGATGCTAGGATTTGAGTCTGGGTCTTCTGGAGGAACAGCTGGTACTCTTAAAAACTGAGCAGTCTATCCAATCCCCAAGACTAAGTACCTTCAAAATCTAAATTTTTACATTTCTTTCAGTATGTATCTCTCCCTGTGCTAGTATGACTCTGTGGAAATCAATCTATTATGTCTGTGGTCTCCTCCACTCCCTTTCACTCTTCTTTCTGAAGAGCTGCTTATCTCAAGCAGTCCTATGACTGATGGAAAGCTTAGTTCCAGTACATGACTGCTTGAAACAGACATAAAGCATTTTATGTTTTAAAAGCTAATATTTCCCTTGATTAATAAGAATTTAAATAGTGTGAAGACCTAAAGATTAATTTAGACCTATTAATATTGAAAATATTACAAAAGCTTGGAAGATTGTTCAGTAGGAAGAATGCTTGCTATTCTATAATGAGGGCCTTGGTTCAAATCCCCAAAATACACATAAAAGCCAGCACAGTGGCCCAAGTCTGTAATCCCAGCACTGGGGAGGAAGAGACAGAAGGATCCCTGGGGCTTTCCAGCCAACCAGGTTCAACTCTCAACAATAAAATCCTTAAAAAAAAAAAAAAAAAAAAAGGAAGCTGGGCAGTTGTAGTGCACACCTTTGATCTTAAAACTCAGAAGGCAGAGGCAGGCAGATCTCTGAGTTTGAGGCCAACCTGATCTACAGAGCAAGTTCCAGGACAGCCAGGGCTACACAGAGAAACCCTGTCTTGAAAAAAAACCAAACCAAACAAACAAATAAAAAAACAAGTGGAGAAACAAATGAAGAATTAGGAAGACATTCCACGTCAAACTCTGGCTTCCACATGGACCTACACACATACATACACAATTGTGCATACAGAAAATACAGAACTGTAAAATTATTTACATATCTACAGATCAAATAGTAATGGACACAAAGTTCAGTTAATAAGTAGAGTTCTTGCCTAGCATGTGAGAAAACCTGAGTTTGAATCCTAGTACTACATAAAACTAGGTGTAGTAACACACACCTGTTATCCCAGAATTTAGGAGTTGAAGGTAAGAGGATCAGAACTTCAAGGCCATTTATTGCCATTTATGTAGTAAATTTAAGGCCAGTCAGAGCAACAAAGGACCCAGTCTCAAAGAAACAAACTAAGCTGTACTGGCTGGTTTTGTGTCAACTTGACACAAGCTGGTGTTATACAGAGAAAGGAGCCTCAGTTGAAGAAATACCTCTATGAGATCCAGCTGTAAGGCATTTTCTTAACTAGCAATCAAGGAAGAGGGCCCATCCTTGCCATCCTTGGGCTGGTAGACCTGGGTTCTATAAGAAAGCAGGCTGAGCAAGGCAGGGGAAGCAAGCCAGTAAGTAACATCCCTCCATGGCCTCTGCATCAGCTCCTGCTTCCTGACCTGCTTGAGTTCCAGTTGTGACTTTCTCTGGTGATGAACAGCAATGTGGAAGTGTAAGCTGAATAAACCCTTTCCTCCCCAACTTGCTTCTTGGTCATGATGTTTGTGCAGGAATAGAAACACTGACTAAGGCATAAGTCTTCTGAAAGATTTGGGGGAGGGGGGGAGGGTTAAGAAGGCCAAGCACAATAGCATGGATCTGTAGTCCCAGTTATTTTGGGAGACTGGAATAATAGGATCATACATTTTAGCTCAGCATGGGTCAATACAGGCAATACAGCAAGATCCCATCTTAATTAAATAAATATTTTAAAGTAAATACCTTGTAGGAGAAAATGTTTGCCATTAATAGGACAAAGCAAAAGGAGAATCCAGTAAAGTGCCTGCCATGCTATACAAGCCTAAGGACCTAAGCGCAATCCCCAGAATCTACATAAAGGTAGAAGGAAAGGATAGCTCCACCTCCAGAAAGTTGTTCTTTGAATACACCACTCAAGGCATGACACACATGCCCACATTCACACACATCATCCATGAGTGTGCACACACATATTTTTTTCCCCTAAAGCTGGCAGCTTGGTGTGCTCCAGGCCAACAAAAAAACTTATCTCACAAAACAGGATAAGATGTATGACTCCTGAAAAATAATACCCATGGCTGTCTTCTGGCCTCCACACGAACACACACACACACACACACACACACACTCTCACTCTCTCTCTCTCTCTCTCTCTCTCTCTCTCTCTCTCTCTCTCTCTCTCTCTCTCTCCCTCACATGCTCCCACACATAGTCCTTCAAATATGCATATTCAGTTAATTCATTAGTAATATAATAACTCACCTGTACCATAATCTTTTCTAGATAAGGAAATTCCTCTTAAGGAGCCTTAGCTGTCATTTACTGTTATCTACAATCCATCACATTTTTTTTCCATCTATATACTTCTAAAATGTAACTTTAGTCAATTTAAAAACTTCTAAAGACACAAAGGAAAATTTAAATAAACCTTTAAGTTATTTGACTAGTAGACTTTTTTTTAAAAAATGAAAAACACAGAAGATGAGGGCAGGGAAAGGAGAGAGAGAAGGAAAGAGAGAAGAGAAATGAAAGGGAGAAGAGAAAGGAGAGGAAAAAAGGTCAGATAATGTAGATATACAATGCAAATGACCTGTAAGCATGAAAAATTACCAGCAGCCATTTCTACCAACTCACCGAAATATAGGGGTGTGACCAGGCTTTGGTTTGCTCCAGGTAAAGGGTGAAGGAACCGAAAGAAATTGGTCACCAGATGAATCTTTCTTTAAAGGATACTGAGATCCAAGGCCATCATCTACTGATGTCTCCCGGGATGGAGATAAGCTCCCCTGATCATCTGAACAGACCTCTAATTTTCCTGGTAGTACAGCAGCTTGATCTTCAGAAGTCTTCCTTGTTTTCAAAGGGATGTCAGTCTCTACACAGTACTGAAATGGAAACGGTGCAGGGCTGAGGCCTGATCCAGTGTGGACAGGAGCCGTGAGCCAGGTATCTTCTGTTACACTTCCTCTTGGGGAGTGACCAGGGGATGGAACAGGTGAGTGATGGGGTGAAAGGGAACCAGCATAACATACTTCAGCACTGGAGTGCCGTCGTTTACCACAGGGAGAAGTGGGCCTTGATGAAGGTCCTGAGGCTGGTCTGGGGCTCAGCCAATTCTCATCAGTGATACTGGATCTAGGAGAGTGGCAAGGAGATTGCCTAGGTGACAAGGAGTGTCCAGGTCCATACTGTTGATGCCAGGACTCTTCTCCAGGGCAACCTCCTGGAGAACCACCCGGAGAAGTCAGAGGTGAGCCGAGAGTAAATCGTGCAGCAGCTTCATTCAACTCTGAGTCCACATCATCATAAATGTGTGAGAGAGACTCACAAGAAGATGCATCTGAGAACCAGCTCCTAGAAGAAATGCTGCTGGCAGGACTAGGACTAAGGGAAGATTCCCGGTAGGATGGCTCAAGTGGAAGATAGAGATGATCTCTAGAAGGCCTTTCCAAATATTCCCTTTCTGGGTCATTTAGATGTAGGTCATCTTCATGAGCATCTGCTTCTTGATGACAGTTAGGAGAGATGGATGTAATTTGAATACTTGGGCATTCAAAGGGTTTAGGACCACCTAATGAGCTATATTTAGATTCAGAAATATCATCAGTTCCTTCATAATTTTTGAGACCTTGGAACTGAAATGATGGTGACAAAACAGAAGAGTGAGATTGCAGCAGTCCATGATGTGGTAAGCCAAGTGATGAGTTTAAAGTGGATGGAGGTGGATCTACATTAAAGATGTAAATGGATGCACAATCATCTGGCTCAAGATCTATGAAGGAAAAGAAAAAACACACCCAAAAAAGTCAATAAAAGAAGAAATTATTAAATTCAAGTGTATAAATTATTAGATGAAATAGTAGTAACAATCCTGAGAGAAAAAAATCCGGACACCAAAATGCATGTCATTAGCTTCATTAAAGGGCTGGGCACAGTAATTCTTGTTTGTTAAATGCAACACACAGGAAGAAAAAGAATTACTGAGAGTTCAATACCTATTAAAACCTAGTGAGTTTTAAGCCAGCTTTAACTATTTGATCAGACCATATCTCAAGAACAACAAAGGTTGACTTTTAAAAATGCATTTATTCATTTTTGCAGATATGAATATATATTATATAAGAAAATATGTAATTATATGGCATTCTTTTTCTTCTACATTTCCCAAAACTATAATCTGAGAATAGTGAATGTTTTTATAAAAGGTATATATTTCTGTATATTCTCTTGCACACAAATTAAAAAAAAAAAGTAAAGCCATAGAGCTATAAGATAACTGGACCAGCAAGATAGCTTAGTGAATAAAGGTGCTTGCTGCCGACGGAAAGATCTAAGTTCAACCTCCGAGACCCACATGATAGGAGAGAATCGACTCCTGCACACTGCTGTATGACTCCCATCTGAGCACAGTGGCATGTGCACACACACACACACACACACACACCCTACCCCACCCCCAAACCCTGAATTTAATTAAAGTCTTTAGAGATTTTATTGTTTTAATTTTTCGTGTTTGCCTGCATTTATATCAATACACCACATGTGTACAGTGCCCTTGGAAACCAGAAGGTGGCATAAGGTGCCCTGGAATTGGAGTCACAGAAAGTTGTAAGTCACTTTGTGGATGCTAGAAACAGAACCTAGACCCTTTGTAAGAGCAGCAGGTGCTTTCAACAAGGACTTATCTCTTCAGCCTTACTACTTTTTTTAAATGATAAAAACTGTACTGTATTTGGCAACTGCACTTTAATATTGAATGAAGCATGGTCTTTGAAAAGCACCTTGAGAGCCAGGTGATGTTGGCACACACCTATAATCCCAGCACTCAGGAGGCAGAGGCAGCTGAATCTCTATGAGCTTGAGATCAGCTCGGTCTACAGAGTGAGTTCCAAGACAGACAGGACTACTCAGAGACCTTATCTCAAAAAACAAGAGGGGGAGGAAGATGGAAATGGGGACGAGACAGAGACAAAGACACCTTTGGGCTGGGAGGAGATGATGGTTCATACTAGAATTTAGGAGGCAGAAGGATTACCAGTTCTAAACCAGGCCAGGTAAGTTTGAGATCCATCTAGATACACAATGATATTCTGTCTCAAAAACAAACAACAACAAAAGGTTGGTTTTTATTAATTTCTGGTAGAGGTATGGTTTGTTGTCTGTACTTCCCCACCATTAACAGTATTAGCCTTGCCTTTCATTCACATCATTTACTCTCTGTAGGTATTTTCCTTGAGGTAAAATTCAAAATTTCTCTTCTGTAGAAAGTGTATGTAATTAACACAGACATCATATCATCAAGAATTCATGTTTGTACACAGCAGACTAGGTTACAAAAGCCACTAGATGGGGATGGAGAAGTGGCTCATCAGCAGAGAACACTGGCTGCTCTTCCGAGAACCTGGGTTTGATTTGACTCCCAGCACACATACGGCAGCTCACAAGTGTCTGAAACTCCAGTCCCAGGTGATCCGATGCCCTCTTCTGAGGGCAAAAGAAGACACGTACATGGTACACAGACACTATCAGGCAAAACATCCAACACATAAAATAAATTAAAACAAAAAAGCAACCAGACACCACTAGATCCTTTACCTAAATAAAAAAATAACTGATTGAAGATAGTAAATTATAGTTGATCATTCATCTTCACAAATTTAGAATATTCAATTTACTTCCTTGCTAGGCCTGGTGGCATGCATTTCCGTTACCCCAGCACAAGTTGTCTAGCTTGGACAGTGACATTGAGAGTTTAAGAACAGCTTTGGCTACAAAGAAAAACCCTGTCTCAAAACAAATTAAATTAAAATGGATAAATAAAATCCACCCTTTGCTTTTTTATATTTAAGCAAATTCTGCCAGTGACAACTATACTACCAACTACTATATTCTTCATCTTTTTACTTAAGAATATACTTTTTTAGTTGAGGGCAGCTTCCTTGTTCTGTTAATTAAACTTTGGGACACTGAAACTGGCTAGGAGAAATGACTAAATAGAGAGTATTACTCTACATACTTCTAGCCTATGCAAAAGCAGCCACACTGCTGCTCAGGACACAGCAATAGTTTTGTTGTTCTGTATTTCTCAGGACTGAACCTAGAGTGTTACAGATACTGGGCAAACACTACACCAAGCTCTATAGTCCTCCAACCCTTTTTGTTTTTAAGACAGAGAAGTAGAGGAGGGACTGTCTCACCACACACCCCTGACTAGTCTGCAAATAGCCATTTACACAAATGTTTGGCCTACAACACTCTATGTATACCAATCTGGTGTTGAACTTACAGTGATCCTCCTACCTCTGCCTCATGACCAACACCAGTAATCTCAGGATGTGGATGGCTGAGGCAGGAGAACTCCTCAAAGAATTTGTCATAACAAGACTTTGTCTCAAAAATGGAGAGTTGAGAGGGGCAAAAAGAGATCCTGTCTCAAAAACAAAATAAGAGCAACAACAATCAACAATCAAACAATAAACAGGCAACACAAATATGATAGCACGTGCTCATAATCCTAGCCCTGGGAAATTGAGGCAAAAGGTTAAGAATTCTGTATCATCCTTGGCTATATACACCTGGCTCCTCAATCCACCTCTGCTTTCAATTCTTTAGCAAGGCACAGTAGCTCATATCTGAAATTCCAGCATTCAAGAGACTAAGGCAGGAGGACTAGCACAAATTCAAGGCCAGCCTGAGCTACATGGTGAGTCCCAGATCAGTCTGGACTATCTCAAAAAGCAAAAACAACAAAAAGAATGACTATGGACTAAGCAATTCTTCCCAGTTATGTATTCATGAGAATAAAAATATCTCAATATAATAAAAAAATATACACATGTTTATAATAGCATTGTTTAAATAGCCAAGGGTTAAAAAAATCATATAATTTTCAATAGATTAAGAGATAACCTAAAAAGGAAGAACAAATAAAACATATTGTGGTGCTATACAGCTGCAGTCCAACCTACTTAGCAAGCTGAAGCAGTACAGTAAACAAGAGCCTGAATGAACCTTGAAAACATTCTAAGTGAAAGTCATACACAATTATACTGTGCCCTTTATAGCATATATCCAGAATAAGCAAATCCAGAATTAGGAAGAAGTGAAGGCAAAACAAAATACTATCTGGGTACAGAGCTTTTTGAATGAGTAACTAACCCTGCTCCTGAATTTCCACACCTACCACTTTACTTTTTCTTTCTGACAAGGAGAAAGAAGGAAGACTGAAAACCTGGGCAGCCATACAGAAAACAGGATGATGAAACCGAGTCGTTCTAAAACGTGCATATTGAAACCCTAAGTGCTGTTCTATTCCCTTGGCTCACAGCATACACACTTACACTCTAGGCAATAGACTGGCAGACTTTTCACTTGGGACTCTAATTAACCTAAGGAAAAAGAACTACAGATAATGACCTCAAAGGTAACCTAGTAAGAAGCCCTACAAGGAGGCCTGCAGTTATCAAACATCACTGTGATCACAAAACAATTTAATTTTGGTGTCCCATTTTAAGTGATAAGCAGATAAGAACAATCACGGAACAGCTGAGAAAAGCTTCAAAATTTGAAAGAGTCAAAAGCCGGACAAGATGGTACATGCCTCTAATCCCAGCTATCCCAAGGCTGAGGCAGAGGATCTCAAATTTAAGATATAGTGAGCTTCAAGCCAGACTAACCAGCAGAGGAAAACCATGACTCAAAAACAAAAAAGGAAAAACAAACAAAAAGATATTCTTTTAAAATTAACAACAACCAGGTGTGGCAACACAAGCCTGTAACACTAGTACTAAAGAAGCAGAGGCAAGGATGTAAAGTTCAGTAGGAGATCCTATCTCAAGGGTAAAACAGACCACCCAATATCCTTCTCTAGCCTCTGGGCTCATGCATGCACAAATGTATACAAATAAATAAATAAATAAGAAAAGTTGATGAAAATTACATTACAGATTGAGTCTTAACCACTAAGCCATCCATCTCTCCAGCCTCCCCCTCTTTGCTTTTTTTTTTTAATGGTAAATAAACTAATTTAATTATGGTTACTAGAGGCAGGGATGAGGTATTATTTAAAGGAGCATGGTCGGCTTGCCAATAGTGACTTTACCTTAAAGAGAGGTAAGGTCTCATCATGAGTCTCTCCCCTTGGGTAGGTAGATTGATTTTTGAGACAGGGTTTCTCTATGTAGTCTTGGCTGTCCTAGAACCAGCTCTGTAGACTAGCTGGCTTAGAACTCTAAGATCTACCTGCCTCTGCCCAGCCATACAATATTATTTTCTGAAATAATTTTAGAATTTCCTATCCTTTCATTTTTTTCAGCTATTTAGTTTTTATTACTTTATATCCTGATCACAACCCCTACTTCCTCTTCTCCCAGTACCACCTTTACAAATCCCATATCCTGTCATTTTAAAAAGTTTGAAGGGCTTTGTAGAGAAACCCAATCTCAAAAAAACAAAATTAATGTAACTTCAGAGGTCAAGTTAGAGGTCTCTACTGGGTCCTTCCCCTTGGAACTCAGGGGACCCCACTGAAGAGGGAAAGAAAAGTTGTGGGAGCCAGAAGGGTCAAAGACACTGGGAAAGCACAGCCTACAGAATCAACTAAGCAAGGCTCTTTGGGGGTGGGGTGAGCCTGGGGGCAAAGGGAGGTGGAGGGAAACTAACTGGGAGAAGTGGAAGGAGAAGCTGTGGTCCAGAAGATTGTATGAAAAGAGAATAAATAAAAATTAAAAAAGAGGGTTGGAGAGATGGCTCAGCAGTTAAGAACACTGACTGTTCTAGAGGTCCTGAGTTCAATTTCCAGAAACCACATGGTGGCTCACAACCATCTGTAATGGGATCCGTGCCCTCTTCTGGTTCGTCTGGTGTGTACACACACATATTAAATAAAAAAATAAGAAAAAGTAAAGCTTGTAAAAATTTCACCCCCAAATTATGAAAAACACACACACACACACACACACACTTTTCTAGACAGGTTTTCTCTGTGTAGCATTGGCATCACTCTGTATGGCTGGCCTCAAACTCTGAAATCCACCTGCCTCTGGCTCCCAAGTGATGGGATCAAGTGCACCCCACCACTGCCTAGCTAAGAAACACAAAAGTCTAAACACTGAACAAAAACAAAAGGCAGGGAGTGCAAAGGCTTGACAAAGGGTCTGACATTAAAAACCAAGCTGACCTAGACTTAGCATGAGACCAAGGTCAGACTCAAACTCACAGCAGTGTCCCTGCCTTAGCTTCTCAAATACTAGAACTGCAGGCATGAAGTCATCAATCACACTTGGCTAAGATATATTTTTTAGATGCAGAGCTTTTACCTGCTGAAAAAGCAAGACATATGGAAACTGTACATTTTATAAAAAATGAAACTTTTAAGTTACTAAGTGTGCCTGGGATTTTCAGGCTTTCACTGAATTACAGTTCCTTTCACACACAAATAACAATGTGTCAAGTAAAACTTTCCAAACAAATTTCAGGTTAAGGTAAACTATCAATTCATGGACTATGTTACTTAAATCTTATAGCTCAAACTGTTTTTCTTGCCAAAAGCTTGCCAACTACAAGCAAACAGGAAAGTTGTGTAATATAAATATATACACAGAAGAAAAAAAAAAGCATGTTCTTGTTTGTGTCTCTTTTAAGTCTCCCTGAATAAAATTTACTCCTCTGTTACTTGAACCTCATATGGCATGTCTGGGCAAATTGATGACGTGGATTCAGTTTTAGAAGCCAGGCTTACTGCCAAGTCTACTGTGTCTATTCTCCTTACCCACCAAGATAGCTTTAAACACCTTCCTTATTCATGTTACTGCTGTGACCAAAGTACAGCAAACTATCAAATAGGGCTCAACCTACTCAGGTTTCCTACCTCTTAGGAGTAATGTGATTGCCCTCACTGCATTATAGCTTCCTCAGCACCATCCCTATTTAAAGAAAATATTTTCAACAACCAGTAATGAGAAAGAACTGGTAATAAAACTCATCTTCTTTTTAAAAGTTTTTGTTTCATAAATGGAACTATAACCATTATTATTCCCTAGCATATGCAAGGCCCTGGGATTAACCTCTCCCTCTCCCCCCCCCTCTCTCCAATTAACTTTTAACTTTTTAAAGAGGACTTTATTGTATGTGCATACATTTGTTGAATCCCAAATCCCCACAGAGCTAAAGTTACAGGTAGCTGCAAACTGTCCATTGTGGGCCCAAACTCCAGTTCTCTGCTAAAGCTGAAGAAAAGCAAACAGTGTAATTTCTCTCCAAAAATGTCCTTGTACTTAACTGAAAAAAAAAAAAAAAAAAAAGTAAAGCAAGCCTCAAAAGCTGAGTTTGGACTATGCCTGCCAGAAAAACAACAATTTTAGGGATATTTTACAGATGCTGCTGAAAGGTAAATCATAACAGTAGGTAGATTCTAGGCTAGGGATACAGTTCAGTTAGTAGAGAGGCAGTTAATTGCATACAAGAGGCTCTGGGTTCTATCTCCAGTAAATTAAGTGTGGTAGCATACACCTGTAACCTCAACACTCTATAATCAGAAGTTCAAGGTTATCTTCAGTATACAAATTTAAGATCATCCAAGAATACATGAAATCCTGTCTCAAGAAAAACAAAACAAAAAACATTAAAGTTGGCTCTGATGTACCCTAGGCTAGCCTTGAACTTGATAAGTTAAGGCTGGCCTTGTACTCCTGATTCTCTTGCTTTTGCCTGTCAAGTGCTGGGATAACAAGTGTACACTACTCTGCATACCACCCTTGACCATTTATGTAACACAAGTTTTTAATTTTTATATTATTCTATAAAACACTAGAGTATAACCTCTACTACTATTTTAGAATACTTGCCCAAATATCTCTTCTGTATTAGCAAATGGTTAGACCTTACTAAGTATACAAATAACAAAAAGATCTTAAAGTTGTATTTCTAAGTTTGCTATGGTGGTGCACACCTATAACACCAACATTTGGAACTCTGAGGCAGGATTAAGAACTGAAAGACAAAACTGGATGTTGTGGTCTTTAATCCCAGCACTAGGGAAATAGAGAGAAGCGGATCTCTGAGTTCCAGGCTAGCCTGGTCTACAGAGCAAGTTCCACAAGAGTTAAACAGAAAAACCCTATTTCAAACCAAAGCAGAACAACAACAACAACAAAATTGAAGGATAGTCTGAGTTACATAGATTTGTCTCAAAAGATAAAGAAAAATGATGACACACCAGTATCCACCTTTGTTTCCTGTGAACAACATAAGCAGCAGTCACCTCAGGCTACCACAGTCACAGCCACTAGTATTCTCTCAAACCATGAACCAAAGTAAATTCTCCTCCCTCAAATTAGAATCTTTTTGAGTATTTGGTCACAACAATGAAGAAATTTCCTTTGAAGTAGAGTCTCAGCAACTCTGAATTCTGAAGAACTCTGCTTCAATTTTCTGAGATGCTGCTGCTTGGGAAAGGTATGAAGACTCTTGTCAGAACCTCCTGAACTGGAAGAACTTATCCAGAAGCCTAAAGACAATCAAGGCTGGGGCAGGCTGCTACAGAGAAGCAGCAAGAAATGTAGACTGCTCTAAAATTAACACAAAGTGGGGCCTTCCTTCCTTTGTAACTGCCAAGAAAGTCACTATTTCTGGGATCTTGACTATTCTTGTTGTAAAATATTTTACAGTACAATTTTCACCTATTTCTGGAGGGCTGGAGCTAAAAGAAGAAAGCTCTCTGAAGATGGGAACACTTTTAAATTGTATGGCAGGCTGAAATAAAATCAGCAACAGTACCATTAGAAATAAAAAAAAGACAATACTGGCAAGCAAAACAAACTAACAAACCAAAGTTACATACAAAACCAAGGTCCAGTTCCAAAACAACCTGATGTAAACAAATGCATGTGGGCCAGTGCAGCAAGTTAAAGTGCCTGCCTCCAATCTACAGTCTGAATCAACCCCTGGAGCCCACAGAGCTGGAAGGAGAGCACTGACCTCTTCAAGTTGTCCCCAAACCTCTACTCGAAAGCTGTGTCAGTGCATACACACACAAAATAAATATTAAATTGTGTGTATTTATGTATGATGCATCAAGGTAGGCATGTGCATGTTACAGCATGCATATGAAGGTCAGAAGGTAACTTTGGGAATTGGTTCTTTCCTTACATCTTTACATGAGTTCAGGGATTAAACTCAAGTCACCAGGCCTCCATAACAAACATTTTAACTGCCATGATTTTTGCCAATCCTGGTTTCTGAAGACAGAATCTTAGGTAGCCCAGGATGGCCTCAAACGTTTTATCTAGTCAGTTAGAGACAGGGTTTCTCTGTGTAGTTCTAGCTCTCCCTGAACTTGGTCTATAGACCAGGCTGGCCTGGAACTCAAACTCAAGAGATCCACGTGCCTTTGCCTACAGAATGTTGGGATTAAAGCAGCCTGCCACCACTGCCCAGCTAGATCAATGTTTTTAAAAAAACAATTAGCACTCTTACTTCTTTCCCCCTGGGTTTTTCAAAACACACTTATTCACTTATCTCTATCACACAACTCTGCTAGTATCCCCAGAAGCACCCTTCTAATCTGGACCAAGAAAAGTGTGAAACAAACAAAATATTAACAGTGCATAACAATCCATACCTGTAATCTCAGTACTGGGGAGGTAGAGATAGAAGAATAAGGAATTTAACATTCTTCTCAGCTATACCAAGAATTCTAGGCCAGTTTGGCTTACACGAGACCCTATCTCAAAAAGATAAAACAAAAATTTAAATAAACTAACCCTGGTAAAATATTCCTTTAATCCAAGCACTTGAGGAGCAAAGGCAGGAGAATTTCTTTGAGTTCCAGGCTGGCCTGGTCTACATAGTGAGATTTTGTCTCAAAAAAACTAACCAGGGATGGAGAGATGGCTCAGCAGTTAAGAGCACTGACTACTCTTCCAGAGGTCCCGAGTTCAATTACCAGCAACCACTTGGTGGCTCACAACCACCTGTAATGATACCTGATGCCCTCTTCTGGTGTGTCTGAAGACAGCAACAGTGTACTCATATACATGAAATAAATAAATCTTTAAAATAAAAAACAAAACTAAACAGATAAAGTCAGGCATAACAGTGCATACTTGCAATTCCTGTACTTGGGAGGTGGAGGCAGCATGTCAGAAATTCAAGACCAGTTTTGGCTACACAACCCAGCCTGGCATACACAACACCCCACCTCAAAATAAAATGAACACACACACACACACACACACACACACACACTAAACTATTCTTCCCGGCTGGAAAGATGGCTCAGTAGTTAAGAGCACTGACTGCTCTTTCAGAGGTCCTGAGTTCAATTCCCAGCAACCACATGGTGGCTCACAACCATTTGTAATGAGATCTGATGCCCTCTTCTGGTGTGTCTCATGCACAGTGTACTCATATACATAAAATAAATCTTAAAACAAAAAAAGCATAACAATGCAATTAAAAGCAAAATAACGTAAGTATGTTTACAAAGAAGCAAGCAACACTGAAAAGAGTAAAGATTAAATCAAAATAGGACTGGCCAGACAGCTTAGTGGGTTAAGACATTGCTATCAAGCCTGAAAACCTGATTTTTAAGCCTGAAACCCACATGTTGGAGAGAACTGATTCCCTCATGTTGTCCTCTGACTTCCACATGCAACACACACACACACACACACCACAAAATTCATAAATATAGTAAGAATTTTATTTGGGCTAGAGAAAAGGCACAGCAGTTAAGAGCACTGACTGCTCTTCCAAATGTCCTGAGTTCAATTCCCAGCAACCATATGGTGGCTCACAACCATCTGTAATGGGATCTGGTTCACTCTTCTGGTGTGTACTCACATACATAAAAAATAAAATCTCCAGACAATAGTAGGGTGTACACCAGCGTGCCCAACATTAAGGAAAAAAAGATAATAAAATTGGGGCTAGAAAGATGGCTCAGTAGATAACATCACTGTTCTTCCAGAGGACCTGGTTCAATTCCCAGCACCCACACGACAGCTTACAACTCTCTGTAACTACAATATCTGATGTCCTCACACAGACATGCAGACAAAACACAAACTTAAAAATAATTATTAAGAAAAAAACTGCCTCAAATATAAAAAACAAAAACTTGGAAAGAGATAATAAATTATAATAAACATATAATCTGCACTAGACAACATTAAGCACTAGACAATATAGCTAGAAATAATTATCACGTTTACACACGAAAGACCTGTGTAGTAGGTATAACTGAAGCAGGAAAACTACCATCAGCTCGAGAGTAAGAAACTTTACCTTAAAAAAAAATTCAGTATTTGCTGAGAATATATAAAGTAAATTTATTGCAATAATACATTATAAAACAAAAGTATTTCTTCTCTTCAAAAGCAGCAGGAGATAAGATACTAATCAGATACTATATATAATGTTGCATGCATTCCTTCTGGTGATTCTTATTGTGAACTAGAAAACATTTAAAAAACTTTGGGGCTGGAAGGTTAGCTCAGCAATTATGAAGACCCACATGGGTAGCTCACAACTGTATGTGCAGTGAGGAAGGGAGGTTGAGACAGGAGGACTGTTATGGATAGCTGGCCACCAGCATAGCTTTGGGGTCAGTGAAAGATCTCTCTTCAATGCAATAAGGAAGAGAATGATAAAGCAGAACATTGCACTTCCTCCTCAGACCGCTGTATGTGCACATGGATGCACTCATACACACACACACACACACACACACAGTGAGTTCAAATCTATGCTTTGTGGAACACTGTCTTAAATAAACAAATTGCAATTGAATTGGTTTTAACTAAAAGTCCAAGTTCATCCTCTAGTACACAGCAAGAACAGGACATCTAGGAATACATAGTTTATGAAGACCTTGTCTAAATAAATAAATAGGATAAGGAAAGAGTTCAGTAGCTAAAGTATTGATTCCCAGAGGCTATGTAAAAATGTTGGGTGTTGGCAATACAGGTTAGTCATGGCAGCACTGGAAAGACAGAGACAGGAAGACCCCTGGGGCTCACTAGGTATGTCTAGCCTAATTAGAAAGCGCCAGGCCAATGAAGAGACCCTGTCTTAAAAGAGGTGGGCAGCTTTACAGAAGATGGCACCTGAGGATGAGCTGTAACTTACACACTACATGTTCACACACACAGAAACAATCTTCAGACAATTATTTTAACAACAAACTAAAAAGAGAGATGTAAACAGTATTAAAAGCCACTCTTGATAATAACGGAATGCAGTAAACATAGGTGAGTTTTATTGTTTATTGTGTTTGTTTTCTTGAGCACGGTCTCACCACATAGTTCTGGAATGTTTAACATAAATCATATTGTCCTCAAACTCGTGGTCTGCCTGCCTTGACTTCCTCTGAAGTATGGAATACAAACACACAAACACTAAGTACTTTGCCTGGAACTATATTAATGCTTCTAAAATTTCTATTTACTGGGGCATACCTGTCATTTTGAAGTTAGATACTAAGGAAAAACAAAATAGTTTGATTTAAAAAAAAAAAAAAATGACAGACTATTCTGGAACTATGTAGACCAGGCTGGCCTTGAACTCTCCTACCTCGGAGGCCCAAGTACTGAGATTCAAGGTATGGGACACCAACACCATGTTCAGTTTCCACAAAGAAGTTTTCAAAAATATTTTCAATGTATGGAAATCTTAATGTGCTCTAACTCCTCTCAAACCTTCAGAGAAACACAAACCAATGTAGGCCAAAATTGCCAAGATCTGCTACTTTATGTAATTGACCAATCAGCCAAAAAAAAAAAAACAAAACAAAACAATCTAACTACTATGAAAAAACAATGAGTATTGATTCAAAACTTAACTGCTACTTATTCATGAAAACGCAACTATGTTAAATAAAATAGCTAAGTGTGGTGTCTCATGTCAGTAATCCAGTAGTCTTAAGGGCTGAAGCAGAAGGAATACTTCCATTTTGAGGCCAGCCTGGGCTACATAGCAAGTTCTAAGCTGACCTGCTAAATGTAATGGAACACTGTCTCAATAAAATACAAAAGCAAAAAAGTTTTACTTTTTCATATGAATTTCACCATAATGAAAGACAAATAATCTTAAGGAAATATGGGGGAAAAAAACCATTGAATATGGGGGCACATGACCTCTAATACCAGCACTTGGAAGAGATGGGAGACCACTCTGAACTAGACTCTAAGAAAGAAATGATAGAAAAAAACAAAAGATGGGGGAGGGGGGAGCTCCTAGAACGTTTTAAAGTTGGCAAAATAAAATTGTTCATGTTTCCTTTGGGAATTCCAAATCAAGTTACAAGCTTTTTTTCTAAAAATTCACTCAAACAAGTTGTTTTTTTTTTTTCAATTTCCATAACCTAAGTGCAATTCAATGCTATCCTCTCCATAAACCCCGCTTTTTCTACTTATTTTTTATATAAAATTTATGACAATTTAGTTTGCCTAGTAATAATTATTTGAGCTATGTCTTATCTGTTTACCAACTTTCATCAAAAGCTGGAGACTCTGCATCAGTTTAACAACTAAATATCCACTTATCTTCAACATAAAGCTGGTTCAAATAATGCTAATGGAACCGAAAACACAGCCAACTCTTAACTATTATAATTATTTATCAAGTTGAAAACAGCATACAAAGGCTGAAAAGGAACTAAAAAGGTATTGTACCACCTAAAGATTCTATGCAACTCTGTGAAACCAATGTTTTACGACCTCAATATACTCTGAATAAAAGTAACTCACGCAATACTAGAAAGAATAAATACTCTTATCCATCTTCTTTTTCTAAGTTCTCTTGCATATGTAATAGGGAAAATGAACTTAATGAACCACACGCTTCCAAACCAGGTCACAGGAGAGAATTAAGTCTTCAGTCATCATCCTGTTTCTATTTCCTGACTGGTTTGACCCGCAAGCATTATGGTGTCCAGCTTTCCCAACCTAAGATCTCTTTTAAAATATCTTCTGAGAAGAGCTTTTTCTTAAAACAAAAGTTGACTTCTAGAACATTCTAGGAGAATTATGTTTAAAAAAGCAACGCACGCACACACACACACACACACACATGCATGCATACATCTCCAGAAACACTTTGCTCAAATAAAACAACCCAGTTTCCAGAAAAGTCGGTTGTAATATACTTGAAACTAAGTGTGGAATATAAATTTGCACAATTGGACGCTAACTCGAACGTGTTGCTCTCCTGGCAAAGGAAGTTTTTTAAAGTGGAATTTTAAAAGGTTCCTACACTACAAGAACACGCACCTTTCAAGACTTTTACATATAGCCTTAAAACAGCTAAGTGCGCTTACACTTCTCGGAGACATTTTCTCTGCACCACGCTGGCACAGCAACGACAACCAGAAACCTCCTGGGGCTTTGGCCCCAACCTCTGCCTCCAAACCCCGGGCGTCCGCCGGCCACTGGCCTCTCGGAGTTCCCTACTAGTTCGCTTGCAGTCCAGCCACTTCCACGTCGCCCCGAACCACACGCCTCCTCCTCAAATTAAATCAGGCTTCACTCGCCACACGCACGCACCAGGGGGACCGAGGGAAAGGCGAGCTAGTGGGAGCGCGGGGAGGGCACGCTCCACAGTCCCCGCCGGCCCGGCACCCACCTGCAGGCCGCGAGACCTGGGACACCGGCGCTGGTGCCCCGTCCTCGCCGAAGACGAGTTTGAAGTCGAGCTCGTCGTGGGCGCCACAGTTTGCAGTAGTCATCGGCGTGGCCCGGGGTGCAGCGCCTCCCTTCTCAGGCGGCCGCCGCGGCTCCTCAGCGCCGCTTCATGCTGGGCCGCGCCGGCCAGCAGGTCGCGGCTCCACTGCAAACTTTCCGGGCGGGGCCCGCGAGGCCAAGCGTTCCGTTCCGACCTAGAAAGCTGGCCGAGTGCCCCGCCGCACCAGGAGCCGTCACCGCCGCCAGTCGAGGGTGCCTAATAGCCACGGTCGCCTCAACCAAAGCTCCCCGCCCCCCACCCCCACATTCGCCGCCACTACCGCCACCGCCGCCGGCGCGCTCCCGCGCCTTGCAGCGCGCCCAGCCCCGCCCCTTGCCGCGCTCCCGTCAGACGGGGAGGCCCATAGGCCGCTGGCTTCGCTGACACTCATGGGCCCCGCCTCCTCGCCGGCCTATCCCGTGAGTCCTCTGCAAGGAGGAAGTCACGTGAGCGAGGAGCTACAGAGCCCAGCTTCCTCTCGGGAGTTGTAGTTAAAGTTTTATTCTTCCGCAGTTTCTAAACCAAGACCAGTGTAGAGCCAATAGCGCTGTCTATTGAGAACCCACGTAGGCCAATGGCAGACTATCCTTTCCCTCCCATTGGGCGGAGCTCACGTCGAGGAAGTGGGTAGAAGAGCACCAGGGTTATAGGTGTCCGGATACTTGGCCCCACAGAGGTACTTTCCCTTATGGCTACTTTTAGAGTGGAAGCGTTAGACTGCCTCAAAGGTTACCTATATATACCATACCACTCACCCTCGCATCCCTTCATACCAACTTCAATGGCGGAACCCCGAGAGGGCCAGGGATTGGTTTGATCTTCTGGGTAGGTTGGGGTGGAGCCGAAGAAAACCTTGCGAGACAAGTCTAGAGTCAATTCAGATCCACCCCTATGGGGTGGGGCCCCGCCTCAGTGATTGTGCCTTTGTCCCCACTAGCTGGCCCAGAAGCTGTTATCTAGAGGATACCTTGCATTCTAGACCTCACATAAATCAGAAAAACTAGGTCTGGTCCCTGGTGGAAGTTAAGCAGATACAGCAAAGTCCCCTTCTTGATTTCTGCATTCTAGTACACAATCGTGGAGACACCCGAGCAATGACAGCCAACATATAGGAAGTGACACTGTCAAAAGAACCCGTTTTCAATCTTGGCTTCATTTCAACGAGCCTGCCTTCCCCAGTGAGGCATGAGATGGCCCAAGACACCATCCCTTGGAGTCTGGGGACTCAGTCTTGTTTACTTAGAGCATGATTAAGAGGAGTTGGGAGAAGCCAGTGACCACCTCCCCCACAACAGCACGTCTCATACTATTCACAAAAGCCCCTGGGAGAATGGAGAAAACACAATTTCCTTGCAGAGATCTCCACATCTCAGTGATTCCTGGGCTGCAAAATGAGCCCCAGGGAGAGCCCAACTAAGCCTAGGGTCAGAAGAGCAAGGAATGTTCTGAGCACCTGAGCCATTCGTCTTGGATGGGTTTATTCCTGCTCGGCTTTACCAGTACTTAGGAGAGACAGAGATACATAGATAGTCTTCCTTCAGAGTTGAGAGAGAGGAATAGCAAATATGTAATTACTGTGCAAAGAGATCAGAGCTGTGATAGGAGCACTGAGGACACTGAACACCCACCCACACATTCCAGGGCCTCTGCAGAATTAGTAGAAACTGGAGATGTAAGCAAAAGATGAGCAGTTTGTTCCACAGAGGGACCAGTGGGCAGAAGCCAAAGGTGATTCTGTATTAGTGGGCAGGGTCACTGTGTGATGCTAAGATCCTAAGGACAGTAAGGCACCATACTAGGGTTTAAAGCAGAAGACTAAAATAGTCACTTCCATATAGAACACTTGACTAAGGACATTTAAAAGCAGCAAGGACGAGGAAGCAGTCAGGCTTAGTGTCACATGCCTGTAATGCCAGACTCAAACAGTGGAGACAAAGGATCAGGAGCTCAAGATCATCCCAATATAGTGAGTTGAGGACGGCTTAGGTACATGAGATCCTTTCTCAAAACAAACAAAAAGCAAAGGACTTAACATATTTGGTGGGTAAAAAAATACTTTGCACCAAGCTATACTGTCTTCAGAGGGGCAGACCTAGAAAGCTTGAATATGAAACTAGGAGACCAAATGCTACATCCTGTCTGCAACCAGAACAGACTGACTATAAGCTTACCAACTAATTCCCATGGTCCCACTATCCTATAAGGTCCCCAGAAGTTAGCCAGCTTACTTCCCCGTTTCCATAAAAATGAAAGCAATTTCAGCTCCATTTGTAGATGCATGCTTATAATTTAGATTGAGAGCATGGACCCAGTCTCCCTCCCTTCTCCAGTTAGGAGTTCACCTGAATGGGGTGAATTAGGCTAAGGTAGAGGCAGCAGAGCTGGAGAGATAGAGCACTTGCTGGTCTTCCAGAGGATCTGGATTTGGTTCCCAGCAATGATATGGTAACTCACAACCATCTGTAACTTTCAGGATATCTGATGCCTTCTTCTGGCTTTATAGGCACAAGACACACACAGAGTGTACACATATACAAGTAGAAAAAACATTCATGTACATAAGGTTAGAATAAATCTTTTAAAAATAAAAATATAAATCTGACCAGGGAGGCAGAATGTAGACCCTGGCCTATCAATCCCTACACTTTGTAAAGGACCACAATAAAATCCACTCACTTAAATGCTCAACAATACATCTTTTTCCCCCAGACACTGAGTTCCAGAGACTATCTAGAAAAGGGTGAGGTTGTAGAAAGAGCTCTTGTTTAGTACAACATAGAGTGTTAAAGGCTCAGCAGAGGTAAGAACCAATTGTTAGGGAAATGAGTTACTATTTTTGTAAGAAAGGCAGCATGAACTGTGTTGGGTAAGAGAAAGAGAAGCAGAGAGGGAGAGAGAGAAACAAAGAGCTGAAGTGGTTTACAACCCCATAGGAAGAACAATATCAACTAATCAGACCTCCCCAGAGCTCCCAGAGACTAAACCACCAACCAAACAGCACACATGGAGGGACCCATGGCTCCAGCTGCATGTGTAGCAGAGGATGGCCTTATAGGGCATCAACAGGAGGAGAGGCTTGATCCTGTGAAGGCTTAATGCCCCAGTGTAGGGGAATCCCAGGGGTGGGGTGGGGAAGGTGGGAAAGAGTGAATGAGTGGAAGGGAGTGGGTGGGGGGCAAGCACTCTCATAGAGGCAGGAGGAGGGGAGATGGGATAGGGGAATTCCGGAAGGGAAACGGGAAAGTGGATAATATTTGAAATGTAAGTAAAGAAAATATACAAGAAAAAAAGAGACAAGCAAGAACACAGCAACTAGACTCTTGTAGGCCATGAAGGTTCCTGGTTCCCCCCAACAAACACACACACACACACACACACACACACACATACACACACTCCCCAGCTAGGACCAAGATTTACCCCCAAAGTTCTTGCTCACCATGTACTCCAACTGCAAATCTCTCAGGGGGCCTAGTGGGAAATATAGAGATAGAACCTCAGAGTAAGAGAGCACTGGGTCTCTATAGACCCTTTCCCCCCCCTCCAGTGTAAATTATGGCCCAGGCTTGAGAATCAAGAGATACTTTTTTCTTTCATCTGTTATCATAGGCCTGGCCTAGGTCTTTACTGCTGAGGCTTCCTCTATACCTCAGAGCCATGGAGTGATACTGCTTAGCCCAGCCCCATCCCTTATTTCATACTAGGGAAAACCAGGAATCTTCAAGTTTAGAAATTCTTTTTCTGTGTGCCATGTACCCCCCTCCTCCACCCTCACCACACACACACACACACACACACACACACACACACACACACACACACACACCCTCTAAACTCTTAGTTTGCTGGGCCTGCTCACCTCCATGCCAATGCTGGCCATAGAGAAAATAACAGCCTGGGGCAGCTCCAATTTAGATGGGTAAGTTAAAACCAGCCAACTCTAACCTCCAAACGTTAGCTGCTAAAGTCAGCATAGAGTACTGAGAACCCAAGCCATCACTCTGTCTTCTCCTGCCAGACCAGGGGTTTGGACTTGGTCTAGAGAGCAGTTTCCAAGACCACAGTCCTGAAAGGAGCAGTACCTGGGAGGACTTTGCCTGTGGGAGTTAAAGCCTAAGATCCCTCTTATCCTTCCCCCAAATCAAGCTTCTTTCTGTAACTTTGTAATCCCCACCAACTCCTTCAACTTTACTCAGCCTCCGTCTCATGGAATATAAAACCATTTATTCTAGTCCAAGTGTGGTGGTGAACATTTGTAAGCATAGCACATGGACGCAGCTGCAAGTTGGAAGCCAATCTGGTCTACATAGCAACCAAGTTTCAGGCCAGCCAGGGCCACATAACAAAACTTTATCACAGAATAAAAACAACAAAAACTGTCACTGGGGATGTAGGTCTATTACAAGAATGCTCGCCTGTCATTCAAAAGCCTCTGGATTCAATCCCCAACACAACATAAAACCATAAGTAAAAATAGGTTTTAAAAAGAAAAATTGTTAAAGGGGCTAACAAGATTGCATTTGCCACACAAGCCTGATGACCTGAGTTTGATCCCTGGAAACCACATAAAGATGGAAGGAGAGGAATGATTTCCCAATGTCTTCCTCTGATATCCAGGTGCATCCCCCAACACAGAGTAATGAATAAACAATAAATACATATTTTTTAAAAGTTCAAGGCTAGCTTGGACTTCCCAAGATACCATCTCAAGACAAAAGAGAACAGAAAGGCCTCCATAAGACAGGCTAAGGAGGGTGCTTCAATTAAGGACATGCATGGGTGGGTACCACTTCTTCTCTCACAGGAAGGGGTTGGAAACTCTTAAGTGAATTATTCTGAGGGTAGACATAGACAATGTCTTCAGGCTTCTTACCTCCAGTCCAAATACAAGAAAAGGTAAAGGGAGGATTTTAATACAAGTTTAGTAGAAACAAACAAATCTAGATACAAACTTTCTAAATCTTTTAAAAAGATTTGTTTATTATATATAAGTTATTATAAATAATATGTATTATTTATTATATATAAGACACTGTAGCTGTCTCCAGACACACCAATAGAGAGCATTAGATCTCATTACAGATGGTTGTGAACTACCATGTGGTTGCTGAGATTTGAACTCAGGACCTCTGGAAGAGCAGTCAGTGCTCTTAACTACTGAACAATCTCCCTGCACAAACTTTCTAAATCATTTTTTAATTTTTTTAAAAATTTACTTATTTATATGAGTACACTGTAACTGTTTTCAGAAACACCAGTAGAGGGCATCAGATCCCATTACAGATGGTTGCAAGCCACCATGTAGTTGCTGGGAATTGAACGCAGGACCTCTGCAAGAGCAGTCAGTGCTCTTAACTGCTGAGCCATCTCTCCAGCCCCCAAACTTTCTAAATCTTGATGGCTGAGATCAGACCAAGACTATCTTCCTTCTTACTGGGGGCCCTACTCTGACAGCAGTAGAATAAAAAGGCAGCCTCTCAGAAAGCAGAAACACACAGTCACATAGTACCCCATCACAGGCCAGCCTCACACGTGCAGAGGACAACTGATTTCACTAAGAGGCAGAAGACTAGAAATGAGTTACCCAAGGTCAAAAGGCAAGGGGCTTTGAAAGGCCTCTGGGAGTATGCTAACTTTATCTGAACAAAGGAGAGCTAGTATGGGTAGCAATAGAATAGGCAAGGCCTAAACCACTAAACCTTTGATTCAGAGACATGCAGGGCCAGGAGCTGCTAGTTGCCACAGAGCCACGAGGCTGTTCTCAAGGGACTGGTGGGAAAGAAAGGTTCAGTTTAGAGGGGAATCCTCCCCCCATATATCCTGGCAAAAAGAAGGTCACACAGCCTGTTTACAGCAGAGGAAGCAGGGGTGGGGCAGGGCAGGGACCTTTGGTCAGGCCACCCCTCCCAGTAGGGGAGTGGGGAGGCCCCAATAAATGTGTGGGAGCTATTTGTCTGCTTCTCGCTGCCAGGAGGAAATTAAAGAGAATCTACCACTTCCTTTCACCTCCAGTGGGACTGGGGTGGGGAAAGTGATATGACTGCTGCATTTGACAGAAGCCAAATTGCCACCATCAACAGCCCTCAGGTGTTCCCTGCCCTGAGCAGGCACCTTATCAGGTCTGAGTTCAAATTAGCTGTAAGGCATAAAAGAGACTCCTGAACCCATTACCCACCAACCTTACTAGGTTTGCATTGGCCCTTTATGGGATATCAGATACTCTTGTTTTTTTTCTGAGATTATCCAGACCTCTTACCAGGAAAGTCAACTGAAGATTAACATCGAATTAAAATGGTTTTCTTGGTCCTTTCCTGCTTTCACCAAAATCCAGTGGACCCTAAAGGTTCACTCGTTCCCTACGTGTAAGAGATGTGCTTTGGGAAGCGCTAGATCTGCACAGAGGGTAGAAGTAGAAAAATTATGTTAGGATGTAAGGTTGAAGCAATTGGTCATGGGTGAGAGTCAAAGTGTCTTTATTGCACAATACCAATGTCAAGTTAGAAGTGAGGCCTAAAAACCTCGTTTTCAAAGAAACGTTCAGGTTACTAGGAACTTGGCTTAGCCATCAAATATACGAAAGACAGTATTACCCTTGGACATTTCTTGGCACTTGTTTCAGACTGATGGCCTGGGCCAAGACCTCTAAGTTCACGTGTCAAGGGCCAGCAAACTGTCCAAGGGCGTCTGTCTTAGGTTCCGACACCCATAACCCCTTCACATCAGTCCCACACACTGACGGTCAGAGCATGAGTTAACAACCTTCCAGCAGATTCTCTTCACTACTTTCCAGGGTTACAAATGGCTTCTTGCATATCTCCCCAGGTGTTGCTGCCTCCAGAACTCTTGGGCCCCCAGGGTCTTGATCAGGAGCCTCTCTCTTTCGCTTGTTCAAGGAGGGGCTCTCCTCACCCAGTCGACCCTCAGGGAGGCCCTGGCTCCTCAGACACACGATTGCTGCAGTCTGCTCTGCCAGTTTTTTAGACTTGTCCCTGGGTAAATGAAGCAACAATTAATAAAGCAAGTAAACAGCAAGACTATAGTCTTGAAGCCCTGAACCTGCAAATACTTTGAAGAGATTCTGACAGAACTTCTAAGAGGGGCCATCACTGGGTGCTTTCACACACAATGCACCCAAGTCTCACAGATCCAAAGTAGACTTGGATCCCACACTAATAGTCTCATACCATCTGATGAGAACTTACCACAAGGTGGACTGGTACTTTTGTTCCGCAACAGTGACAACAGAGCAGAACATGCGATCTATAGGTCGCTGAACCTGGTACAGAGAGAGCAAAGGAAACAGAAGACTGCCCACCTGTGTCATCACATGCTGAACACATAAATGAAAGACTTCTCCCACTCCCACCCCACCTTGGATTTGTTTTTTGGGGGGGACAGGGTTTTACTGTGTAGCTCTGGCTGTCCTGGAACTTGTTTTGTAGGCTGGCCTCAAAGTTGGAGCTTCACCTGTTTCCTCCTGAGCATGCACTACAACTGCTAGACTAGAACTTTTAACTTAAGTCAAATGGAGGCTCCTTGATCACATGCTCCACCCACGGGAAAGTACCTGCTGCATCTTTCAGGGGAAAAAGGCAGTTATGCAAATTGACGATGATATCAAGTGTGTCAGAGTTCTGTCCCTGAACTACACAGAGGGCCATTATCTGCACCTGACTATGGGATCTCTACCTACTGATTTCTATGTGAGCCAGCTCCCAGCAGAAAGGAGGTCACCAGATGGCAAAGGACTGAGAAGGAACAAGTATGGGGGCAAAAAAGGTACATCTGGCAGAGGGATCAGGCAGTGTGGCTGGAGTAGAGAGCTTAGTGGCAGAAATGAAACAGCAAAGTATGTGGGGATGAGTCTTGTGTTCTAGGGAGCTGATAACTTGAACAAAAGAGACAGAGGTTAGATTTGTCTTTCAAAAGTCACTCTGGTAGAAGGGACACAAGGCCCAGAAAGTGTAAGGCTAGAGGCCAGAAGGAAGGAAGTAAAGCAAGACTATCTTAAGGTTTCAACCCCAGGGTCCCTATATGTATGTGGGCATAATTTTGTGCCCCACTGGCTGAAGCCCACCCAAAGATTGGACAAGCCCAAGGTTGGAGATAAGGGCCTATCAGCAATTGACCCTACTACTAACAACTTATACACAGCTATGGAAAGCAAGTTCAAATTCTAACCAGGCAGCCAGGAGCTGAGGATAAGATACTACAGAGATAGTAGCAGTGTAGGAGGCATTGGGGTTGGATGTCAGACAGGCAACAACCAGAAAAACTCACTGTTTCATACACAGGCTGTGGCAACTTCTCTTTCCGACACCATTCCAGCAGGCACATCTTGGGGGTAATCTGGGGTGGATATGCTCTCCTAGGAAAAGGAGGAGAAACAGTTGAGAGCCATTTGTCATTTCTACCCTATGCCTTAGCAAGAGCCACCAATCAACCACTGTTGCTATAGGTGCTATAAGAACTGGAGAAACAGAGATATCATGCTGCTGCCCACGGCTCTTGTGCCCACTTCCTTCCTGTCCTACCAGCAGGCGCATCCAGGCTTTAATCTAAAGGGAAAGTGGGCTTCTCATGCTTGGCATAATAATGAGTGCATGTATGTGAGCGCTCCCAGTTCTCTGAGTGCCAGGATAGAAAACAGCCTTCAACAGCCAGGAGAGAAGGTTTGCTGGGCCTTTCAAGGCCAGATCTGAGGGAACGGGTAGAGGTAGGAAGGGAGGTGACCACACAGTAGGCCTAGAGCTCCAGCTTAGTACACACTGTGATTCCATCTGCTGAGTGTCAGGGTTATCTGCTCTGCTACAGACACAATAAACTCTGGCTTCAGAGTGTCTGTGACAGGGATAAAGTGACACGTTCCAGCTTCCACGGGGAGCTCCCTCTGGCATATGACTGCATAACAGCTGTCCACTTAACCCCACCTCAAGCCCTTGCCAGGTGAGACTCCTTGTCTGGGCATTGGAGACCGAAGAGGCTCAGACCCAGGAGACAAGAATGAGAGCTCCACTAAAAGCTGAGTCCAAATGTGAGGAAAAATTGGACTGGAGCATCCGCCGAGAGAGGCCTACTGGCCTGGTGAGGGGCGAGGTATGAACAGGGATACAGAGCCAAGTAAAGGTAAGGTTCCTGTAGCCACGGAAGAGCTTCAGAAAAAAAAAAAAATCACAGACTTTTGAGGAACAGAAGACTCATATCCTTGTCCCATGTTATAGAAGGAAATGGAGTTCAAGTCTGTCTGTCTTAGAAAAATATGCTCCCACCAGTGCTATCTACGCTTCAGGAACTGTCTTCTTCCCTGAAAGCACCTTCTCTTTGAGGGCAAGAGGATCAGGAGTTCAGGTCATCAATAACTACATGGTAAGTTCAAGGTTAGTCTGGACTACACGAGATCCTGCCTTAGATCCAATCCTTGAGGTGGCACATGCCTTGAATCTCAAGACTCTAGAGACTGAGGCAAGTGGATCTCTGTGAGTTCAAAGTCACTCTACTCTACATAAAGAGTTCCAGGACAGTATGGGTATGTAGAGAGACGTTGTCTCAAAAACAAAACAAACAAACAAACAAACAAAAAAACCACTAATAAAAAATCACCTTCTTGGAAAGCTGAAAACAAAGACCAAGTATCCATACTAAGGAGACCTATGGTCCCTAAGCTTGACATTATTCACATACAACAGCCACTAAAACCCCAAGGCAACTTGCCCTGGAATATACTGGAAACCTACCGGTCAAACCTGATAGCCATTTTAATGATGCCAGAGGTATCTTCAGCTGACTCCTCAACTGCCTCTGGAGTCTTGGCCAAGAGGTCAGCTCGCCGAGCATCGAGCTCCCGAATGGTCTCCTCATAGAAGGCGCCAAGGCCAAAGGCTTCACTACAGAGAAAGAGGTGGATCAGGATAGAAACCTTAGTAGAACAGAACCCAGGGTACTGCAGGAGTCCAGGAAACTCCTGTATCATGTATCTCAAAACTCTACCAGGGTCTGATCATCAGAATATACTGTTTACACACCTGGCACCTACCTAAACTGCAAAGTAGAAGATGAATTTGAACCTTTGAGTATGAACACTAGAGGGAGGCTGGGCTAGGGAATAAAGGATTCCAGAGGTTACCCCACCACCACCATTCTCAGCTCTTTTCCAATGATGACTATGCAGGTTGATGTCTCCAACAAGCCAGAACAGCAGAGCTGGCCTATACTGGGACTTTATATTATCATCTCCATGTGGGGCTGTGGGAGGAAAAGACAAAGGCTGAGGACTGATTGATTCCTCTCTGCCCATGGTTACCATGGACCTAATCTGAACCACACAAGGCTCAGGAGTTATATTCTCTTCTGGAAGTCACAAAACACTGATGCTGAGCTGCTCGACCTCTATGGGATAGGGGCAGAACCAGCAGTGCAAGCCAAGAAGAAGGCTTCTGGAAGAGCTTTCCCTTCTAAAAACACTCCTCCACATGGATCGCTAAGGGCAAGTATGATCCAGAATGCCTTAGAGGAAGAAGGGTGTGTGCAGCAAATGTTAAGAGAAAAAGCCTTTAAGACAGAGGGCTTATTATGGTGACAGTAGACAGGAGGCTGAAAGAGCTGGGAGGAGGCTAAGATGCTAAAGACCTCCAGGTTAATCTCATCATTTAAAATGGCAATAGATCTGAAGGACCAAGACACAGCCTCCTTGACTAGTATAATGGAAGTAGGCATTTGTCAAGAGTGCTAAAGCTCCACCTCACCCTCTCAATCAATCTCTCTCTCTCTCTCTCTCTCTCTCTCTCTCTCTCTCTCTCTCTCTCTCTCTCTCTCTCTCTCTCTCTCTCTGGTTTTCAGTCTAAAGCCCCCTCCCATCCCATCTCTGCCCCCTCACTCCTGGTTTTTTGAGACAAAGTTTCTCTGTATAGCTCTGGCTGTCCTGGAACTCACTCTGTAGACCAGGCTGGCCTTGAACTCAGAGATCCATCTGTCTCTGTGTCCCAGATTAGAGGTGCACCACCACCACCCAGACAGCCTGTACTATGGACCACTGTTTTGTTTTTTGTTGTTGTTTGTTTTACCCTGGCATGCAAAAGGCCCATTAACCAAAAAAAAAAAAAAAAAAAACTTCTTTCTTTGGAATTGCCAGGCCTATCTCTTGCCTTTCTCCAGGAGTTCCAGGACAACATGGACTAGATATAGAGACCCTGTCTTAAAATAAGTAAGAACAAAGCAAACAAACAGTAACAAAAAATCACCTTCTTGGGAAGCTGAAAACTGAGAACAAGTCATCACACCCAACGAGACGTGGTCCCTGAGCTTGACATTGTCCTAATCTAACAGTTCCCTAGTTACCAACTGAGATAGTTGAAGAATAGAAGGTTTCAAAGCTGTGAAAGTACTCCCGTCTACAAAGCAAAACCGTGCTACTACCCCACTCCCACACATACACATCTCTGATCCCTCAGCAAAATCTTAGGGATCAAGGTCAAGTCTGGGACAAGTCTCCACAAACAGATAGAGAGACCACTGAACTCTTACCAAATTTCCTGGGAAGACTGGGCAGCGTGAAGCAGCCTCCCCTGGGGCGACTCCAGCTGCTCCCGCAGCATCTGGCACAAGCAGTACTTGGTGTTGGTGTAGTGGTTTTCATACTGCACTGCCTGAGAGGAGAACGGATGTGAGCCCACCGGCCACCAGTGGTACCAGTGGCGAGTGCTGAGGTGGCTTTTCAGGGGAGGGAACGGGATTCTAAGAGGGCATTAGATGTTTGTTTAAAGCCAACCAAGCCTGTGTGACCTGCCCCCACACAAGAACTGCCTCCACCCTGCTATCTGTTGCTCCTGCTAGCATACACAGTTTAAGGGTCAAACTAAGGCTCATGTTGAACAGCATGCCCACTTAGGCAGCCTGACTGAACCCATGCTTCAGGCACCACAGGTTACCACAGAGAAATAAACGCCGAGCACCTTCCAGGGCTGGGAGAGGAACACGGCAAATTTTGGCAAGGCAAATCTAGCCCTAGGACTGAGGTAAGATGTCTATTCCTTACAACCAGGATCAACCATATCTTGACAAACCTCTCTTCAACTTCTCAGACATGGGTGTGGCACAGCCCCATCTACTAAGCATGTTCATACACATTATTTATCAGCTTGAATATTTATAAAAAGATAGGTACAGCTGTTACCTTACTCTACAGCCTGAGAAGTCGGGCCCAGGGAAGTACAGTGACTACCCCGGAAATAGTACTATAGATGCTCACCCAGCTAGGGGCAAGCAGGATAGCAGCAGTAGGTAAAGGGTCTTCGGACAGGCCTGCAGAACCACCTCAAGCACTCATCCCCACACACTGTTGTAGCATCTCCTTTAGGCCTGTTTTCAGTACCTAGGAAAGTGCTACGGCATGCTCAGGAGAAAGTACGGAATAAGTGGGTAAGTCCCAGCCAGCGGCAGGACCATGATTCAGCTTGTCTGGCCCAGAAAGTACCTGACCAGACTAGAAGCATCCATGTTGATGCTTGAGGCTATTCCATTTCTTCGTGACAACACACCCTCCTGGAAGGATAGCTAAACAACAGTGATAGCATCACCTTTCACCTAGTAAGCAGGCTCAGCACAGCTGAACATGTCTCCTCAGACACACACTTGCCAAGTGGCCAGAAGAGCTGGACGGCTGGCCTGGGCTGAGCTCAAGTCCTTTGCCTGTATCTCACTTAGTCACGGTGAATGTGCTAGTTGTGCTAAAGTATTCTTTTTGCTTTATGAGTTCATCCGGTACAGCCCTGGGACGCTGGGATTCTATACTGGGCTGCGCATGCTCACTGGTGAAGGCAGTGAGTTGCCCTCAAGCTCTGCAGTGAGCTGGATTTGAGCAGAAGTTCCAGCCCTTTCCTGCCCACCAGGACACCCAGAACCAAGAGGAGGGGCTGCAGCCCTCGGGAAAGAAGGCTTTAGACAGAAGCTGCCCAGAACTGGACACGTGCCTCGTCCTACCAGCCCAGCTTAATTAACAATCAGAAAACCACCCGAATGCCACAGCTTGAGAAGAGTTTAGATAACCCCAGGCTTGAGTGAGATTTGGGACTGAAAAGGAAGGTGGAAAACTGCCGTGGGGAAGGGCTGGAACTTCTGCTCAAATCCAACTCACTGCAGAGCTTGGAGACAACTCACTGTTTCCAGCAGTGAACATGTACAGCCCAGTATTGAATCCCAGCGTCCCAGGGCTATACCCGATGAATTCATCAAAATAAACAAATACAATCTTTTAGCACAAGAACCACACTCATAGTGAGAAGAAAAAGCTATTCTCAAGTTGGGTGTGGTGACACATGGCTGTGATCCCAACACTTAGGGAGTAGAGGCTGGAGAATAAGGAATTGGAGGTCAGCCTGGGCTCTGAGCCTCCATGTTAAAACTAAGACGTAAATGAAAAGTGCTAAGACTTACATATCTGATGTACTTCTGCATGACTTCCTCCAGGGGACGAAGGCCATCCTTAAGGAAGATGGAGGGGTTCCACATGGCTGCTCGAGCTACCATCACTGAAGAGGCAGCTGTGGCTTGTCGAAAGTCTTCTATGTCCAAATGTTGCTGGATGTGGTCATGAGATCCTCCGCTAAAAGCAATAGGGGGCTTGGAAGAATCCCATAATGGAACCGACCAGTGTTTCTAGAACTCCTCGGCCGCTCACTATTCGTAAGCTTTAGCAGAGTCCCTTCAACTATCAGGACTCTAAGTGATGACAAATCACAACCCATCGTTAAGTGAGGAGCACAAAGCAATACAAAAAACAGCCTGAACCATGTCTGGCATACAAGAGATTTTTGTTGTTGTTGTTTTAGAAGTTTGACTTTTCTTCTCTACTATCCAAAACAGTGGCCAAAGGCATACAATATTTGAAGGTGTAAAACTGAGATAGTAGTCCTGCAAGCCACCTTTAAAATGACTTTTTCTCTGAGAGCATAGGGCCTAGCACCTCCCCTTCCCCCGCCCTGTTACTCCTTCACCCCAGTCAGAGGAAACTTTCCTCAGGACTTTAGTTTCTAATGTCCAAGCTCCTCAAGTCTTACTGTTTCGGGGGTGCTCATCAAGACCTCAAATTTGCTAGCACAAGTGCCTGTAGCACCCAGAATAATGTATTTGTTTGGATCTTTCGTCCATCCATCCTTCCTTCCTTTCCTTCTCTTCCTTCTCTCTCCCTCACTTCCTCACTTTCCCCCTCTCCTTTTCCTTTTGTGAGACAGGGTCTCTCAGCTTAACTCTGGCTATCCTGGAACTCATTTTGTAGACCAGGCTGGCCTCAAACTCACAGAGATCTGCCTGCCTCTGCCTCCCAAGTGCTGAGATTAAAGGTGCACTTCATTATGCCCAGCATCTATCCATCTTTCTTTTTTCCTTCCTTCCTTTTTCTAAGACAACATCCCATCATATTTTCTTGGCTGTCCTGAAACTTTCTATATAGACCAGTCTAGTCTCAGATTCATAGAGATCCACCTGCCTGCCTCCCAAGGGCTGGGATTAAAGGTGTGTACTACCTGGCCATTGTCTGGATTTCTTTTATCTGACTTATATTTCTTGAGTCTTGTTGCTAAGAGCAACCTTGGGACTGCTCACACAGACCCCTGCACCTTGCATTCCTAACTCCAGATGAGTTATCATCATACTCTAGGTCTGATTCTGCAACCTTTTCCCTCTAGCTGTTCTTACTCATCCCCATAGCCTAGGCTACCATCAGAAAGCCCTGAGCTCCAGCTCTAAACGTCAGTGTTGACCTCACTCCTAACTTTACACTTGTGCTGCATTGCCTTTCCTTTATGATCAGTTTTTGAGGCTTTTTTTTTTTTTTTTTTTTTAATTTGGTTGGTCAGGGATGGGGGAAATATATGGCATGACCCAAGTGGAAGTCAGGGGATAGGATGCAGGATTCAGTTCTCAGAGACTGAACTCAGATTGTCAGGCTTAGTATCAGATACCCTTAACTGCTAAGCAAACTTGCCAGCCCTATGTTTGTTTTGGTTTGGGCTGGGGTGAGTTGTTTGTTTTGAGACAGGGTCTTTCCTGTCCGTTCTGGATTTCCTATGTAGAACAGGCTGACTTTAAACTCACTGAGATCCACCTGCCTCTGACGGGTGGGATCAAAGGCATGCGCCACCATGCCTGGCTTGTTTCAGTTTTCCATGTTCTGCCATCCCAGTTTTCTATGCTAGCACAAGTGTTTTCTGAATGAGTGTAACATAAAAGAGGAAGAATGGAGGCTTACTTGGCTATGACAGGAATGGAGAGGGTTTCAGCAATGGCTTTTATAACTTCACAGCTGACAGGGTGCTGAGGTCGCTCCTCACGATTCCTTAAAAGATAAAGAAAAGAGATGAGGCCTGGGAGCTGAGACCACTCCTGAAATCCTACTGTCTTTCCTACTGAACCTCAAGCAGATCAGAAAGCTATGTGGTTATTCAGGACAGGTTGCTGGGAATGGCCTCCCTGATCTATGGGGAAGAATTCCATCCAAAGGAGCATGGGAGTGAAGTTAGTCTAGTGCTCAGGGGCCTGAAGATTGGGCATAGATGCAAAGGACCAATGTGGGTGGCCTGCTTCCCAAGGTCACCCTGGCTTTCCCTTGCCTCTACCAAAAATAAGAGACAGTGTCACAAAAATGCTGCCCCTACAGTCCCAGCCCTGCCTGTCCCCAGGGACCTGGAACAGCTGCCCCTGCTCAGACTGGCCACTCCCACACAGCTGCCTGTGCTGAGGCCAAGTTGCACAGCTGATCTTTGGGAGAAGCACCTGACACGGGGTAGGCCCTGTGCCGGGGCCGCCACGGATCATGACCCTCAAGAGAAGCCATGGGAGAAGAAGGACACAACCCAGGGCCTTCCTACCAAGGTCAACAGCAAAAAGTTCCTGTGCATAAGGAAGTGAATCTTAGGTATGCTACAGCGATGACTGGGCCAAGCTATGTGTGAAGACAAGTAGGAGAGGTGGCGAGCTAGTTCTTGCTTGAGTGAAGCTCCTGTGCTCTGTAGTCTCTGATTTTCTCAGAAGAGCCTGCCAACCCAGCTTCTACCTCTGATGACTTACAGCCCCAGCAGCCAATTTTACGCCGAACTAAACAGCTGCATTTGCTGAATTTCTGATGGTCAGGCAGTCCCTCCCTAAACTCTCCCAAGTCAGTCTTCTAATTGCCTCCAACTTCTGAGAAAATTAAGTTTCCTTAATTTACAGCAAGGCTGTATATTCAAAATCTCATAAAAGCTTCAAAATAACTATGAAGCAGAAATTATATTAATTGCCCAGTGAGGAATGTGTCAATCAGAAGATTAAGTGATTTCCCTAAGGATGTATAGGTAGAAAGCTGCAGAGCTAGGATTTCAAATCAGACTTCTGAGGTTAAAGCTGACTGCCTCAGCAAGGAACTCAGTATATGTGTGCATCCGTCACTTCCAAACCCTCCTAGCTTTGATCCAGGCAGCTCCACTTTACTGTCCGTATGCTGCTCAGAATATACTCCCAAAATTTAATAACAGGCATAAGCAGTAACCTGGGCTATTCCTATAAAACCCCTGAGTTCCCCCAAAATGGAACATCAGCCAAAGTGTATTAATCAGGATTGTGTTTAAAAAAAAAAAAAATGCTTGGCACAGGAAGCCCATCTGACAGGGAGACACCAGCCTTCAGAAACACCCTGACTCAGCAGGTTCTAGTGCCCAACCTATGATCCCAGCACTTGGAAGACTGAGACAAGGGATCATGAATTCAAGGTGAGCTTGGGCTACACAGTGAGAGCACCCCTCTCATATCTATATAGCTTTATACGTGTGTGTGTGTGTGTGTGTGTGTCTGTCTGTCTGTCTGTCTGTTGAGATGGCTCAGCAGTTAAGTTACAGAGGACATAAGTTCAGTCTCCAGCCCCTACATCCAGCATTTTGGAACTCTAGATCCAGGGGATCCAATACTTTCCTCTGGTCTCTGCAAGCACACACACACACACACACACACACACACACACACACACACAATTAAAAATAAAACAAATCTCTAAAAAAGAAAAGAAAAAAAAAAAAAAAACCAGACTCAGCTCCCAGTAGAGAACAGGTGAGCTACAGATACAAGAACTGTTTAAAACAGTCATCGAGACAGCTGCAGTCCAACAAGGGCAGGAAAGAAAGGCAGCGTCTTTAAAAGAAAAGCCATCTGCTTGGGGTCATTCAAGGGAGAAGCCAGTGCTCAATGAAAATAAGAAAAAAAAATGAGATTCGGTGGGTGTGATGGCTCATGCCTGTAACCCCAGCACTTGGGAGGTTAAGACAGAAGAACTAAAAGCTCAGGACAGCTTAGATTGTATAGTGAACTCCTGTCGAGAGAGAGAGAGAGAGAGAGAGAGAGAGAGAGAGAGAGAGAGACAGCTATAGTGGTGAATGCCTATAAGTCCAACATTTAGGAAGTTAAAGCAAGAACATAAGAACATCAGGGGTTCAAGGCCAGCCTCAGCCATGTGTCAAGTTTGAAGCTAATCTGGGCTCTGATAGGATTTTAAGCACACTGCATGACTTGTAGCACTTACACACCATACAGGCAGGTTCCTTCTTCCTCTTGTGTTCCTAATGCTTGAAGTTGTGTCTATCATCAGAAAGTACTCAATGAATGAACAAATGCAAGCCTATGCAGTTTAAATGGTCTCTGGATTCATAGGCTACCAGAAACCTAGGCTAAATACACAGAGAAGCTGTTTGTCATGTAGGGTCTGTTGAGTGATTGTGAGGACTCTCCCGCCAGTCGGGCCCTGAGAAGGCCACCACTCACCTCCCATGAACTGCAATGGCTGAAATGCCAGTCTTCTCTATCCGCTTCACAAGGTTCAGGGTGTCTTCTAGCTGGGTAAGAAAGATTGCAGCACAAGGTGGTCATTAAGGACCCCAAGGAAGAAACTTCTGACTCCGAAAATCTGCTCAGTTCCACCACCAGGCCCAACACCACCTGAAAGAACAGACCTTCAAATGCTACAGTCTTACCGAGGGCAGGATTCGGATTTTACAGGTCACAGGTCTGTGTGTTCCTTTAACAAGAGTGCTAAGGATCTGCAAAGAGAAGTAGACAGGATCATCTACGTCTGGAACAAACCACCACACTGCTTGCAATAGTTAACACACCGGGAGAGGAACAGTTTGCATACTAATGAGCACTTGCTCTCATATGCACTTACACGAAAATTCGACGGCAAGGATTTGGCTTCTGTTCTGGGCTAAAATTTCAACACTAGTAAGTCCTTCCCCGATATATATGTATATATAAATAAATAAAAATATTATACGTTTAACATTATGTATATACATATACACACATATATGGATATATGTATATATACATACACACACTGAATAAAGAAGTAAGTGAATGGACTTGAATGCAATCCTATGTGGAACACAGTGATTCTTTACCAGGAAAAACATGGAATTGCCTGGAGAGTTTAAATAACAGAAACTCTTAGATCCTACTACATTAGTTCCTGAATGGTTCTCTAGGGACAGAGCTTAGAAACCTGTGTTTTCAAAATCATTGCCCAACATACTCAGTATAATCCTGGGGCCTAGTTCTGTTTATGAACACAAAAGACTAACAGCTCTTTCTTTTCTTTTCTTTTCTTTTTCCTAGGTGCCAGCCTAAGAACAAGAATGAGGAAGGACGGTCTTAGAGGCCTAGGCCCTGCCCTCATGAATCCGCCTCTTTTGAAAAGTCAGATATACAAATATACAAACTAGAAAAGGAAATTATAACACATTCAACATGTTTTAAAATGCTTCTTACATAACAATTAGGAAAGGTTGCAAGAAAGACCAAGATGTAACATGGGAAAGTAGTTAAGAGGGTAGCATGATATGGCAACATGAGAATCAGAGATCAAGAGAGATACAATTATCCCTGGAAGTCAGTGGCACTGCTATCTTCTTCCTACATCAAAAATTTCAGGCCAGGTACAAGGGCAGGAAGGTGATCTCAAACACTGAACTCCTCACCTGCAGAGGTGCCTCCTAGGCAATGGCTACCAGAAAGGCCATGAGGACTTGTGCTTACCTTAATTACAGACAGGTGAGGGCAACAGAGAAGCCATTATAGTAAAAGTGGCCTTATCTAAGAGCTAAGGAGAAGAAACTGTTGAAAGGTGAACAGTTCACCAAGACCCTTTCTGCTGGCTAGGTGAGCAGGAACACTCGACAGGTGCCGCCTCGGACTGCAGACTAGATAAGATTGCCTAGAGTCATCCTGGAAAGCCTTGAAGAGACATTTGTACTTTAAGGAAGGGGACACTGCTAGGACCATGAGGACCCATCTAGCTAGGCATGGTGGCACTTGCCTCAGCATTTGGGAGGTATTGGCAGGAGGAATAGGAGTTCAAGGTCGTCCTTAAATAATAAGGAGAAGGCTAACCCAGAGTACGTGAGACCTTATCTCAAAACAAAAATCAATCAATCAATAAGTTATTAGTTTAATAACTCTGGTTCACAGAAACATATCTAGAAGGTTCCCTTGCAAGTACTGACTTTGAACCTTTGAAATGTAATAACAAAAGATCAAGTGGTTTCAACCTCAGAGAACTTCCTTTAGATTTATTCTAAGTAGCTCTAGGTACTTTCTAGGTATTTCTGTTCACATTCACATTAAAGATCAGGAAGGAGATTAGGGAAGTAAAAGACCTAGTCACTTGCTAGGAACACACGGGGGAAGAAGAGGCAACCTGAGGCTGTCTTATCACCAGCTGTGTGGACACCCCGCCATCCAGATCTAAATTATGCCACAAATCCCTGTCAGAGAAAGAACCAGGGATGAAATTCACATCTGAGTGAGGAATAGAATATCCATCCTTGGGCAGGCTTGCCTCACAAGATCTACTGTCTAGCTTGAGATATGTTAGATCCCTCTAGAAAGAAAGAAAGAAAGAAAGAAAGAAAGAAAGAAAGAGAGAGAGAGAGAGAGAGAGAGAGAGAGAGAGAGAGAGAAAGAGAGAAAGAGAGAAAGAAAGAAAGAAAGAAAGAAAGAAAGAAAGAAAGAAAGAAAGAAAGAAAGAAAGGAAGGAAGGAAGGAAGGAAGGAAGGAAGGAAGGAAGGAAGGAAGGAAGGAAGGAAGGAAGGAAGGAAGAAAATTTGCCAACTTCCTGGTTTTGGAGATAGGTTTCTCTGCATATCCCACACTGTCCTAGACTTTGTTACATAGTGTAGGATGCCCTCAAACTCACAACCCTCCTGCTTCAGCCTCTTCAGTACTGACTGACATAATTACAAGTGTCTGCTACTTTCTTTTTACTTCCTTTTTTTTTTTCTTTTCCCCAAGACAGGGTTTCTCTGTATAGCTCTGGCTGTCCTGGAACTTGCTCTATAGACCAGGCTGGTCTCAAACTCAGGGATCTGGGATTAAAGTGGTGTGTTACCATGCTTGGCTTAAACACTGTTAAGTGTAACTCAGTTACATTCACAGTATAGTTAAGCCACTATCGCTATGTATTTCCGTAGTTTTCTCCTGACCCCACATGAGCATCTTTATCTTGAGAAAATTTTCAAAGTACTCACAACGCTCTCAGCCAATTCCCAGCTTGCCAGTACAGTGTGGACCTGAATTGAAGGCTGTCCCATATGCCTAAGTCACAGCTAACTTGGTGGAAACCTGAAACCCCTATCATGAGGTAAACCCTACTTACTAGGCCAAGCTGGCACAGATGACTATAGCAGAGTGAAGCAAGCTTCTTGAGATGGAGTGCATTACTGCTCATTAATGTGGGGCAGGGGCAGAGCCAACATCATTGGCCTTCTTAGTCAGGAGGATGGAAGAGAGGGAGCCATCTATGTGCACATGAACTGAAGCCTCCCTTGAGGCACCCTCTAGTCAAGTGTTGAAACCACTCTGAGACCCACAGTTGTTCCCTCCATTCTGACTGCAGTTTCTAAAGCCAAGGTTACAGAACTGTGGCTAGTAGTGGCATCACTGAGAAGGGACACTAATGCTGGCGTTAGGAGTCACAGAACTATAGCTTCTGAAGCTGGCTGTGTCTGTCACACATTTGTAGAGGGTCTTAAGCAATTTCCTCTTTTCTCTTTGTGCTCAGTTTGGCTTTGGTCTTTTGAGACAAGGCCTTATATAGTTCAACCTGACCTTGAATCCCTAACACTCCTGCCTCCTCCTCCCAACTGCTGGGATTTCAAATTTGTGTGTACCACATCTAGTTCAGTTTTAATAAACTGTCCTGTTTTTGTCCATTAAATTCATTTTTAGGTTCTTGTTTTTAACTTGTCTACTTAGTTTTTTTTTTAAGATTTATTTATTTTATTTATCTGAGTGATCTATCTGCATGTACACCTGAATGCCAGAAAAGGGCATCAGATTACATTATAGATGCTTTTGAACCACCATGTAGTCATTGAGAATTGAACTCAGGACCTCTAGAAGAGCAGTCAGTGCTCTTAACCACTAAGCCATCTCTCCAGCTCCTAGTTTGGGTTTTTAGCTTAGTATTTATTTATCTTTCAATCAGTCAAAAAGGTAACAGTGGTCTGGTGGTATATGGAAGTTTAAAATAAGAAACGTCCCTCATAGACTCAGGTGTTTGGATACTTGCTCCCCAGTTGGTGCTGTTTGGAGAGGTTATGGGAAGGAACAGCCCTGCTGGAGAAAGTATATCCCTGGGAGACAGGCTTTGAAAGTTAAAAGCCTTACAACACTTCCCGTTCACTCTCTCTGATGCAGGTTTGTGGTCAAAGATGTGATCTCTCTGCTTCCTGCTCCTGCCTGGCTACCACCATGCCTCCTACCATGATGGACTCTCATCCCTCTGGAACCATAAGCCCATTAAATTCCTCTATTTTCAAGTTGCCTTGATCTCAGTAGTTTATTACAGCAACAGAAATGTAACTGAAACACAGTGCTAATACTAATGTGGGAGGATTATTTGGGCTCAGGAGACTGAAACTAACATGGGCAACACAAGTAGGCACTGCCTCGGAGGAGGAGGGGAGGGGCAGATGCCTGCCATAACTATTTTAAGGGTTTCTGAGAACAAATGAAGCACACCAGGAATGTGCATTGAAAGAGAAACTATTCTATAAACATTAAAGATACATTATATAGAGTAAAAGGACGTTATCTGAGGCTAAGCAAGAGAATATAAAGGGTTGAGCCGTGACAGCCAGCACACACCATGACAGTTCTCACAAGTTGGGTCTGACTGCAGTCTCGAGTCTGTAGGAAGCACCGAGGCTCAAAGCTTAGGCAGGGAAGTGAGACAGAGGATGTGAGGAAGACAAAAAAGCCACTAGAGCAGGAAGGTGAGCGCTGGTAAATTAGGAGAGAAAAGTGCTATGGCCAGGTTGTTATCCGTACATACCCAGGCCCATTTGTGTACTCTCCAAAGGCAGGAAACTAACTTCACCTGGCCTCATATTACCCTGGCCTGGCTGCTCTCAAAGGGCTTATGGTATGCGACTAGAATCTCAGCACTCAAGAGGCTGAAGCATGAGGACTGCTCGTTATACGCTATCTACATGACCCATATCAGGACCCCTGCCACTCCCATCCAGCGCCCTAGGAATGGCCTGCCCATCTACACACACAGACTTGTGCGCCTGCCCTCAGATCACCCTGGAAGGGACAGTAGCAATATACAGGAGGTCATATCTAAGTTCTCAGGCCCTTTGGCTCTTAGGTGACATGTCCCCATCTATAGACTTTTACAGAACTCAGGAGCATCAAAGGCTGACTGAAGAGTTCCCAAATCTAACTGCATATCAAAATTGCTTTGTTTACATTTCCAGTCGGGGCTAGAAGACCTTGATGTGTAAGAGCACAATATACACAGAGGACTGGAGCTCAGTCCCCAGCACCCACATCAGGTAGCTCACAACTGCCTGTAATTCCATCTCTCAGGTATCCAGTGATCTCTTCAGCCATTACATGTACATGCTGCAGACATATAGGCAGGCAAACCACCCATAACACATGAGAAAAAATAAATTTAAAGACATTTTCTCTGAGCCCCAAACAGAAAATCTAGTCAGACCCCAGTAAGTCTAGACTAAGGAGGAGAGACATTTTAGAGAACTCTAAGTCACAGCATGTTTGAGGATCCTACTGTCACTCACCTTCTCGATCTTGTCAGGGTCTGACAACAGAGCGGCTCCCATTCCTCCCTGAGGAGAAGCAAATAGAAGGCCTTATGATGGAAGAAGATGGCCCGGTCACAGTTTGGCAACACAGGGTAGCAACACGGTAGCTAAGGTCCACAGAACTGGCATTTCCCTAACCACATAGGAAGGTAGCATTGTCTGTGCACACCGCACACCCCATCCAGAATCAGAATGTGATGGATCATTCTGACCATTTTAGCAAAACCACGTATCCACCTAGAAATGGGCACTACAGATGTTATTTTTCAGAACTTCATATCCCCATAAAAGTCTCAGGGTCATAGCAAACTGAGCCAACTATCTACTGTGCCCTTAGAACAAGGAGTCCACCTGAGCAGGCTGGCACACATACTCCAGAGGCTAAGTCAGGAGGATCGGGAGTTCGAGGCCAGCCTCCACTGCATAATGGTGAGTTCACAGCTAGCTTGCACTTCACGATATATCCTGTATCAAAATCCAGCAAATGACAGTCCACTAAGTCACAAAACAAAGCTCAGTGACAACAATGATTCTGTTTTAAAACTTTTAAACATTTATTTATTTTCTGTGTGTGTGTACATGTGTACGGGTCAGAGGACAACTTGTGGGAATCAGTTCTCTCCTTCCGTATATGCATCCTGGGGTCTAAACTCAAGTAATCAGGCTTGGTGACAAGTGCCCTTACCTACTGAGACATCACTCCTGCCAGTGGTTGTCTCATGACCACAGATAGGCTTATTTAGCAATAATTTTCATAACTGTCTATATTTCTGAAGCATTAGACAGTTATCGTGAATGACTTTGTGTTGGTTCTGTTGATACTGATGATGTTGTATAACCCAGAATGAGTGTTGAAATTACAGTTATAATAGAAAGGGGAATTTTTTTTTTCTCAATAAGTATGTGTTTCTGTGTATGTATGCCACATGTGTAGGCATGCCCTCGGAGCCCAGAGGGTTCAGGTCTCTTAGTGTTGGAGTTATAGGTGGTTATGAGCTGTTTGACTTGGGTTCTGGGAACTGATGCCAGATCCTCCAGGAGAACAGCAAACACTTTAACTCTTGAGTCATTTCTTTACCCTAGAGGGAGGATCATTATAAATTCAATTTTATTTGCTGCTACTGTGTGTGTGTGTAAGGTGTGTGGGAAGAGAGCACATGCATTCCATAGAGCATGTGCAGAGGTCAGAGGACAACTTTTAAGAGTCGATTGTCCCCTTCCACAGTGGGATTCAGAGACTGAATTCACATCATTAGGCATGTGTGGCAAACACCTTTACCCGCTGAGCCAGTTTGCTGACTCATAGGATCTGGATCATTAGGAATAAAGTAAATGGGCTGCATATATAGCTCAACGTGTTTAGTGTACATGAAGTCCTAGGCTCAGTCTCTAGCATCTCATAAAACTAAGTGTGGGGACAACATCTGTAATCCTAGCACTTGGGAAATAAGGCCTAGTGGATCAGAAGTTCAAGGTCATCCTGTAGCTCAGGCTAGCCTCCAACTCATTATCCTCCTGCCTCAGCCTTTGTAAGGTTAGATTACAAGTGCTTGCCATCATATCTAACCTAATAACACCCCTTTGAGCATCTTTCTAATCTAGCACAGGATCTAGCCCAGAGCCAGGTACTATAATACTTAGCCTCATTTAATCTGCACAGAATAATTCTAAAAAATATAAATAGATCTTTTACCTTTGTGGAATACTCTTTTGGACAGCCCATGTTGACATCAATGCCAGCTACATCATTTTCTCTGGAAAAGTATGAAAGAGAAAAGGAGGTAAACACCCTACCTAAGGGAAGAAAGTAGAAGGTAAAGGGTTCTGAGCTCCTGAATCTCCTCAGCCTCCTGGGCCTGTGAAACACACTAATTCTCAATGACAAAAGGTGAAAATCAGAAACAAAGTCCTTTCCCCAACTGCAACTGCCTCACCTGAGCAGAACTCCAGAAGAAAGACAACAAATTCACATCTATAAGGAGCTGGATGTACAGGACTTTACTATGCTGAGTGTCATGTCAGGTATTTCAAATACTGAGTGACCCTGAACTCCAGCCCAGGGCTATCGTTTTAACTGGAGGAGTGGAAGCCATTGGCCAATGTAGAAAGGTGCTGTGAGCACAGAGCCCACTGCAGAGCACATCTTCTGCAAAAGTTACTAAACTGAGCCAGGTGCAGCGGGACATATGTAATATCAGAACTCAGAAAGTAGAGGCAGGAAGATCACATGTTTGAGGCCAGCCTGGGCTGCTACATAAGATATAAAAAGGAGGAGGAGGAAAACGAGGAGGAGGATGAAGAGGTAGAAGAAGAGGAGGAAGAATAGGAGAGAGAGGTGGAGGAATAGGAGGAGGAGCTAATACTTGTACTAGACTGGCTTCATTTGCTGAGCTGCACAACTGGTTTACTACAAAGAATCCTGTGATATAGAAGAGATTTTCTCCTCCACTGGTTTATAGCAGTCTGTGGTTTGCAGCAGTTAAGGTCTGAGCTCTTTCACTGTCTTCAGTAACAAAAAATAATATAAAGCACTTAGAATGTGCCACGTGTTACATGACATGTTACATGTCATGACACACATTCTTTCGTTTGCTGTTTCCTATAATGCCAGAGATTGGTAGGCATCATTGTATAAGGAAGAGAACCAAGTTCTCAAGGATATTAGGTAAGTCACTATGGTGGTTTAAATATGCTTGGCTCATGGGAAGTGACACTATTAGGAGGTATGACCTTGTTGGAGTGGGTGTAGACTTGTTGGGGATAGTAAGTCACTGTGGGAGTGGGCTCTGAGGTCCTACTCTGAGCTCCACCCACTGCAGAAGAATCAGTCTCCTTCTGGCTGCCTTGCAATCACCATGTAGAACACCCAGTTCCTTCTAAATCACCATGTCTGCCTGAATGTTGCCATGTTCCCTGTCATGAGGACACCAGACTGAACCTCTGAAACTGTAAGCCAGCCCCAATTAAATTTTGCCTTTGTAAGAGTTTTGTTGGTCATAGTGTCTCTTCACAGCAATGGAAACCCTACCTAAGACAGTTACCTAAGTTCACACAGTTACCAAATAGCAAAGCCTGAATTCCAACTGAGCTCTGCGTTAACTCCAAAGGCCACACCTCAACCATGGATTCTCCCGACCACTACTAACTCTGGAAGGAATGTCTCTTAGCTACATTTTATGAGTATTAAAGCTAAAGGACTCGTAAAAAAATCCCTGGAAAGGGAAACCCATGAATAAACATTAAAAGGAGGTTTCCATGTAGAGAATCTCTGGGATATAACCATAGCAGGTATAATACATGAGTCCCAGGACAGCCTTCAGATACCACAAAGAAAGAAACCCAATACCCTTCTCCTGAAAAAGAAAGTAAGGGGCTAGGAAGCAAAAGATGGGTTGCTAGTGACATGAAGGTCTCACAGCTTACAGAAGAGACAAGGCATCCCCCAAGGAGGGAAGAACTTACACAAGCCTGGCCACAGCAAGGGCTCTCTCTGCGTCTGAAGTCCCCTGGGAACACAAGAAGCTACATCAACCTGTCTTGACACAAGTGCACACATGTAGACAAACACACCTATCTTACACACACACACACACACACACACACATACATGCATGCATGCATATACACATGCCAGCAAGTGTAAGAGTCAGGTCCGCTTGGAGCTGGAGCAATGACTCAGCAGTTTTTGTTTGCTTGTTTGTTAAGAGACCATTGCACTAGACATACTCAGCAACAAAGAAAAAAGATGGACTTGGAAGGCCTAGACAATCTCATTAATGTCATGGTTACTTTCAAACATTGAAAAACAATGCAGGGGGCTGTAGAGGTGGCTCAGTAAATAAAGTACTTGCTACGAAAGCATGAAGGTCAGAGTTCAGATCACTAGCACTCACATAAAAACCAGAAGGGGCCCAGCAAGACAGCTCAGTGGGAAAAGGTTCTTTGGCCAAGAATGTCAACTTGAGATCAATCACTGGGACACAGAAGGCAGGAGAAACTGATTCCTGCAAGTTATCCCCTTATCTCTACATATGCACTATGGCACAAACATGTATACACACACACATACACACAATGTAATACAATTTTATTTTTAAAAAAAAGGGCAGAAGCAGCAGTCTGTCTTGTAATCTCAGTGCTTATGGAACAGAAACAGAGGATCCCTGGGGCAAGCTGGCCAGCTAGACCAGCCAAATCAGCAAGAGACCCTGCCTTAGTCAACAGAGTGGAGTGCAATCAAGGAAGATACCAAACAACAGCTTCTGACCTACAGACACACACACACACACACACACACACACACACACACACACACCAAAGAAGTTTAAAAAAAAAAAAAGCACATATTCAGATACCCATCATTCAAATTCTACAATTAACTTTTTGGTGTGTATTTTGTCTATCCATTGTTACCAAATTTTTAAATTATCTAAATGTCATTCAGGAGCTATTCCTAAAAAAACAGGCTATGCCTAAAGAAAAAGAGAAATGATAGTTGGACAGTGGTGGCCCATGCCTTTAATCCCAACAGTTGGGAAGCAGAGACAGGTGGATCTCTATGAGTTCAAGCCTGGTCTACAAAATGCGTTCCAGGACAGCCAGGCCTACACAGAGAAATGCTTTCTTGGAAGAAAAAAAATTAAATAAAAAAAATTTTGTTTTAAAGAAAAAAAAAGAAGGGTCTGGAGAGATGGCTCAGCAGTTAAGAGCACTGACTGCTCTTCCAGAAGTCCTGAGTTCAATTCCCAGCAACCACATGGTGGCTCACAACCATCTGTAATGAAATCTGATGCCACCTTCTGGTGTGTCTGAAGACAGCTACAGTGTACTCTCAAAATAAATAAATAAATCTTTAAAAAAAAAAGAAAAGAAAAAGAAAACCTATGTCCTTTAATATACACTACATAAAAACACTTGGGGCTAGAGAGATGGCTCAGTGGTTAAGAGCACTCAGAGATCCTGAGTTCAAATCCCAGCAACCACATGGTGGCTCACAACCACCTGTAATGAAATCTGATGCCCTCTTCTGATATATCTGAAGACAGCTACGGTGTACATAGTCTAAATAAATAAATAGATACACTTTGGCCAGAATAATCTATCTTAATGATTAAAAAAAATACAGAAGTCATGCCAAACAGATTATTCATAATTAAATAACTTTGAGACTGTAGGCATGGAACAGACTGCAACAACTTAACCAACAGGGTACCCAATCAAGAACGGATCTCTGAAAAACATTCAAGCCAATTATAGGACACAACCATTGTACAGCATAGTACAGCATTCAGTACTGGCAGACAGAGCAGGAATTAGGAAATTCCAGGGAACAGGGAGGACACTAAACGCTGGAGTGGGAGACTTCTCTTACCATTTGGAAGACCACCCTGCTCTGTTCTCTTTCACACGTACGGAAGACTACTCGGTCATCAGGAGCAACAAAGTCCACAGTGCTGAGCACCTCTGCATGAAACACAAGCACAAGGGCACACCATTAAGATGCAAATTCAAGCCAGCCTGGGCCCTGAAGGCCACCAAAGACTACAACCTACAGAGGGAAAAGAGTGGATTTTATATACATATATTCTCCTTAAAGACATAAATGTGCACTGGGAAGCTTCTGAGTTGCTAATGATGGTCGGTTTTCAGAGTGATGTCGTTCACTTTACAATTATTTGGTAAATGACATGTTTATAGTTAGTGTTCTGCAAGTTTTAAAATGCTATTGGCATTTTAACTAGGAGAAAGGGACATGGATGAAACTTGAGCCCAAACTGCTTTAGAAAGTTGTGCACTAAGGTTTCAGCAAAGCCATGTCTCAGTTATGTAATACCCAGGTGGCATGGGTGGAGACTGACCGCACTTCCTTCATCCTTCCCTATTACCTGAAATTGGCAATACTTATAAATTCACTTATCGGGCTGGAGAGATGGCTCAGCGATTAAGAGCACACTGATTGCTCTTCAAAAGGTCCTGAGATCTGATGCCCTCTTCTGGTGTATCTGAAGACAGCTACAGTGTACTTATAAAATAAATAAAAATTAAAAAATAAATAAACAAATTCACTTATCTATTAAATTCATTTATGACCTGCAAATCAATACTTTCACTATTTCTAGTTATTCATAGACAGATGAAATATGGCAAGTAAAAAACTGAGTCAGTTTCCCAGCTGAGGCCAAACACGGGGATACATTTTCACAGTTCCGTATGTCAGAGCCAGGCGGGATGGTGCACGCTTGTAAGCCCACCCTCCGGAAGGCTGAGGAAGGAGGATCAGGAATTCAGAGTAATCTTCAGTTACACAGTGAGTTCAATGCGAGCCAGACTAGCTACATGAGACCCTGTCTCCAAGAGAAAAAAAAAGTCATATTTAGTGCTTTTCTTGACAGTTTTGTTTTGTTTTATGTTGGTGCTCTCGTTGTTTAACTAGATAGACTGTAACCGTTGGGTGGTGGTGACACATGCCTTTAGACCCAGTACTGGGAGGCAGAGGCAGGTAGATCTCTGAGTTTGAGGACAGCTGGCCTACAGACTGAGTTCTAGGACAGCCAAGGATACACAGTGAGACCCTGATTAAAGATGGATGGATAGATGGATGGATGGATGGATGAATGAGTGGCTCCAGGCACAGTGATAAAGTGCTCTGTAGTGTTTCTAAGAGTGTTTCTTTCTTTTTCATTAAAAAAAAAATCACTTTACTTTATGGATCTGAGTGCCTCGCCTGCATGTGTATCTGTGCATCTCTTGTGTGCCTGCTGCTCTCAAAGGCCAAGGAGAACACTGGGTCTCCTGGGACTGGAGTTAGAGATGGTTTGTGAGCTGCCATAAGGATAATGACCATTGAACCAGGCCCCCTGCAAGAGCACCCAGTGCTCGTAACCACTGACCCATTTGTCTATCTCTCAAATACTATTTCTAGTCAAGAACAGGCTGAGATGAGCTTCATGGACAAAATGTATACATCAGAGATTATGTGGCCCAAGTCTTGAAGTCTGAACCTTCCTGCCTCTGCTTCCAAATGGTGGAATTATAGGTGTGTATCATACCTGTCAGCTTTGTTTTCTTTCTCAATGATCTCCTACTAGATGAATATTCTATCACAGAACTGCATCCCTAGCCCTAGATAACTTTTTTTTCAGATATAAAATTATATATACTGCTATTTGTTATGATGTGGTATATATATATATATATATGTATATATTAAATATCATGACTTTGAATAGTTCACACACATAAAACAAGTTATATACTGATCAACTGATAAAAATGTGACCAGAAGCCTAAAGAAATCTAATTCTGTGTGATTGATGTTTTTTAATAATTTTTATTTTATATGTACAGGTGGTGTTTTGTCTGTATGCATGTCTTTGTATCATGTACCCTCAAGGGCCAGAAGAGGGTGTCAGACTCTTGTTCTCTACCATGTGGGTACTAGAGGGTCCCATCTCTATAGACCCTAGGATTGATTTTTTTAAAGACAAGGTCTCAAATAGTCCACGCTGTTCTTAAACCTGCCTTGAATCCTGGTCTTCCTACTTTCACCTCCCAATGCTGAGACTACAGGAGTACAATCCTAAACCTGGTACTAAGTCTCACTTTGTATCTCTCTGGGGCTGATGATTCTACAACTGCATAACTAGTGTTCTCAGTAGCAACTTTATAGAACATTAGAACATAGCTACAAATAAGTCGATCATATTTCATCTACTGTGTTTTCGTGTGTTCTCTATGTAGTTTTGGATGCTCTAGAGTTGGCTATATAGACTAACTGGACTCAAATTCACGGAGATACTCCTGCAGCAAATGCTGGGATTAGGTGTGCACCACCATACCTGGCTCATCTAGTTTTAACTTTTTGTTGTTCTTGTTGTTTTTATTTGGTTAAACACAAGTTCTTGTGTCCCATTCACTCTTCTTTTGTAAATTTCTCATTTACTCTTTAGTAATTTACTCTATTAACTTTCAAAGTAGATAACTAACTACACGAAAAATATGACTACGCCTATGACAAAGACTATCTTAAGAACAGAGGAGATCTTTAAAGCATGTGAAGCACATGCACAAATACAGCTATTTCTCACATCCCAGGCTGAACAGAGAAGTGGGTAACATTACCATGACTGGCTCCATGATGGAAATCAAACTCAGCACTCAGACTGTAACATCTGCCAAAATGACGGTCTACACCGTCCAAGTTCACAGTTCTGGAAAAGTCTCCAAATGCACTAACCTTATTCTTGGCTTCTATAGTTCTGATTCTGGCTAACTGTTCTTGTTAACAGAAGTGTGTCGACCCAAAACATGGCTTTTATGCTTAAATGCTCCACCTGAGAAAGGCTCAGGGCCACACTGGGATCCCAAACATCAAGTGTAGTTCCCGGCTGGCTAACAAAGACTTTCTATTGGTTTAAATTCCCATCTGGAGGTCTTCTCTGATGAATTCCCCATCCGTTCTGAAAGGCAGGGTAAAGGGATGACATGGCAGCTAGAGATGGTAAGAAGAGGTCCAAGAGAAGAATCATACAAGACTGGCATGCTTATAATGCATCATTGCAACAGCAAAATACTGGGAAATGCCATCAAGGAGTTGACGACACCCATTCTGATATTGTCAACGATAGTTTCTGACACAGAAAAATGTCCTGGCAGAAAAGCAAGTGGCAAAACAGTATGTGAGGGAGAAGATAGACATAATGAAATCACATTTACATATGCATGTGCTTATTGTGTGCGCAGGAATATACACACTCTCCCCTTTTGGAATTTCCACTTTAGGTGTATGATTCCAGAGCATTTTTCTTTTCTAGCCTATACAGAACTGTAATACTAAAATTTATTTTGGACAACGTCTCAAAAACAGGCCTTGGATTCCTAATCTCCCGTCAAAATGATTAAGTTATAGGCATACATTACTACCTCTAGCCCAGTAATACTGAAATTTATTACTTGTTTTATTTTTTTATAATTTAACTTTATTCTATGTGCATTAGTGTTTTGCTGAATGTATGTCTATGTGAAGTTATCAGATCTTGGAGTTATAGACAATACCATGTGGGTGCTGGGAATTGAACTCAGGCCCTGCAGAAGAGTGGTCTATGCTCTTAACCACTGAGCCATTTCTGCAGCCCTACTTGTCTGTTTTAAGACACAGTTTCACTCACTGTGGTTGGCCTGGAATTCATAATGCAGACCAGGCTGACCTAGAACTCACAGAGATCAGCCTACTCTGGGGGTTAAGGAGTGCACCACTGTTGCGGTAAATATTAAAAAGTGCAAATCTTTTATCCTGCGCTCTAACTTGGCACTCTATGTTGCCTCTAAGAACTCAGGTGTGGTTCACTCTACTGTCCCTGTTGCTTTTGTCCCGAGTGGACACAACCTCCCCAGAGTGTTGTTTTAACTCACTTTCCTCCACCGCCCGGTACAAACATGACTCCATATCCATTAACTTATTAAGCAGGTTTATATGTTAAATTCTCAATCCACAAACTCTCTACATAATAAGCTCACAACCAGTAGACAAAGATATAAACTGCCATCCAGGAAAGATAAATTAGACCCATAGACCCTTAGAAATAATCATAGCAACCTCATCAAGCTAGATATGCACGGAGAGAAACATACACATAGGCTTCCATTTTGCCTCCGAAATTTCCACCTCCTCTTCCGCTCCTCCAGCCTCTTTCCCCGCCTACCTCTCCACTGTCCAATCATGTACTGCCTTAACATAAACCTACATACCACCATGCCCAACCCTGAATTTTCATAACACAAAATAAAATATAAATTTAAAATAGTGTTACGGGCTGGAGAGATTGCTCAGTAGTTAAGAACACCGACTGTTCTTCCAGAGGTTCTGAGCTCAAATCCCAGCTACCACATGGTGGTTCACAGCCATCTAAAATGAGATCTGATGCCACCTTCTGGTGTGTCTGAAGACAGCTACAGTGTACTTATATATAATAAATAAATTTTTAAAAAAGGTAGAGGCAGGATTATCAGGAGTTCAAAGCCATCCTCCATACATAGCCTAAGAAAACAAACAAACAAACTCTCTAGACCCTCAGTGATTACTATGTCAGTCAAAGCATAATCTGCCCCATCAATAAAGCAGAAAAGAATCTCAATGCATCATAGCTACATATCCCACAGAGCTTAAAGTGTGCAAAGTATTTACTGGTACTTTACCTCTGTTGAGCCAAGACCTAACTCTATGAATTAAGTAAAACTAGGCTTATGATTCTCATTGCACTATTAAGAGACTACTACATGTCTGAGGTGCACCCAGTACTAAAGTGATCCTTACTCCTGGGCCACTAAAGTCCTACCTACACTATGAAATATAGACATTTCTTTGCTTTCAAGTCTATCAGAGAAAGGCATTTGTAGCCTGTTTCACAACTGACTTATTATTAGTTTATTTATTTATGTGATGCCGAGGTCCAAACCTTTCAAACACGTTAGGTAAGCACTCTACCAATGAACTGCACCTCTGAACCTCAGATGTGACTCTTGTCACTGCATCTGAAGAGCAGTGACTAAAGAAGCATGTGATCTATGCAATTACATAATACAAGGAAGGATCCTGGGCAGCGGTGGTGACAGACCTGCTTGAATCAGCTGGACACACACAGAATCCCAAGGCCAGTGCTGCACTCACCATTTACAACTCGCTTGCACTGGAGCATCTTAAGGTCAATCAGCTCCTGCAGAGGAATCAGAAGACATTTGTTAGTCTTGTAGACAGATGGAAGGTCTTCATTACATTCCTGATGACCACTGTTTAGCCGGTAACCATACTGCTGATAACAAATCATGGCTTTGGGGACGCATCGTGCTATCCCCTACAACTAAGATGACCAACAGGAGCTACTGTGAATCTGCTGTTTTCTCCAGGATCCTGGAGGTATTTGAAGCTGTCAGAGGATAAGCCATTCAGAGTACTGGAAAGAAAATTATCCAGGGTACAGACACTGAGACAATGTCCTTAGGACTAGACTCAGTTCAAGCACTAGCACTTCAAAGAGCCTCCCACTGCAATTACTAGACACAGGACAGGCAGTGAAGGGTTCCGGGGACCAGACAAAGGCAAAATCAGAACTAGAGAATAAAAGCCTAGAGAAGATCTGAGACAAACACAGAAAAGAAAAATCTACTCAGCTCACTTTATGTAAACAGAGGTGAGCCTCACACCTGGGTAAGCTGTTCCAGCAGATTGAGAGCAGAGAGAAAAAAAAGAGACTTCTTCAAAATCAGCATCATAAATGGAGGGGAGTGTGATGTCTACTGATTTGTGATTCTTGGTTGGATACAACACAGTTCTGCTTGGTTCGGTGAGTATTTAAGCAGATGTAGTAAGTACTTAAGCAGTATTTAAGACAAGTCTCAAACTCATGGCCATGGACTCTGGCACCCAAAAGTAAAAAGTAAAAGACTATCATCCAAGATAGTCATCCTCACACTCTCCTCTTATGAGCTTCAACACAACACAAACTCAGCCTGGTGGATACCATTACATGCATAGGAGAGCTGGGGGATGACCAAAGAAAGGACCGGATGGCCCCCATGTGACGTCTCTCGATAATAGCAACATGTAGATAAACATACTCTACATCTGTCCTATCTTCCTTTCTTCCTTGTTTGTTTTGGTTTTTTGAGACAGAGTTTTCCTGTGTCCTCCTGGCTGTCCTGGAACTCACTCTGTAGACCAGGCTGGCCTTGTACTCAGAGATCTGCCTGCCTCTGCCCTGAGTGCTGGGACTAAAGGCGTGCCCACCACCCAGCTTTGTTCTATGCATTTTTGTGTCCGTTCTTTCCTGATAATGTTCAAACCATCAAAAGTCTAACGTTCAGTCCTGAACAAACAACCACAATCAAGTTTCGGTAATCCTGTGGTACCCCAAGGGGTGGGCAATGTCCAATAGGCAAAAAGACAGTGGGCATGTGGGAAAGCATTCAGTGTGCACATGTGCTGTTTGAGTGAATGTACATGTGTGTTCAGAAACATTAGTCCATAAAGTTGTGTGAAGTCCAGAGATTGATGTGAAATGTTTTCAACTGCTCTTCACCTTATTTTTAAAATTATTTTATTACATCTATTTGTTTCATATATACTGTATGTCTATGGTGCACGTGTGGATATCAAAAACAACTTGAGAACCCATCCTATTCTTCTACCACGTGAGACTCAGAGATGGAACTCGCTGTCAGGCTTAGCAACAAGTACCTTTACCCACTGAGCCATCACACCAGCTCAATTTTTCTTTAAAAAAGCTGGGAGGTAGCTTGCCTATGTGTGTGAGGCCCTAGATTCAATGCTCAGTCCCAGGGAACAGGGGAAAGGTCCAGAAACCTCACTTTTGAGCACATACTCTACTTGAAAGTAAGATCTCAAAGAGATACTTGCAGCATTTCTCACATTCTTAAGAGACAGAAGCAGCTCAGATGTCCACTGATGAAGTTATGAATAAGCAACGGGCTATATATACTCATTGGAATATATATAAGCAGTAAGGACCACTGAGAGACACTCTCAGACCAGTTGAACCTCTTGGAAGAGGCTCAGACCTAGCAGCCAGGAAGAAACAGATCAGCCTTGCACCCTGAAAGAAGCAGAAACCAGCAAAACTCCTTAGGAGAAACAAAGACCAACTGAGGCACCTGGAAAGTGCTCCCTCCACACGGCTGTGCAGTGTGCTCCAAGTTTCCAGCTTTTATGAGTTCCCGCCCATGCAAACAGGCCTTTCTTTTTTAAGTAATTTCTACTTTTATAAGTAACCCCTCACCCCTATTCCTATAAATAACCTCAGTAAAGCTCTGGCTCACCAAGCTAGACTTCTTGGTCTATTGTTGGTTCTGTATCTAGACTGAGAGACATCTGTTCACATCTCCTCAGGAATAGTGTTACACAACTGATAGACATACAGGGGAAACACCCATTGTTATATATAAAATAAAAATGAAAAATAAATCTTGTCAGATGTGGTGGTGCTTGCCTAATACAGCTACAATATTATAAGACCCTGCCTCAAAAAGCCAATACATACACAAAGAAAATAAGTCAGGTGTCTCCTTACAGTTTGGACTATTGGAGTACCTTCATACAAGGTGGATAAACTGACTTGATTCTGTAATCTCACAGATCAACTATGTGATTCACCTAGAAAGAACATCCAGGTAGTTTGTACTGATGCTGGCCTGTAGAGCAACTCTAGCTCCACCAGAGGGCACTGGGCACCACATTGTAGCTGTATTAGGCTTGCAACTCACTATGTTGACCAAGATGGTTCAAATTCCCAGAAATTTGCCTGCCTGTTTCTTGAGTGCTGGGGCTAAAGGAAAGCACCACATTGCCCAATAGTCAGACTCTGGTCCCAAGCCAAGCAAGAGATACACCTGCTTTTCTCCCTGCTCTCCTCAGAGCTGGGCCTGGGTGTGAGGCTTAGGACTGACTCCTCAGCAAAAACCTCTTTGTTCCTCATACCAACTGTCTCGGCATAGAGCACATTAAACAGGGCTAAAGTATTTGGAATTTCCACTCCAAATTTAAGCAAGACCCTGAAAAAAAAAAAAGGAATTAGTCACATTTACTGGTAAAACATGCTTTTCAAGTTTGAACATTAGCTCATCCAGTAAAATGCTTGATGTGCAAGTTTGATGACCCAATTCAATCCTCAACACCCATACTAAAACAAACCAACCAAACAACAACAACAAAAAGCAAAAACACAAACAAAAACAGGTGTAGTAGTTGGGTATGGCCCAATTAGTAAATTGCCTGACAGCTAAGTATTAGAACCTCAATTCAGCCTGTAAGTCACTCTAACACCCCCCCCACACACACACACACACAATCAGTTCTGCTCCTCTGAAGAACGCTGACTAATGCATTACTAGCAGGAAGTGGAGGCAGGAGGGTTGAAGCCATTCTCAGTCATATAATAAATAAGTCTGAAGCTAGCCCCAGCCACCCTATCCCAAGACAAGAGGGAGGAGGAAAGAAAGAGGGGGAGAAGGGAAGGAAGAGAGAGACAGTGAGAAAAGAAGGCTATACTAAAAGAAGCACATGAGCCCTGAACCTCTAGCTTCTAAATGCCTTGAACTACCCCCAAGAATCCCCACAGAATTAGCTGACCCTGTAGAACCCGGCAGACAGACTTTCCACTGCACAGCTTCCATAATCCCCATTAGTGCAGATGACTTAGGCCATCAACAGACCATGTAGGACAAGTGCTGTGCCATGGACGTCATCCCTCACCCCGACCCTCATATATTCTACACCTCTCTCAGTGAAAACATGCCCTGTTCTGGATCTCCAGGCTGTTTGGAAAACTGATGGTCAGAAGAAAAGGAGCAACTATATAGGTGGAGGCATCTCTGCAACACTGAGAGGCTTGCCCCAGAACAGGTTTGAGCCCAGGTGAGCGGATGACTCTACGGAGCTGAAGCCCTTAACCCGAATGCTCTAGTACATGAAAATCACAGGTGGGCGAGGCAGGGACAAGGGTGCCAGCACTCCATGGATCAAGACTCGGGAGACAGGGCATGGAGTTGACAATCATTCATCTATGAAGACAGAACATAAAGAACAAGTACAATGGAGAGAGACACCATTCACCCTGAGCTTTGAAGTGACCCTGGGGGACACAACTGGACAGAGATGAAGTAGAATAGCAGGTAAGCTGGGGGCGTCCCCTGGAATCCATCATCCCTTGAACCTAGCTGACAAAAAGGGACCACACTGGTGATGACCCACAACATCTCTCTCAACTGTTCTGAAGAAGGACGTAGGGTTCGTCACAGGCAAAGAAAAGGTAACTGTTGTCTGCTGGTCATGATAGTGCATGCCTTTAATTCCTACACTCAGGAAAGTGGACACAAGTAGATCTCTGGGAGTTCAGGGCCAGCCTGGTCTACGTATTTCCATGGGGATTTGGTCTTTTTTGTCCCCATGCCTCAGGCTGTGAGACGTCAGTGATTCTTTTACTGCTCCTTTTCCCATTTCCCTTCCAAACCCAAAAACTTTTCTTGAAAGTAAAGTTGGGTCCCAGCCAAGAAAACCTACAGCTGACACACAGCTGAGCACCCAGGGCCCCGAAGAGGCAGATTATTAATGTCAGGTGCCCCAATGCTGACCCCAGGAGACCGGCTCTTACCTACCTAGGCATGTTCTAATATAGGAAAGGCTTATGGACCTGCTTACTAACCAATACCTGTCACAACTCTCTAGAACAAGGATGTGAGCCTCTATAGCCTCAATTCAGAAACCTGCTTTCTGACCTCTACCTTAAAGTTTTGGAAAAGCCACATACCTGGTAGCACATAACTGTAATCCCAGAACTCATAGCACTTGAGGGCTAGAGTCAGGAAGATCTAGATTTCAAAGCTATCCTTAGACATATAAATAGTTTGGTGACAGTCTGAGTTACAATAATGCCTTGTCTTGGGGAAAAAAAAAAAAAAAAAAACAGGAAGAAAAATCTCTTGGATGAATACTTCCTTCTTCCTCTTACCTCCCACTTCATCTTGCCACCATCTTAGAAATCCCTGACCCTATGCTAGCAGTATGCATAGCCCCAACCAGGGACAAAGCCCACAGCCAACCTGAGGCTTCCGAGCCTTCTGTGCCAGAATGCTCCAAGGCCCTATAAAAGCCCTCCCTTTGTCCAGTCCTCAGCTGTCTCTCTTCCTGTTCAGAGGTAGCAGCCACCTTGTGTTTCTCCCCAATAAATCTCTTGTGTGAGGTTTGTTGCATAGTGTGTTTTTGTGGTATTTCTTGGTTCCTGACTGCCAAGATAACCTTGTGCCAGAAAGACCCTTACACCTGATCTTGGGCACCAAAAGACTTTTTAGAGGCACTAGATTGATCTTGGTCTGGCCATTAATAAAAGGACTCAAAACTTTAATTGGCTTAATCAGGATGGTTATCAATAAATAATACCACGTGGATCATTTCATTATTCCATTCTTCATTTTCAACAGAAGAACAACTTCCTAATCCTCCTGTAGCCTGTAACGATGGGAGTCCTTGCATTTTTTTCCTTCCATTACTTACTTGTCATCTCAGAGAAGGGTAGGTTCTATACACTGTGTCAAAATAAAACCTTCTATCCTGGAGGAAAGCTAGTTAGCCACACTGGATGTTCTAAAGGGAGGTGAAATCTTCTATCCTTTAACCTTCCATGCTAGAGGGAGCCTCCTAAAGATACAGGATGTTTTTAGGGGAGGGGAAACATTCCTTCCTAAAGTGGGGGCCTTAGACTCCTGAAGTGAACAACTCAGGAAGTCTTCAGGAAGTTCCTGAAACTGAACAGATATACCAGGCTCCTCCCACCCAGAGTATACATAAATGGTAAGGAATTCTAAAAAGACTCTCTCAGATTAAGCCACCTGGGAAAGACAGACTAAGCTATCTAGAGGAGGCTCAGACCAACTGAACTGCCAAACAGAGATGGTCTCCAGTTTATCTAGCTGCCTGAAAGTTTCACAATGTACTCTACCTGTCTGTCTTTTGAGAGTTGTCACCTATGCTGGGGTAAGCTTTGAGTCATTTCTGTTCCTGTATGTAACTCCTTACCCATACTCCTGAAGAAACGCCAATAAAATTCATTTGGATCATTATATTATAATCTTAAAAAAAAAAAAAAAACCCTCACTGGTTCACCAAGTTGGATTCTTGGACTCTGTACTTTGCTCTGTCACTGGTACCCCATCTGAGATGAATATATGTTGGTTCACATCTCTCCAGAAAAAAAAGGTCAAGTAAAACAGCAGTCAACTGGACTAAACACTATGGAGACTGAGACCAGCCTGGGTGGCAAAAGTAAGATTCTATTTCAAAAAAAAAAAAAGAATTCTGAGCCAGAAGATGGAAGATGGCCCAGCAAGTAAAAAAAAAAAAAACTTCCTGCACAAGCTTAATGACCTAAGTTTGATCTGCAGAAGCCAAGAGGGTATTAGAGAACCAAATCCTCAAGTTGTCATCTGACTTTCACATGTACCTCTAGCTCCCATAAACACCAACATTCTGGTGAAAGAACTTTAAACTAGGACATAACTCATGGTAGAAAATCTAAGATCTGCAAATCCCTAGATTCCATCTCCTGCACTGAAAACAAAAACACATGACCTCCCAAGGCCTGACCTTGCCTAACCCCCACCCCCACCCCTGCCATATTGAATGCCTTCCTTCCTCTTATTCTAGAAACATGCAAGTCATCTACAAACAACTTCCTTTACCCTCCTTCTTTCAAACCTCAAAGTTCCTAAAGCTGCCTGTACCTCCTCAATTACCCTTAGATACCCAACAGTGTGGTTGAAGGCTTTCTGGTTTGCTATTCACTCCTCAGCCCCAAGCCTTCTATTATACTACAGCTATTCCCAGCTGCCCTGTTCTCTTATCAAATACCTTCTGGCTTTCTTCTTGTCATTCATTTATTTATTTGGTTGGCCGCTATTTGGTTGATTGGTTAGAGAATTTTTTTTTTTTGTTTTGTTTTTATATTTGTTTTGAGATGGATCTCATATAGCTAGATCTAAGCCTGGTAGCTCTCACCTCTAAAATTAGCACTTGGGAAACTGAGGGAACAGTATAGACTCTGGGACTAGGCTGGGCTATTGGGATGTTATCATTAAGCCAATCTACAGATATTATTGGGAGGTGTCAGAAACTTGCAGAGATGTGGCCCAGTTGGAAGACGTATTCGCTTCATTTCCCTGCCTGTTGGCAGATACAAAGTGTGAAGCCTCTTCTACCCAACATCTCAACAGTCACGAATAACAGAATTATCTCCAGATAATTCTGAGAAGTGCTCCACTGAGAACACTCCCTCACTATCCAGTATCAGCTTACTCTCACAATTCCATTTTCCTATCAGATCTTTCTGAACCTGGCTCTAAAGCCCTAACAATCTCTGGGCCAGCCAATGGATACATTTACTGACCTAGTGCCAAAAAAGGTCCTCCAGCTACCGCCACCAACCTCGTCAAACTTCCTGACTCTGAATCCGGTTCTCTTTCTCTTCTTTCAAACTTCAGTTAGTTCACTGGTGTATTGAATGGAGACCTGGGCAGTGACATGACAGACTGTCCGTCTGTCCATATGACCCACAGCCTTTACTGCCCACGTCCTGAGGGCATCAGGACCAACAGAAGTCATCAGTATCATATGTGTGGATCTCTTCAGACTTTAATGAGACCATCAATGGAAGTCCCATATGCATCCCCAGCCTCCTAAACACTGCCATACCCACTCCCTTGAGACGCCCAGAAATCCAGGAATACCTTACCTCACAGTAAACAATGTCTGCTCCATAATCCAAGGCTAGGAGGCGCATTGGCAGAGTCCCCACACGAACCATTGGGGCTAATATGAGTTTATTGTGGTAGCACAGGGAGAGGCTGTTCACAATCATTCCTCCTCTGCTATGCCTGAAGAAAGAGGAAATATAGGTTAGAAACATAGTGATAGGCAGGTGAGATGGCTCAGGGGAGGAAGGGGCTTGCTGCATAAGCCTGACCACCTTGAGTTCAATCCCTGGAACCGGCAGTGGAAGGAGAGAACTGACTCTCAAACACTGTCCTCAGATCTCCATGCATACCCATGCCCCACCACCCACACAATTAAAAAATAATTTTTAAATTAAAAAAAAATGTAGAGTTGGAGAGAAATCTCAGTGGTTAGGAGCATTTGCTACTCTTGCAGAGAACCTGAGCTTGATTCCCAGGACCTACATGGCAGCTCATAACCTTCTGTAGCTCCTGTTTCAGGGCTTCTGATGACCTCTTCTGGCCTTAACAGAAACCAGGCACACATGTTGTACTGGCTAGTTTTGTAAACTTGACCCAAGCTGGAATTACCAGAGAGAAAGGAGCCTCAGTTGAAGAAATGCCTCCATGAGATCCATCTGTAAGACATTTTCTCAACTAGTGATCAAGGGGACAGGGCCCAGCCCATTGTGGGTGACATCATCCCTGGGCTGGTAGACCTGGGTTCTATAAGAAAGCAAGCTGAGCAAGCCAGGAGAAGCAAGCCAGTAAGTAACATCCCTCCATGGCCTCTGCATCAGCTCCTGCTTCCTGACCTGCTTGAGTTCCAGTCCTGACTTCCTTTGGTGATGAACAGCAATGTGGAAATTATAAGCTGAATAAACCCTTTGTTTTGTGTAGGAATAGAAACCCTGACTAAGACACCTGTAATACAAAAGCACACATGCAGGCAAAAACCCTTATATAGTAAAAACAACAAGAAAAAAAGAAACATAAATAGAAAAAAATCCTTTCTGTCATGTTGGGCAGGCCTCCTCCCTCCTTAAATACCTATCTCTGATTCATGTCCAGTCATTACAACTATTTATTAAGTGCCAGTCACTGTCATAGTATGGGGGGGGGGGGAAGGCTGGCAAGACTGGGAGGACTCCTGCCTAAGAGAATATAGGAGAGTACAATCAAAAACCAGTAAGCATATAAATAAATAAACAATTATCTACTGTGCTGGGAAACCAGTAGTGCACAGGAATTAAAATTAAAAAGCAGATGAAGCAAGGCTGAAAGCGTTAGCATCAGTTTTCAATAGAGAAGCTGAGTTATGCTTCAATTAAAAAAAAGATAAGACCAAAACAAAGATGTGGATTAACCAAATAGGGATCTAGAAGAATGGGCAACAGAGGCAATAGCCAGTGCAAAGGACCCAAAGCAGAAGTTGACCTGGTGTGTTGGAGGAGTCGTGAGGAGGATAACATGGACTATGCGACAGAAAATCATGGAAGTCCAATGTTTTAGGAACAGCAGTTAGATAATAGGGAGCAGTACTCAGATTGTGTAGGCCTTTCGGGGACATTCTTAAGACTCTCTTGGCTCTTCAAAAAGATAACCTAGTAAAGGGTTGTAAGTGGGGAAGTAGCAGGAGCTCGCTCATGTTTTCACAGAATCACACTGACTGTTGTGTTAATAGCAAACGAGGAAGGGATCGTGAAAGGACTTGTACCCAGCAGGATGGCAGAGAGATCAACTCAAAGGCAATTCGGTCAATCAACTTGAGAGATGACAGGGATTCAGTGAGGTTGGTAAGCAGCGGTCACATTCTAGAGATACTGTGAAGGGAGAAACATTAGGAACAAAAAGAAGGGCTGGGGCTGGGCATGGTGAGCTCTAAGCTAGCCAGAGGTACACAAAGAAAGACACCACAAGGGTAGAGGGAGGAACAATCAAGCATCAGGACTGTAATTTACTAGTAAGGCACTTGCCTATTATGAATTCACAGGCTCTGGCCTGCATCCTCACCACCATAAAAAAGAATAAAATTAAGTAACCTATGTCCTACTTTTTTTCTTAAGGCGGGGTCTCACTATTACAGTCTATGTTGACTGGAACATGCTCTACAGACCAGTACGGCCTCCAACTCAGAAATCTACCTGCCTCTGACTTTCAAGTGCTGAAATTAACAGCATATGCCACCATGCTCAGCTAAATTTTAATCTTCTTAAAGGTAGTGTCATCAATAGGTAGCTATTAGGAGACTAATTCTAAGAACCTCAAAGATACCAAAATCTGAGGATGCTCAAGCCCTTTGCATAAAATCCCTACACAGACTCATACTTTTGATTTTTTAGGAAGAGTTGAATTCAGGACTTCACAAACGCTAATAGGCAAGCACTGCATCACCAAGCTGTATCCCAACCCTCTCCCACATGCTTTAAATCAACTGTAAACTGCTTATGACTCATACAATATACATACAATGTAAATACTTGTTATACTGTATTGTTTGAGAGTAACATTTAAAAAAATGTCTGTACTTAGTACAGAACCAATTTTTTTCATGAATATTTTCACTCTACAGTAGAAAACTCCACAGATGTCCACCTATAGATATGGAGGGCCAGGTCAAGTGAATGAAATTAAAACACTTCCTCCAGTCAATAGGAACCTCCCAGGTAATCAGTCCACAAACATTGACCTTATCTCCCACTCCAGACACTTGACACCTAACGCCCGTTTTTGTTTTTTTTTTTCAGATGTGTTCAAGAAGTATGAAGTAAAGCAAAAAAATTAAAAATTTAATAATCTGAACCACTAAATTCAAGTCAAGTAGTCTGCTTGTGAGTGCTACGTGAGTTAAGTTTCATCACTCTATAGGGTAATGAACGGAACCCTTCTTTCTACTTCTAGTCAGGCAATTTAGAATCTGCCTGAGAAGCCAGAAGATCTGAGCAGACTTCAGGAGTGGTAGGTCCAGTCTGAGAAACATAAAGGTGTGACAAGGAACGGAGGGTGAGCTCGCCTGGAAAGGAAGGGATAAAGTGTAAAAAAAAAAGAAAAGAAAAGAAAAGAAAAACTGAGAAACTATACCTGAAAGAACTGAGACCATTTATCTCACTTCAAAGACGAAATATGCTGAAAACCACCAGCATGCACTCTGGGTTCTAAACTAGAGAACAAGGTTGAGCCTAGATCCAGATTTCCAACTTTTGCCTCAGTCCCCAGGCCAACCATTCATTCAGACTCTCAGGAAACTTGGATCTCCCAGGCTTTGAGCGGTGCGCATACCTAAGAAAACATCTCATACTTTGTACCCTTGGAGTCATATGGGATAACATCGGGGCAATTTTGACCTCAAGGAAGAATCTCGGAAAATAAGCATTAAGGTGAAAGAGGCCATCCTCACTCGATTCCTTGAGCCAGGAACCCATGACCCCCTGCTATTGCGGATTCCCACTCCTGCCTCCACCGACTACCCTTCCCCAAAGTTGACCCCAATCTGGACATAGCCATGCCGGATGGAAACCTACAGACCTCGCAGCCACTGAACTTTTAAGGATCCTCCCTCCTTCCTGACCGTGCTGCAGCGCCACACGCCACACTGGCCCGCTCCAGCCACCGTACTTCAGGCTACGGTCGCGTGCATGACGTCACTTGTATGCGCCTCTTCTGCATCAAGGGAACTATGGCTTTAGCCGGGCCATCACCAACGCTATTGTCGTTAGCAGTCCGGTTGCTTCTGGATCCTCGACGGAACATTGCGGTGCGCGGTTCCGACCAGTCCTTGCCAGTGGTGCGCATTCCGCGGGCTCTGCAGCGACGGCAGGAACAGCGACGGAGCGGCCGTGGGAGTTCCCAGCGGCCGGTGCTAGTGCAACCTGGTCCACTGCTGGTCTCGGCACGGCGGCCAGAATTGAACCAGCCCGCACGCCTCACGCTGGGCCGTTGGGAGCAGGCGCCACTGGCTTCGCGTGGCTGGAAGCATCGGCGATCGCTTCGGGACTATTTTTCCATAGAGCGAATGCAGCACGAGGCGCCCACTCTAAGGAACCTGTCGTCCCGGGGCAATTTCGAGGACCTGGGTCTGGAATCGCGAGTGCTGCTCGCGCTTCAGGAGGCTGTCCCCGAAGTTGTTCAGCCAACCTCAGTGCAATCGAAAACCATCCCCCCACTGCTTCGCGGCCGCCACATCCTTTGCGCTGCCGAAACCGGTAGTGGCAAGACGCTTAGCTACCTACTGCCCCTATTTCAACGGCTCCTGAGAGGGCCAAACCTGGACTCCCGTAGTTCCACCGCTCCACGAGGCTTGGTTCTGGTACCTTCCCGAGAATTAGCCGAACAGGTGCAGGCAGTGGCCCAGTCGTTGGGTAGGCCCTTGGGCCTGCAGGTGATAGAACTTGGCGGAGGCCTCGGAATGCGTAGGCTCAAACTTCAGCTGAGTAAACGACCGTCTGCAGATGTGCTAGTGGCTACTCCAGGGGCGCTGTGGAAGGCTCTGAAAAGTCAACTGATTAGCTTACATCATCTTAACTTCATAGTGCTGGATGAAGTAGACACATTGCTAGACGAAAGCTTCCTAGAACTGGTGGACTACATCTTGGGAAAGAGCCCTATAGCAGAAAGTCCAGCTGAGCTAGAAGACCCCTTTAATCCCAAAGCTCAGTTAGTGATGGTGGGAGCCACGTTTCCAGAAGGCCTAAACCAACTGCTGAGTAAAGTCACCAACCCGGACAGTCTGACGACCATCACCAGCTCCAAGCTCCACTGCATCATGCCTCATGTCAAACAGACTTTTATGAGACTAAAGGGAGCAGAGAAGGTGGCAGAACTGATTCAGATCCTCAAACAGCATGACAAAGCAAATAAGGCAGAACCCTCAGGAACTGTCCTGGTATTCTGCAACAGCGCCAGCACCGTGAACTGGCTTGGGTACGTTCTGGATGACCACAAAATCCAACATTTAAGACTGCAAGGGCAAATGCCAGCCTCAATGAGGGCAGGTATATTCCAGAGTTTCCAGAAGGGCTCCCAAAACTTACTTGTCTGCACAGACATTGCCTCACGAGGCCTAGACAGCATCCATGTGGAGGTGATTGTCAATTATGATTTCCCCCCTACTCTGCAGGATTACATCCACAGAGCAGGAAGGGTGGGTCGTGTGGGCAGCGAAGTTCCAGGGACTGTTATCAGTTTTGTGACCCACCCCTGGGATGTGAGCCTGGTTCAGAAAATTGAGCTGGCAGCTCGTCGAAGGAGAAGCCTTCCAGGACTAACATCTTCAGTGAAGGACCCTTTGCCTCAACAAGCCTGATTTTTGGCTGGCTTAAATCTAATGCTAGAACAAGGATACTTCTTGGAGGTCCTGGAAAGTTGAACACTTGCCAGTGGGTGACATTAGGTCACACCAGCCCTTGCCTCTTTGAAAGTATGAATTGTTTCAAGATTTGAAAAGTAAACTCCTGGACAGGATTGGAGAGTAATGTTTAAAAAATAAAGTGGATTTTGACTTTACATAATGTCATGATTTCTTTTTCTTTCTAATCGTATGTGTGTGTGGAGGTCAGAGGACAATTCATGTAGTCAGTATTCCCACTTTTCTGTGTGTTGCAGGGATCTAAGATCATCCTGCTTGCTTGACAATTGCCTTTACCCACTGAGCTATTTCAATGGACCTCATATAAATAAGAAATGATTTGTTTGTTTTGAAACAAGTTGGCACTATATATCACACAGTGGACTTGGTCTCTAGTAATCTTCATTTCTTTTTTTAAAGACAGGGTCCCTTTCCTGGTAGTGGTACCACATGCCTTTAATCCAGTACTCAAGAGGCAAACACAGGTGGATCTCTGAGTCTCGTAGCTAATAGTGGTTTTGTGGGGACAGCCTTAATAGTAACCACTGTTGAAAGAGAATTCAGTAGATTTTACCAATTTATACTTTACCATGTAGGATTTATTGGGTTGGGTTGCTTTGAATTTTTTTTAACTGATTTTGAATTTTCTGTGTGTGTGTGTGTGTAAACACACATTTGCACACCTGAAACAGGCACTTTCAGAACTTAGAGTGAGTGGGTGGGATCCCCTAAAGCTGGAGTTACATGTAATTGTGACTGTGCCCAGACAGGTGTTAGAAACCAAACTCTGGTCCTCTTGCAAGTATTCACTCTTACTGAGCCATCAATCTAAGCCCTTTCTTCCTTTTTTTTTTTTTTTTTTTTGTTTTGTTTTTGCTTTGTTTTTGTTTTTTTGTTGTTGTTGCTGCTGTTGTTTCTTTTTGTCATGGTTGTTTACCACACTGGCAATTTGACCCATGACCTCAAGCTTGTTGGTCAAGTGTTCTACAAATGCATCTCCAACCCTATTTGTTTTGGAAAGGGAAAGGAAAAGGTTGCCCAGTAGTATTATGTCACTGTGCCATGAGTGTGTTTTCAACAAAATACTATTTCTACAAAAACATTCTGCCAATCCCACTATGTAATGTCACTGGCAAGAACTGTTTTTCCTTCCAGCACCTTTAAAATCCTCCTGATCTGGCTGGAGAGATGGTTCCGCGGTTAAGAGCACTTACTGCTCTTCCATCGGTCCTGAGTTCAATTCCCAGCAACTACATGGTGGCTCACAGCCATCTGTAGTAGGATCTGATACCCTCTTCTGGTGTGCATGAAGACAGCTACAGTGTACTCAAATAAATCCTTTTTAAAAATCCTCCTGATTTTAAATATAATGGCCTACAACACTTGTAAATATGAAATCCCATCTGAATAATATGAAGCCATAGTGTTGCTGGGGAAAAAAAAAAAAAAAAAAAAAAAAAAAAAAACACTGATTCTGGGGCCCATGAAATGACTAAATGGATTATGGTGCCTAGCATCAAGTCTGACAACCCAGGTTCCTTCCCAGGGCCCACATGGTGGAAGGAGATAACTGGCTACCTCAAGTTGTCCTCTGACCTGTCTGACTATCCTGTGCAATATGGGCACACACAGAGACATACAAACAAAAAGTAAATGTAAAAGAATTTTTTAAAAAGCAAACACATTGTCTGTGTGACCTTGGATAAGCCCAGAGGAGGTTTCATTGTTTGAATTTGGACTGGATAAAAGGAGCCTAAGCTTGGGTTCTGGGGGTTTTTTTGTTGTTGTTGTTGTTGTTTGTTTGTTTGTTTGTTTGTTTTGCTTTTGTTTTTGGAGCCGGTCTCATGATGTAACCCTGCTAGCATAAAACTTGCTCTGTAAATCAGCTTTTAAGATCTGAGCACATCCAGCATTCTTAAGGCAGGATGCCTCCTCTTCCTGCGGGCAGCCTTTCAGAGCCCCGGCTTTTAATTTACTTTTTAGAACCATGGGTTTATATTATCGGACAACTACCACTCGGATCCAAAACAACTAAAGTACTTCTACAAAATAACTAGGCCATCCCTGTGGTAACTGTTGAACAGTGAGACCGTGACGTGCTCACAAGAGGAACAGGCAAGAGTGACGGCTAAGTGAGCGCAGGACACCAGGTCTTCTCCCAGCACCCATGTTGGGCAGCTCACAACCACCTGCACCTCCAGCTCCGGTGGATCAGACACCCACTGGCCTCAGAAACCTACCTGCGCATACATGCTAAAAAATAAATCCTTAAAAAATGCAAAAAAAAAAAAAAACTTGCTCTGTAGACCAAACTGGTCTCAAACTTAGCTCTTCCTGCCTCTGCCTCACAAATGCTGGGGTTAAAGCTGGTCATGGTAGCATATGCCTCACATATGCCTCTCATAAGTCTCCACACCCAGCTTCAGTTTTAGTAGTTTAAAAGGGTCTTACTCTGAACCCAGGCTAACCTTGAACTCTTCCTAATCCTCCTACCTCAGTCTCTTATTACACCTACATTTATTGGAGGCAGCCCATGTGTTTGATGGGAAAACACTCTGTTGAGGTCTGCTCCCTCCACCCCCAGCATACCTGTGGCCATTTTGTTCCATGCCTGACAACATATTGTTGTTGTATTATGCCCGCCAGTCACTGACACAGAAAAAAATAACGACTCAGAGCAGGGTCATGCTGAACATATCCCGTTATGCTCTGTATGCTCTGAGGTTTGCTAATCTTAAGAAATTCGACAAAGCTTTACTTAAGACCCATCAAATCAAAGGTCACTATGAACTGTTATGTCTAAAATGGCTTGAGTCAGAGCTAACCACTAGGCAATACTTCCTGCACCTGCATATGAGCTCATTGTGGGTTTTGTGGGGGATTCCCCCTCTTCATGAACCTGCCTTGAGAAATGTTTGATGTAGTTCAGATAACTCTGAGCTACATCCCTGACCTGATCAGTATTAGGGTGTGCTTTTAATAAACCGTCCCTGTCTGACTGAGATCAATGTTTGCGTAGAGAAAGCTAATCTCAGCTAACTCTTTAACAACTCTTGATGAGCTTGAATGCCTGATCCTCCTGCATCCCAAGTTCATGCAAGAGAATCCATTCTGGTGTATGCGGTGCTGGGGGCAGGACCAAGGGCTTCATGCAGACCAGGTGAGCGTTCTGAATATAGCCCTACATTCACAGCTTTCTCCTTAGATTTTTCTTAAGATCTCAATTATAAAAAATAAAATAAAATAAAGGTTCTATGAATGTATTCTTTGGACAGAACAAAGTCAATAAAACCCTGTCTGCCTGTTTTTGTTTGTTAGTGCGGTGTTTAGATTTTTATTTTATGTTTATAGATGTTTTGCCTGCACATATATTTGAGCACCATAATCATGCAGTGCCCTCAAAGGTCAGAAAAAGGTGCTGAGGGCTGGAGAGATGACTCAGTGGTTAAGAGCATTGACTGCTCTTCCAGAGGTCCTGAGTTCAATTCCCAGCAGCCACATGGTGGCTCACAACCATCTGTAATGGGATCTGATGCCCTCTTCTGGTGTGTCTGAAGACAGCTACAGTGTACTCATGTACATAAAATAAGTAAATAAATATATATTTTTTAAAAAAGGTGCTGAATCCCCTTGGAATTGGAATTACAGGCTGTGGTTAGTTTTCATATAGATACTGGGAATTGAATCCAGGTCCTATAGACAAGCAGTCAGTGCTCTTGTCTGCTGAGCCATTTCTCCAGCCCCAGCGTTTTATTGGGTAACTAGTATACTTTTTTTTCTACTTGAGAAAGGGTCTCATTATGTTGCCTTAGCTAGCCTCAAACTCAAGAGATGGGATTGAAGCTATGCACCATCATATCCACCCTCTCTGGCTCTCTACTCCACACAAATTTCTCCTTTTCTGTTGCTTAGGGGCAAGGAACTACAGTTTTGCTATTCCTTGTACCCTCCAGGGGCAACTGGGGCTGTGCTCACCCAGTGGTACTTAAGTAGGCTACTTAAGTAGGTTAGGTGAAAGAGCCCTGACAGGATTTCTTTCTGCCTTTGCCCAGCTTCCCTTAAGCATCAAGGCCTGGAAGACTATCCCTCAAGTCACAGGTTCCATATGTGACCTCAGTAGGTAGTGATGACATCACACCCCTTAGTTTCCATGGCAATATAACTACAGCAACTTGGATCCTTTAGGAAAAAGTTTCTATTGTTTCTATACGACATACAAGTCGGCCTGTTTGAGAATGACTGATCGAATCTTTTATATTAACTCTAACTTGTCCTCTGTCCCCTGTGAAGGATGTTATTCAAGTAAGTCTATATCTATCTGCACAAAGAGCCTTTGGGGTACATGTAACTTCACTGGGGACTGTATGTTCATCCTAGGTTTGATGTAACCCCTCAGAATTTCTCTAGACATGATAAGAAGAAATAGTCTAACACTCACCCAGAGACCAACTAACTATTCATGCTCAATATTGAGGACAAATAACATGTTATCTCTGGACAACTGTTTATTTAGAAAGCTTCTAATCTTTATTAACTTAGCTTTCCCTTTGGACTATAAAATGATTCCACCTACCCCTCTTTTTGAGACAGTGTCTCACAACTATGTAGCTCTGGCTATCCTGAAATTACCATGCAGACCAAGCTGGCCTTCAACACAGGGGTCAGCCTGCTTCTGTCTCCTGAGTGCTGAGATTAAAGGTACCATGTGTGGCACGTTCAAACTCAGTTTTAAAAGATTTATTTATATGAGTACACTGTCACTGTCTTCAGACACACCAGAAGAGGGCATCAGATCTCATTACAGATGGTTGTGAGCCACCATGTAGTTGCTGGGAATTGAACTAGGGACCCCTGAAAGAGCAGTCAGTGCTCTTAACCAATGAGCTATATCTCTAGCCCCCTGTACGTGACTTTTAATAGGATTATTTGGTTTGTTGATGTCTAGTTTCTTGAATTCTTTATGTATTTTGGATATTAGCCCTTTGTCAGATGTGGTATTGATGAAAATATTTTCCCATTCTGTTTTGTCCTACTGACAGTGTCCTTTGCTTTACAGAAGCTTTTCAGTTCCATAAAGTTCCCATTTACTGTTAATCTTAGTTTTGTGCTATTGGTGTTCCATTCAGGAAGTTGTCTCCTGTGTCAATAAATTCAAGGCTACTCCCAAATTCTATTAGGTCTAGAGTAACTGTTTTAGTTGTTGTTGTTGAGGCCTTTGATCCACTTACACTTGTATTTTGTGCAGGGCAATAGTTATGTCTCTATTTGCATTCTTCTACATGGGAGATTCAGTTAGACCATTTGTTGAAGATGCTTTCCATCTTCCATTGTATATTTCTAGATTCTTTATTTAAAAAAAAATCAGGTGTCTATAGGTGTGTGAATTTATATCTGGGTCTTTGATTTGATCCCATTGATCAACCTGTCTGCTTTTATGCCAATTCCATGAAGTTTTTAATGTTATGCTTTTAACCTTGAAACCACAGATGGTGATAACTCTAGAAGTATTTATTGTATAGGATTGTTTTAGCTATTCTGAGTTTTTTTGTTTTTTCATATGAAGTTGAATATTATTTCAAGATCTGCAAAATATTGCACTGGAATCTTCGTGGTAACTGTGTTGAATCTGTAGATTGTTTTTGGTAAGATGGCCATTTTTACTAAATTAATCTGACCAGTCCACAAGCTTGGGAGACCTTTCCATCTTATGTTATCTTCTTCAGAGACTTGAAGTTCTTGTCATCCAGGTATTTCACTTGGGGTTAGAATTACCCCAAAATGTTTTATATTATTTGTGGCTATTGTGAAGGGTGTTGTTTCCCTGATTTCTTTCTCAGCCTGGTTGTAGTTTGTATATGTCTTAATCAGGGTTTCTATTCCTGCACAAACATCATGACCAAGAAACTAGTTGGGGAGGAAAGGGTTTATTCAGCTTACACTTCCATATCGCTGATCATCACCAAAGGAAGTCAAGACTGGAACTCAAGCAGGTCAGGAAGTAGGAACTAATGCAGAGGCCCTGGAGAAATGTCACTTACCGACTTGCTTTCCCTGGCTTGTTCAGCCTGCTTCCTTATAAAACCCAGGTCTACCAGCCCAGGAATGGCACCACCCAGAATGGGCGGGCCCCTCCCCCCTTGATCACTAGTTGAGAAAATGCCTTACAGCTAGATCTCATGGAGGCATTTCAAAACTCAATTGAGGCTCCTTTCCTTGTGATAACTCCAGCTTGTGTCAAGTTGACACAAAACCAGCCAGTACAGTATATAAGAGCACTATTGATTTTTATTAGTTAATCTTGTCTTTAGCCACTTTGCTGAAGGTTTTGCTGAAGGTGTTTATCAGCTTTAGGAGTTCACTGGTAGAATTTATGGGGTCACTTATGTATACTATCATATCATCTGTGAATAGTGATACTCTGACTACTTTTCCAATTTGTATCCCCTTGATCTCCTTTAGTTGTCTTATTGCTCTAATTAGAACATCAAGTACTATATTGAATAGATATGGAGAGAGGGGAGAGCCTTGTCTTGTTCTAGATTTTAGTGAAATTGCTTTGAGTTTCTCTCCATTTAATTTGATGTTGGCTTTTGGCTTGTGATATATTGTCTTTATTATGTTTAATTTTGTCCATTGTATCTCTGATCTCTCCACGATCTTTATTTGGATTTTTGTCTAAGTCTTTTACAGCATCAAATGAGATAGATGATCCTGTTTTTCTTTCAGTTTATTGATATGGTGGGTCACATTGACAGATTTTTGTATGATGCACCTCCCCTGCATCTCTGGGATGAAATTTACTTGACCATGGTGGATGTGTTCTTGGATTCAGTTTGCAAGTATTTTATTGAATTTTTTTTTTTTTTTTTTTTTTTTTTTTTTTTTTTTTTTTTTGCATGAGGGAAATGGGTCTGATTCTCTTTGTTGAATCTTTGTGTGGTTTGAGTATCTGGGTGACTGTGACCTCATAAAATGAATTTGACAATGTTTCTTCTGTTTCTATTTTGTGAAATACCTTGAGTGGTATTGATATTAGCTGTTCTTTGAAGGTCTAGCAGAATGTTATGCTAAAAAAGCCCGATCCTGGGCTTCTTTGGTTGGAAGACTTTTAATGACTTCTTCTATTTCCTTAGGGAGTACAGGTCTATTTTAAATTGTTTAATTTAATCTTCATAAGTGTTATGTACCAAGATGTCCATTTCTTTTTGCTTTTTCAATTTCTTTTAGTTTCTGATTTGCTTAATTTAGATATTCTCTCTGTTGTAGTTAGTTTGGATAAATGTTTATCTAACTTGTTGATTTTCTCAAATAACCAACTGTGTTCCATGGATTCTTTGTATTGTTCTCTTTGTTTCTAATTGATTGATTTCAGCCCCAAGTTTGGTTCTTTCCTGCCTTCTACTTCTCTTGGATGTGTTTGTGTCTTTTTGATCTAGTGCTTTTGTGTGTACTGTTAAGTTGCTGGTATGTCTCTAAATTCTTTATGAAGGCACTTAGTGGCATGGACTTTCCTCTTAGCACTGCTTTCATTGTGTCCCATAAGTTTGGGTGTGCTGCGCATTTATTCTCACCTAAGTCTAGGAAGCCTTCAGTTTCTTTCTTTATTTCTGCCTTGACCCCATAGTCAGTAAAGAGCTGTTCAGTTTCCATGAGTTTGTAGGCTTTCTGTTGTTTCTGTAGTTGAACTTCAGCTTTAGTCTGTGCTAGTCTGATGGGGATAGCAGGACTTTTGGGCCTGCCAGTAGGATTAATAATGACACAGAAGCTTTTTAAGATTTTCTTAGGTCTTTTACTAGGGAAGTCCCTCAACCAGCTATCTAGTTTAACCTGACTAATCCTGGCACTATATCCTTCCATGTGGCTAGCTCTACCTCTCTGCTCTGGTCCATCTGTTCATCTCTGTGTCCCTGCTGTGAACATGGGATCTTTGCATGTCTCATTTCTTTTCCCAGCATGCCCCTCCTTCCCCCTCTCAAGTTCTGCACTCCACTTCCCACCCAGCTATTGTCCATCAGTTCTTTAATACAGCAACCAGATATAATTCTAGATTGCCTCTAGGTTAGCAAGGAAAGACAAATATTTACAATATAAAAAAGCTGGTAATAGGACATTAAAATAGCAACGCCAAGATCCTGCCAGCACTTATCTCTCTGTAGAACTAACAATTGAACATACAGAGACACACCTTCACACAGGGTGAAGAAAAGGTTACTCCAACAGATAGGATACAGTGGGTTATTTCCATTTTCTTGTATCTGTGGAAATCTCTTTTGTGACTGAGTATGTGATTAATTTTGGAGAAAGTTTCATGAGGTGCTGAAAAGAAAGTATTATTATTTTGTGATCAGGTGAAATGTTCTGTTAGGCCCATTTGGTTCATCAGGTCTGTTAGCTCCAATATTTCTGTTTAGTTTTTGCTTAAATTATCTGTTCATTGAGAGAGTGGGGTATTGAAGTCTTTCATTATTAATGTGTAAGGTTAAGAATTGAAGTGTTAGCCAGGCATGGTGGCACGCCACTAACCCAATATTCAGGAGGTAGATGCAGGCAGATCTCTGTGAGTTCAAGGCCAGCCTGGTCTTTAGAGTAGACAGGACAGCCAGAGCTACATAAAAAAAAATTGCCCTGTCTCAAAAGAAGAAAGGAAGAAAGGAGGAAGGAAGGAAGGAAGGAAGGAAGGAAGGAAGGAAGGAAGGAAGAAAGAAAGAAAGAAAGAAAGAAAGAAAGAAAGGGGACTGGAGAGGTGGATCAGAGGTTAAGAGCACTGGATGCTCTTCCAGAGGTCTTGAGTTCAATTCCCAGCAACCATATGGTGGTTCACAACCATCTGTAATGGGATCTGATGCCTTCTTCTGGTGTGTATGAAGACAGCTACAGTGTACTCATATATAAAATAAATAAATCTTTAAAAGGAAGGGAGAAATGAAAGAAGGAAGGAAGGAAGGAAGGAAGGAAGGAAGGAAAGTATGGCGGCATACATCTTTAATCCCAGTACTCAGGAGGCAAAGGTAGGTGAATCTCTCTGAGCTTGAGATCAGCCTGGTCTATAGAGTGAGTTCCAGGGCAGTCAAGGCTACATACATATTGAAACCCTGCCTTAACAACATCAAAAACTGCAACATCATTTTTTCTTTAATGAGTATGAAGTGTCATTCCCCATCTCCTTTGACTAATTTTGGTTTGAAGCCTATTTTGTTAGATTTTAAAATAGTTACACCAGCTTGCTTTTTTAATCCATTTGCTTTGAAAATATTTTTCCAACCCTTTACTCTGATGTAATGTCTATTTTTGATATTGTTTCTTGAATGCAGCAGAGGGAATGCCCTGTTTTCCTATCCAGTCTTCAGCTTTTTATTGGGGAATTGGGCCCATTGATAGATATTAATAACCAAAGATTGTTAGTTCCTGTTATTTTGGTGGTGGTGGTGATGGTGCATGTGTGTTTGTGTACACACTTCCCCTCTTTTGGTTTTGTTGGTGTAATATAGATTTCCTGTGTTTTCATGAGTATAGTTAACTTCCTTGTGTTGGAGTTTTCCTTCTAGTACCTTCTGTGGGGCTGGATTTGTGGATAGCTGTTATTTAAATTTGACTTTGTCATGGACTATCTTGGTTTTTCCATCAATGGTGACTGAAAGCTTTGCTAGGAAAAGAAGTCTGGGCTGGTATTTGTGAACTCTTAGAGTTTGTAGGACATCTATTCAGATGTCTTCTTCCTAACATTCAGAGCCTTGTTAAGAAGTCAGGTGTAGGGCTGGAGAGAAGACTCATCGGTTAAGAGCACTGACTGCTCTTCCAGAGGTCCCAAGTTCAAATCCCAGCAACCACAAGGTGGCTCACAACCATCTGTAACAGAATAAAATACCTTCTTCTGGTGTGTCTTAAGAAAGCAACAATGTACTCACATATATGAAATTTTAAAAAAAGACTCAATTATTAAAAAAAAAAAAGAAGTCAGGTGTAATTCTAATTGGTCTGCCTATGGGTGTGATTTAGTCATCAAGGTTTTTAATATTCTTTCTTTGTTCTGTATGTTTAGTGTTTTCATTATTATATGGTGGGGGACTTTCTTTTCTGGTCCATCTACTTGATATTTTGTAAGCTTTTTGTACGTTTATAGGTATGTTCTTCTTTAGCTTAGGAAAATTTTTCTTTTATGGTTTTGTTAAAAATATTTTGTGACTTTTGAGCTGGGATTTTTTTTTTCTCCTTCTATTTTATTCCTCGGTGTTTTATGGGAATTTTTTAGATTTAACATTTTCTTTGATATCTATTTCTTCTATTGTATCTTCAAAGCCTGGGATCCTCACTTACATCTCTTGTATTCTGTTCATGATGCTTGCATCTGTAGTTCATGTTCACTTACCTAAATTTTCCATCTCCAGGATTCCCTCAGTTTGTGTTTTCTTTATTGTTTCTGCTTCCATTTTCAGGTATTGAACGGTTTTATTTCTTTCTTCCGATTGTTTGTTTCTTCTTAGCTTTAAGATTTATTCATCTCCTCTAATTGTTTCTGTTTTCCTGAATTTCTTTAAGGGATTTATTTTCCTCTGTAAAGACTTCAATCATCTTCATAAAGTTTGGGATTTTTGTTTTGTTTTTAAAGATTTATTTATTTACTATATATAAGTATCCCGTAGTTGTCTTCAGATACACCAGAAGAGGGCATCAGATCCCATTACAGATGGTTATGAGCCACCATGTGGTTGCTGAGATTTGAATTCAGGACCTCTGGAAGCCCTCTTAACCACTGAGCCATTTCTCCAGCCCCCATAAAGTTTGTTTTAAGTTGATTTTTCTTGTGCTTCAGCTGTGTTGAAATATTCAGGGTTTGCTGTAGTTGGATAGCTGGGCTCTGGTGGTGACATATTTCCCTGACTGTTGTTGACTTTGCTCTTACACTGGTGTCTAGGAATTTGGGTTTGGAGTAATTAAAGATCTAGGTGTCAATTTCTGAGTTTGTCTTTGTTGGTTGGGTTTTTTGTTCCTTGGTTTCTATTTCCTCTTTGGTCTTCTGATCTTTTTTATTTTTTTAAGACTTATTTATTATATATAAGTGCACTGTAATTGTCTTCAGTCACACCAGAAGAGAGCATCAGATTCTATTACAGATGGTTGTGAGCCACTAGGTGATTACTGGGATTTGAACTGAGGATCTCTGGAAGAGCAGTCAGTGGTCTTAACCACTGAGCCATCTCTCCATCCCTGGTCTTCTAATCTTTGTGGCCTGGATTCCTGGCAGCCAGCATGACCTCTGATTCAGGGAATCTCTGTTTGAGCTGGAGGCTAGATTTCTGGTAGCTAGTGTGGTCCTTGGTCCATCAGGGTATCTCTGCCTAAACTGGGGATGGGACATAATGATGAGAAGATTGGAATAGTGGGGGTGGGGCACTGAGAGAGTGGAAAAGGTCCATGGGTGGGCCACCTATCTGAAATTCTAGTCTTTGGTGTAGTCCCAGTAGGAAGTCTCTGTCTAAGTTTGGAGCTAGAGTTGTGTGACTGGCATGGCCTCTGGTCCATCAGTGAGTCTGCCTGAGTTCACCTATCTGTTCTTATAACTGGCGTAGCCTTCGAACTGTTCTCCTGAGTGGGGTGGTCTGCACCTGAGTGAGCTGTAGTCATCCATGGAGGTGGGGGAGGGTTGTGGAAGTGGGGCAGGAAGGGGTGGCAGTGGGTCAGGTCTTTGGTATGAGAGAGGGTTTCAAGGGCAGGTAGGCCTCTTACCTGTTCTTCTGATTAGCCTGGCCCACACCTGAGCAGCAGATATCCACTTCAGGTGGAGGCAGGGGCACAGCAGCAGGGGAGTAGAGGACAGTGTGGCAGGAAGGAGTGGCAGCAGATTGGGAAGTTGGGAACAGAACAGAGGGCATAGGAAGGTAGGCAGGCAGAAACCTTATCTGTTCTTCTGATTGGCATGGCCTGCACTTTATACCACCCCTACAGAGGACAAAAATGTAGTTCCCAACATCTAGGGTGGACAATTTACAACTGCATGTAACTCCAGTTCCAGAGACTGTGAAGACTCTGGCCTCTGCAACACACACACACACAATTAAAAATGAAATAAAATAAATCCATTTAAAATAATTATTACCGGAGCTATAAAGATGGTTCAGTAATTAAAAGCTGTCTTCCAAAGAACCTGGTTCAGTTCGAAGAACTCACATGACACCTCCCAACAGTCTGTAAATCTAGTCCCAGAGGATCTGATACCCTTTTTCTAACCTTCTCAGTCATTGGTCACCCACAGACATATATGCAAGCAAGATATCCATACAGATAGATAGATAATTGATAAATAAATGCATGGACAGATAGATAAGCAAATTATAGATAGTTGATAAATGGATAGATGGTAGCTAGCTAGCTAGATAAATAGATATAAAAAGATAAAAATATTTACTGCTTGCATGAGTTTATGTGCACCACATGATATAGGAGTCCATGGAAGCTAGATACCCTAGCAGCAGACTTGCAGGTGGTTGTGAGCCACTGTGTCAGAGCATGTCCTCTGCAAGGTTACAAACTCTTCAGTTCTGAGCCATCTCTCCAGTTCCAAGATTCTTGAATAGACTCAGAATAAAACCAAGTGTCTTGGTACAGAGATGGCTCTGTGCTTAAGAACATTTGTTGCTCTTGCAAACCACTCAGATTCGATTCCTAGCACCCACACAGTAGTTTATAACAACTCATTAACTCCAGTTCAGGGAATTCAATACCTTATTCTGACCTACTTGTGCACCAGGCACAGATGGAGTGTACAGACACGCATGTAAGCAAAACACTAGAAGTAAATGAAATAACCCTTTAAAAAGTTAAAGGTTGGGGGCTGGAGAGATGGCTCAGCGGTTAAGAGCACTGACTGCTCTTCCAGAGGTCCTGAGTTCAATTCCCAGCAACCACACGGTGGCTCACAACCATCTATAATGAGATTTGATGCCCTCATCTGGTGTGTCTGAAGATAGCTACAGTGTACTCATATACATAAAATAAATAAATCTTTTTAAAAAATAATTGATTTCTTTTCAAAGATTAGATAGTTGGGCAGAGGTTTGGTGTGCTCCTTTAATCCCAGAATTTGGTAGGCAGAAACAGACATCTCTGAGTTTGAGGCCAGCCTGGTCTTCAAGAGTTTCAGGACAGCCAAGGCTACCCAGAGAAATCCTGTCTTGGAATAACAAACAAAAACTTTGAAAACCAAGCGTGCTTACTTGTCAAACGAAAAACAGAGCACCGGGAGAAGAGCTGATAAAGGCTCCTGATAAAACCTCATTCAGATCCAGGCGCTTTAACCATGCCATCATAGAAAACCCACAGGTCGACCACCATCAAACATGCCAGTCTGAGCGGGTGAGGACCAGAGGAAAGGAAGTTGTTACACAAATGAGAAGAATGGAGAGCTGCAGGTGCTTCGGAGATGGAGGGAGGAGGGGACCGAACAGGCCTAAGGGTTTGAAAGAAAGACACTCCCAGAAATGCTTTACTCCATCTTGAACTGCAGTCTGTCACCACTGACTCCAGTCTCAGTGTAGACACTCAGGTAATTACAGAGGATGTATGCAATTTCCCTAGGGTGAAGTCTGTAACCTAGGGCAACTGGAAACGGGAACCAGGTGCGGAGTAGGCTTGTGACTGGGCCAATTAGCATAACATAAAGGGGCGTGTATCTCTCTCAAGCATACAAGCCAGCAGTCTAGCTCATCCTAAGGGAATGGGGGGTTGGTATGGTTATTCCAACAGATAAGGAAAGGGTGTCCCAGAACTTGGGCCAATATGAAAAATGTCTTTGGGAGTAAACTTAGCCCCTGGAGTTCGTCTCTGGACCTCTTGTCTGCTCTTAGTATTTGGCATCAGAGCTGGACAGTGGATCAAGCCCATAGACACCACTACTTGGGAGACTAAGGCAGGAAGACAGCTAGAACCTAAGAGTTGCAGAGTAGTTATGACCATGACAACGTGGATTGCCTCAGGAAGGAGGTAGGGGATGCTTCAGAGATGGCTTGGTGTTTAAAAATGCCTGTTGTACACTCGTGGGGGCCTGAGTTTGGATCACAGGTGACAAAATGGGTATGGGGGCTCATAAATACCTGTAATATGAGGTGTGTAGCATATGAGAAAGGAGAATTTGTGGGCCTCGCTGATTCCTAGCCTGGTGGGAGGGAGCAAGTCCCAGGTTCAAGGTAATACTCTGCCCCAAAGACATGAAGAAAAATGACAGGAAAGAACACTGGACACACTCCTCTGGCCTGTGAACCTGCACGCACACACACACACCCACACACACACACACACACACAGAGAGAGAGAGAGAGTCAGACAGAGTGTTAGTGCATGGCCACTTGCAGCTATGGCCTTTACTTCAATAGAATAATGTCTCAAAAAAAAAAAAAAAAATCAAGATCTAGCTAAAATCAGGCTAGAGTCACGTGTGGTTGAAATAGGAAGTTTGAATAAACAGGTCCTAAGAAGATTTGCCAACCAGGGTGGGACCAGTTCTTAACAAATCTATCTTACACTGTTTTTTCCAAACATACTCATTAAAGCTCAGGAAAGGCAAACCTTTAAAAAACCCTTCTCATTTGTGGGAGGAGAAAATGAGGGGTCTCAACTGCAGCTAGCTCAAGGCTCTACCATTCTTATGGACATGGGCCACACATGCTGGCCTCCCACGACTCCCACAGGCTCCCCAGAAGCCAAGTCCTTTAACAGAGGCAGCCCTTCGAGGGGACCCAGAGCAGTGGCAGAGCAAGGCAGTGTCTGGGTGCCAAGCAGAGAGGTGGACCTCAGCCAGAAACAGGGAGGGATAGAGGAAGGACTCAGGAGCACAGAGGAGAAAGCAGAAGTGACTGACGAGTTCTGGTTTTCCCTGCAGCGTCCGTGCCTCCCACAGCTCCTTCTTCCCCCGGATACTACCACGTCCTCTACAGAGAGTGTGCACAGGCCCAGATGGCCTGGCATGGAGAGACATACTGCCTGATTGGAGGCTACCGTGTCTATGGGGATGCTCCACTTCCCACACCTGCAAAGGCTGAGGAAGAGAAGCCAGCGCCCAGGCGGGCTCCCAAGAGACAGCGAGTTCAGGAAGAGTCGGACCAAGATCTAGGGTGTCCCAGGGCGAAGATTCCTCGTCTGAAATTGAAACATGGTGGCAAAGGGTAGCCCCACATAAGAATGCTGCCTGAACATCCCCAAAGAGAAGAATGGCTGATAGCTGCCTCAGAAGGCTGAGCCCTCTTTAGCAATGCCCTCCACTGACCACCAATGTAGACAGCTTTAGCTGCTCTGCCTGCACTCTATGCAGTCAAGAACCCACCAGCATGCCAATTAGCCGTGAGCAAGGAGGCTCAGAGTAGAGCTGCTCTGAACAGCCCATTCCACCCTCCTCTCAGTCCTCTAGAGTCTCTTCTTGTGCAGCAGAAAGGAGTGGTTGAGTTGAGGAGACAAGTGTAGAGAGAGGATACAGAGGAACTGAACCGGGGGCTGCCTCTCTGAGTAGACTCTACTCTGATGCATGCCAGAAGCCACCAGCACAAGCCAGGAGTGGCTGGACTTCCTAAAACTAGAAGAAACGAGCAGAAGTTGATCAAGGAGACTCATGCCTGAGGTCCCAGGAGACAGAATAAAGAACCCCAGGGAGACCTGCTAGCTGGAGCAAGAACACTGTGGACAAAGTCCAGCAAACCCATTCCCAACCCCATACCCAAGATTTATGTGTTCCTTTAATTTCAGCTCATGCTGACACTGGGGGCAGGGGAGGTCCCTTCTGCCCAGCAGAGTGATTTTCTGTAACAGTCTTTGACTTGAATCCAAAGACCAAGTCAAGCCTTCCTGTTCCCTTAAAGTAAATTCTTTCACAGAGAAACTAGTGTTTAAAGTCATGTGCCTATAAGGAACCCTTGGGTGCACTTTCTTTCTGACCCATAGTTTAATTTTTAAAGATTTATTTATTATATATAAGTACACTGTAGCTGTCTTCAGACTCACCAGAAGAGGGCATCAGATCTCATTGAACTCAGAACCTCTGGAAGGGAGTCAGTGCTCTTAATCTCTGAGCCATCACTCCAGCCTGACTACTACTTTTGAGAATGAGAGATTTAAACACCCATACCAACTCAACAAAAGCTTTTAAGGTGAAGAACTGGAAATACAGTTTTAAGAGCTTCATATAGTCCAGGCATAGTGACACATACTTTTAATTCCAGCACTTGAGAGGCAGAAACAGATGGGTCTCTGAGAGTTCCAGGATAGCCAGGGATATATAGACAGACTCTGTCTCAAAAACAAAACAAAACAAAAACCTTCCTATAACTGGCTACATTGGTTCATGCCTATAGATACCTATAGGTAACCTTAGCTAGTCATGGGGCTGACTAGCTAAGGAGGATTGATTAAGCTACTAGTTAAGAACAGGGTGGGTAATGCAGAACTTACACCTTCTAAATAGACAAGTAAATAAAAGCTTTCCCACTATGCCAGTTTACAGGAAATACAAGGAATTGAGGAAAACATCAGATGTCATAGAATATAACTAGTAAACTCAAAACCATGGAAAATGCCAAGGGAAAAACTAGTTTTTTTTTTTTTGTTTTTTTTTTTTTTTTTTTCAACAAGTCAATTGCAAAGAATCAATTCTTTTCAGAACTACACAGTAAACCATGACTGCATTTATCACTGCACACTAAAACTCATAGTTATAGAAAGAAGGCAATCGTGGAGATTTGAACATGACAGTTGAAGACAATAAAGATGTTTTGTGACATTTGGGAAGCTGACACAAGGTAATTGCAATGAATTTGAGAGTTGCCTGAGCTGTATAATAACTTCCATGCCAGTCTGGGCTACAGAGGGAGACAATCTGCTCAGCTGGTAAAGGCATCTGCTACCAAGCTTGAGTTTGATCCGTAGGTCACCCGTGGCAGAGAACTGATACCCACGGAATGTTCTCTGACCTCCACATTCACTCCATAGCACATGTCCAGCCATGTGTACATACACAAATACAAACACACCCATCAAAAAATAATGTCAGAAAATGTACTATGAGCTTTAATGATGCCTTTATAGTGATTTGCTTTTTAAGAGTTCTGACCTTCTAAGAAAAAAATGCTTACATAAGAATAGAACACATGTCTATGATTTGCATTGCCTTTTTATTTTTTCTTACCCTTGAAGCTATTGCTCAAACTCAGGGCTTTGCACATTCTAGGTAAGCCTTCTTCTTCTACTGAACCAGAGCCCAGCCTTGTAACTTGCTTCAAAATAGGGTAAGGGCTAGAGAGATGGCTCGACGGTCAGTAGCATTTGCCACTCTTCAGGAAGACCAGGGTTAGATTCTCAGCACCCACATGGTGACTCACAACCATCTATAACTCCCAGGGGATCCAATTCCCTCTGCTGATCTCTGAGAGCACCAGGCATCCACGTGGCAGACAAACATGCAACTAAAACTCATACACGTAAAATAATTAAAAATTAAAAAAAAAAAAACTTTAGAAACAAAACACTCTGTTGAGCTCAGCAGGTGACTGTGCTTGCTGCTACCTTTGATGATCTGAGACAGTCATGGTGACAGGAGAGACCCAAGTCCTGCCAGTTCTCTGACCTCCACACCTCTAGACATACAGAGAAAGAAGTAAGTAAACGTAATGATCTGTAGCAGAGGCAGGAGAAATCGCCACGTTGGTAAAATGCTTGACGTGTAAGCATATGGACCTGAGTCAGGCCCAGCAGCCTCTAGCCCCAGCATTGGGGAGGATGGGATGGAGGCAGGAAGATCCTTGGGCTTGCTGGTCAGTCAGGGTAGCTGAAATGGTGAGCTTCAGGTTTAGTGAAACCCTGCTTCAAAAAAGATTGGGAACAATAAAGAAGACACCTTGAAGTCATCAACTTCTTTTTCTTTCTTCCTTTCTCTCTCTCTTCCTTCCTTCCTTCCTTCCTTTCTTTTTTTTTTTTTTAATTTCGAAATTATATTTATGTACAGAAAACTTAAGTGTACATTTAACCCAGTTTAGTGGCGAGTTCTTTAGCCTTTGCCTTTTCTAGCTTGGCAATGCGAGCCACAGACTTAGGACCCAGAACGTTGCCTCCCCAGTGGCGGCAGATCTCGTCATATCTGTCATTATAATTGGTCCTAATAGCTTCTACCAGCTTAGCCAGAGCACCCTTGTCTTCTGAGTTAACCTGAGTGAAGGCAACAGTGGTGCATGCCTTCCTGTGGACCAGGCGCCCCAGCCTGGCCTTTCCCTTGATGATGCAGTAGGGCACCCCCATCTTTCGACACAGGGCAGGTAAGAAAACCACCAGCTCCATGGGGTCTACATCACGGGCAGTCACCACCAGCTGAGCCTTCTTGTTCTCCACCAAGGTGGTGACTGTATTGACTCCTGCTCAGAGGACAGGTGGTCTCTTAGTTGGGACATCCCCTTTGCCTGCAGCTTTCTTCTCAGCACGGGCCAGTAGCCTTTGCTTCTTCTCTTGCTTTGTCTCTGGCCTGTACTTGTGGACAAGCTTAAGCAGCTGAGTAGCTGTTTGCCTGTCCAGGGCCTGGGTGAACTGGTTAATGGCAGGAGGTACTTTGAGCCGCTTATAGAGGATGGCTCTTTGCCTCTGCAGCCTGATGTAGCGTGGCCATTTGACGAAGCGGAAGCGTGTTAGATGTCTTTTGGACTGGATGTCCTGCCCAATGCTGAAGCTCTTGGGCCTTTTCTCAAACAAAGGATTGACCACCTTTTTGGCCTCTTGCTTCTTGATGATGGTGGGGGCCGGGGCCACCTTCTTCCCCTTGGCCTTCTTCCCTTTGGGCATCTTGCTCGGCTGGAGGAGAGAGAAAGAAGAAGGAATTGTCCCTTCCTTTCTTTCTTGAGGTTTTATTCTATTTATGTGTATGGGTATTTTGTCTGGGAATCAAACCTGGTGCTCTGGAAGAGCAGCAGGTGTCTTAAGCACCTCTCTCACTCTCCCCCACCCCCCACCCCTGTATTTATTTGTATTCTATATACCCCTCAACTTCCTGGGGCTTATTAGGAATAGGAACAGAACAAGCGTAATATTTACTCTCAAACCCACAATGGTAACATGGATACCAGGAAACCTGAGAGTTTCTCTTCCCTTTTGTCAACTTGGACGCACGAGAAAGTGGCAGTGGGGGAGGGGAAGGAAAGGAGCTAGGTCTGAATCCTGTAAAGAACACCTTGGTCTGAAACACAGCCCCAAAGGAATACACATCCTACTGTGGGCCGGCCAATGAAACCTACTTACTAGCTGTAGCAGAGAAGGAGCTGCTTTTAGCCCAGTGCTATTACAGGAGGCACACATTACTATCCTGAAAACACAAATACATCTATCCTGGGTAGTCCAAGATTTCTGTCTCCTGTTTAAAGAGTTTGCTCATTTCCTTTTTTAAATTTAAACATATGTATTCATTTGTATGAATTCAGGGCTCATTTTGTAACTCATCTGACTTACTCATTATGTAGACCAGGCTAGCTTTGAACTCAAGAGATCCACTTGCCTATGACTTTCAAGTTCTGAGACATTTGTCATCATATCCCAACTCCATTTTTAAAAGAGGGCTTCTCAACCTCTCTAAGTCTTCATAGTACCCAAGGAAGGTTGCAAAAACTGGATCCTCTTCAGTCAGGACCAGGGAGCAAAACAAAAATAGTTATCTAAGAGAGTGTAAGCACAGATCCTGAATCTGCTTTAAGGGATGGGATTATTATTATTATTATTATTATTATTATTATTATTATTATTGGATATTCTCTGTATTTACAATTCAGGTGTTATCCCCATTCCACCCATCCCCCCCATCCACTGCCTCCATGAAGGAGCTCCCTCTCCCAACCTCCCTCTCCTACCTCAGCATTTCCCTACACTGGGAAAACCTTTGCTGGACCAAAGTTCTCTCCTCTCATTGATGCCAGAGAATAATATCCTCTGCTGAATATATACCTGGAGCCATGGGTCTACAAGAACATGTAGAATACATGGCCACTATGTGTATGTGTATGTGTTGGGAGGATTATATGTACTGTGGTGTGTGTGTGTGTGTGTGATGTGTATTATATGGGGGGGTGTATATGTATGGGGGTTTATGTGTTATATATGTGTTATGTGGTATCTGTGTTATATGTGTATGTGGTGTGTGTGTTATGAGTGTGTACATGCGTGAGGCTGGGGCTGTTCCTGGAGAAAGCAGAGAGGGTGATGGCTCAAGTTGGAAACAGGGTGGGGCTTACAAGGACAGGAACTAAGTCCTTGAGGTTTCTGGGAGAGCTCAGGCCACAAGAGCCTCAGATACCAGTGGAGCCATCGGACCCAAGTACCAGGCCTAAGGACTCATACATCTGACCTGGCTTCCACAATGAGGTAGGAGGTCAGCCTGCAGCCCTGGGAGGAAGGTGCTGAGATGGGGTGGTGGGGGTTCTCTACTGCCCTGGAAAGTATTTCATTTCTTCCATCTCCCTAGCTGACAGACTTTTGTTCCTTTGGTACTAAGTATTCCCTTAAGCACTCAGTTGCTCCTTCTGTTCTCACCTCAGATGGTCAGCAATGGGAGTCCTGGGCGGGTACAGTATCTGCTGAGGAAGGAGAGCAGTCCTCACCTTGAATAGGGTTGGGGCTCTTCATAGTTTCCAGTTGCTTGATGGAGTCTTCAGAGGATAGTAGATAAGATGGAGAGGTCAGTGTCTTGGGGCTTGTGTCCCTTGAAGAATTCAGGGAAGGGTGCAAGTAGTCAGGGACATAAGGTGGTCTGCAAAGGGATTGAGGCCCTTACACTGTTCAAGAAACACCACTGGTCTACTTTCTTGGAGAAGAATCTCTAGAAGCAGCTAGGAAGCCACCTGGGTTGATCCCCTGGGAACAGTAAACAAGAGGACTTGGGACAAAGGAAGCCTAGACAGGAGCTGACTGGGTCCTGCAGGTCTTGGCTTGCCCAGGCCACGGAAGTGCCTTTGGAGCCTGGGATAATGGGGCTGTAGCTCCCCCTGGCGGCTGTACTGCGCCACCTTGCTATCTACAGAGTGGCTGTTTGGAATCCGGTGACCTCAAACTTCTCACCAGACTTGGTCTCTGCCTGGCTTAAGTTGAGGGTCAGGATTATATCATTGCCTTCTGTTCCTCTCAGGCTTTCGCGACTTTCATCCGTGCCGGTTTGCTCTGCCGTGAGCAAGACGTCGCTCACGGGCCTCAAGGGTCATTGGGTGCTTAGCCAAGTGCTTTCAGTGTTCCTGTTGGTGATGCTGCTGTTAGGGCCTTCACAGCCTCTAATACGGACCCAGATAAAACCAGGCATCTCTGGTGCTTCCACCGAACCAAGCACCCTGAGAACACTCACCAAACCCGACATCTTCAGCATTCCAACCACCCCTGGCAACCCCAATTTCCCAGGCCTGCGAGAGCACACGAGAGCTCTGATGCAGGACTTTCCGCTTATAGATGGGTGCGTAAGGACGGCTTGGGGGGACGGTCAGAATGAAACAGGGCTGAACATACACCTGGAATGCAGAGGGTTCTGAGCCGGCTGGATTAATAATACCTACCCCTAGATGCTGGCTCCCAGGGAGTGGACTTTACCACTTCTATAGTCCGAGGAGCCCTAGCCTAGCCCAGCCCAGGTTTCAGAGGATCTCAGTATGGTCTGGGTAACAATGTAGGATGGGAGTAATTGTCAGAATTATTCTGTTAGACTTGGAAGCCAAAGAGGCACAGCTATTTGTCCTGTGTGTGTGTGTGTGTGTGTGTGTGTGTGTGTGTGTGTCCAGATTACTCCGGATCTCACCAGAAGTAGCCTAAACTAAATCATCCTCCTGCCTTAGCCTTCTGAGTACTGGGATCACAGGCAGAAATACTAAATTTTATTTGACCTAACCTAACCTCTCTTTTGACTCTCCTACAGCCACAATGACCTGCCTCTTGTCCTGAGGCAATTTTACCAGAATGGACTACAAGATGTTAACCTGAGAAACTTCACCCATGGCCAGACCAACCTGAATAGGCTTAAAGAAGGCTTTGTGGGAGCCCAGGTACAGCGCGCGCGCGCACGCGCGCGCACACACACACACACACACACACACACACACACACACACAGCATGGCTGCTGGGGAAGGTTGAAGAAATTGGTGTTCTTGAAATGACAAGTTACTCAGATGGGAATAAACAAGAAAAAATACAAAGGCCATAATATGAGCCTGTGGCTAGAGGGGTCAGTAAGAACAAGTATGCATTCATTACATGTGGCCTTTGAACCCACAAGTCTGTCTGTTGTAAAGGCCAAGATAGCTCTCCTACACAAACCAACCCCTGGCTTTGCCTCCAGTTCTGGTCTGCTTACGTACCATGCCAGACCCAGGACAGGGATGCGCTGCGCCTCACACTGGAGCAGATCGACCTCATTCGCAGTATGTGTGCCTCTTACTCTGAGCTGGAACTTGTGACCTCAGTTAAAGTTAAGTGGACTTATTCAGGGTATAGGGGATGGATGAAGCTACTGCTCTAGCTCCTGAAAATAATCACCTGACCTATGCCTACAGCTCTGAACAGCACACAGAAACTGGCCTGCCTTATTGGTGTGGAGGGTGGCCATTCACTAGACAATAGCCTCGCTGTGCTTCGAAGTTTCTACCTGCTGGGGGTGCGTTATCTGACGCTCACACACACCTGCAACACACCCTGGTGAGCACAGAACCCTCCAAAGCAGAATTCTGCCCTTGTGGACAAAGGACCAAGATTTGCTCTTGTATTCTGAGACTCACATACAGGAGCTGGTATTGGTTTTGTAAAAGCAAGACTGGGAGTCCTCCTTTTGCCAAGCCGGATCTTTGAATTAGCTGTGTGGGATGACAGAGGGAGAGAGTTTGAAGGGGTGTGACCACTAATCAGATTGCTTCCTGCCTGTCCCACAGGGCAGAGAGCTCATCTAAGGACATCCACAGGTTCTACAGCAGTGTCAAAGGACTGACCAGCTTTGGTGAGGTGAGAACTCTGAGCGATAGATACTCCACACCAATGCACACCCCTTTTCTGAATGATAAAAGTGTGTGTGTGCGCACGAGCATGTACCCCCCACATCCTCCTCCTAACCTGTCCCTGCAGAAGGTGGTGGCAGAAATGAATCGCTTGGGCATGATGATCGATTTGTCCCATGTCTCGGATGCTGTAGCCCGGCGGGCCTTGGAAGTATCACAGGCTCCTGTGATCTTCTCTCACTCGGCTGCCAGGGCTGTGTGCCCAAATGCTCGGAATCTTCCTGACGATATTCTGCAGCTTCTGGTGAGAAATTTCCTAGCCCTGGAACCTAAATCAGGACTTGAACCCCCCTGTCCTTTCATTCCCTTAGCCCTCAGACTGAGCATTCTCTGCCCCACAAAACCATAAAACTATGGCCTCTAAATTCTTGAACCTGCGGTAGGGAGATTGCTAAAGATAAAACTTTTATTTTTTTATATTATTTATTTAATTTATATGAGTACACTGAAGCTGTTTTCAGACACACCAGAAGAGGGCATCAGACTTCATTACAGATGGTTGTGAGTCACCATGTGGTTGCTGGGAATTGAACTCAGGACCTCTGGAAGAGCAGTCAGTGCTCTTAACCACTGAGCCATCTCTCTCTCTAGCCCCAAGATAAAACTCTTATACCTCTCAAACTCAGGGTCTAGACATCATCAAAATCAAGGTCAAGCTTTCCTCCCTAACAGAAAACCAGGGAGGTGAAATCCTCTTTAGCCCCCCAAAGCTTTCTCACAGGGATTAGAGGTAGGCACATAATTCTGTTGGGGAGCAAGGCTGAATGTCCCTCTGACCATCCCTGCAGAAGCAGAACGGCGGCATCGTGATGGTGACCTTCTCTGTAGGCGTGCTTCCTTGCAACCCATTAGCCAATGTGTCCACAGTGGCAGGTGAGGCCCTCTCCCCTGAAACCCACCTTTCTATGCATTCATTTTATTCTTTCCTTTTTTCCTTTTCCTTTTTTTAAAAGATGTATTTATTTAATTTATATGAGTACACTATAGCTGTCTTCAGACACACCAGAAGAGGGCATCAGATCCCATTACAGATGGTTGTGAGCCACCATGTGGTTGCTGGGAATTGAACTCAGGACCTCTGGAAGAGAAGTCAGTGCTCTTAACTGCTGAGCCATCTCTCCAGCCCTTCCTTTTTCTTTTTAAAACCTCAAAGACAATTTTATTGGCGTTCAAGAGAATGACAAACAAGTTCCTCCTAGGCTTTCTGGATAGCACTGTTTGACCTGAAGCCTTGGGGGTGACAGCACAGCCTTAATCGTTTAGTCAAAAATGCCATGATGAGAGCTCAGGATGCGGTTCAGTTGGTAGAGCGCTTGCCTCCTAGGAAGGCCTGGATTTGATCTACTCAGCTGATAATACAGAATGAGTTCCAAGATACCCAGGGTTATGCAGAGAAACCCTGTCTCAAAAACAAAAACAAAAACAAAAAAAAAAAAACCAAAAAAACAACAAAGTCCCAATCTGGGCAGTATACGCAGCACCTAATGCTCTTGGAACAGAGTCAAAGAATCCAAACTGACTTGTAAGCCGTCAGTTCTAGAGCAGTGTCCCAAGTATTGTGGATTACCAAAGCATCCTATCTACCCTGCCCCTGCCTGGATCTCTGTCTTGATCTCTACTCTTGTCCACAGGAGGCCCCGTCAGGTTTTTCAGGCTGGAATCTATCATGATTAGATTGGATATGACCTAAATCAGTGGCTTTTCAAATTCGTTCATTCCAAACTGAAGTCTAGTCTAGGGCTTGCTTGTAAGTTCAGGTGCCAGGTATATGAAGTACCAGCTACAAGAAGGGGAATCTGATGCTGGGCATGGTGGCACACGACTTTAATCCCAGCACTCAGGAGGCAGAGGCAGGCAGAACTCTGTGAGTTCGAGGCCAACCTGGTCTACAAAGCCACTCCAGGATAGCCAGGACAACACAGATAAACCCTATCTTGAAAAAAAAAAGGGGGGGGGTGTAGGGGGATCTGTTTTGGCCATGGAAGCCATCTTCCAGTAATTTATTAAAACAAGAAACAAAAGGAAGGGTAGGGGCACCCTCTATAATTTCTCCAGGCATTTTGTTTGTTTTTTATTAATTTATTTTATATGAGTGGGTGTTTTCCTTGCATGTATATCTATGTACCCTATACATTCCTGGTACCCTCAGAAGCTAAAAGAGGTCATCAGATCCCCTGAAACTGGAAATATAGATTACCATATGAGTGCTGGAAACTGAACTCAACTCAGGTCCTCTGGAAAATCAGATAATGCTTTTAATCATTGGGCCATCTCTCCAGCTTTCTTGAGACCTTTTAAGGAATACAGAGTTGTTCCTTTGGCCACATATACACAAATCTATAAGAATGATATTGTACACATCGAGGAGATGGGCAGTGTTCAAACAGGAACACCTAAAGCTACCCTGGCAAGACCATCTATAGTTTCCCTCAGCATGCTGATAACATTGTTGTAGACAAGCAAGTTTCTTGCCAAGAAAATGTTTAGATTGAACATTTTAAGCATTCTAAGAGCCAAGATAGCTTCCTGAACTGGGCAAAGAAAAAACAGAGAGTGGGAGAGAGAAAGAGGGAGAGAGAGGGGGAGGGGAGGGGAAGGGAGGGGAGGGGAGAGGAGGGAGTGAGGGGAGGGGAGGGGAGGGGAGGAGAGGAGAGGAGAGGAGAGGAGAGGAGAGGAAAGGAAAGGAAAGGAAAGGAAAGGAAAGGAAAGGAAAGGAAAGGAAGAGAAGAGAGAAGGGAAGGAAGCCAAAGAGAAAGGTCAACAGAAGCACCAGCTTACTCCAGCCAGGATGCACACTTCAGGAAGGAGCCCCAGCTGCTGGAACCCATTCCCTGTGAATTCATGGCTTAATGTACAGGAAGAAATAAAGTAGACTAGATTAAACTAGACTGTGAACAAAGGAGGAGTGGGACCAGCCAAGACTACTTCCGGGGCCATGTTCCCTAAAAGCCCCAAACTGCTGTCTGTCTCCCCAGATCACTTTGACCACATCAGGGCAGTCATTGGATCCGAGTTCATTGGAGTTGGTGGAGATTATGACGGCACCAAGCAGTGAGTATTTACTTCTCTGCAGTTTGTCTGAAGCTGCTGTCACTACACCAGGGTCCTCATAGCCTTGGCTTTGCCCATTCAACATTGTTCCATCCCCAGGGTCTCTTTCCTGTGCTCTCCTGTATGTCTTTAGCTCAAGGCCTCTACTAAAGCATAGAAATCTCATGTCCAGCCCCTGCCGGTCCATCCCCTCTGAGCTATTGGCAAAGCAGTGTGTGGGATGACTATCTTCTCTACAAGCTCTTTTTTTGTTTGTTTGTTTGTTTATTTGTTTTCCAAAACATTTCCCTGTGTATCCCTGGCTGTCCTGTAGACAGGGCCAGCCTGGAACTCAGATATCCACCTCCCTCTGCCTCCCAAGAGCTGGGATTAAAAGCATGTGGCACCACCACCTGGCTGAGTATGGAATTGGGATTAGGATACCAGGTCTGAGGCTCACCTGCTGGTGACTGCACAGGTTCCCTCAGGGGCTGGAGGATGTGTCTACATACCCAGTGCTCATAGAGGAGCTGCTGAGACGAGGCTGGGGTGAACAGGAACTACAAGGCATCCTTCGAGGAAACCTGCTTCGGGTCTTTGGACAGGTGGAACAGGTATACCGAGATGGGAGATGGGCGAGGCAGAGGTGTAAGGGCCTGAGCACATGCTCACATACCTAATGAGCTCTAGGAGACCTGGGAGAGCCGCTGACCACCAACTGTCACCTCCAGGTACGAGAGGAAAACAAATGGCAAAGTCCCCTGGAAGACATGATTCCGGAGGAGCAGCTGGCCAGTGCTTGTCACACAGTCTTGCCGCGTCCGAAACATCCGAAACAGTATCCAGGAAAGAACCAATCAGAGACTCCAAAATATCATACACTCAAGTTAGCATCCAAGTTGTCACACTCAAAATCCTCTCCCCACATCGTCCAAAGCCTTGCCATCATTGCCACCTTTTTAGGCCTGATTGTGTGACTTTTAGAGGATGCCTAGTCCTCTCAGATATCATCTGGTACCCCAAAAACCTCTCCACCTGTGCAGGGGCAAGTATTTCCTGGAAGTAAATGTTTTGGACATAGAAACAGATGTGAGTGTTCTTCCCTGCAATAGAGTAGGTTAACACGGGTTGTCTAGGCATCTCGACCACCACTTGCTCAAGGGAGTTGGCAGTGACCTGTACAACCCAGATGACTGGGCTTGGCACAAGATGAAGCCAATGCAGTGGGTCTGGCTTCAGGAAAGTGGTCTTGAATTTTGGGGTCCTTCTTAGTATTTTATCTCGATCCACAAAATGAACCACTGACTCCCACCTCACAATTCCTCAAAGAATTCCTTAGGTTCATAAGAAGGGCATCTGACTGGATCACAGATAACCTTCATTCTTATTTGGACAAAGCTCAGATTGCCAGGACATAAATAGGTCATGGGCCTCCAGTGATTAGACTGCCATATATATATATATATATATATATATATATGGCAGTCTAATATATATATATATGGTGATCTCCAGACCCCAGGAAGTTCCTCTCTACCAGGTACAAACTACTTAGGCATCCACATTTATTCCATCCTACCCCCGGGCCCTGAATGGATATTAATAACAACTGTGATGAAAATAGGTAATATTAATACTAGGCTACTGATAAAAGCTCAGTTGGTAGAGAGTTTGCCCAGTATGCAGGAAGTCCTGCATTTGATACCCCCACCCCAACACTACATAAAACCAGTCTTGGAGATTCACATCTGTGACTCCAGGACTCAAGAGGTAGAGTCAGAAAGAGTAGGCATTTCAAGGTCTGTGATATTCAAGGTATATTTCAAGCTTGTGGTACATGGGCTCATGACTCCGAAGGAAAAAATCAAGCTGGGGAGGTGGCTCTGTCAGTGAAGTGCTTGCCATACAGGCATGGGGACCTGAGTACCATCTTCCATATTCAACGTTTAAAAAGCCCAGGAGCTGGAAGTGGCTCAGTGGTTAGCAACAGGCTGCACCAGGTGTTGGTGGTACAGAGTGCAGGCAGAGCAGCTAAGGCTGTCTACATTGGTGGTCAGTGGAGGGCATTGCTGAAGAGGGCCTTCTGAGGCAGCTACCAGTTTGTCCTCTCTGCAATGATGTTCAGGCAGCATTCTTCTGTGGGGCTACCCTTTGCCACCATGTTTCAATTTCAGACGAGGAATCTTCGCCCTGGGACACCCTAGATCTTGGTCCGACTCTTCCTGAACTCGCTGTCTCTTGGGAGCCCGCCTGGGCGCTGGCTTCTCTTCCTCAGCCTTTGCAGGTGTGGGAAGTGGAGCATCCCCATAGACACGGTAGCCTCCAATCAGGCAGTATGTCTCTCCATGCCAGGCCATCTGGGCCTGTGCACACTCTCTGTAGAGGACGTGGTAGTATCCGGGGGAAGAAGGAGCTGTGGGAGGCACGGACGCTGCAGGGAAAACCAGAACTCGTCAGTCACTTCTGCTTTCTCCTCTGTGCTCCTGAGTCCTTCCTCTCATCCCTCTCTGTTTCTGGCTGAGGTCCACCTCTCTGCTTGGCACCCAGACACTGCCTTGCTCTGCCACTGCTCTGGGTCCCCTCGAAGGGCTGCCTCTGTTAAAGGACTTGGCCTCTGGGGAGCCCGTGGGAGTCGTGGGAGGCCAGCATGTGTGGCCCATGTCCATAAGAATGGTAGAGCCTTGAGCTAGCTGCAGTTGAGACCCCTCATTTTCTCCTCCCACAAATGAGAAGGGTTTTTAAAGGTTTGCCTTTCCTGAGCTTTAATGAGTATGTTTGGAAAAAACAGTGTAAGATAGATTTGTTAAGAACTGGTCCCACCCTGGCTGGCAGCGCCTCTGAAGACATGTTCATTCAGACTGTGTTTCAACCACACTTAATGAAACCCTAAGCATTCAAGCTAGATCTTAATTTTTTTTTCTTTCTTTCTTTCTTTCTTTCTTTTTTTTTTTTTTTTTTTTTTTTGAGACATTGCCCCAATGTAGTAAAGGGTATAGTTGAAAGTGGCCTCAAACTTGTGCGTGTGTGCATGCGCTCACACATGCACGTGTAAATGTAATATATTTATTTGTATTGTATAAAGTTGATTTCTGTACATGTGCCTGTGCAGGTGAGCACAGAGACAAATGGCAGAAGACAACAGCCAGTGCCCTACCCTTTTTGTCCCTACCTTATTCTTCAACTTGAACCTACAGCTTGTCTTTTCAGCTAGGCTGGCAGCCTCAAAGCCCCAGCAATCTTTCTGTCCTGTTTATTTGTTTATTTGAATTTCATTCATTCATTCCCTGGTTGATTGTCTTAGAACTTGCTCTGTAGACCAGTCTGACTTTAGACTCCCGATCCCCTGGCCTCAGCCTCCTTAGTGCTGGGATTAAAATGGACAGGACCACTGTCCAGTGGCCCAATTTTTATAACTGATCATTTGAATCTTATCATTAGAAAGATACTCCTTATTACCTGCAGTTGTCAAGCCTTCATAGTTCCTCTTTAAAGAATTAATAGTTCCTCAAAATTGGTTTTGTTTTGCTTTTGCTATATAGATCTCACTGACCTCTAGCTCCAGAGTTTCACTTGCTACTGACTGCTCTGTGGAGTGCTGGGATTAAACGCCTACACCATCAATCTTAGGACAAAATTAATACTGAAAAAGATTGCTGGTTCTGTCCTTGATATTTTTTGTTTTTTGTCTTGTTTTATTGATTTAAAAAAATTTTGTTGAAGATAACAAACAGGAAGTACTACAATTCTGTTATCTTTTAAAAGTTTTATTTATTATATATATTATATATAATATTTTATACATTAGACATATAATACATATTTTTACTTATATATATATTTATATTATATATATGAGCACACTGTAGCTGTTTTCAGACACAACAGAAGAGGGCATTGTATCCTGTTACAGATGGTTGTATGCTATCATGTAGTTGCTGGGATTTGAATCAGGACCTTTGGAAGAACAGTCAGTGCTCTTAACCACTGGGCCATCTCTCCAGTTCAAGATCTATTGTTCTTAAGAGCCCTAAGTGAGTTTTGTGTTTGTTTGTTCTCCTGTCTCAGAATTGCCACATGTCTGATCTTTCCAGTAACCACAAACTGATCTCTGTCACACCAATTGTCAGAGGTACTGTGGTAAGCTAATAGAGACTTTCATTGAGAAGAGCTGTTGTCTCCACACTGTAGCTTAGCTTCTAGGGACTTCCTGACCTGACCTGAGGAAGAAGCATCAGTCTTGCTTCTTTGGTCCCTGAAGCCAAGTATGCTGTCTATGGGGCAGGCTGGTTAGTACTAAATATAGAGACTCACTTATGGCAGCTACCCTGGTCACATCCACCACCTTACTAAGCTTACTACGGCCAGAGTAACCTTTCCAGCATCTACATCAGTTCTCTCCTCCTATCACTTCCCTTCAGACCTAAAACAAGCACAGCGCTACTCTCCATGGCTGACAAGGCCTGCTGTCGCCCACCCAGCACCTACTCCAGTCACACCATTCTTCCTCTGTATTTGGTCATATTAGTCCTTTCCACTGCGGCTGAAATATGTCAGCCTTGTTTCCGTCTCACGGAAAGCTTTCTCCTCCAGGAAAACTTTCCCCCAGCTCCCCTGACTCCCTCACTACCATCTCTGCCGAAGCCTTCCCTCGACCACTTTCTCTAACAGACCACTTATTTTTCTTTCCTTTTTATCCTTCTTTCTTGCAGACAGGGCTATATGGCTCTTCATTATGGAGTCTGTCTTAGTTAGGGTTTTACTGCTATGAACAGACACCATGACCAAGACAAGTCTTATGAAGGACAACATATGTTTGGGGCTAGTTTATAGGTTTAGAGATTCAGTCCATTTTCATCAAGGTAGGAGTATGACAGCAACTAGGCAGGCATGGTGCAGGCAGAGCTGAGAGTTCTATATTTTTATCTGAAGGCTGCTAGTGGAAGAATGACTTGTAGGCAGCTAGGTTGAGGGTTTTAAAGCCCACACCCACAGTGACACACCTAATACAACAAGGCCACACCTCCTAATAGTGGCATTCCTTGGCCCAAGCATATACAAACCATCACAGAGTACAAGCTAGCCTTGAACTCTCAGTGTTTCTCTTCCATTGGCTTAACAGGTGCTGGGATGGTAGACATAAGCTACCACACAGAACTTTGTTTTCATAGTATCTATAATTTTCTGAAATAATAGCATGTGTGCCTGTGTGGTTGCTTTTATTGAGGGTCAAACTCAGATCTTTGCACAAGCTGTTTAAGTACTGTATTAATAAGCTACAATTCTAATCGCAGGTACCTGCATATTCTATTACTTACTTTGATTACCCTATTTTTTTCTTTATATTTATTCTTATCTGATATACTACATCCTGACCAGTTTCCCTTCTCTCCTCTCCTCCCAATCCCCTTCTCCAGATCCACTCCTCTGTTTCCCTTCAGAAAAGGTCAGGCCTACCAGAGATACCAACCAAACATGGCATATCAAGTTGCAATAAGACTAGGCACCTCCCCTTATATTAAGGTTGGACAAGGCAACCCAGTAGGAGGAAAAGGGTCCCAAAAACAGGCAAAAAAGTCAGAGACAGCTCCTGCTCCCACTTTTATGAGTCCCACAAGAACACCAAACTACATAATATATACTGAGGACCTAGGTCAGACCCACACAAGATCCTTAATTGTCGGTTCAGTCTCGGAGAGCCCCATCCCTAGTTATACACAATTTTTAAAAGGCAGAGCCTTACTATGTATCCCTGGATATCTTGGAGCTCAGCTTATAGACTAGGCTGGTAGGCTGGCCTCAAACTTTCCGGCCATCTTGCTTCTGAATCCAGGGGTCTGACATTACAACTCCATCATGTCCCTCTGTTTCATCTCTTAGTTTCTGCACTACTTAAGGCTCACTGGTTAGCATACAATAGATCTCAATAAACTCTTAATCAAAAGTAGATAGATGGTGGGGTCGGCTAATGGACGAGCCACACTCACATAGCCTGTGCATCCTATTGGAACAAAGTTTTTCCTTTTGCCTCAGACTCCAATTTGGCTTTGTTCTGACCTGTCCATCAGTAGTTCTTAAAGTGTTATCTTTACCTTTAATTTTTGATTTCCTGGGTTGGCCTAAACTCATTGGGTAGTACAGAATGTCTCCTAGCACAAGACACTTTTCCTGCTCCAGCCTTCCCATTGTTACAATTATAGACATGATCTTTGTGATTGTGTAGCTGCTGGAAAGATACAGAGATGACAGCAAAGTGAGCTCAGAAGATAAATTCCAAAAGCTGTGTGTGCCTTCCTAGGCTGTAAAAACAAAGGAAAAGGCAGGTGCTTGTGGAAAGTAGATACTTAAGGGGCTTTATGGCGCTGGGACTTACGATCTTACTATGTAACCTAGGCTGTTCTCAAACTTGTGACAATCCTTTTGCCTCAGCCTCGAGTGCTGGGATTATAGGCATGTGCCACCACATTCATGTTATGGGGCTCTAAGTCAGCCCTACAGGTGGAAATGCTCTGAATGCTAAAGCTAGTCTGTGAAAGCCAAGACACTGGCCAGCAGAACCAGGTGCCACTCATGAGACTATGAGAGGAGCCAGAACATTGGAAAGACGGCCCACCCTCCCCCTGCTGTAATGTCTGTCTGTCTGTCTGTGTCAGGTGTGAGTGATTTTTTTTTTTTTTTTTTTTTTGGCAAGGAGTCTAAGCAATGTGATTTCAGTTCATGTCAGCCAGAACTACACGGAGAAAACCTGTCTTGAAAAAACGGGGTCCCACTATGCAGCCCTGGGTGGCCTGGAACTTGCTCTGTAGACCCCAAATGGCCTCAAACTCAGAGATCCACCTGCTTCTGCCTCCTTAGTGCTGGGATCAAGGCATGTGCCACCAACACCCAGACCCAAATCTCACTGTTTTTAAAGTCAGAAGCAATGGCATGCATCTGCAATCCCAGCATGCTTGCAGGAAGATGGGAGGTAGAGACAGAGTCTCTGGGAAGCGTTGGAGCCAGCTAGAATGGTTGGAAGCACAGAACCGAAACAAAAAAAATATCCTGTCCAGGCAAGGTGGAAGCTGAGAACAGGATTCCAAAAAGTGTCCTCTGACCTCAATCTGAATGCCACAGCATGTAGGCACCCCACCCTTCTCTTTCACACACATAGTACTACTAATAAAATGAAATTAAAAGAAAAGAAAAGACAAGACAAGAAAGAAATGAGGGCTGGAGAAATGGCTCAGTGGTTAAGAGCACTGACTGCTCTTCCAGAAGTCTTGAGTTCAATTCCCAGCAACCACATGATGGCTCACAACCATCTGTAATGAGATCTGGTGCCCTCTTCCGGTGTGTCTGAAAATAGCTACAGTATACTCATATAAGATAAAAAATATTGATATAAAAGAAAAGAAAATGAAAAAAGTTAAGTAAATTATAGGATGCAACTTAGTGGGATAGTAAGTCAGCCTGACTCACAGAGCAAGTTCCAGGACAGCCAGGGATACACAGGAAAAATCTGTCTCAAAAAGCAAAATAAATAAACTTTAAAACATCTGGACATAAAACGTAAATAATTGGGCCAGTATGACAAATGCTTGTACCCACGGAGTCATCTTGATACCCTTCATTTTCTTTGTGAGAACAGTAGAAATTTATTATTATTTATTATTATTCTGTGTATAAATGTTTCATCTGCACATACACTTGCACACCAGAAGAGGGCACTGGATCCCATTATAGGTGGTTGTGAGCAACCATGTGGTTGCTGGAAATTGAACTCGGGGTCTCTGTAAATGTATTAAGAAATGGTTTTAGTGTATATTGAAAGATGTGTTCAGGAGGGTGCGGGATACTTAGAAAAGGTAACTCATTGTCAAATAAAGGTGCAGGTTTCTCAACAAAGAATCGTGCTCTTTGTCAGCTGGTTGGTTAGAGACAGGAAGGATCTTCGTATAGTTAAGGCTGGCGTGGAACTGTGTGGTACAAGTTGGCCTTGAATGCTTCGAAATCCTCCTGCATCAATCTTCTAAGTACTGGAATTAAGCATGTGAGTTACTACACATGACCTGATGGTTTTTGTTGTTGTTTTCTTTTGATGTAGGGTATTGCTATGTAGCCCAAGTTGGCTACAAACTCACAGCCCTGCTTTGCCTTCTGACTTCTAGGATACACCTGGCCAGGCAGCCTTTCTTCTGTTAGTGGTGGTGTATCCTTAGAAGACTGCAGTACTGCTGAGGTAGATAGAGCTTAGAAGTTCCAGGCCAGCCCAGGCAAAATAACAAGACCTCACCACAAAAATAAGACTAGAAAAAAAAAAAAAAAAAAAAAACCTAACAAGCCCCACACAGATCTAATGCACTTCTCTAAGCGGAAATAACCATATCACAATTCTGTGAATATTTAACCCCACGGAGGGCACGGGCACTCTCAGGCACTAACACACATAGGTCTGGCGGGAGTGAGATTAGTTAGATTTCTGGGCTTCTGGATGTTATCCATCCCAGCCCTCCCAGTCAACTTCTTCAACAAAGCCACAAAGGAACAGCAATGAGGTAACTGATGTATGTTGCAAGCAGAGACCCGCCAGGCCCAAGGGGGCGCCCTTCTACTTGGGGGAGCGGAAGGGCAGTGGTGCCCTCTAGCGACTGCGCTTGTAGGAGTGGAAAATTCCAGAGCGTCCGTTGCACAGCAGGGTGACTGGAAGCCCTTCCAAGTGAGGCGACGTCCTAGGTACCCTGAATCGAAGGTCCGAACCCCATTGTCGCCCTCTGCCCTATCCCTGCCCTTCTCAGGCTTTTGTGTTCAAGACTGAGCAACATGCTGCCCACGGGTCTTGAGGGTCCACGCGCGCTCAGCCTGCGGCCTCTGGGACACCGGCTGTCCCTGCTTGGGGTGCTACTTCTAGTTCCGTCTCTGTGGGTAACCTGCACCCAGACTACTCCTGGCCCCTCCAGTGCTCCAGCCTCACCGGGAGCTTCCAGTGCCATAACCACCCCAGGCACTCCTAACGATACGACCACATCAGGCATGACCAGGGACCCTCGCCTTCGCAAGCAAGCACTGGCCCTGATGCGAGACTTCCCACTTGTGGACGGGTGCGTATGGGTGGGTGTGAGGCTTTGTGGGCTAAGCTATACTGTCGAGGAGCTCCCCTCCCCAAACACACACACACACACCTTCCCTTTTGCCATACACGGGTACCTCCTCTCCCTTTGGGCCCATTGCCTATGAAACTGTTCTGGTCTGGAGGCCATGTTTTCACGCTGACCACAACATCTCCAGCCACAACGACCTGCCTCTGCTCCTGAGAGAACTTTTCCAGAACAAGCTGCAGGATGTGGATCTGCACAATTTCACCCGTGGCCAGACCAGCCTGGATAGGCTCAGGGACGGCCTTGTGGGTGCCCAGGTAATGGAACTCCAAAATGATGAAGAATGTTGTGGCCACAGAAACCTGAGTAGGCCAGTCTCTCAATAACTAGGTATTTGGAGCATGCAATACACCATTATGCAAGAGCATAGAAAAACTTTAAAGGCCAATACAGAAAAGCTACTTAGATGCTCAGGATCAGTGGAAATATATATAAAATAATCAGAAAATCCCTTGTCAGTGTGTGGGGTTACTGGATCCACAAAGGATATGATAACCTTGTCTGGGACATTCACACAGGATCATGGACAAACAGCAGCTATGTGTCATTCGTCCCCAGCATGTTCACTGGCTATCAGGCTTAATTATCACAAGGGTACCATGGATAGTCACTGATTTAAATGGGTACTATGGGGGCTGAGGCAGGAAGGGCAGGCCTGAGGCTTTGAAGCCTGTACTAGCCTCACTGTGGACCTCTGGACCTACTCCTAGTTCTGGTCAGCCTACATCCCATGCCAAACTCAGGATCGAGATGCTGTGCGCTTCGCCCTGGAGCAGATTGACCTCATTCGACGCATGTGTTCTGCTTACCCTGGGCTGGAGCTTGTGACCTCAGCTGACGGTGAGCCAGGAAATAGCTTGGGATTGACTCCAGTGGTTCTTTTTTGGGATGTGGCGCTTTGACTCCACCCCTCCCGCCAACTTTTCTAGGTCTGAATAACACTCAGAAACTGGCCTGCCTCATTGGCTTAGAGGGCGGTCACTCATTGGACACCAGTCTCGCTGTGTTACGCAGTTTCTACGAGCTAGGAGTGCGATACCTGACACTTACCTTCACCTGTAGCACACCCTGGTGAGCACAGTGCCTGGCCCCGGTGGTCTATGGGACTTGTGGTGAGGGAATGGTATGGTGAGGCCCTTCCCACCATGGTCCTGACAAAGGAAATGAAGTCAAAGGGGCCCACTGGGGGCTGCTGGACCCCTCCCAGGTCCTTCACACTTCCAGAAAGTAGCTGGTGTTGGTCTTCATCTGTTCTAGATGTAGGATGGAGAAACAGAGCCCCAGTCACTGATAGCTAAGCTATAGCCAGCAAGATTTGCTTTCACTTGTCTGTCTTGCAGGGCAGAAAGTGCTACAAAATTCAGACACCATTTCTATACCAACGTCAGTGGGTTGACAAGCTTTGGTGAGGTGAGGACTCTTGTATGTACCAACCATATCCTCTACCCTATGTGTTTCCTACAGATACCTGAACACACCTTTGTTCCCTGACACACTCTGTTCCCTCCCAAACCCAATTATCCCTGCAGAAAGTAGTGGAAGAAATGAACCGCTTGGGCATGATGATAGACTTGTCCCACGCCTCAGACACCTTAGTGAAGCGGACCCTGGAGGTGTCTCGGGCTCCTGTGATCTTCTCCCACTCAGCCGCTAGAGCAGTGTGTGACAATTTGCTGAATGTTCCTGATGACATACTGCAGCTTCTGGTAAGTGGAGTGCCACCCGTGACCCTCCAACCCACGACTAAAATACTCATCTATACCAGCAGCTGTCTACTTGGGGATCAAGATCCTTTGGCAAATCTGTCTCCAAGTCTCCAAAAAATATTATATTACAATTTATAACAGTAACGAAATTATGCTACTTCTTGCTAGTGCATGAAGTAGTAATGAAAATAATTTTATGGTTGGGGGAACATAAGGAATTGTATTAGAAAGGTTGAGAACAACCGATCCAAAGAGTCTATCACCCTTCCCACCCAGACAGGGTTTTTCTATGTAGCCCTGGGTGTTCTGAAACTTGATCTGTAGACCAGGGTGGCCTTGAACTCAAAGAGGTCTACCTGTTTCTGCCTCTCAGGTGCTAGGATTAGGGTTTATCTAGAGGGTCTTAAAGCCAGGCATAATTAGAATATATGCCTGTAATTCAAACACTTGAGAGGTTGAGGCAAAGATCATGCTCTTGGGCTATTTGGCAAGGTCCTGTCTCAAAATTCCAAAAGGGATGCAAAGAATTAGATTCTTGTTTGTTTGTTTGAGGTAGAACATCTTGCATAAATCGGTCTGACCTGGACCTCATAATACTTCTGCCTCAGCCTCCCAACGGTGGGCTTACAGGCAGGTGCCATGTCTGGGAGGTTCTTGACCCTGAGTATCAGGCTGGTTAAGCCTCCTCCACCCCTGAAATCCAGACCCAAATCAACTTCTCCCAGGGACCTCCAAAACCCCAGAGAAAAGGTTCTTCCAGAATTGCTGTCCTTCAAGGGTCCCCACAGCAAGGGAAGCAAGCATATTATCAGTCCAAATGGGCTGGACTGACTGCCCTTTTGTCTGTCCTTGTAGAAGAAGAATGGTGGCATCGTGATGGTGACACTGTCCATGGGGGTGCTACAGTGCAGTCTGTTTGCTAATGTGTCCACTGTAGCAGGTAAGTCCCTCCTTAACTTTTCTTAATTAAAAAAACCAAAGCCAGAACCAGTTCTTGCTTGTGGGTATTTTCCCTGCATGTATGTTTATATGTATTATGTACATCCCTGGTGCCCCATGGAGGTCTCGAGGACAGAAGATGTCACCTCCCCTGGAATTAGAGTGGAATTATACCTGGACCCTCTGGAAGGACAACCACTTAGCCACTGAGCCATCTCTCCAGCCCTGCTGCACCCACACCTCAACTCTTTTCGAAGTTCCAACTTGGACTGTAGCCACCAGGGCTCTCAGACAGCTCTAACATTCTAGCACATGGTAGACAATGGCAGACCTTCCAGGGACCTTAAACTCAGCTCAGCACTGCCACCTGGATGTGAGACTAGTCAGTGCTGGTGGGTTTGATGCCTCTAAATTCCATTTTTGCTCTCAATCCTTGAACCACCGTTAATTTCCATACCTCTAGACAGCACGGGCAGAATCCCCACAAGGTCCTCAAGGGACCTAGAGGAAGGGAAAGGTCTAATGGAGCCTGGTCCCGGTTGTCATTACATTCAGACTCATACACGTGCAGGAGTCCTGTACAGGCAGCTGCCACAGCCCAGAGGGCAGGGTAACTGGGCAGGACCAAACTTGCTCAGATTAGAAATGCCCCCAATTGCTAAATCTTCTACCAACCTCCACTTTCTAGATCATTTTGACCACATCAGGACAGTCATTGGGTCTGAGTTCATTGGGATCGGTGGAAGTTATGATGGATCTGGAAGGTATTTCTCCTGGGCTTTATCTTGGGCTAGGCTGCAGCAGCAGCAAATCTCTTAGCCTCAGTTTCCCCATCTAAAAGTCTGACCATCCTTCAGAGCTCACCTTTAAGTTCTGGTCTTCCAGCCCTGTCTTCTCTCCCCATCTCCAGGTTAAAGGAATTCTATTCATGTACCACTCCCTAGCCCTAAGATCTGTGTGGGTAGAGCCACAGGTTGAATCCATCCTTTCTAACACTGTATTCACTAATCTAAAGAACTTGACCCTTAGCTTTAGCCATATATGCTTGAGGCTAATGGGACAGCAGGGCCTAGAACAGGATTAAGACCGAGGTCTCAGGGTGGCTGTCTGCACAGGTTCCCTCAGGGGTTGGAGGATGTGTCTACATACCCAGTGCTGATTGAGGAGTTGCTGAGTCGTGGCTGGGATGAACAAGAACTTCAAGGTGTTCTTCGAGGAAACCTGCTTCGGGTCTTCAGACAAGTAGAACAGGTACACAAGTTATGGAGAAAGGATAATGTGTTAGTTGGGCCTCTCTAAAAGAAGAGAATTGATAGAGACTATATGGGGTGTTAACAGGAAGTGGTCCGGGTAGGCCAACAATAGCGGGAGGCCAAGAATGGAGTGGCTACTTAGTCCACCTGACTGGATACCTCAGCAGTTCCAAACCAGTGCTGGAGTCCTAGAGGACTCCTGGAGAACTTTTGGTTCTCAGTATCCACCAGAATCCCAAAGAAGTAGGTTCTAATATTGTTTAAGAATTTAAGGATAAACGGACTTCCCGCCAAGAAAGAGAGCAAGCAGGCAAAAAGCCAAAGCTTTCTTCTTCCACATCCTTTTAATTGGGTTGCCACCAGAAGATGTGGCCAAGATTCATGGTACATCCCACTACCAAAAAAAAAAAAAAAAAAAAAAAAAAACACACACACAAAAAGAAAATAGTTGGTCGTCCTGGCACACACCTTTAACCCCAGCGCTTGGGAGGTGGAAGCAAATGGATCTCTATGAGTTTGAGGCCAGCCTGGGTGGTGGCAGCACAGTAATCCACGCCCCTCGGTACTCAGCAGGCTGAGGCTGGGGGATCTCTGAGTTCCAGGACTATCCAGAGAAACCCTGTCACCAAAACAACAACAACAAAAAGAGGGGGGAGGAGGGGGAGAGGGAGAGAGAAAGAGACAGAGAGAGGGGAGAAGGATGGGGGCAGGGAGGGAGTGGAAGGGAGGGGGGAGGTCGTTAACAAATTACACAGAGAAACTCCCAGACTAGAAAATAGAAACAAAAAAAGAGAAAGAAAATCACTCACAGGCAAGGTCAGCTGTTTGGGTTTTAGTTGATTACAGGTGTAGGCAAGCTGACAATCAAGATTGCCTATCACACATGGGTGGCTCACTGGTAGGTTGTTGGAGTATCTCATTTTTGACTCCCTCCCCCAGGTGAGAGACAGAAGCCTAGGGCAAAGCCCGGTGGAGGTCAAATTTCCAGAGCGGCCACAGAGCAGCACCTGCCACTCCCACCTGCTGCCTCAACCTCAGGACAAACAACTGGACACACACTTGAAGCTGCCAAATAGCCAGGTCCTCCAGAAGGCCTCAAAAGCCCCTCCACGCCCCTTACCAGGCCTCATGGCTGCTGTCACCTCCCTGACCCTCATCCTTTGGCTTTGTTGCTTTGGCCACAGGTCAGTTTAGCAAAACTCACAAAGTTCCCCTCCTCATTTGTGTGGGGCCCCAGCTTATGTTAAGAATAAATACCTGAAACACCAAGCCAGGTGTTTGCTTCCTTCTTTATTGTTGGGGTTTGGGTCAGGAGGACTCCGTGAGAACCTGAAGGCAGAACCCATAGCACGGCGTCAGGGAATTCACCATGACAGTGTTCCTGGTAAAAGGCTGTATTTTTTTTTTTTTGGTCTACGAGTTTTTTTTTTTTTTTTTTTTTTAAGATTTATTTATTTATTTACTTATTATAAGTACACTGTAACTATCTTCAGACACACCAGAAGAGGGCATCAAATCTCATTACAGATGGTTGTGAGCCACCATGTGGTTGCTGGGATTTGAACTCAGGACTTCTGGAAGAACTCAGGACTTTTGGAAGAGCAGTCAGTGCTCTTAACCACTGAGCCACCTCTTCAGCCCCCCTGGTTTATGAGTTTTTTTAATCTTGTTTTGAAGTCTTTGTTGTCCAGACTGTCCTGGAACTCCTGGGTTCAAGTGATCACCCTGCCTCTGCCATTCAAGAACTAGAATTTCAAGCAAGTGGCTAGCTTTCTTTGTTTCCTTGCTCCATAAAAGAATCAGTTTGGCAGCACTCAGGAAACAGAGGCTGGGAGATCTCTGTGACTCGGAGATTTGAGAATTCTGGGCCAGCCAGGACTGCACACAAAGAATCTCTGAAATAAATAAGTGGATAAATATCATTCCTGGTCTAAGTGTGCTGACTTAAGCCTCAGATCTTGAAAGGCCAGACTCCCGGGTCAGGGATCCTCCGACCTCAAACTGCAGGTTCTCCGCACCTCCCAGGAAAGGTGACACCCCAAATCACTCAGGAGAAATGGTCTTGATGCAAACTGCAAGAGGATTTTTATTCCGAGCGTGCTTGGGCCCACAACCTGTATGCCATGTTGGAGTAGAGGGCTTCGGACCACGAGGGCAGAATCGGGACAGGTTTTACATAACTCACAACAAAGCCCGCCAATCATGGCAACACCCGCAAATCACAAACCAATCATTTCTCTATAGTCTCAGAGGTCTGTATTTGCGTGGTCTCCTGGGTGGGGGTGGCAATGGCGGTCAGAAGTCACTAGGGTGGGGGTGTTCTTAGTCGGGGGGGGGGGTTAAGGCTCCTTTAGCTTGGGGTCCTTGGAGGGGTTAGACTATATTTTTTATTCTTTCAATCTTACAGGCAAGAAGATTGTCCAGGAATTCAAGGCCAGGCTTGTCTCTATAGTTAGTTCCAGACCAGCTAGGAGTAAACACAGTAAGACTGAAAGGAAAAGTCACGGAATGAAAGGAAAAAGAGACATCTGGTCATGAGGAAATCTAATCTCCTCACACGGGGCACCAATGTAAGGAAAAGTCAGGGGGCACCAATGTTGTTAGAAGATGACGTCCCAGGTTTTGGCACCATTGTTAAGGAAAGGATGAAGAGAGTGGGGGAATATGGCCCATGGAAGTGCGGAGAGGCCTGGGGGCAAGGGAGATGCCTCTGGGGGACCCATGTTGGGAATCCCTTCCCCCTGAGGGACCAAACACAACGGTATAGTACAGATTAGAGCTTATTCAGGTCATGGGGGAGTTAAGAGGGTAGTAGAGGCAGAGACAGAGAGAAGAGAGGAATAGAGGAGTAGAAGCTGGCCATGAGCATGTGGGGAGGAGGGGAAGAGGATGCGTAAGGGGGAGGAGAGCAAGAGTGCAAGAGCAAGAGAACAAGAGAGAGGAGGGGGCAAGCAGCCCCTTTTATAGTGTCAGGTCACTGAGGCAAAGCATACTTGGCTATTGCCAGGTAACTGAGGGGTGGGGTATATCTGGCTGTTGCTAGGTAACTGAGGGATGGGATTTACAGAATCCTAACACTGCTTGCATACACCATACATACAAGGCTACAGACTTTTAAAAGACGTTTGAATAGAAACTTCGCAAGGAAAGAAATAAAAAAATTCAAGGAACCATATAAAAAGGTATTAGTCATTAGGAAACTGCAAGATGAAACTTCTAAATTACTGGGGTTGTCGAGCTTAGGCTGAGGCCCCAACACAGAAGGGGGGTGGGGGGGGAACCTCAGTGTCTTAGTTACTGTTCTACTGCTGTGAAGAGACACCATGACCAAGGCAACTCTTACAAGAGACAGAGTTTGAGGGCTGCTTACAGTGTTAGTCCACCAACCTCATGGTGAAAAGCAGGCAGGCATGGGCTAGAACAGTAGCTGAGAACTTTACATCCTGATCTGCAGGCGGCCAGCAGAAAGTGAGACTGGACTTGATAAGAGCTTTTAAAACCTCGAAGCTGGGCTGGAGAGATGACTCAGTGGTTAAGAGCACTGACTGCTCTTCCCGAGTTCAAATCCCAGCGACCACATGGCTCACAACCATCTGTAATAAAATCTGATGCCCACTTCTGGTGTGTCTGAAGACAGCTACAGTGTACTTAGATATAATAAATAAATATATCTTTAAAAAAAACAAACAAACCCAAAGCCCATCTCCAGCGACACACCTCATTCTTTGAAAAATAGTTCTAATCCCTGGGGGCCATTCTCACTCATACCACACCTTGGAGCTTCCTTCTTTAGCTCACTAGCCCTCTTCCACCTGCAGAGAGCCTTTCCTTTCTTAATAAATTTCTATTCCCAAACCCTAAACTAACAAACCCTCATATTGCCTAGGACCTAATACATTAAAAACCTTCTGTATCACACTGGGTGGTGGTAGCACGTAGCCTCTGCTTACCCAGATCTCTGTGAGTTCAAGTCCAGCCTGATCTACAGAGAGAGTTCCAGGGGTACACAGAGGAACCCTGTCTTAAACAAACAAAACAAAAACAGAACCCTTTTATATCTATTTTCTTTTTTAACATAAATTAACACATTAATTGCAGGCCAAGGATGTCTCAAACAGTCTTGATTCTTCTGGTCTTTAGATTGCTTCTGTCTGGACCAACAACTGGTCAGTGACAGCAGGAGTCGTCATGTAGGTCCTGCCCATCACTGTTCTCATACAGGAACCACAGTTCCAGTTGGCATAGTTGGTCTTGCCACAGAAGGAGCAAGTGTGCTTGGTCTGTTGGCCCATTTCAATTTTTGTCATGTTTTTTTTGAGGGTCCCCTACTTCCTGAGGATTCCAGCCTCATTGGTGTGTTCCACACCTGCTTATAAAAATTTTCAGGTATTTTCTATAGCTTATAGCAAATTCTTTATTGAGGTGAACATTATATAATATGAAGTTAACTATGCAAAAGGCCAATTCAGAGCTGGGGAGATGGGTGAGTAAAATGTCTAGCTGAATCAGAGAGCTTTAGGTTCAAGGAAAGACCTAGTCTCAAAAACAAAAAATACAGATCGGTCTGGAGAAGATGACATGTCCAGCCACGAAGGTAGTAAAAGAGATCCATAAAACAGCCCAAGAAGCAGGCTACTCAAGATGGGGGAAGACAAGGCTTTTGAGTAAAAATGAAACAGGAACAAACAGAAGCAACTCAAGAACTAACAGCCAAGGCCGCCAAGAAGGGCCCTGGCCACACGTGCAGTTAAGAAACCCGGAATGGGGGGCTGGAGAGATGGCTTAGCAGTTAAGAGCACTGACTGCTCTTCCAGAAGTTCTGAGTTCAATTTCCAGCAACTACATGGTCGCTCATAATTGTACACATAATCATCTGTAATGGAATCCAGTGCCCTCTTCTGGTGTGTCTGAAGACAGTTACAGTATACTCATATACATAAAATAAATAAATCTCAAAAAGAAAGAAAGGAAGACAGAAATCCAATGAGAAAGTACTTGAGGTGATATAGTCATACCTATTTAAACATCTGGATTACCTGCCATACCATCTTTGGCCACCTATCATCACACAAAGGAAGAAACATTGAGCTAGGTTGACCAGTAAGCTCCAAGGTTCTCTGTCTGTCTTTATATCACTGAGATTACAAGGGTCCAGGCTTATTTATTCTTTCAATGTGCATTGTGTGTTTGCATACTGAGTTTATGTGCACCACATTTGTGCCAGAGTCCACAGAGGCCAGAAGAGGGTATCCATCCTCTGGAACTAGAGTTACAGACAGAACTGAGCTATTTCTCCAGTGTCCCCAGTAGCGTTTGGTACAATCATAGTTCTGTAATATTTTAGTCGCAGTAAAAGGAAGTCTACCATCACACAGTTACTAATCCTTCCTTCATCCCCATTCAACCACCAATCTGATTTTGGTCTCTGTGGAGTCTCCTCTTCCTTAAGGTTGGAATCTTATGTTCTGTGACTCACGTCTGGCTTCTTTATCAGGACGTTTGTGAACTTCATCCCCGTGGGGCTTTGCTTGGGGGATTGTTTGTTTTGGTTTTGAGACAAGGTCTCACATATCCTGGGGCCAGCTTCAAACTCCTTATATAGAGAAGGGTAACTGAACTTTGGAGCCTTCTGTGCCTACCTCTAGCTAAGAGCTGAGATTACAGGCATGCAGTACTTATTAATTCGGTTTTCTGTAGTTTGCAAGCACTCTATCAACTGAGCTACATCTTGAGTGAGCCTCTGATTTTGTTTGTTTTTTTATTTTTTTATTTTTTTATTTTTTTTTTTTTTTGAGACAGGGATTATATGTAGCCCAGGCTGTCCTCAAACGCATCCTCTTATCTTAGCTGAGTTCTAGGTGTGCAGGATGGCCCAAGATGCTCAAAATTTTATCCATTTCCTTTTCATTTTCTGGGATTTCTAGTAGTCAGATGTTAGGATATCTGTTGTAATCTTCTGCATCTATCTTTCCCCCCTGGCCTGCCTCCCCCTCTCTAGTGCTGGAGAAATGGCTGGATACTTAAGAGCCCTAGTAGACACTTGCAGATTACCTGAGTTCAGCTCCCAATGCACATCAGATTACTCACAACTACTTGTAGCGACAGCTCCAGGGGAATTGACACCTTTGACCTTCCAGAGCACCTGTACACTCACACAGAGACACACATGGAAACATAATTGGAAAGAAAACATCCGGGCATTGTGGTACACATCTCTTATTCCAGCACTTCAGAGGCAGGGGCAGGAGGATTATTGTGAGTTTGAGGCTAGCCTGGTCTACATAAAGATCAAGGCCAGCAAGGGGTATATAGTGAGACTGTCTGGGGAAACAAAAGCAAGAAGAAAAATAACTCTTTAAAAAAAAAAAAAAAGAAAAATAAAAAAGATGGTTGTTGTTATGCCTGGTGTGTGTGTGTGTGTGTGTGTGTGTGTGTGTGTGTGTAGGCCAAAGGTCAATTTCAAGTGTTATTCCTTAGTAGCCACCCACCTGTTTTTTTGTTTGTTTGCTTATTTGGTTTTGGTTTGACTGGGAAAATGTTATTAGTTATACCTTGTTTTTCTTATTTTTATTATTTATTACTCATAGCTTGTGTCAAGGTTCTCTAGAGTCACAGAATTTATGGGTAGTCTCTATATAGTAAAGAAATTTGTTGAGGACTTACAGTCTGTAGCCCAAGTCCCCAACAATGGTTGGCAGCAGCTGTGAATGGAAGGCCAAGGACCTAGCAGATGCTCAGTCCCACAAGGCAAACAGGCAAAAAGAGAGAACTTTCCTTCTTCCAATGTCCAACAGAAGGTGTGTCCCAGATTAAAGGTGTGTACCTCCGTGCCTGGATCTGGGACTTGCTTTGTCCCAGATGACCTTGAACCCAGAGATATCCTTGCCTTAGTGTCCTGGGATTCATACTCATTATGCCTCTACATCTCCAGGCCAAGATCCAGGTTGGAAGCTTGTATCTTCCAGCCTCAAATCAGGATCACAGGTGAACCTTCCAATTCTGGATTGTGATTCCTTCCTGATATAGTCAAGTTGACAACCAGGAATAGCCACTGCAGCTTGTTTTTTATATTTCTGCTTGCACATTTTATTTTTAAATTTTAAATGTAACTATGTTAGTGTGTGTGTGTGTGTGTGTGTGTGTGTGTGTGTGTACCCTCCTACGGTTTGAGGAGGCCAGAAGGCATCAGATCCCCTAGAGCTGGAGTTATATGCAGTCATGAGCTACCTGATGTGGGTGCTGGGAACTGAACTTGGGTCTGCTGCAAAAACAACAAACGCTGGGAACCATTGTGCCTTCTATACAGAGGAGAGTGCAGCGTAGGAGACGCAGAGACTGCAGCTCTGAAGCAGTTAAAGATGCCAGAAGGAGAGGGAGGCCGGGGAGTAGCCCGGAAGAGCTGACTGGGAAGGGTTATAAGTTGAGCTGCTCCAGGGAGGTCCTAGTCGACCGGCCCACCCAGGCAGTTGGAGCTGGGAGGTGGCAGCAGAGGGCGCGGATCCTAGAGTCAGCCCAAGTTCAAAAGACTAAGCCAGAAAGGGGGAAGAATGGAGAGAGACCTGAAAAATAAGCCCTGGGGCTTTCTGATAGGAAGAGGGGCGGGGGAGAGAAGAGGCCAAAAAGAACAACTCAGAAAGATAAAAATTCTCTAGTAAAGGCGACTAGATAAGTTATCTGAGTGTGAAAGAAGTTAGCGCCAAGAAAGGAAAGAACAAGGGTGCAGGAACTACCAGGAGGTGAGGCTATAAAGGAACAAATTCAAATGAGATAGCTGGGCTATCCCAAAGGGAAGATGAGGGACGGGCGGGTGTCGCCTCTACCGTGGAGGCAGCGGATTCCTGGCGGGGGTGGGGGGTGGTATGGGGAGGGGCTACAGTCTTTAACCTCCTTCTCCCGTAGGAGGAGGCTGCAGCGAGCAGGACTGAGGGCAGAGACTGTAGGTTCTAGGGTACTTGGCTACCAAAGTCCTGGAGAAGCGTTAGAAAGAAATGATGGAAATGGAGGAGCATGTGTGTAGGGGTGATGAGAGACTTTAGGAGGTTTGGGGTGGCCACTGAGACACTGGGCAGGCCCTGCTAGCTTTCCCGCTAAATAACAGAAAGTGATTGAGAGCTAATTAGATTCAGGGCGCCAGTGCACCCTGTCTCAACATCCTAAAATCCCTAAAAGTTAAAACTTTTCCTCACTTTATTAGGTATCGCATCTGAGGTTCAGAGAGGGCAAACCCTTAACCAAAGTCACACAGGAGCCAAACCCTCCAGCAGCTAGAGGACTTCGTTCCCGGGGTCCTCTCGCCACCTCGTCAACCCCCCTCGGGGAGGAGCCGACCCGAGCCCCTCCTGCTCCCCGCCCCCGAGGGGCGGCCCGGGGGGCGGGTGGAGGAAGTGAGCGCAGCGGGGTGGAATGCGAGCGGGCGGGGCGGGCCAGCCTGGGGCGGCGGGGACAGCCGGCTAGAGGCCGGGACTGCGGGCCAAGCGCGCGCGATGCCTCACTTCACCGTGGTGCCGGTGGACGGGCCGCGACGTGGCGACTATGACAACCTCGAGGGGCTCAGTTGGGTGGACTACGGGGAGTGCGCCGAGCGGGAAGACTCGGACGGTGAGGGTGCGTCCGGCGGGGGCTGTGGCCGGGACGGGGGGCGTCTACACGGGACTGGCGCCTTCGGACCGCGCGCGCAGACGTCCATGCGGGACTCCACTTTTCTTGCTCCTTGCGCGCTCAGACGGAGGAGTCTTTCTGGTCCGGGACTCCGGGGCTAGGTCGTCCTCCACCCACCCCCAGCTCCTCCCCCGAGTTCCGCGGGCGGGGGCTGCAGACGTGGCCGCCTAGGGAGGCCGGCTAGCGGGCTGCCTCACTCGGGCTGGTGCCGAACGCGCCTCAGGTCCGGGTCCAATGGAAGCCTGGATTGCAGCTCCCTCACTTTCTGTGACTCGCCCCCATCTTCTTGAGTGTCACCCTCTCTTCCCCTATGACTCACTGCCCCTCTCTTGTCCTCTCCCTGCCCCTGCCTCCTTGCACACTGGCTCGGGAGGAGCAAAGGATGTGCTCGCTGAAGGGCCTATGTTGGCCCTGGTGTAGATCTGTGGGTACCGTGGACATCTAGGGAGCAGTCACACGGGGCCAGGCTTGTCTAGACACTGTACATGAAGCAACTCGTTTTAATCCTCCCAACCTCCCCCATGGGACAGGTTCTGTTACTCGAATTTAGGGAAGGAGTGAAGGGAGGTGGGTTATGTAACTTGTTCCAGTGGGATTCAAACCCGGATATGAAGTGTGTAGTGCCTTAACTTTACCTAAGTATTAGGGCTGGTCATAGAGGGAAACCCTTTCTCCTTTCCAGTGCCTCTTTCTCCATCTTCTACCCATGGAGACTCGTCACACTTGGAATGGGAACAATACCGGGAACATGTGTCTGTCTGCAAAGCTTTATATATAAGGCATGTGTAAATGCACGTGTGTAGCTGGGTATCACAGGGTGAAGGCACGGTCAGGTCAGGGTGTCCTCATGGCTACTGTTTCCAGCAAGGCTGCCAGAGATGAACTTGGCGCTATGATAACAAATGCCTCTGATGTCTGGGGCTGACTGTGGCAGAAACATGTAGGGGATGTGTGTTGTGTCTGGTGATGGTATCCGAGGCTATCTGATAGGTCTGTAATGGTGACGTGCTTGGGGGGTAGCCTGTGCTTAACGTGAATGATGGCTGCATCACCTGTCTGCCATGTGTAGATGTGATACAGGTCAAGGGCATGGACCACAAGATGTCACAGAGATTTCTCAGGTTTCATATGTGTAAGTAACCCTATGTCCAACATCTCTGTCTGCCCCTGGCCTGGTTCAAGGGATAAGAATAGTTTCACTTCTTCCCTGGGACTGGAAGGATGTTTGTGTCCAGATGATGTGCAGAACTGCATCCTTGAGATTAGCCTGGACCAATGGGCAGTACTGAGCCTTTTCTTTGGCTCCGCCTTGGTCCCTCACAGGTTGACAGAAGTAACCTGGAGCTGTGCTGGCTGCTGGCTAGGTCCTGCCAAATCCCTCCAGGCTAGGCCAGCTCCTCCCACACCCACCTCTTTCTTCTCTTCCTACTTACTCCTTCTCATCTAGACTGGTGTGTGTCTACAGCATGGGGGATACCCTGCACCCGGGTGAGTGAGTTTGCTTTTTCTTTGTAGATATAGCAAAGGATCAGAGACCGTAGAACTATCTTAGGTCCAGCTCTCTTTGGATTCTCCCCAACACACACACACACACACACACACACACACACACACTCACTCTTGCCCCTCTACTCTGAGGGGCATACATGGGCCTGCTCATCTAGGTGACCTGTGGCAGGAGTAAGAAGGTCATGGAAGGACATTATAAGTAGATGTCACACACATAGGGACAAAAAAGGTCACCCAGGTCACTCCCTATCATTGGGGCTTTCACAGTTGCTGGTAGGAACACACCTGTTCATAGGAAGTCCCAGGCCTGAGCTATGCTCTGGTTCTCTGGGGGTCTCAGGTAGTGTCTGAAAAGCTTGTGCCTGGCAGGCAGGCAGGCAGGCAGGCAGGCATGTCTAAACCTGCTCTGGAATTTTTGGAATAGCTGAGGCTGGGCGGGTAGCTTGAAGTTTAGGGGAGTACAGACCTGAGGCTCTGCTTAGACCCTTTCATATCCCATAATCCTATGGGAGGGGTCCTTAAGTGAAGCTTTTCAGAGTGCCCTGCCTGAACCTTTTCTGGTGTATCAGGGAAGTTGGAAGAGGGAGTTATTGTCTCTGCTTCATAGAAGATGACAGAGCAGTGTGGAGGCACAGAGCAAAGGGCAGGAATTCAAGTCAGCCTGCTGGACCTCTGAAAACCCAGAGTCTGGGGTACGTACACAGTGGCCAAGTGACATGGACCAGAGGTCTTTTCTATGCTGGGGTATCTTGCTGCACCCCAGAGTGTTCCCTAAATGGACTCTAGAAGGTGAAAAGAGAACCTGCTTGATAGACCCCAGACCCAGGTCTGCCCCTCCTCACTAGACAGCTTTGTCTTGTTTTGACATGTACCAGAGGTAAGGACTGGAGACAGATTTAGAAGAATCCCGAGCCATCGGCAAGCGATGCTTGTAGGGACAAAGCATCAGGTGAGTCACAGAGGGGAGCACTGTTGTGCTCAGCAGTTGGTAGGACTTTTTCCCCTCCCTCTGGTTTCCTTTTTAACATTAGGTCTCATGTAGTCCAGCCTAGCCTTGAACTTGATATGGAACTAAGGATGATTTTTGAACTTCTGATCCTCTTGTTAGCACCTGTGTCACCAAGCTCAGCTTCATGAGGTACCGGGGCTCAAACACAGGGCTTTGTGCATCCTAGGCAAACACCCTCCCACCTAAGCTAGGTTCCTAGTTTTATTGTTTATTTTCTTTATGCAGCCCAGGCTGCCCTAGAAATCACTGTAGCCTGAATTGGCCTTGAACTCAGACTCTTCTGTAGCCTCCCAGGGGCAAGGATTACGGGTTTATACCACCATACTTGGTCTATAGCACTGTTTTTCAACCCGTGAGTCACAACCCCTTTGGGAGGGTCTAACAGCCCTTTTACAGGGGTCATCTAAGACCATTGGAAAACACAGGTATTTATATTATGATTCATAACAGTAGTGACAATGAAATAATTTAATGATGGGGAGGTCACCTTAATATGAGGAACTTGTATTAAAGGGCTGCAGCATAAAGGTCGAGGACCCCCTGCTCTACAGTTTCTAGATAATAGTAGATTCTTCTTAGAAACACTTAGTATCAGTGGAGGGACAGCCTGCATGCAGTGTGTGCATTTAGAATAATTGATATTTATTTCCAACTTCATGGAAGGATGCAGTGGGAGAGGGTAAGAATTGAGAATAAGAGCTGTGAATAAATTATGGAGACTCCTAGCAGGAAAGGCAGAAAGGGAAGTAAGATGAGCTGTGGAGGCAACATTTTCAACTTTCTGTTATTTTCTTTATGTGGTGGTGAAGAGTTTTCAATGCAAATGGCAGCTGTGGCTGGATCTTGAGATTTTTCCTGTGATTCCTTATCCTGAATGAGCAGGGATAATACCACAAATTCCAGAGGGTCCGAGGAGCTGCCTGACCTCACCAGGCTTTAACAGGACTTGGTGGGTTGAAATGACTTCTGGCTTTGGCACTGACCTTCATTGCCCTTAATCTGCACAACCTTCTGACATGAAACAGAGAACCAGGTGTACAAAGCCAGGCATATGGACCTCCTATGATCCCAGCATTGGGAAAACAGCCAGGAGGAGCCCTGGGGCTTGCTGGCCAGCCTGTCTAACTGAATTGGTGAGCTCCAGGTTCAGTGAGAGACCCCGTTTCAAAAATTAAGGTGGAGAATGGGAAAGGAATGCACCTGATGTTGACCTTGACCTCCATATGTAGACGTGTATGTGAACATCCACTGTACAGTACATATACACAAAAGCGTAGGAGGGCTGGCCATGGTGCTTATCTGTAATCCCAACCCTTGGGAAGCTGGGATAGGAGCATTGGCACAAGTTTGAAGCCAACCTGGACTACATTTAGAACCTGTCTCAGAGGAAGAAAAGGAGGGGGATAAAGAATGTGTTTGTGGCCCAGTGGTAGAATATGAGTCTGTGGGTTTGATCCCAACACAGCAAAAACAGATGCACCGGCTCCTTCCTGGCCTGTGAGATTTTCTAGTTTTGAAGGCACATTTTCATCAGCCTGAGATTGAGTTGGAGTTAATCTGTTCTGGAGCAAACTTGCTAGATCTGGGAACCAAAAGGCACTGCGTCAGTCTGTGCCCCTGTATTTCCTATGCTCAAGATCCACTTGGTGCCCTGGCTTTCCCAGTGGCTTTTTCTGGTTTCTTGTACCTATGGGAGATTGGCTCCATCTCCCAGCATGCTCTGGGTCACCCTCCGGGACACCTGACGCAGTGCATGGTGGGGTACTTAGCTGATCCCTTGTAGGACATGGCAGCGGAAGACGTTCTGTGTTGTTTTATCTTCCTGGATGGCGAAATGGTGCCTTGTACTCGAGGAGTGCCAGATCCTCAGAAAGAAGGAAGGTGGGGCCTCAGGGTTGGCCACGGTCAGGCCCCGCCTCCTCAGCAGGCCCCGACCTTCATGTACACGCTTGTGGCACTGATGTGGAGATTTGGAGTATTCTACTAGGTGGAATGACGACCTGGGATTTGATTCCTGGGTACTTTCTTCACGGTCCTTCAAGAAGGCAGACAAGTGATGGGAAAACAGAGGCAGAACCTGTAAACGCTGCGGCTTCCAAAAGCGTTTTAGAGATAGTGTGTGTTTGCCGCTTCTTAGCCTCTCGGCCAAGATTGAGTGCAGAGCTATTTTGTGGGTTGGCTTTATGAGTTAGGATATAGGCTGGGGCCCTGGGTGGTAGCAACTCATTGGAATTCTTTCCCTCTCTTTCTACAGGACAGGGTAACCACAGAGAGAACAGTCCTTTCCTTTGCCCTTTGGATGCCTCCAGAGGAAATGACTACTATGATCGGAACCTGGCACTATTTGAGGTATCAAAGGAGCCATTCAGGTGTGGTAGGCTGGCAGAGGCTTCTCCGGACCTCTCGGCTAAGCATTAGACCGGCTTCTTCTTCCCTCTATCCCCAGGGCTTCTCCAAGCCCATGGCTCTGCTTTCTGCTGTGGATAGAATCTTTCTTTTCTTTCCTATTGGTTCTTCCAACTGTTGCTCGCTGGTTACAGAGGCTTGTTTTCCTCCAGCATCTGTCCCATTCTGGAAAGATTCCCATGTTTGTGTCTTTTAACTGGAAATTTCCCTTTCAAGACCCAAGTTGAGAAGTAAGATCTGGATTTAAGACATGGTTCAGATTCCTAAAGTCTGAACTCGTACATTCTTCTGCCTCACAATCAAGTAATGTTGGCTTCTCCGTCTCCATACACATAAAGGGCCTACATCTTCACTCATTACTCCTAACCCATTTTCCTGTGTATAGGGTCAGAAAGGACCTGACAAAGGCTTAAGGCAATGGGGCAGGTGGCAGAGTCACAGTGCTTAGGCCACAGGGGCAGGGAACCCTTGGACCTTTCTGAGTGCTAGAAGTCTAATACTCTGTCCCCCACCTGAAGATGAGTGTGGTGTGTTTGTGTGTGTGTGTGTGTGTGTGTTGATGTGGATCCTAGACCCAGCCGTAGCTTCAAAGTGGCGGCCAGACAGGCAGAATGAAGTGTGCAATCTGTCTGCCTGCCAGCAGAGCCTGCCTTTCTTTCTCCCCTGAGGTAGGTGATTTTCACAAATGAGCTGGCGGTGATTACAGCCAAGGTTGTGCAGAGACACCAAGCCACTGGGCTGGGCCTTTGAATGCTGCCTTCTGGGGTGTGGTGCCCACACCTGCCCAGTTAGCTGGCATGGGCTTCCCCAAGCAAGAACCGGGATCAGGTCCAGGCTTGCCTCAGGGCTTGGCACACAGGTAGCTTGACACTGGTCTAACCTGGCCCATTGCCATCTTGCCCCGTGGCTGTGTTTACAGGAGGAGCTGGACATCCGCCCAAAGGTGTCATCTCTCCTGGGCAAGCTTGTCAGCTATACCAACCTCACCCAAGGAGCCAAGGAGCACGAGGAAGCTGAGAGTGGAGAAGGTGGTCGTCGGAGAACTGTTAAGGTGAGCAAGTCAGGGTCAGCAGAGAGACCACATCTGGGAAGTCAGATTACCATGGAAGTAGATGTTGGAAATAGATGTTTTCCTGTGTGGTGTTAAACATATGGGACCAGTAGATGGTAGGCACAGAGGGTGAAAAAAAAAGCACCTTAAGCTGAAGGAACTGTTAAAGTGGTATGGAAGAGCTGAAGGCAGAGGGGAAGAAGAGCCTCAAAAGCAACAGAAAGAACAGTAGCTCCTTGTCCTAGAAATTTTAAAGGGGCTAAAGGAGACAGATCAACTGTCCCGGAGGTTGGGCAAATAGCTGTACTTGGAAGGAGCTGGGGTCTGATCCTGGCTGTGCCGTTCTCATTGTTAGCACAAACCACAGTAATTCCTGGTTGAAAGAAGCCAGGTTATCAGCAGCTTCAGACCAGCTTATGAGATATAAGTGTTGCTGATGGTAGATCCGAGAGAGAGAGAGAGAGAGAGAGAGAGAGAGAGAGAGAGAGAGAGAGAGAGAGAGAGAGAGAAAGGGGGCTAAAATGTATCCTTTCCCTTCTGCTTGTAGACATCTGCCCACTCTTCAGAGAGGGCAGCTGGCCCCTTGTGATTTTTGTTGGCATGTTGTGAACTAAAGATAGCAAGAACTCTGCCTGTCTGTAGCCATCCCTGTCCAGCCCAGCCCATCCATTGCTTAGTGCTGGTAGGATCCTTGGACAATGCTGGGGGACCCATGGCTAGGAACAAAAACTCCTCCTAAAAAGGTCTATGGGAGAGAAACCTGAGTTAACCCTTAGCTTGATCAGGAGCCTGTGAATGCTCTGCCACCAGTTCACCTGATTCTAGTATAATGGTGTAAAAAACTAGGTAGCTGTAGGCCTCAGAGAAGAAGACTTGAAGCAGGGAAGGAGGGTCTCCAATCAGCCCTTGCCTGAACTGAGAGTCAGCCTTCCCTGGCAGCCACTTCTGCTCTAACCCAATGACCTTCTGAGGCTGCCAGGGATTATTTAGGGATGCAAAAAGCATTTCCGGCCCAGCCCTTTCCCACACCGCCCTTTTCTTAGAGTGACTCAGCCTAGGATGGGGGTAGGAGTAGTTCTTGCTACTACCTCTGCCCAGTAGGTGGTGTCTGAGAAGGGTTCCAAAACCCCAGTAATGTTACCTCTCACCTATACAGCCTTGTGCTGGACAGTGTGTGGGAGTGTGTGTTCTTGTCCAAGATCTCTTGAAGATCCTCCGGCCCCAGCCCTGGCCCAACTTCAGGCAAGAAGAGGCTTTGTTGGGGTTCTATGGATGCTCTCAAGACATCACTGGCTTGGGCTGCATCAGTGTTGCCTCTGTACACACAGCCTCTGCCATGGCCTCCTGGGTAGCCCCTCACTGCCCTTACAGAGTTGAGAAACTACCAATCTGTATGCTAGAGCGTTCTCACTTGCTGACAGCCTCATCTCTGTTCTGACTGTGGGATTCACCTGAATTGGAAGGGACTTAGAAAGCACTACCTAACGGATTCAGGAACACTTTGCGAGTCTTGTTGGGCCTGTTGGTATTAGAACAGTAAGCAGGCTGTATTAGTCAGGGTTCTTTAGAGGAATAGAAATTAAAGAATATAAGTATAATAATATGTATAATATATTTTTAATACACAAATATATGAAATGTATAACATTTGAATTATGTAAATAAATACAATTATATATTTTATGTGTCATATATATGGTATGTATAATTATAAATATATAGTTATAGATAAGTAATTTGCTAGAGTGACATTCAGGCTGTGGTCCAGCTAGCTCAACACTGCCTCTCTATCAAGGGACAGTTCAAGAATCCAATGTTGTTCAGTTCATGAGGCTGGATGTCTCATCAGGTCCTCAGTACACCTCAGAGTCCTGAAGAAGGAGGCTCTAATGCCAGGGAAGGAATGGACTCACCTGTGAGAATGAGGCAAGTAGGCAGAGAGGAACCAAGCTTCCTTCCCTGTGTCCTAAATATTGCTACCAGCAGAAGGTGTGGCCCAGACCAAGGTGTTTCTTCTCACCTCAAAGATCCGGACTAGACATGGGTTTTCCCACTTCTGATGATTTAATTAAGGGGGAAAAATCCCTCAGCTATTTGAGTCTTAGTTCATTCTAGATGTAGTCTAGTTGAGACCCAGAAATAGCCTTCACACAGCCAAGTCTACTAAACACAGTCATGGATAGTCCAGTAAGCTGGTCTGTAGTCCAGAGGAATGCAAGTTAAAGCTGGTACTGACAGTGGCGAAGTATATATCCAGAGGCCAAGGAGTCTGGGCCACATATCCCACACTTCACTAGTGGGCAGTGCAGCTGATATTCAGAAGGAATCATGGGATTGGAGTTGGTTTTCAGTGTGGAGAGATTGGCAGACATCTTGTGTCCCCAGTAAAGTTCGGTAAGAAACAGGCCAGTGTCAGGGCAGCCAGGAGGCTAGGGAGGCAGGAATCTGTCTACTTGAGCTAGAGATGGGGGTTAGAGAGAAGGAGGGACAGGAACAACATTTTGAGCTTTGGCTTGCGTAATGAGACCTGCTAGGTGAGAAGGTAGTGACCTGAGACCAGCTCTGCTTTCCAGAAGGTGAGCAGAAATGAGAAGTTAGGCACTGAAGTGCATTCCTGTAATCTCAGTACCCAAGTGGCTGAGACAGGAGGATTGCTATAAGTTTGAGGCCAATATGGTTGATATAATGAATCCCAGGATAGCCCAACTAAAGAGCGAGACTCTCTCAAAGAAGAGAAGGACCAGAAGTAACCATGTGCACCTGTTCTCCTAGCACACAGGAGCCTGAAGGAGAGAGATCATTGGAAGTTCGAGGCTTGTTTAGTCTACATTGAGTTCTAGGACTATATTTAAAAACAAACAAAACAAAACAACAACAAAAAAACCAAATGAACAAAAACAGAAGAGGAGAGGCAATTTTTTGATGTGGGGGAAGAGCCAAGCTTTATACATAAACATTGTGCATAAGGTTTAGAACCTTACACATAGGACAAGAATAGGGTCATGACTGTAGAGATGGCTCAGTAGGTAAAAGTGAGGCATGAGCCTAGGGGCCTGAAAGAACTGATGCTGAGCGCTGTCCTCTGACCACCACGTGCACACTGTGGTCACTCACACTCATACGATAATGACTAAAAGAAGAAGAAAAATCAGCTCTCTTACCCCCTTAGCCTGAGCTCTTCCTATGGGAGAGCCTGTAGAGACATCCTAGTATCTGCTTCTACTTCCTGTGCTCCACTGTGAGGGCCTCCTTCCTGTGGCATATCTGGACCTCTCTGATGCTATGTGCCCCTCCCTTCCTGCCCACCTAGGCACCCAGCATGGGCACCCTTATGGGCGTGTATCTGCCCTGCCTGCAGAATATCTTCGGGGTCATCCTCTTCCTTCGGCTGACCTGGATGGTGGGCACAGCTGGCGTGCTGCAGGCTCTTCTCATTGTCCTCATCTGCTGCTGCTGTGTGAGTGTCCCCGTGCACTGGGCTGGGCATGGGGCAGATGGCTCTGCGGAGTCCACAGGGCTGAGCTGCTCATCCAGGCCTTCTCTCCTACAGACCCTGCTGACAGCCATCTCCATGAGTGCCATCGCCACCAACGGTGTGGTGCCAGGTGAGTAAATGCCACATCCATGGGGCCTGTTGTAAGGGACATGCTCAGAGTCCACTTCCATCTGCCTGCTAGCTTCCATTGTCCTTCCTCCTCAGGCAATATCTGATAGAGTCCTATCCTTGACTTTTTTTTTTTTTAAAGATTTATTTAATATATATGAGTACACTGTAGTGGTCTTCAGGCAAACCAGAAGAGGGTATCCAATCTCCTTACAAATGGTTGTGAGGCACCATGTAGTTGCTGGGATTTGAACTCAGGACCTCTTGGAAGAACAGTCAGTGCTCTTAACCACTGAGCCATTTCTCCAGCTCCTATCCTTGACTCTTAAGACAGTACCTGCTAGGAGCATTCCTACATAACAGACTTTGAAAGTGCTGTTGTGTTTTGTTAATATAAGAGTAATGTGCCCTGCACAAGAAAAGAATGGTGCATGTTTACCACGAGAGCCTAAGAGGCAGGAAATAGAACAGAGAACCGAAAGGACCCACCGCCTTACCAGGCTGAGCTCATTACTGCTAGCCTTTTGAAGGTACATGGTCTTAGGTACATACAAACTTTAGTCTCTTTGTGTGCATATATATAATTGATATTTTCCATATATATGCACTTATATATGTTTATGTATTTCCCCAGATTTGAAAAAAAATTTTTAAAGCAGGTTATTCTATGCTAGGATATAACTTGTATATGAAACAGTCCTATTTATGAATTCTTTTTCAACATTTTTTTTTTCTGGTCTTTTGTGATATGGTGTCACTACATAGCCCTGGCTGGCCTGAAACTATGTAGACCAGGCTGCCTCTGAACTTGAAGCGATCTTCTTCTGCTTCCTAAGTGCCGGGATTATAGGCATGCGCTGGGCTACACCAGCCCTTTTTTTTTTTCCATCTCTGTTGTCATGAACAGTCTGGAATACCCTGATGCTTCCTTTAGGGAATTCCTGGAGCGAGGTGTTACCTTTTGGCATTTTTTGATGCCTATTAGGATTTAACAGTAGTGTTGGACTGGTCTTTTCTCTGTGCTCTTACCATTTTGGGGCCCGGTATTGACTGCCCGTTTTTCTAGGAGTGCTCTATTCTAATAGAAGCAAAGACTCAGGCTGAGCCACAGGGACAAGAAACCAGTCAAGACAGATTCTGCACTGGTCTGTTAAAAAGAAAAGCAGTCTGCCCTTTTCGGTGCTTGTAGAGATTTGCTACAAGGGAAATCTCACTGAAAAGTTAGTCTTGACCTGTGTACACTTTCCCATTATAGCTGGTGGCTCCTACTTCATGATTTCCCGCTCTTTGGGACCAGAATTTGGAGGTGCTGTGGGCCTATGCTTCTACCTGGGGACAACATTTGCTGCAGCCATGTATATCCTAGGGGCCATTGAGATCTTGCTGGTGAGTTGGGCTAGTTGCATCCAGTCTTCCTAGACCCCAGAGGCCACTAGTACTTCCTGCCTGGCCAGCATCTTGGGTTTTCTAGTGGGAGGCATCTAGGGAGAAGGCTCATTGCTCAGATAGATCTATGTCCTTGACCCCGCACCCCTTTTACACTTCTGATGGTTTGGGCCAAGCAGGAAAGAGGCCTGGTTGCCTTTACATTCATTGAACCAAATGTTTCTTCTACCTAAACAGTTTTGGGTCGTGGCAGGGGGTCTGTCAAGTGTTGAGATGAATGACAGATCTTGATAATGACAGAGAGATTGCCCCCTGACCTTTTGTGGCCCTAACAAGCTTCATCTCCCCCAGACTCTGTGTCAGGGTCTTTTAGACCTATTTTCTTCTTGTCCTTAAGTCAGAGTGAACAGTCATGGACTGCCATCTAGAGGTCCTTGGGTCCCATGGGTGCTGTCTTAGGTCCAGCTCCTTACTCACCAATGAAGGGTCTGGGGGATGGGAGAGAGGCCTCGTGGGGGAGGGGCACAGCAACATAAGGAGAGTAACACAGGGTGACAGGTGCCTCCTTGAAGATCCAGAGAAGAGATGTTTAGAGATACCGAGTGGCACGGCAAACCAGAAGCCTTTGTCTAGATCTTCTGAGTTTTTATTTTCTATCTCACATTTCTTCTGTGTTATTTGAAATTATGTAAGGAAATGTGTCTCTTCTCCCCAGGGTATTTATTTATTCAACCATGTAATTATATGGGCTTCTGAAGTCCTATTTTGTTCTCTGGGCTATTGGGTATAATCCAATACTGTCACTACTTTGTTGCCCAAACGGGTGCTTTTTGGCCTTTCCTTCCACAGGTTGGCACCTGTGTCTGTATCTTTTTTTCTTTTTTTTTCCTTTTCTTTCAATGGTGCTATTGTTGAGCCACAACATGCGTGGCAAGCAGTTCACTATGCATTTGAGAGTGTACAAGTCTGGGACCAATGAGGTGGGTACAGGCACCTGCTACCATGCCTGCCGATCTCAGCTCAATCCTCAGGACCCTCCTGGAAGGCAAGAACTAACTCCTGCAATTGTCCTCTGACCTACACCCCTGCACACTATATCCCCCAAATAAATCAATGTTTGTTTTCTTTGTTAGCACACAGCTCAGGGGCAGTGGCAGTGCATGCCTTTAATCCCACCAGAGACAGAGACAGCTCTGTGAGTTCCTAAGGTTAGCCAGGGCTACAAAGTGAGACACTATCCAAAAAAAAAAAAAAAAAAAAAGAAGAAGAAGAAGAAAGCTTACATGTTACTGTTTTTTATTATATTTATAGGGATGTAAACATTGCCAGAATCAGTTCAGAACATCTTCACTACTCTAAGAAAAACTTCTCTAGTACACACTCTCTCTCCCCTCCCCCTTAACAGACACTAATCTGTGTTCTCTCTGTGGGTTTGCTGTTCTAGATGTTGTATAGACATGGAATCATGTACTGCTGGTCTTCTGTGACTGGCTTCTTGTAGACTGACTTTTAAAAGAAAACCAAAATGACAGGTTTCACTCCCCAAACAGAAGGTTGGAACTGGAGTTCTGTCCTCTTGTTTCAGACCTACATTGCTCCGCCAGCTGCCATCTTTTACCCATCAGGCACCCATGACATGTCAAGTGCCACCTTGAATAATATGCGGGTGTACGGGACCATTTTCCTGACTTTCATGACCCTGGTGGTGTTTGTTGGTGTCAAGTATGTGAACAAGTTCGCCTCGCTCTTCCTGGCCTGTGTGATCATCTCCATTCTTTCCATTTATGCGGGAGGCATCAAGTCCATTTTTGACCCTCCCGTGTTTCCGTAAGTAACTAGGGCATTTGTTCAGCCATTGCACTGACGTCCTTTCTAGGCCTTTGACGCTCTGTATCCCTCAGATTGCTTGGGTGGGAATAGGTTAGGGCTCCAGTCGAGCATGTACTAGTCCTTCTTCTCTCCCTGCAGGGTGTGCATGCTGGGCAATAGGACCCTGTCTCGGGACCAGTTTGACATCTGTGCCAAGACAGTTGTGGTGGACAATGAGACAGTGGCCACCCGGCTGTGGACTTTCTTCTGCCACAGCCCCAACCTTACTGCTGACTCCTGTGACCCCTACTTCCTGCTCAACAATGTGACAGAGATTCCTGGCATACCTGGGGCAGCCGCTGGTGTGCTCCAGGGTGGGTCTTCCCTCCTGTGTCCTAAACCCCCCAGCCCCAGCCCACAGGCTGAACAGGAAAGCAGAGCACAGAGCTGTCCCTGTGTGCCCGGATCAAGTGGGGTGGGGGTGGGGGTCAGGTTTGGCTGCTTTCCCTACTCAGCTGTATCCTTTTAGCCTGCCTCCTTGGAACTGAATTTTGAGTGAACGGAGCCTGTTTGGCCAGCATCCCAGGCCTGCAGCATACCCTATAAAGCTCTGGCATTCCCCTTTCCCTGGCTACTAGCCCCTGCTGACACTGTGGGAGATGTTCCCACAAGAGTCATAAAGGGCCTCTGTCTGAGAATCATGCCGTAGTGAGGTCTGGGCTGATGCAGGTTTGGTCATAGCTGGTATAGCTCTAGCAGAACAGCTTCCTCTCTGGCCAAAGCAGCTCTATGGCAGATACCGTAGTCACCCAGGCTGTCCCCAGAGTTGCCAGAGACTCAGTGTGTCTGTAGGATCTTGCTGGGCTTCCCCAAATTTCCATGGGGACATCAGTGGTGCTGTAGTGGTGATGTTCCTACCTCTACAGAAAACCTATGGAGTGCTTACCTGGAGAAGGGTGAGGTCGTGGAGAAGCATGGGCTGCCATCCACAGATACCCTCGGCCTGAAGGAGAGCCTATCCCTGTATGTGGTGGCTGACATTGCCACGTCCTTCACCGTGCTGGTTGGCATCTTTTTCCCTTCTGTAACTGGTAAGATCTTCATGCCCACACACTTAGCCCTACCCCAAATCCTGGAGAATCCCTGAGGGAATCTTGTCTGGTTCTGAAGGCATCATGGCTGGCTCAAACCGCTCCGGGGACCTCCGTGATGCCCAGAAGTCTATCCCGGTGGGGACCATTCTGGCTATTGTTACCACTTCTCTCGTGTGTATCCTTTCCCAGGCATGGTGGGGCACGTGTCAGAAGGTCCTTCTCTGTATATAAGTTGCACCACACACATGCAGCTTAAACCCCCTTTTCACCTGTACACAATTGAGAATATGCATGTGTTCGCCATGGGACCCTCTGAGGTCTGCAGGTCAAGGCAGTGGCTGTGAAGATTCCAGAGCTGCAATGTGGGGAAGGAATTGGGGATACGGTCTAGTGGGATTCTAGCTTCCTTAATACAGTCCAGACTTCAGCAGTGTGATTCTGTTCGGTGCCTGCATCGACGGTGTGGTGCTCCGGGACAAGTGAGTGAGCTCTGTCCCTTCCCTGCCAGCTTTTCCTGCCCTCACTCTAGCCCATCCCTCACCCCCACCCCACCCCGAGGGTCCTACATATCTTAAGACATTTGGCTTCCAGTAACAATCTGTGTAACCTGTTAGGTCAGGCCCCTCTCTGACTTTTGCTCTCGAGATGACAGTGACATTAAGATCAGGGATGAATTAAAGGGCAAAGATACAAAGCTAAGAGCTGACAACTGGTCTCCCCTAAAAGCTAGAACCTCTCCTTTCCTCCATTTTTCCTGACCCCTGACCCCCCCTTTATTCTTGGAGGGCTTTTTACCAGGAGCATGGTCTGATCCTGGCCTCTGCAGGTATGGTGACGGTGTCAGTAGGAACTTGGTGGTGGGCACCTTGGCCTGGCCTTCGCCTTGGGTCATCGTGGTTGGCTCCTTCTTCTCAACATGTGGTGCTGGCCTCCAAAGCCTCACTGGGGCGCCACGTTTATTGCAAGCTATTGCCAAGGATAACATCATCCCCTTCCTCCGGGTAAGCCCTCCTGTATGTCTTGTAGCCTTGATGCTCTTGGCCCACTTCCTAGCAAGGGAGGAGGCCGATTCAGATGCAGTGAGGTTTGCCTACAGGGGCCCCAGGCTTGGCAGCTATCCAGGAGCTGCTGAGAGCATCTTTGGCCCTGCTTGCTGTTAGCACTACTGTCTAGCCCCTGAATCCTGTGGCTTGTCTATGCTTCGTCCAAAGCAGAGAGACCCAGAGAAGGAGAGTCAGGGAAAGGACAGGCGTAATACTGGGACCAGAGGGATGATGGGAAAACAGGTTGTGACTTGGGCCTGCAGATGTGGGTTAGTGGCTTTGTTTGGTAGGGACAACTCCTTTTCTGGTACCTACAGGTGTTTGGCCACGGGAAAGCGAATGGTGAACCAACGTGGGCCCTCCTCCTGACGGCACTCATCGCTGAGCTGGGCATCCTCATCGCCTCCCTTGACATGGTGGCCCCCATTCTCTCCATGTGAGCTGGGGGAAGGGCAGAGGGTCGTCCTGGAAAAGGCTCCCTGGGTTTCCCGGCTCCTCCCAGTGATTTGCTGGGAGATCAGCTGGGCTAAATGGGGAGCTGGCAGGGCTGTTTACCCTCATTTCAGAAGCCAGTCTGGTACATCCACAGCACTGAAGAAACCCACAGATCCTAAGTCCCATGGCAGGAACCTCCCTAGAGCAGAAGGCCAGAGACGCCCGTTCTGAACAGGGCAAGCGCCTGGTCTGTTGCCTCATCCGTCATTGAAATGTCCTGCAAGCTGAGGAAAGGAGTGTGTTAACACCTTGCAGGTCCTGGTCAACGCGATTCCTTAGGGATCCCTGAGACCGTTTGGTTTCTATATTTGCCTCTGCCCTTATTGGGGTCCTCACCCATTCTGCTCCATGGTCAATGGTCCTTACTTGTTCAGTAATGAAGGGTCTCTGTTTCATCACTAACTCAGCTCATAGATCTTTCAGGGCTGCCTTCCAGCCCTCCACACAGCCAGGCCTGCCACATCTGAGTTCTTGTCTTCCTAGCATTCACCATTCCCCATAGATGTGTGTATACTGTTCAAGCTGTTCTTGCCCTAGACATCTTGAGAGTGGCTCTTTTGGGACCTACTCCCCCATAGGAGTTCCTGCCTCCTGATATCTCTTTCTTCTATCTTTGCCCTTTCTTTTCATTACTAAGGATGGAGTTTGATACCCTGTCCCCTCATCCCTCAGAAGGACAGCCTGCCTTGCCTGTGTCCCAACTCCACATGAAACACAGCATCTTGTCTCCTCCACTTAGAAAAAAACTACGTGGTCCTTGTTCCTTGTTTTTTTCTGACTTACTCCCTGGCCTCCAAATGCTTGATAGCCCCATTCAACTGATTGTCTGAGCCATGGGCTTATATAGCATCTTATCATCTGTCACACTGAGCATTCCCCCAGTCTTTCTCCACATTCCAGCCCTGGACTTGGTCCCTTTGTCACCCCCTCTGCTGGTGAATACTTCCCCATTCTCTGCCACTTGGCTCTGAGGACATTTTCTTAGTACTGCTATCTGTCTGCATCAGGCCATAGGAGTGGGTTCCTGAAGTTAGGAGCCATGGTTTATGTGGCCTCGGGGACCAAGGAAGCTTTTCTGCACCAACTGCCTCCTGTAGGTTCTTTCTGATGTGTTACCTCTTTGTGAACTTGGCCTGCGCTGTGCAGACACTTCTGAGGACCCCCAACTGGCGGCCCCGGTTCAAATACTATCACTGGTGAGTTGCCGGCTGGATGCCTGGGGCAAGTCCTCTGATACTGGTGGTACTGGGTCTCCGAGTATGAGGGGGAAGATTCTCTGAATAGAGACTTGACTTGCTTCATACATGCAGCTTGTGACTTGGGACCTGAAAGGGCCACCAGGGTATGGGACAGACTATGACCTGGATTCCTGATTTCTGTCCTCTCGCCCCGTCCCAGGACATTGTCTTTCCTCGGCATGAGTCTCTGCCTGGCTCTTATGTTTGTCTCCTCCTGGTACTATGCCCTAGTGGCCATGCTCATTGCCGGCATGATCTACAAGTACATCGAGTACCAAGGGTGAGTGAAGGCCCTCCAGCCTGTTGATAGCTTATATAACATTACAGGCAACTGGCTGAAGAGTTAGGATAGTCTGATGTTGGGCTGGCAGTGGCAGGCTGGATCAGCTTTCCTTCTGCAGTGGAGGCTTGGTCTGTGGTTGGGGGCTGTGACTCAAGGCCTGGCCTTCCTGCAGCCTATGTTCACATAGAAATCCTGGGTAAAGGGCTAGCAGTGTAGTAAAGTACTCACTTAGTAAAAGAGGGAGGGAAGGGAGGAAGGCTGGGGGATCTGGGGGTGAACCGGCGGCTCAGTGGCTTGTGGTGACATCCACAGGGCTGAGAAGGAGTGGGGCGATGGGATCCGAGGCCTGTCCCTGAGCGCTGCACGCTATGCACTGCTGAGACTCGAGGAAGGGCCTCCTCACACCAAGAACTGGCGGTAAGCTAGCGCCCAGACTGACGGGACCTCTCAGGGTGGGTTCTGCAGCTCCCCCAGGAGACTGTAGGGGGACCCTCTTGCTCTTGGGTGTCTGGGCTACTGAAACTTGTGAGAGACCACATTCTGAGAAGGAAAGAAGAGGCCGCCTAACTATCTGACTACCGTAGGCCTCAGCTCCTGGTGCTGCTGAAGTTAGACGAAGATCTTCACGTGAAGTACCCCCGTCTCCTCACCTTTGCCTCCCAGCTTAAGGCTGGGAAGGGTCTGACAATTGTTGGCTCTGTCATCCAAGGGAGCTTTTTGGAGAGCTATGGGGAAGCCCAGGCTGCTGAGCAGGTAATGAATGCCCCGTGGTGGGAAGCCAAATCAGTGGTTTCTGGGGTGCAGCAGGCATGGAGGGGTGGACCTAACCATTCTTGGTCGGTCAGATGGACAACACTGTCATTATCTTGAAGCTTGAATAAGTATGGTTGTCCCACATAGAAACCATAGCCCTTGGGCCGGCTAAACATCTCAGTAGGTAGACGCTCATGTATAGGTCTAATGACTTAAGTTTGATTCCCAAATTCTACAAAGAGACAAGACCCACTTCCAGGAGTTGTCTTTTGACTTCCATAGGATGTAGTATGTTTGCACTACATTCAAATTCACTCACTCACACACACACACACACACAAACACACACTAAAATAAAATAAAGTTCTGTAAATCTGACCTGTGTGAAGCAGCTTGCTCCAAGGTCTCCCCTGTGAACCCCAGGTTTCTGAAGGGATCCCAGTTAGGGTGGAAACTAGTGGGCCTTGCTTTTCGATGTTTTTGTATTCCCCACAGACAATCAAGAACATGATGGAGATTGAGAAAGTAAAAGGCTTCTGCCAGGTAGTAGTGGCCAGCAAGGTTCGAGAGGGGCTGGCCCACCTCATCCAGTCTTGCGGCCTGGGCGGCATGAGACATAACACCGTGGTGCTGGGCTGGCCCTATGGCTGGCGACAGAGTGAGGACCCACGTGCCTGGAAGACCTTTATTGGTGTGTGAGGGTCTGGCGTCTAAGCTGGGCCAGGGGCCAAGGGCCAGGGTTAAAGTGAGGTGGCAGAGACCAGAGGGTCACAGGCTGGCAGTCAGCGGTGCCCCTCCTCCCTAGACACTGTGCGCTGCACCACAGCTGCCCACCTGGCCCTGCTGGTGCCAAAGAACATAGCTCTCTACCCCAGCAACCACGAGCGCTACCTGGAGGGCCACATTGACGTGTGGTGGATCGTGCACGATGGAGGAATGCTCATGCTGTTGCCCTTCCTGCTGCGCCAGCATAAGGTGTGCCGGCTGGCCGGGCACGGGTGAGGGCAGCTGGGCTCTTGGGAAGCCGGGTGGGACTGAACCTGATCCACCGCCGCAGGTCTGGAAGAAGTGCCGGATGCGCATCTTCACCGTGGCCCAGATGGACGACAACAGCATCCAGATGAAGAAGGATCTGGCCATCTTCCTGTATCACCTCCGCCTGGAAGCTGAAGTGGAGGTGGTAGAGATGGTGAGCTGCCTGTCCTGCGCTGTCCCCGAGGACCACCACCCCGCCCGCCCCAGGATCATGCAGCCTGGTATTCATTCTGCACCTCCCTCCTCCCTAGCACAACAGTGACATCTCTGCGTATACCTACGAGCGGACACTAATGATGGAGCAGCGGTCTCAGATGCTGCGTCAGATGAGGCTGACCAAAACCGAGCGGGATCGAGAGGTAAGTAGCCATCTTGGTTCGGGTAAGGGCCAGATCACACCTTTAAAGACCCTGTCTGGTGGATATAACAGAACGATTAAGAATGAAGCATGGTGGGTCATACCTATAATCCCGGTACTCAGTAGGCTGAGGCAGGTGGATTCCTGTGAGTTTGAGGCTAGCCTGGTGAGTACTATACCAGCCAAGGGACCCGCCTCAAAAAACAAAATAAAACAAAACAAAACAAAAAGGTATATAGTTCCATTGTTTAAGAGTCTGAGGCATGAAAAAACAGTACTGACAAAAATGTATAATTTTAAGCAAAAAAATGTTTAAAATCTTTACATTTATCTTTGTTTTGTAAAATAAAGTCGTTTAAAAAAAAAAAAAAGAGTCTGAGGCAAGGGCTGGAGAGAACACTGACTGCTCTTCCAGAGGTCCTGAGTTGAAATCCCAGCAACCACATGGTGGCTCACAACCATCTGTAATGGGATCTAATGCCATTAGACACACTCTTCTGGTGTGTCTGAAGACACCTACTGTGTACTTACATATAATAAATAAATAAATCTTTAAAAAAAAAAAACCAACAACAACAAAAAGAGGCTGAGGCAAGAACCAGCCTGTCTTTAGACTAACAAAGAGCCTCATCTGTTCTGCCTAAACCAGAACCATTTTTAGAGGCAGGGTAGTCATGTTGGGCCAGCCAGGCCCCCATTTTTTCAGGCTACCATGGATGCCTCCTGGTTGTCCTCAGGCCCAGCTGGTGAAGGACCGGCACTCAGCTCTGAGACTGGAGAGCCTTTACTCCGACGAGGAGGATGAGTCTGCAGCAGGGGCCGACAAGATCCAGATGACATGGACCAGAGACAAGTACATGGCTGAGCCCTGGGACCCCAGCCACGCCCCTGACAACTTCCGGGAGCTGGTGCACATTAAGCCGTAAGTACATGGTTATGTTGAGCACTGGAATGGAGGGAGAACTGGGACAAGCATGCTGTGCAAAAGGGCCAGGGACAGAGACCTCTTTGCTAGGTAGATAGTTCTCTGGCCTGTAACCAGCCACTTGGTCTGCAGGGACCAGTCCAACGTGCGGCGTATGCACACTGCTGTGAAGCTCAATGAAGTCATTGTCACACGTTCCCATGATGCCCGCCTGGTTCTACTGAACATGCCTGGCCCCCCTAAGAACAGTGAGGGCGATGAGAACTGTATCCTTTTTTTGTAAAGACTGACAGTGTCGAGCTATCCTCTTCTTGAGTGGAAAGTGGTCTTGGTCCTGTGGTTGCCTCCTTGACCTGACAACCCTGCAGACATGGAATTCCTTGAAGTCCTAACTGAGGGCCTTGAACGGGTGTTGTTGGTGCGTGGTGGTGGCCGGGAAGTCATCACCATCTATTCCTGAGCCCAGTGGAGTCTTGTGGCCTGGAGTTGGGGTGTCTAGGACAACAGTGCCCAGAATTTGCACCTACTTGCCAGTTCTGCTTTGCCCAGCCTTGCTTTTGGACCAGCTTTGCTAGGTCTCCAGGGAAACCAAGCTTGGGCCTTGCAATGGAAATGGATCCGAGGGCCCACGGGACCCTGGAGGATTTAGGGACTTTTCCCTCCCATACTTGGAGGCCTATCCTGACTAGAGAAGACTGGTGAGGGTTGATATGGGATTTGAAGTCCCAGACTGGCCCATGAGTGCTATTTATTGTATATTTATTGTTTGGGTGCCATCATTACAGAAAGGAGGGGGCAGTAAGAAGGGGAGCTGAGCTGGGCCTGCCTGCAGGAAGACCTGGCTCAGGCTGCTGTGGGCAGAGGCCCTCATCAAGCCAAGTGGAATGGAGCTGGCCAAGCTGAGCCTGACTTTTTTCAATAAAACATTGTGTACTTCTGGGCCTCCTGCTGCCCCAGCTCTTTTTCTCCTGGCGCCAAGGGAAGAAAGACGGAACTGAACCCAAGTCCAGAGCCAGATCCCAGAGGCTATGCCCCTTTCTGGCCACCCCCATTGGCGGTTCTGCCCCTCCCACTGGCCCTGGGTCCCCTCCCATTCCCGGATCTAGATAAGACCAGCCCAGGACTGCCTCATCTGGCATTAGGCACTGGGCTGTAATGGGGCTGCCTGGCTCCCCATGGCAGTGGGTGCTGTTGCTGTTGGGGCTACTGCTCCCTCATGCCACGTCCTTCTGGCTCCTCAATGTGCTCTTCCCCCCGCACACCACGCCCAAGGCTGAACTCAGTAACCACACACGGCCTGTCATCCTCGGTAAGCCCCCACTAGGTCCCCGATACATCAAGCAAGACCCTGGGGAGCCTGGGTCCTAAGCTTGACAGCAGCGGATGCTGTCGAGGTTCTCCTACACCAGTATTCGCACTCATGCCTGACTTGGCGTGGGGAAGGACCAGAGGCTTGTCCTACAGAGACATTGCTTCTTTTTCCTTCACACTCTTCTGTCTCCAAGTTGTCTTCTCCGGGAGTCTGGGGTTGGGATGGTGGCCAGCGAATGGGATGAGATTTACCTGAGGCTTTGGCCAGGGCACTACAAGCCATGACCAGCTCCAGATACATTGGATACTGGGTTAAGCCTTACTACTTCCTTGGCCTCTATCTTACCAAGAACAGGATATCCAGCCAGATACCTAGATATCCTAGAGCAGTATAGCAAGAGAGGTCCATAAAGGCCTGCCCCCTGTTCAAGGCCCGGCCCCTGTTCCCCCTCTTACCTATTTGTTCTCCCCTTGGACTTTGGCAAAAATGGAAAGCCAGGCTGGATGTTTGTTTTGTGGGGGCAGGGGTCAGTGGCCTTGGTTCCTGGAACCTTCCCTGCCTGAAGGGAGCCTGGAATCTATGGTACCGGTTAGAACCTTGAAGGTGTAGGAGATGGAGGGGTGGGATGTTTTTGGTGGTAGGATTGGGGGGTTGGAGAGAAGCCAAGAAGTTCAGAACAAAAGCTGGTGCCCACAGTGCCTGGCTGCATGGGGAATCGGCTAGAAGCTAAGCTGGATAAACCAGATGTGGTGAACTGGCTATGCTACCGCAAGACAGAGGACTTCTTCACCATCTGGCTGGATATCAACATGTTTCTACCCCTTGGGGTGGACTGCTGGATTGATAATACCAGGTATGTCCCATGTGGTCTACCCAACCCCTACACGTTGACCCTTGGCTGCTGACTGCTAAATGTCCCACCACCCCCAGGGTTGTCTACAACCGCAGCTCTGGGCGCATGTCCAATGCCCCTGGTGTACAAATCCGTGTCCCTGGCTTTGGCAAGACCTATTCTGTTGAGTACTTGGATGACAACAAACTAGCAGGTGTGTGTACCTGGGAAAAGCAAGGGCTCTTCTTGGCCATCAGGCTAGCCTGCAGATGTAATGGACAGAGACCCCTCTGTTTCTGCCTCCCCACAGGCTACCTGCACACACTGGTGCAGAATCTGGTTAACAATGGATATGTGAGGGATGAGACAGTGCGGGCCGCACCCTATGACTGGCGTCTGGCACCCAGTAAGTGGTTGCAGGTGATGGGCTGGGGTTGTGACAGGTGGTCCCAGACCCTAACTACCCTGACCTATCTACCTATCTTCAGGCCAGCAGGACGAATACTACCAGAAGCTAGCAGAACTGGTAGAGGAGATGTATGATGCTTATGGAAAGCCTGTTTTCCTTATTGGGCACAGCCTTGGCTGCCTACATGTGCTCCATTTCTTACTGCATCAGTCACAGTCCTGGAAGGACCATTTCATTGATGGTTTTATCTCTCTCGGGGCTCCGTGGGGTGGCTCCATCAAGGCCATGAGGATCCTGGCCTCAGGTGAGGAGCCTGTTGATTACTGTCATCCGGTGTCTGGGTAAGAGAGGGATGAAACAGATCACAGAGCTAGCTGTCACTCCAGGGGATACTGTGTGTGAGCATATGGCATATCTGCTGTCCTTTAGCTCCTTTAAAGCATGTCCACTAGGGACATCTCCTTCCAGAATCCTTGAGTGCTGATGGAGGAGGCCAATCCCTGTTGTCTGCCAACCGCAGACTTGCTCCTTATAGCCCCAAGTTCTGTACACTAAGGCTTTTAGCTACATTTTAATTCCCAGGGCTCCCTCTTGCTCCCTTTTTGAGCAGAAGCCTCATTAACACACGGTGAAATTTACAGTCTGGTGAGCGATCCACCAGAGTGTGACTGAATGAAAAACACATACCATCTACACCTCCAAAAGTACAATCCTGTGACCACGGTGCAGCATAGGCAGAAGGCCTAAGAAGAATAGCCAACACACACACACACATATATACGTATACACACAGACACATACAAACAGACACACACATACATACACACACATAGATACAGATGCACACACACACATCTTCCCATACATGCTATAGGCCCTATAGCTCTGTCTTACCAACATAGCCTCTTATTAAGTAAGCGTACTGAGCACTTAACACCAGGCCTGCTCTGTCTGTGTCTTGGAATCAAGCTATGTCAAGATGGGTTAGAGAGAAAGTTGAGTGTTTCACTGGGGTAAACTGGACCGGGCCCTGCTCCCTGTCCCACCTTGTCCCACCTTGTCCCACCCCGTCCTACAGGTGACAATCAGGGCATCCCAATCATGTCCAACATAAAGCTGAAAGAGGAGCAGCGCATGACCACAACATCCCCCTGGATGTTTCCAGCCCACCACGTGTGGCCTGAAGACCACGTATTCATTTCCACACCAAATTTCAACTACACAGGCCAGGACTTCAAGCGGTTTTTTGCAGATCTCCATTTTGAAGAAGGCTGGTATATGTTTCTACAATCTCGTGACCTCCTGGAAGGCCTCCCAGCACCTGGTGTAGAAGTATATTGTCTATACGGTGTGGGCAGGCCCACACCCTACACCTACATCTATGACCACAACTTTCCCTACAAAGACCCTGTGGCTATACTCTATGAAGATGGGGATGACACAGTAGCCACACGGAGCACTGAGCTCTGTGGCCAGTGGCAGGGCCGCCAATCACAGCCTGTATACTTGCTGCCCATGAACGGGACAGATCATCTCAACATGGTCTTCAGCAATAAGACACTGGAACTTATCAATGCCATTCTACTGGGTGCCTACCGCCATGGTACTCCAAAGTCCCCAGCTGCCAGCCTAGGTCCCCCACCCCCTGAATAAAGACCTAGCTGTTATAAATAAGTTCAGTGTGTTATGGTTAAGGGGAAGGCACTACTAGGATCCTTAGATTGATCCATGCGTCACCTGGCCCAGGTTTAGGGGAACATGAGCTACAATGGGCTTTGGTAAGGTCTCAGATTGGACTGACTTTGAGATGTGTAAATAGGTTTTCATTGTCCTGGTTGAGCTGCTCAGAAAGCTTGCTCTGTGCCTTCCTTCTCATGGACTGTGCCAATATTCAGATCTGGGTATAGCTGTTGGAATGGGAACACAGAGAAATATGATTTGAAACCACTTTTGAGTTCTGGTTGGATACAGAAATTTAAAATAGAGCATGGTGGTGCACACCTTTAACTCAGCACTTGGGAGACAGAGGTAGGCAGATCTCTGTGTGGTTTACCCTCATCTACATAGTTCCAAGATAGCCAGGACCACAGAGATCCTGTCTCAAAAACACAAATAAGCAGAATTTTTTTGATGGCAGCTGGGATTCTATATCCAGTATTAAAAATAAGAGGGGCTAGAGAGGGCTGGAGAGATGGCTCAGTGGTTAAGAGCACTGATTGCTCTTCCAGAGGTCCTGAGTTCAATTCCCAGCAACCACATGGTAGCTCACAACCATCTGTAGTTGAATCTGATGCCCTATTCTGGTGTGTCTGAAGATAGCAATCGTGTATTGTTATAAATAAATCTTAAAACAAAAGGGGGGGCTAGAGAAATGGCTCAGCATCTGTTGAAGCTGTTTTTCTAGAGGACCCTGGTTCAAGTCCCAGCACTCACATGGCCACTCAAAACGAGGTAAGTCTGGTTTTAGGGGATCTGATACCCTCACACAGACATGCAGGCAAAACACCAATGCACAGAAAAATAAGTCATAAAAAATTTAAAAGTTTAGAGCCAGGTGGTAATGTACATGCCTTTAATCTCTTCATCCTGGCCATCCTTGTCTACAGAGCTTGTTCCAGGACACACAGGGCTGCACTGAACACTGAAAAAAAGTTTAGGATCTGAAGGGATGACCATTCATCTAAAGAAGGTTTAATTTGATACCTTAGAGAGATTGAGAGCTCAGAAGTTAAGAGCATTTCTTGTACTTGGTGAGAACCTAGGTTTGGTTCCTAATACCCTTATGGTGGCTCACGGCCATCTGCAACTTCAGTTCCAGTGACTCTGATGCCCTCTTCCGACCTTGGTGGGCACCTGGCATGTTCATGTCACATGCACTCATACACATAATTAAGCCTAAAAAGGCTTGATTTCTACTTATTTTTTAGGAGTTATCTGTGTGAGTATTTTACCTGAATATAAGGCATGTGCATGCAGTGCTTAGGCGAGTGTCAGATGAGATGGGGATTGAGCGACTAAGGAAGGCCAGGCAAGGAATATGAGATCCCCTTCCTCAAGCTACCTGGGACTAGAGGCAAAGGCGAAAGTGAAAGAGAAGATGTACAATGCAGCCAGCAGCCTATGAACTGGGTTGGGGGTGAAAGCGAAAGTTGGAAGCGTCCTCCGAAAAGCCCCACAGAAGCTGCGACAGACGCCTCTGCTCCCCCTGGCATTGCTTTTTTTTATTTAATCCGCCCATCAAGACCCCCGAATCTCAATCGGCCTTCCTGCTCCGGGATGCTGAAGCAGGCAGTGGAACACAGAGGAGGCTTCTCTTTCGAGAACTGCCAGAGGTGAAGGGGGAGTGAGTGGAATTCTAGTCACAAGCTGTTGGTGCCTTGTTTTATTGGTGGAGTTGGGGAACCTATGTTGGGTGACCAAGCAGGGGCTTAACCCAGGAGATGAGGAAAATAGGTGGGTTTGGGGACCGGTTCAAGGACCCTCCCTAGATGCAGAACTGAAACGCGAATCACCCCAATGTTTCCAGGAATGCGTCCTTGGAACATGCCCTTCCGGGACTTCGGGTACCTCGTGCACGCAAGACCGGGACTACCATCGCCGGACTTGTGTTCCGAGTAAGCGGGGTGATAGGGCTGGAGGGTTAGAAGGGCAGCCACTGTGGAGATCAGGTGGGCATTAAGGCTGGGCTCTTCCTCTGCAGGATGGAGTCATCCTGGGCGCGGACACACGGGCTACTGAAGATTCGGTTGTGGCGGACAAAAGCTGCGAGAAGATCCACTTCATCGCTCCCAAAATCTAGTCAGTATCTCCTGGGCCAGTCCCCATATTCAAACATAAGCTGCACTGTCGCTCACGCCTTACTTTGTCCCTGCAATTCCTTGTCCCCATCCATCATCCCTTTTTCCCTTAGCTGCTGTGGGGCTGGAGTAGCTGCGGACACTGAGATGACCACACGGATGGCAGCTTCCAAAATGGAACTACATGCGCTGTCCACCGGCCGCGAGCCTCGGGTGGCCACGGTCACCCGTATCCTGCGCCAGACGCTCTTCCGGTGAGGAAGTAGGGCTAAGGTGACCCCCAGAGGGGGTATCTGCAGATGGGTAGAGTTGACTGGAGGTGGGACAGAAAAAAAAAACAAAACAAAACAAAAAAACAAAACCCGGGGCTGGGACCATTAGGGAGACCGGAAGAAGACAGATCAAGCTGAGTTCCGGAAGAGGCAACGTCAATTGTAGGACTCCCAGCCAAAGGAAGGGGTGGGACTCAGACCAAAAAGCAGTATAATGGGCGGACCTGGCTCCTGCTGACAGTCACCATGACCACTCCTCTACAGATACCAAGGCCACGTGGGAGCATCATTGATTGTGGGCGGGGTTGATTTGAATGGACCGCAGCTCTACAGCGTGCACCCACACGGTTCCTATAGCCGTCTGCCCTTTACTGCCCTTGGTGAGCGTCTCTACCTTTTTCACACGAATCCTGCTCCTGCAACCCTACCTTCAAGGTTTGTACCTCAGCAGCTACAACTGACTTCAGATGCCCCTTTCCACCTGCAGGCTCTGGTCAGGATGCAGCTGTGGCACTGTTGGAGGACCGGTTCCAGCCAAACATGACGGTGAGCGACTTCTGCCCGATACTTCATGCTCACTGGCAGGCAGTGCCGGGGGGGAGGGGGGGGGGACCCTGGCCAAGTATAGAAACAATGAAGGCGAAGGCTTGTAGGGGTAAAAGTGCCTACTGAGTAGAGACTAAGTAAAGTTGAAGAGGTAAGGTCCAGTCAGTAACCAAGCTTAGACCATAGAGAGAAGCCGAAGCTCACTGCGGACCATTACTGAGGGAAGAGGTAAAGCTCAGTGGGGTGATATATGAGGTTTGAGATCTGGACTTTGGAGTGGGATAGAAGTAAGTGACTATGTGCTTCAGATATAACCAGGGCCCAGAGAGAAACTCATGACAATGGGTCGGGAGTCAGCTGGATGGGGGACAAGGTGCTACACGTGTAAGCGATACAGAGGACAGTGGGTAGAGGGCATACAGTTTTGGGGGAGAGGGAGTCAGAGGCCAAGGGACTGGAATTTTGAATGGAGGGAAGAGTAAGGAGGTTGATCTTACATAAAGAACAACTTGTCTAGACTTCAAGATTAACAGAGTCCCCAGGTTAGAGTGAGGTAATACTAGATCCATTTAACCTCATTCCTACTACCACAGCTGGAGGCTGCACAGGAGCTGTTGGTGGAAGCCATCACAGCGGGGATCCTGGGTGACCTGGGCTCTGGAGGCTGTGTGAATGCCTGTGTGATCACTGCAGGAGGTGCCAAACTGCTGAAAGCATTGAGCTCACCCACAGAGCCGGTGCAGAGGTAGGAGCAAGGGAAGGGAGGGCTGAGTGTGTGTGTGTATGGGACAGGCTGTGTTCTAAAAAGCTGGCCCTCGTCCCTTCTAGAGCTGGCCGTTACCACTTTGCTCCTGGAACCACACCTGTCCTGACCCAGGAAGTGAGAGCCCTGACCCTGGAACTTCTGGAGGAAACTGTGCAGGCCATGGAGGTGGAATAAAGTGGCCTAAGTTATAGAGTTTGGAACAAGGGTGAATAAATCCAGGAAATACAAACACTTAAAACGGAAGACTGTCTTTCTTGAGAGGAGTGGGAGAAGGAAGCTACATGAGCTTTGTGGCTGAGGTACCCATCTGAGGACTTCATTCTCAGTGTCTGGCCTGAGTTGCTCTTCATTAGCACCTCAGGGATCAATCTATACAGAATCCCAGCCCTAGCCAGCACTATAAACTTGGGGATGGGAAGCTATATCCCGTCATCCCCAAACTATAGTTCCATATGGTAGAGATGTACCCTACCGGTACTCTGACTAGGAAGAGCCCAATGGACAACCCCCACTGTTAGCCCTTTCCCTGTCTTATCAGTAGGTACTTATTTCTACCAGCTATCCTGGGTCCTTAAGAGGCTAAAATGCTGATAGAGCAACTACTTCCTGACTCTTAAGGGCAAGTTCTCACCAAGTACCCTTCACCACCTACAGCTCCTACTATGATCCCTTCCCCACTTCAGATGATCACGCATGTGTGAGCTTGTGAAAAGCTGGATCTTGTCTGCACATGTGGGACTGTGAGTAGGAAAATTAACTCCAAGTTCTCTGGGCTAGAAGGGGTTGTGGACTCATGGGGAAAGATGACACAGCTAACAATACTTTTGCTAAGGTTGCTTAGTAAGGTTTCTTTACTGAGTGCCAGGCCCTCTGGGTACTGGAATATCCTGCCCTCAGAGTAGCTAAGCTCTAATGGGGCTTCAGAACTGATAAGGTACATTCTCTATAGAGGTTCTTCTCCAGGCTGGGCACCCTTGGCCCCTGATTGTGTGTTTCTCCTAAGACTTTATTATAAGAAGTTGTATATACAATAGTAAAGCTAAAGAACTTATTTAGTAAACATCCATATATCCACCAGCCTTCATATTTTGTCATATTTGATCTTGTATCTGTCTATTCCTCTATGCATCCATTCACCAGTTTCACATGCTAGACCAAGGTATTCTTGAGCCCATCAAAGCCTTTGATAGCCTAAAAAAATTAAGCCAACTCACCTTTGCATCTCTGCATACAGAAGCACCCTTTCTTCATCGGTTCAAGCTCAGCCCGGAGCTCATTAACAAATGGCACTGTGCACAGATCTTGCCTATAGTAGTCTGAGGTCTAGAAACAGACTTCTACTACCAACTTCAGCCCAGGGTCTCTCAGTCACTGAGAGCTCACACTTACCAGTAATATAAGTCTCAGAGAGCCAGACGCATGTGGTTTGCCTTGTGCTGGTAAGAGAATTGCCCTCTCTGGGCAAATCTCTGACTCCTGTTCCATACTGATGAGAAATCCAAGATGATGTCTGTTAAGATGTACAACCTGCCAGAACCTACATCCCTGGCCTTCCTGGCAGACGTGTGCCACATCTGGCCATTCCCTCCACGAGTCATAACACCCCTATGTTTTGAACAGGCTTCTCTGGGAGTCCAGTATTCCTGATAGCCCTGGGAAATTTCATAGGTCCCAAACACCAACCAGGTTGACACTTTAAACCAGTTCAGCCATATGTCCTTGGTACCTAGTGGTCAACACTTGGGGTAGGAGGGGTTCAGAAAGTCAATAGGAAGCCAAGGAAGGTGGAGATGAGAACCTAACACCTGGGTACTCGATAATTCCAAGGACTTTGGCCTGGGAAGTCCTCTCCAAAAAGCAGGTGTGGGGCTATGCCAGACCACACAGCTGGCCTAGTCTCAGGCCCAAGACTTCTGCCCAAGGACAAGGATACCCATAAATAAAGCCAGACCATCTCAACGTCATTTCTTATTTTCCACAATGCTACTGCTCAGCCTAACCCTTAGCTTGATCCTCCTTGGCTCCTCCTGGGGTAAGTGGGCTGGGACTGACCTTGACTGAACCTAGCACAACTTAGCTCCCAGATCCTGTTCAGGGGCCCAGACAAGGAGCCAGCCTGGCTAGAAGGGAACAGACAGTGTAAGCAAAGGAAGGAACCTTCAGGGCTGGGAGTAAGGGAAGAACCAGGAACCAGTCTCACAAATGAGATGGGAGCTGAGAAGGCTCAAGAAAACATTCAAGACTAACAAAACTTTCTAGCTGCATGGTAGACTGCTCAAGCCTAGAAAAATAGAAGGTAAGGAGATGATACCAGGAATTAGAGAAAAGTGGCCTAAAGAACATTTGGACCAGGTTGATAGATGTGATAACATGCTCAAGACATGAAGGATGGTGGGATGGGGTAACCAAGATAGCTTTGAATACCCAAAAGGCTCTCAGGGGAAGGACTAGTGAGTAACCCTCTTGATTTGAACCCCAACAAATACATAGCTTGGGGGTACCTTGAGAAAGACGATAGGGAGAGGTAGGCCGGGATTGTATCCTCACCAGCCAGCCCTTTGTTCAGGCTGTGGTGTTCCCACCATCTCACCTTCACTGAGCTACAACCAGAGGATTGTCAACGGGGAGAATGCAGTGCCCGGCTCCTGGCCTTGGCAAGTGTCTCTGCAGGTACACACCCTAGCGGTGGGTTGGGGTCCTAGGTGCTTTAGGCCTATGGGTAACTTAAGCCCACTCATGAATCTGACGTTTGACCCTAGGATAGCACCGGCTTCCACTTCTGTGGTGGTTCTCTCATCGGCCAGAACTGGGTGGTCACAGCTGCCCACTGCCAAGTCACGTGAGTGTATTCCACTTGCCCTGCCCAATCTATCTCTTCCCACTTCCCCTCCCTTGGATGCCCCCTCTGAAGCCACTTAGCAGCTACCCATTCTCATCATCCTTGCAGGCCCGGACGCCACTTTGTCATTTTGGGGGAATATGACCGATCTTCCAATGCTGAACCTGTGCAGGTACTCTCCATCTCGAAGGTAAGTGCTGGCTGCAAGTGTAGAAAGGGAAAATGGGCTGCGGGTGTTTGGACTTATCTGCCTGAGTACTGAGGTTGGTGCCTGTTCCCACTCCAATTTTACGTGGCTCTTGACTGGCTCCACAGGCCATCACACACCCTGGCTGGAACTCCAACACTATGAACAATGACCTGACTCTCCTGAAGCTTGCTTCACCAGCCCGGTACACAACACAGGTCTCACCAGTCTGCCTGGCTTCCTCAAATGAGGCACTACCTGCAGGCCTCACATGCGTCACCACTGGCTGGGGCCGAATCAGTGGTGTGGGTAAGAACTTGGGTGAGGGGACACCAGAAGATCACCCTGGGCCAGCCTGACCACCTCTCCTTTCCCCACAGGAAATGTGACACCAGCACGTCTGCAGCAAGTAGTTCTACCCCTGGTCACTGTGAATCAGTGTCGGCAGTATTGGGGTTCACGCATTACTGATTCCATGATATGTGCGGGTGGCGCAGGTGCCTCCTCATGTCAGGTAAGCACCCTGTCCTCTGCACCGTCCGGTGGTACACTTCCCCAAACTGCCATGCTGACTTCTCTTTTCTTCCCTTTCAGGGTGACTCAGGAGGCCCTCTTGTCTGCCAGAAGGGAAATAGCTGGGTGCTTATTGGTGTTGTTTCCTGGGGCACTACGAACTGCAATGTACAAGCACCAGCCATGTACACTCGGGTCAGCAAGTTCAACACCTGGATCAACCAAGTCATGGCCTACAACTAAACTGTCCACAGATCCTTTCCCCATCTTAATCCAATAAAGACACCAGCCTCAGTTTCTCCTGTGTACCCTCATCTTTCATACTAGCTTGGTGGAGAGGCTCTTGAGGGTTCTACCCCTGACTTGGACTTTGTCTTCTAGTATAGCACCAACTGAGGAGCCTGGATCTTCCTACAACAATCAGCCCAGAGGGTGTTTTTCACTCCTCTTTTTGAACATTCAACTAGTCCCATGACACAGTCAGCATGGTCAGAAAAAAATGGCAGCCTTCCCCGAGGGAGAGCAGCCTGTTTATTGGATACAGAAGATACATTTACAGAGTACACAAAATAAATAACTGCACATTCTCCATCCATAGTCCATGGCATGAAGGCCTAGTGAACCTATCAAAGGCCCAAAACACTAAACTCCTTCTGTCTTATCCTCACAACCAGACCTACTTTGGATAAGAGAGAAAATAAATCCCCAGTGGTTCACATCCCCAGAGATTCCTGGGGAACTGGTAGGTGGAGGAACTCTGAGGCTGTGAGGCTTCAGCTCTCCGCTGCCTCCTATCCAGGGAGAGGGGGTGTGTGAAGAGAGCATATAAAAGGCACAGTTGACTTGGCACAGAGTGGTCTCTTTGGTTTCCCAGTGGAGGTGGCATATGTAGAAAGAGTGCCTCACCCAAAGCTAACTCCTGAGAGGAGCTGAGTGGGGCCAGACTCTTCCTGCTGATAGGCTCTTAATATAGCCAAGGCCCAAGCTAGGCTCTGTCTGGCCCCTTCCTACCCACTGAAAGCAGCTACAGAGGGACGGAGGTTGTATTCTAGCCTAACGTGGTGGTAGGGGAGACCATGACAGCTATAGGGACTGTTGTGGCTCAGTCCTCTGGGAAAGCAGCCCCTGCAACCCTACCTTACCTCCCAGAAGGACTCCCTCTAGCCTGAGAATCAGTGGGGCCAGCCTAGAAAGTTAATGCTATGAAAAGAAACAGGTACAGGGCAAATAGGGCAAGGCCAGCTCTTACAGCAAGGTCAGCACCCAAGGCACCCAGGGTTCAGAGGCAGGTAACACAGTACGGCTAAGTTCCAGGGTGAGGTTTGGAGAAACTGAGCAGAAGGGGAGTTGAGCAGCCCAGGACTCTCCCCCAGTTCAGCAACTCTCTTATCTTTCCTCTTCCGTTTGGAGGGCTGTGGGTTTGTAAGGTTGTACATCAGTCACCACCCACTCCCCTGGCCACCTATACCCAGATCAGACACGAGGTGGCGCAATGGAGCTATAAAGGAGGCTCTGGCAGCTCCGGAAGGGAGGCAGCAAAGGGCAATAGACCGAACAAAGGTTGATGACAAAGTTCCGAGGTTCCGAGGTTCCGAGAACCTTTTTCAGGCATATCCATCCCCCAGGTAGCAGCAGCGGAGCGCCCTTTAACCCCTTGCTGTTGGGAAGGAGGCAGCTGGGGAGTGAAATGGGCATCCAAGTGGGAGAGACAGACAACAGTGGGCTCTGCGAAGGCACTGAGGGTGACAGACAGGATCCCTCTCATAGAGAGGTTGGAGCCTGAGATTAAGGTCCATGCCACAGTCTCTACAGCCAGAGGTCCTGGCAAGTCTGGGGGAAACAGAGTTGCTTGAATCGAACTGTAGCTAAGGGACTAATGAGGCAATTTAGCTATGGCACAAGCCAGACCTCCCACTGGAGCATAATCTTAAAGATTAGCATGGCAGAGAATGTGGGAGCCAGACCAATCAATGCTTTGTGGAGGAAAGGGGGTTATATAAGTAGTGGGTTAATAGTCCTGAGCCATAGGACCCTTTCTACCCAACACAGTAGTGCCCCTCCCACCTGGGTCCAAGAAAGTGGCAAAAATTAAGGAGATCAGTGGGGACTCAGTCCTGCACCTTTTTCCAACTCAAATACAGCAGCTGCCTACCAGGTTCCCAGTTCAAGTGGCCCTGAGCCACCATTCCATCATAACTGGTCCAGGCCCATGATCGGAGGAGGTAGGGGCTACTAAAGGTATAGAAAGGAGCTGGGTGCAGACATGCTCTGCATACTGCTGGGCATGAGGTCTAGCTATAGAGAAGGTATTAGGCCCAGGTGACATGGCAGAAAGTGTCCAGAATGAGGCAATACTGTATCCATGTCATAGCTGGTGGCTCAGCCATTATACTGCTGTTGATAGCGCAGGTTAAGCTCCCGCAGTTCGCGCTCCCGAACACGGCGTGACTTGTTGGAACGTGTGGAGCGGCTGGAACGTGTAGACTGGGAAGATTTGGTGCTCTGGCAACGAGAGGAAGCACGCTTGAGAAGATTCTGGGAGATGGATCGGTGCAGATTCTTCATGGATGAAGAGGCTGCCATGCTTACTACCCATGGGTGTCTTAGGGCCTGCAGTGCAGTCATCCGGGCTCCAGGGTCCACTGTCAGCAGGCGGTCAATGAAGTCCTTGGCCAGATTAGATACACTAGGCCAGGGCTATAAACCAAGGATAAGCATTAGTGTGAGAGGACCCAATATTGCCCTCCCATCTGGATGATGGATGCCCATACCACAGAATTAGGCTCCACCCGGCATCTGTGCAGTCTAGAGAACAGCACTTCTCCTCTCATGCAGCACACTGAAACCTCTTTCCCTACCTTTCAATGCTGACTCAGGCTACTGAGCAGGTGATGCTTGATGCTTGGTGAGGAGTCTGGCAAGGAAGAAAGGACCTGTCTATCCTTGGAAGGAAATGTAAGTGTTTGGTACCACCCAAAGCCTGGCTAAAGAGGATGGCCCCCTCACCAGACCCCTAACCTATCCTAGGGACTACTTTGTTTTTTGAAACGGTCTCTTTGTATAGCCCTACCTGGTCTAGAACTCAATATGTAGACCAGGCTAGCCTATAACTTAGAGATCTACCCACCTGCCCCTTTTTCTTGAGTGCTGAGATAAAAGGCATGCACCACCATACCTGGATAGGAGATATTTTTTTTAACATTCATGTGTGTGTACCTGAGTGCATGTGTATGTACCACATATACACAGGTGTCACCCAATGGAGGACAGATAGAACTGGAATTACTGGCAGCTGTGAGCTCTAACGTGAATACTGGGAACTGAACCTAGGTACTTTGTGAGAATAGTTCTTAACTGCTCATAGATTTTTAGAGAATGATCCAAATTTTCTCACCATGTCTAAGCTCCAACAACCATTGTCTGTACCAGGCCAAGCAGAGAGGAACGTTTCAGCCTTACTGCTAGGTTCTTAGACTTCCTATTCACAGCTCACCATTATTGGGGAGTTGGACTACAGATTGTAAGTCATTATAATAAATTCCCTTGGGCTGGAGAGATGGCTCAGTGGTTAAGAGCACCAATTGCTCTTCCAGAGGTCCTCAGTTCAATTCCCAGCAGCCACGTGGTGGCTCACAACCATCTGTAATGGGATCTGGTGTGTCTGAAGACAGCTACAATGTACTCATATACATAAATAAATTAAAAAATAAATTCCCTCAATATAGAGAAACATTTCATAAGTTCTGTGACTTTAGAGAACCCTAAGACAGGTAGGGACTTCTGGGGCCAGATAGATAACAACTCTTTTTAGAGGCTCTATGTCTTGAGCCACATAAGCTCCAGTGATTAGCCAAGTGGTACAACATTTAGGAGACAGAGGCAGATGTCTGTGTGTTTGAGGCCAGTGTGGTCTGTGTAAGACTCTCTCAAAACAAACAAACAATTCCTATAAGTACCATATCTAAGCGAAGCCTCCTTTTAGTACATTCTGCCCCTACAGAGCTCTACTGAAAGCCTATTCTGCTTCAAGTAAGCAATGCTGTCTTGTCTTAGATACTTACCAAGCAGCTGTCAACCCCTGGTCTAAGCCTCCCTAGCTTGTCTTTACCTGGCTGAACTTAAATTCTTAGGGTAAAGGGCATTTCCTTAGATGACTCCCCAGCCCTCTAATGCTTACAGTACTGAGCCTTAGTGCTTGGTACAGTACATGTAGGAGGTACTCAATAGGTATAGGTAAAGTGAGTTAAGGACCAGTGGATGCTGTCTAATAGAACTCAGCCTAGTGGAGCTAAGTGTTGTGGATCTTTAAGATGCCTTACTGGAGGACAGGTTCTGGGGCCTTGAATCTCTTAAGAGACCTTCTAGAAAGGGCTCCGATACTTAGAATAGGCAACTAGATGATTCCCTATTCTGCTATCTAGATTCTATGTTGCCAGGGGTACCACTGCTCTCTTTACTGGTAGGTCTGTCCATGGCACCCTTCACCTTGGGGAGCCTCTAAAATGTTCTCCAGGGTGTTCAGGCACATATTGTAAGAGTCTACACTCCAGGGAGCAATGTGGCCATTTAACAAATGCACACACCTGCTGATTCCCATAACCTCTTGCTAGACAAGAGATCACTCCCTTGCAGACTTCTGACAGAAGTGATGGGGAGAGAAGTCTCATCTGGACTAAGGAAGGGGGTGGGGATCTTGTCTTTTTGTCACTGTCTTCTCCTACATTTTAGAAAGAAAATCTTAGATTTTACTGAGCTTAGTTAGAACAAGGATTGGGTAAGTAACAGGGCCACAATCACCATTAGGTCAGCATCTAGTGATTCAAGCATTCAGGAGGAGGAAAAAGTCAAGGCTGAGGACCTGTAGGCACAGTGGTCTAGAGAAGCCTTGCTGAAGGAGAGCAGTGTGCTAAGAGTCGCCCTCCTATCAGACCAGCAGGTCCTGCGACCTGTGGGTGTGTGTAGCTTAGGTTCCAGTGTTGAGACTGAGGAGGATGAATGGATGACTGCCAGAAAAGCTTTTGGTTCACAAAGAAAGAAGGATCTATGCAGGACTGGAGTGATGGCTAAGAGATGGTTAAGAGGACCTGGGTTCGATGCCTAGCACGCACATGGCAGCTCACAATCATCTGTGACTCAAGTTCCAGGTGGTCTGACACCCTTTCCTGGCTTCTGTGGGCATGCACATCCTGGACAGACATATAGGCAAGAAATATCCATTTACAAAAAAATAATTTTTTAAAAGAAAGCCCATGGATTGCTGCTGGTGCCACCTGAGCACAACCTCTACTTCTCACTTACAAGATGGAAGCTGCAGGCCTATCAGAGTGTCTGATGAACATGGCAAGCCCAGTGCTGACTGAACAGACTGGATCAGAATACCCGTGTTGTGCTGCCCTACTGGGCCTCTATGGTAACTAAAAAACATACTGCTGTCCAGCCAGGCTTCTTGGGAGTACAGCTCCAAGGCAGACCAGGGGACTCCAAACATCCTAAGTCAGGCATTTTGATACACATTAGAGCCCAGTGCTTCAGCCGAGTGTGGTGTTGCACACCTTCAATCCTAACATCAAGGAGGCAGAGGCAAGTGAGTATCTTTTGAGGTCAGCCCACTCTACAGAGTTTCAGAACAGCCAGGACCATTCAAAGAAATCTTGTCTTGAAAAGTCAACAATAATAATGATAACGATAACAAAAGATTACAATACTTGGTAGGTGGAAGCAGGAAGATCAAGAGTTCAAAGCTGTCCTGTGCTTCATAGACAATTTGAAGCTAGTTTAGGCCTCTTGAGACTCTAGCTCAAACACCAAACAAAAGAGTAGCAATTTCTCTGCAGAAGGTGGGACAGTAGTAAAGCTGGATTCACAGCTAGGAATCTGAACATGGGTGCACTGGGTGCTTCCTCACTTCAGATACTTATTCAGTTAAATCATGGACTCCTCCAGCTTGAAACCTGTCTGATACAGTCTTAGACAGGCCTCTCACCAGACCGCACAGTGAGTGTAAACATCTCCATCTCTAGAGCAGGCAGGGGAGAGCACCAGGCACAGACCCCTGCTGCTTGTCAGACAGTCAGCCTGTTAGTGCTAAACCAAGCCAGATTGATCCACCCTTCCTACTCCCCTAGACTCTCGCCTTACCAATTACTGTGTTCGTGCCACTGTGTACAGAATGCCAATGAACTCATTTATCTGAGGGCCAGCACAGCTCTCTGGAAGGCCCCCAGTGCTCCCCATCTTTGAAGAGCTGGAAGCAAGCTATGCTGGTAGTGCTTCCCAAGTCAATGTGACTCAAGCCATATCTTGGTGTGTTGGAAAAAATTGCAGTTAGAAGTCAAGCAAGCTGAATACAGGGAGGTGGTTTGCATCCAGCTTGCAGACAGTGGAGAAGGGGTTTGGGCTGACCGCAGCTGAGTAGCCTCCCACATAGCTCAGAAATGTAAGGCCTCCCACACCCTCCACAGTTCCACTTCTGGCCTCAAGTCCAATCCAGCACCTGGCCATAAAGTGCTCAGTACCTACAGCCCATTCCATCTGCTTCTCTGGAGACTGAGTATGTCTACCAGGCTATGACTGACTGGTCAGGAGGCATTTTGGACACGAGAAAAAGAAAAATGATTAAACAAGCTATGTGCTTCAGTTTCCAAAGTTTTAACTGCTTTCTCTGGCTGAAGGACATAACTCTGACTTCAGTATATAATTCTTGGAATCAGACAGGGCATTCATGGGCCTCAGGTGGCTGGCAGATAGGACAAGTCCCAAGTAACAGTTGGTTAGTCTCCCAGAGGTTTCTAACTGAATCTGGAATGAAACACAGGACAGGGTGAGGGCTGGCAGGAAATGTTAAGAGGTCAGTTAGCTCTGCCTGTAGACATTTAAGAGATTAGAAGCCAGCGTCAATACATATGCTACTAATCCATACTTGGTGAATCTCTGGACATCTGCATGGGTGGGGCTGGCCCTGGGCTGAGACTAAGGGAGGAAGGGAATCACCTTCACTCTAAGTCTGACCATCAAGCTGGCTGGCTTTTCCCCTAGTACACAGGCCCCCAGAAACCTTGTTCCCTGGCAGAGAGGACAACTGCTAGGAGTGGAGAGGGACCACTCCCTCTTCATCCCCTACTTTTCTCCTGGGCCAAAGCCATTCCTCCGTGGACTCCAATTATGTTTAGAGGAAAAGGTACCAATATAGAAAGGCATTCTGTTCCAGATCGGAGGACTTGTTTCCTTTTTCTCCCTGTCCTTTCTACTTGATTGGGAGGAGATGGCAAGAACAGTTCTCAAGGCTACTATATAGTCTCCCTTCAAGCCTGAAAGTAAGTCCTGAAAGGGAATGAGGAATGAGGCATCTGATCAGCCCTGGCTGCATAGGGTTAAGGAAGCTGCTTCCTTCTGGCAGCAAACCCTGCTCATCTGCTACCTCAGACCTCCTCTGGCAGCAGGCTGACCACTCTCAAGTAAGGCTAGAAGAGAAAAACTGACCCACGTCTCTTCTAGATAACATTGACAGATAAAAGCATCAGGCTATAAGCCAGATGACCAATTCCACTTCTGCGTATGACCTAAGAGAACTCATAGCTTCCTCACTTTCAACATGGAAAGACTAAATAAATCATAATTCTAAGTCTCTCATAATTTTAACTTCTTGACTACATGCAAGGCATGGAGCATAGAATGTAATATTCTAGCTGACCTGACCCCTGAAGTTCCTTACACAGCTCATGACTTTGGGTTAAGATAGTCCCTCTGTAGAGCAGCCAGGGGGAGGAAGGAAAAACCTGGGCTTGCTACCATGACTCAGTTCTTCCTTTAGCTTTGTCTCAAATGTATTTTTATATTTTCAAACCCAGTATTCCCACCCTCAAAGGCCTCCTTTCTGTACTTACGTGGGCCTGAATGAAAGCAGAGAGAAAAGGGCACAGAAGAAATTCTGGGAAATAGAGCTTTGGATTTACTCAGGAGAGCAGAACTCTCATTGTAACAGTAAGGACAACACACTCAGAAGCTATATATATATCAAATATATAGCAACTGGACACTGGTAGACCCAGCAAAGCCTCTGACCCTCCCTCATTAAGATTCCTCAGTGATAAGAGAAGGATTGAGGAACACAGAAGAGGATTTGGAAAGACAGTCTGAAGACAGAAAAAGCGAGAACAGAGGATTTTAAGGAGTTTGTTTGTTGAGCCAAGGTCTCATAAATCAGTCTCAGGTTTGTGAGTGTTGGGATTCTAAGAGTGGATGGACCATCATGCCCTGATGGTCTTTGCTTTTGTTTTGAGACATGGCTCTTTATGTGTTTCCCAAGTCTACCTCAAACCCCCTAAGCTCAAGTGACCCCACCACTTGGCCATCTTCAACCAGATTCAGCAGAAAATAGAGTGTTGGTGTTTTGTTTCTGTAGTGCTTCAAGCATACCAGGCAAGTGGTATGCCTCCAGTTCTGAAGTTTGCATTTTATCTTAATTCAGCAGTTCTCAATTTGTGTCCAGAGGTTCTCAACCTGTGGGTCAAACCCATGTGTGTGTGGGGGGGTCACATATCAGATATTGTAAATATCAGAAATTTACAGTGTGATTTATAACCATAGCGAGATTAGTTATAAAGTAGCAATGAAATAATTTTATGGTTGGGGGTCACCACAACATGAGGAACTTTACTAAAGGTTCAAAACATTAAGAATCACAGTCCTGGGGCTGGAGAGATGGCTCAGTGGTTAAGAACACTGACTGCATTTCCAGAGGTCTGAGTTCAGTTCCCAACAACCACATGGTGGCTCACCACCATCTGTAATGAGATCCAATGCCCTCTTCTTGTGTGTCTGAAGAAAGTGACAATGTACTTGCATTACAAAATAAATAAATAATTTTTTTTTTTAAATTGCAGCACTGTGAACCACTGTGTTAGCTAAAATGTTAAGAAACAATAGGAGTTTTAAAAAGACAGATCTCAGCTACCCAGATGACTGACCCCAGGAGTTTGGACTAGCCTGGCAACATAAAGGCCAATGTCTCAAGACTTATTTCTAAAAACTAAGTTGAATTAAATAGGGGTAAAGGGGTGATACAATGCTTGCTTATACAAGGCCTAGAATTCAATTCTGAGCATTAAAATAGAGTGGGCAAGAAAGGGGGAAAGAGAGAGTGAGGGAAGAAGAGATTGACTCATGAGAATAAAACGCAATCTTGTGCCCTCACATACTCCTTCTCAGAGTTCATGAGGCGCAGAGAAATAGGAAAGAAGAGAGACAGAAGAGGGCATAACCTAAGTGCCCAGAAGGATGGCAACCTATGCCAGCTGACCAAGCACTGCCTATTTTAACAATGTCCTGAAGCAACCCCGGAGGGTTCTGGATAAAGATGAATGCTATAAAATTATTATTAAATTTTTTTTTTTTTTAGTTTCACTTAAGGGTTCTGCCAAAGCCAATAAGCATTCAGAGCCTGAGCTAGCCTTCTCCCTTATTTCTTTAAACAATTTCTTCCCATCTAAAACTTTTAGATGGACCCTACACTGACTGAAACTCACTATGTAGCTAAGGATGACCTTGAACTCCTGATCCTCCTGCTTCCACTTCTCGAGGTAAACACAATCCCTGATGTATGCAATGCTCAGGATCAAACCTAGGGCCTCAGGTATGCTAGGAAAGCACTTTACCAACTGGGATACATTCCCAGTCCCCCATTTTAACTTTGAAGTGGTATGGAGCCCACTAGCTATTAGAAATTCCCTCACAGATGTGGTCCCTGTCTTCAGGTCTATATCCCTAGAGCCCTAGGCATAGCAGCCTTTATAGTTAGGTCCAGTACTTGGTCAACACTGAATAGAAGGATAAGTTAAGGAACGAAGGTAACTCAGCTTTCTGCTCAAGGGATGTGGACCACATTGGACCAGAGCTCCATCTGGTGTACCATTCATATACTGGGACACAGAGAAAACAAGGCATTCCAGGCAGATAGAAAAGTGGCCCTGTGAGATGGAGAAACTGAGTGGGGAAGGTTAGTATGCACAGGTATGGTTAGTAGGGGACAGATGGACCAGGTAGGTCATGGAACCATCCATTCAATAGACAACTGACATCTTAGTTGAGGCAGAGGGAGAGTGTGAGACCATGCAGTCTTGATCTCAAGAAGTCAGAATGCGGGAGAGATGACAGCCTGGCAGCTCCCACAATTAGGGATCCTAGAAAAACTATCCAGGTGACGTCAGAGTGTAAAGAGGAGGAGGGACCCACTTGTGCACAGGGAATGACTTTGAACACAACTATACTGTTCCCTTTTGTTGGAGGGCCTCTAAGGGCTGAAAGTGGAAAATGGCAGAGAGGGAACGTAAGTCTGGCCAAGGCTGGCAGGCTGTTGGAAGTGTTTGGAACAATGTCTTTCCACAGGAAGGGCTAAATGCAGCTGTGTTAGGAATGGCAGCTGCTTCTAGCACCACAGGGAAGATACAGCTCTCTGGGGAATGTGTAACCAGGGTAGCAGCAACAGAAGAATGCCTAAAGGACTAGAGTTTGGGAGCCTGAAGCCTATGAGATAACACATTATGGGGTTCTGCTCTTCTTCCTTTGGAGCCAGCCTCCTGTCCCATCACAGAAAGAACAGCCCCTATCTCCCTAAAAGAGGATTCTAACCAAGGATAGGTCTCCAACCCCTGAGAATCCACTGCTCATACTCAATGGCCCAAACAAGGGCACCTTTCAGTGACACGTTGCTAGGTGTTAAGAAAGGCCTGTCTGAGGGTAACATGGTTTGTTTATGTCTAGTACATGTATGGTGCCCAAAACTGAGGTATAGTCCAATGTGGTCCAGATCACTTGGAAGAGAATACTAAGTCACATTCATCTCTTCATTTCTCCTGCCATCCCAAGCTCTTCAAGTCCTGGTGTATCTGCTTGTAATGGCAGCTAGAGATTTGGAAAAACCATCATATAACCATGAGTGCAAGAAGGAGGAGCAAGGAAGAAAGAGTGAGGTGAGGGGATGTCCAGCCAACTCTGACTTTGGGAACTCATCTTCCTACAAGGTGATCAGAGCAGAATGGTTCTTCTAGTCCAACTCACTGCTCCTCAATAACCCTTGGCCCCAGGTGGATAGCCCACTGGCCTACAGCCTAGAGGCCCATCTCTGGAAGGCTACCTCCTACCAGCCCCTATTTCCCAGGCAGAAGCAGAGTGGATTTTTTTCTCCCACCAGCTCTGCCACCCGCTCAGAGGCACTTATTCTCCTGAATAAGGCTTTATAGTGAGCCTCTGCCCAAGCCCACCTATTTCTGGTACAGTCACCCAAGCTCATCCTTGGCTCAGAATGCCCAAGTGGAGGAGGATGGCAATTCAGGTTTCTAAATTCAAAAGACAGCAGAGCCGCGGATGGCACCATCATTCTGCCATCAATCCAAGAGGCTTTTCATACATTCTGCCTCTAGGAATAGAACCCTTGACAAAAGCAATGATATCAGGCCATGACTGTCACATTTCTTGTCAAGTGAAACACCCAACAGTACTTCAGCACGAATCTATGGATGGATGACTCACGTCCTGTGTTCACTCCTTCAAAAACAGCTCCTCCAGCCTCCTAAGGTCTCCTTTAACAGGAAGTTCACCTCTGTGGGTAGCTTTATGTCTCATCTTCTCTCACCCTCATACAAGCCTTCCGTGCCCCTCAGTAACATGTTCCTCTCCACTTCCAAACTGCCTTCTACTCTAGCACCTCTAAACAAGCTCTCTCAGATTTCTCTTTGCAGTATTATCTCACCCTGCATTTCCTCTTCTTCCAATGTCCTGTATTTGTCCTGTGTGAAGAGCAAATTCACTCTTGGCATTCCATGAAACCTTGTATCTGTGCCCTCAGGCAGCTCTGATCTTAGTCTCCTATACATGCAACCACTAAGCCCTCTCCTTCACCTTGCCTGAAAGCAGATGCATGTGGGCCCTTTCCCAAAATATCACCAGTGACCACTCACGCTTCCCTTAGGAGAAACCAGAAGCACATTCCTTCTAGTCATTACAGTACTCCAGTTCAACCCAGCAAAAGTTGAGCTAGGTTAAGACAGGACTGTAGAAGTGAGAAGGAGATGTGTATCCACACACAACATTACAAGGAAGCACTGAAACACATAAGCAACATGCTGAAGCATATGTTGGAAGAGCAGACTATAGTGCCTGAAGCCAATCATAGGTTTTCTGTCTTTTAGCTGTGAAACCATTGGCAAGCTACTGAACCACACTAGTCTCAATTTCACCATGCATAAAATGGATGGAGATTGGAAATGCTAGATATAGCACACCCACTTCAATACCCTGTATCTGGCAGGCTCTCTACAGTGGCAGTGGTCAACATTAATTCTAAAGAAAATCAACCTTTGAATTGGACCTTTTATAGCTGATAAATTTCTAAAGTCAATACCAAGAATAAAAGGTACAATTTGAGCAAAACCTTACTGTGCTGAGTGACTGTAGCAAATGTCTGGGACCTGTGGTATATATACAAGTGGGGTGCAGCCTTGGCCTGGACTTTGGACTGAAGTGTCAAAATGTCATTACTGTGGAACACAACTACCACAGGGCCCAATCAGGTACGTGAGGGATGAAGCTTTCATACTCTTTGGGTTATAGATGATCCAGAAGCCTCTTGATCTGCCCTCCAAGCCAATGCTCCTTCTGCAGAGAGCTAGGATTAGCACCACTTTCCTAACCATGTGATACTAGTACCTAGAATCCATGATCTGTCTCAAACAGGGCCAAGAGGCAAGATGGGGTAATTGTAACACCACCCAATTAATAGGCATCTCCCAGAGCACTTTCTGCTGCATTTGTACTATCTGGAAGCTGGGGATCTCCTCAGCAGCTCAGAGTTCCCAAAACAAGCCCTTAGTCGTTTTCACTTCTGCTCCATTCTCTCATAAATTATATATATATAAACACCACTGTTCTGTTTACCCTGGAGCTCAGTCAGTTGGGTTTCCTTTTCTGAGTCTACCTCCTGCAAGAGCTTTCTGCTCAAGTCCATAAGCCTCCTATCCAGACCACAGAACTTTCTTAGTGCCTCTACAGGATTCTCTGGCTGACCTGTGGCATCCTATACTCTTGTTTAGTACTAGCCCACACAGATATGCAAGAACCAACTTTTTTTTGAATCATAACTATTCCCTTAAAATATACAAAAGAGGGCTGGAGAGTTGGCTCAGTGGTTAAGGGCACTGACTGCTCTTCCAGAGGTCCTGAGTTCAAATCCCAGCAACCACATGGTGGCTCACAACCATCTGTAATGGGATCTGATGCCCTCTTCTGGTGTGGTGTTAGCAGTTATCATCCCTCTCATAAACAGTGCAAAAGTCACCTCCCCAGTGCCGTGACAGAGCTGCATAAAAAAGGAAAGCTTCTGTCCTTAAGTCATTGTCACCTTTGAAATGTATGACCTAGGGACCCTCTTAAAAAAAGAGAAAACCCATCCCTGAGAAAGGATGACTTTAACTAATCACACAACTTCATCTGCAAGCTAACATTGTGTCTGTGTGTGTGGCTGAGGGTGTGGGAGGGTATGAGATCCCGAGCCCTGAAACAAAGTAATTTGAAGCCCTTGGGTGACACTTACAAGAAACATGGTTCTGAGTCAGATGATGGAGGTAAGAGAGGGCCTGGCCCCAAATCCCTGGGAAGAAACCAGGTCACAGAAGACAGCTGCTCACACTCAGAGCTCCTTCCCTTCTGTGTAGGTTGCAAAAACAGCAGAAATGGCAGGTGACAGTGGGGATACACATCTGTAATCCCAGAATTTGGGAGGTTCAAGGTCATCCTTGACTAACTACATAGAGCTTCAGGTCAATCTGGGCTACATGAGATATTCTTAAAAAACAAAGCAAAGGTGCACTGAATTGTACTCAATAGTAACAGTGCTTGCCATTCAAGACTGCTGATCTGTGATTCCCAGAGTCCATATAAAGATGTAAGGGGAGGGGGGGGCTGGAGAGATGGCTCAGCAACGACTGCTCTTCCAGAGGTCCTGAGTTCAATTCCCAGCAACCACATGGTAGCTCACAACTATCTGTAATGGGATCCAACGCCCTCTTCTGGTGTGTCTGAAGACAGCAAGAGTGTACTCATATACATAAAGTAAATAAATATTAAAAAAAAAAAAAAGCAAAGACAACAGCAGCACCCTGGCAGGTGCTGCCTAGAGAGGAGTAACTTGTACCTTTCCCTCTGTCTTGACAGTCCTGTAGGCTTGCAAAACTCAGCTTATGTCCCCCACAAAGTATGGTATAATCATCCATAAGCACACAAATATTTTCAGCTTGCAGCACGTGCAGTTTACTGCAGCCAGCCTCATCTTCCCAGTCAGTACCCTCCTGACAATCAACTAGCAGTGACACTCTTCTCTTCACACTTTCCTTTAGCAACCAGCAATGCTAACATCTGATAACTGTTTTCCAAGCATTAAAGTATCCATGGGCCTAGATCTTCAAACTTGATGGCTTGCTATTTGAATCTGGCACACAGGTTAGCATTTGTTGGCCTTATGCATGCAATGCCATCATTCAAGAAATAGAGGTAGAGTCAGGCATGGTAGCATGTGCCTTTAATCCCTGCACTCAGGAGACAGAGGCAGGAGGATCTCTGTGAGTTTGAGGCCAGCCTAATTTACAATATAAGTCCAGGACAGCCAGAGCTGTTACACAAAGAAACCCTGTCTCAAAAAACAAAAACGAAAGTTGAAGGCTAGCCTTTGTTATTGAGTGTGAGGTTAATCTGAGCTTCATGAGACTGTCTCAAAACAAAACAAAAGTAAATTAACTTTAACATCTTAAGACTAGATCTAGTTTCTCTTTTTAAAAAAAATCGAAAGATTTAAAAAATGTGGATATAAGATTTAAAAAATGTGGATATATAGGGTCCTTACTGTTGTACAGCAGAACTGAATAGAGGCAAGAAACTTCCTGGGTTGGGCATATTAATCCTAGCTTATGTGGTACCCAATGGAACAGATACTCGAGAGGCCCTTAGGTCACATCTACTTCTGAGCTCACTTGCAGTAGCTACTAAACCTAGTCACAGCTTCCCACTGCCAGGGCCTGCATCTCTCTGCCTACTTGAGGGCTCTCATTAACATTCAAGGTAGGCAAGAAACACAAGGTATTTAATGCCCAAAGAAATTCTAAAAATGTTCTATTTGTTAACTATGTTTATGTGTGTGTTTGTGTAGAAGTATGTACACGTCTGTGACACTGACCATGGTGGTAGATCCCTGGGGCTGGAGTTATATAGGTGGTTGTAAGCTAACCAACATGGGATCTGAGGACTGAACCCAGGACCTCTACAAGAGCAATATGAACTCTGAACCATTGAGTGATCTCTCCAACCCTTGACCTGCCAAAAAAAATTCTTAACTCTTAATTATTACACTTAAAAATACACACAACACACACTTGCTCTTCAGTGACACATTTCTTTGACACATTCCACACAACCATTCATAAGCTTAAAAGTAGGATTAAGTACAGTGGCAGTCCACTTGTGTGTGTATGTGTGATTTATAGGTGTACACGTGTTCTTGTGTGTGAGGCCCCAGGGTAATTTTCTTTATTATTTTCCACCCTATTTTTTTGAGACAGGGTCTGTCAGTGAATCTGAACAAGGCAATTTGGCTAGAGGGTTCTCCTGTCACTGCCTCCCCAGTGCTAGGATACACATGCCACTACATCTAACTCTTTTACAGTGAGTTCTGGGGATCTGAACTCAGAACCCTGTGCTTACATGGCAAGCACACAACTGGCTGAGCCACTGCCCTAGCCCCCTTTTTGTTTTGTTTAGAGACAGATCTCACTATATAGCACTGTGATGTATATGCTCAGCCCAGGGAGTGGTACTATTAGAAGGTGTGGCCCTGTTAGAGTTGGTATGTCACTGTGGGTGTGGCTTTAAGACCCTCATCCTAGCTGCCTAGAAGCCAGTATTCTGCTAGCAGCCTTCAGATGAAGATGTAGAACTCTCAGTTCCTCCTGCACCATGACTGCCTGAATGCTGCCATGTCCCCACCTTATTATTGGACTGAACCTTTGAACCTGTAAGCCAGCCCCAATTAAATGCTGTCCTTTTTAAGAGTTGCCTTGGTCATGGTGTCTGTTCACAGCAGAAAAACCCTAACTAAGACAAGCACTAACTGGCCGGACACTTGCTATGTGGCCCAGCTTGGCCAGCCCATCTATTGATGTACTTTATTTCTTTATGGGTCACTCTCCCTTCCTCTAGTTAACAACCTACCACATAAGGATGTTGCTCCCAGGTCTCTACCTCAGGGCTTACATTTAAGAGAATACAAATTGAGACACTTTGCTAGTCTGTCACGCCTATGCTATCTGCCTGGCTCCTAGGAACATGACTCTCAGAGCAAACTCTGACCAGGAGCTTCAGGTTATACCTTAATTCTGAGGGGTCTTCCTAACATCCCCAGAACAAGCACAAAGACAAACTCACCTCCCCCAAATAACTGTATTTGCCCCTGAGGATCTGCCGGTATAAACGAGTGCGGTTGTCATCCTCAAAGGGCATGGTGCCACTAAGCAGGATGTAGGCAATGACACCTAGTGCCCACATATCCACGGAATTGGTATAAGGTTTTCGAACCAGAACCTCAGGAGCAATGTACTCAGGTGTGCCACAAGTGGTCTTCATCAGGCAGTCGTCACCTTTCTTTCGGGCACTGGCCAAGCCAAAGTCAGTGATGATGATCTTGGAGTCAGTGCCTGGGTGGTAGTAAAGGAGATTCTCAGGCTTGAGGTCTCGGTGTGTAATGCCAAGGGCATGCAGATACCGCACACCATCCAGTACCATTTGCAGCACTCTTGTGGCATCCCGTTCAGTGAAAGAACCCTTGGCAATAATCCGGTCAAAGAGCTCACCACCAGTGGCCAACTCCATTACCATATATACACGCTCCTGTGTCTCAAACACTTCTACCAGTTGAATGATGTTGGCGTGGCGCACCCGGCGCAGCACTCGGAGCTCAGACTCACACACCTCCCGCCCTTCTCGGTACTTGGTTTCAATCATCTTGATAGCATATGGCTGTCGGGTTGCCCGATGCTCCACACGTACCACTCGGCTAAAGCTGCCTCGCCCAATTAGGGCCTTTATATCATACTTAGCTGTCACACGTGGGTCAAATTTGGCCCTGTACTTTGCCACCCTGGCCCTGCGTGGTGGTTCTGAGGGAGGCTCTGTGTGGCCAGTAGTGGGAACACCAGGGCAGGGTGGTGCATATTGACTGGTAGCTGGAAACCCAGCTTTGAGGGGGCCAACACTGTCCATCTCTGTGATGAAGTGCTTGTATACATCATTCTTGGTGCCACTGAAGGGCTCCACTTTCTTGACCAGATCCAGCTGCACATCCTTGGGTGGCTCAGGAAGGACCTTGCTTGTCCCACAGCCCATCACTGACACGGGGGCATCCTCTCCAGCGAGGCTGGCAGGACCTGCTCTGTAGGCAGTGCCCCGTCTACACCTATGCAAATAGAAAAGAGGGCAAGTCAGAACAGCCAGGGACACCCCTGAAGAACAGTTGTTATCCCTTTTCCTGCTTTCTTTCTTTTTTAAAAAAGCATTATTTATTTTCTGTATACGAGAACACTGTAGTTGTCTTCAGACATAATGGATGCCATTACAGATGGTTGTGAGCCACCATGTGGTTGCTGGGAATCAAACTCAGGACCCCTGGAAGAGCAGAGCAGTCAGTGATCTTAACCACTGAGCCATCTGTCCAGCCCCCTCCTGTTTTCTTGATAAATACAATCTAATTAAGAATGAAGTAAGATAAGGGTCAGGGAGATGAGTGGGAATGGGGTGCATGATGTAAAACTAACAAAGAATCAATTAAAAACTCACAAACAACAACAAAGAATAAAGTCAGACATGGTGGTGCATATCTGTAATTCTAGCACTCTGGAGGCAGAGACTGGAAGATCATGCAAGTTTGAGGCCAGTTCTGATCCACATAGCAACTTGTAGGCCATCCAAGGCTACATACTGAGACTGTCTGAAAAAACAAACAAAAACTGACCAACAATAACCTATCTGCAAAGGGATGCCTTTCACCTCTCAAGCTGTTATAGTAGGAGATAGGAAGATGGCTCAGCAGTTTAAGAACACTGGCTGCTCTTCCAGAGGACCCAAGTCTGACTTCTAGCACACGTATGGCAGCTAAAAACTGTCTGTAATTCCAGTTCCAGGGGATCTGATGCCTCTTCCAGCCTCCCATGGCCAGGCACACATACATGGTACATAGACATACATGGTACACAGCACGCCCATACACATAAAAATTTCAAGTAAAATAAAAATAAAAACAAAGCCAGATAATGATGACTCATGCCTTTAATCCCAGCACTCAGGAGGCAGAGGCAGGTAGATCTCTGAGTTTGAGGCTAGCCTGGTCTATAGAGCGGGTCCCAGGAGAGCCAGGGCCACACAGAGAAACCTTGCCCAGAAAAACAAACAAAAAATTAAAACAAATAGAAACAAAGATGTTAGAGTACAGAAGCTAGGTACAGTAATAACTTACACCTATGATTTCAAATTTTAGGAGGTTGAGGGAGGAAGATTATCATAAGTTCAAGACCAGGTGAGGCTAGAATAGGTTCTGAGAGGTTACAGAGACCCTGTCTCAAAACAAACAAACAAACAAACAAACAAAAAAAGCCCAGGTCTGATCTCACTAGATCAAATTTCATGTTGTTTTTCAAGCCTAAGAGGGGCAAGAATGTTCACCAGACACCATTGTTGGGTTCTTTTTCCCCCCTCTAGTCTTCCTGGGCCCTTCTAGTTGAAACTTCATATTTCCTAAATGTTAAACATCACTCCTCATTATTCTGGGTCATCTTTCTGACGTAGAGTGTTAAAAACCTCTTCCAGCATCATCACCCACTAGAACTCATAAAACTCCCACAGAATCAACTAAACAGGGCTCATCACGGAGCCTGCACTGGTCTGCACTAAGTCTTCAGCATATATGTTATGGTTGTTAGCTTTGTGTTTCTGTGAGAATCCTCAGAGTGGGAGTGGAAGTATCTCTGACCCTTTTGTCTGCTCTTGGGACCCTTGTTCTTTTCTACCTGTTGCCTTGCCCAGCCCCAATATGAGGATTTGTACTTAGTCTTACTGCATCTTGTTATGCTGTGTTGAGCTGATATCCCTGGGAGGCCTGCTCTTTCCTGAAGGAAAACAGAGGAGAGGATGTAGGAATTGGAAAGGATGAGGGTGGTGTGTGGGCTGGGATGAGTTGAAGTTGAGGGAGAGGAAATCTGTCAGGATGAGGGAATTAAAAAAAAAAAAAAAAAAGGTAAAATGCTTGCGCGCGCGCGCGCACGCGCACACACACACACACACACACACAGAGAAAAGGAAAAACAAAACAAAACAAATCCATCAGATATAAAGAAAGACTTTGATAAGCACAACTCAAGAGTTAAGATTTCATTTAGTATGCCAATATGATACTCAGCAAAATAAAGTTTACCTTTCCTTACATGAAAGGAAACAATTCATCTTCCGGGTTTGGTATTACCAACTGCAAAGGTAAGTCCACATGAACTTACACGATGTGTGTAGTCTTCAAAATTTTAAATTTGTATTACATTTATTTACTTATTTACATATGTGTTTATTTGTGCATGTGTGCATCTGTGTGTGTGGGGAGGTGAGTTGCAGTAATTCTGCAGGAATCAAGTCTCAAGCAACCATGTGGGTTCTGCGAGTTGAACTCAGGTCACTGGACCAGTCCTCCTAATTCAGAACATCATATTTAAATAAAGACACTTAGAAAGTAGATTCCTTCTGATTGAAGGCAAAGATTAAAACTGTGAACCAAAAATTCTGCAGACTTGTCTCTTCCTTCAGGAAAACAAATGTATTGAAACCCAGGAGGAAGACCATTCTTGGGCCAGCATTTCTGAGGCAGAGAACAGGCCTCTGGCCCCTGATCTTCAAGCAATATCTACCACTGACAAGAGGGTGAGAGGACATGCAAACTGCATGAATATCTAGCATGGGCCACTCAGAAGTCACTTCTATCTGGTGAGGAAGAGCAACTCTAGATTTACCAACAATTAGCTATACCTAGCCAAACAAATTTGATGATAAAAACTAAGGTTTAGGAAATGCCCTAAATTTTCCCTTTAAATAAAGTTAGCAATAAGGCACCATGTTTATTTCAATTAGAAGGCTGCTATCAATACTCTAGCAACTCAAATAGAGATTGAAACTGGAAGAGAAGAGGTACCAGCTCTGAAGGCTAGGGGACACATGCAAGATCCTCCAGATGAAGACTGCTCCCCATTCCAATCACATCTGTTTTGTTGTTGTTTCTTGAGACAGGGTCTCACTATGTAGTCCTGACTAGCCTAGAACTCACTATGTAGACAAGGCTAGCTTCAAACCCATAGAAATTCACTGTCTATGCTTTTCATATGCTCAGCTCCAATCATGTCTACTGTATTAGGGTTTTACTACTGTGAAGAGATACCTGACGCTATAGACATGACCAGCCAAGAGAGCTAGGGGGAACTTATCCAAAGCCACTCAAGTAGTAGTGGCCAATCATGGACTCTGGGCTCCCAGTTCTCCTTGCAAAGATCTTTTCATTGGACAGTAAAGGTTTCAGAAGTATATAGGCCTAGCAGAACTTGACTTCATCAGATCAAAGCCTGAACTGTTTCCTTATATCACTAAGGTACTGAGTCAATACACCTCCGCTGAGCCCTTTTCTCAAGAGCCTATGTTCAGAAACCCAAATACCAACTATATAATGCAGCTCAAAGATTTATTTTTCTACAAAAGTCTTGCTATGTCTCCCTAATTGACCTTGAACTCACAATGTAGGCAGGCTGGCTTCTAATTTGCAGTTATCCTGCTAAACACTCGAGTGCTGGGATTGCAGGAATGCGCCCTCAGTCCTGCTGCATAGCTTTACTCTCTACTGCCTCTCATTACAGCACTGTCAGCTCCTTGAGCCTGATTATCAGCAATCAGGGCCACCCTTAGACCTGGCAAAGTGTGAAGCTCAGGAAGCATTCAGTCTGTCAACAATGGTAGACACTTGGTTTCCTATTTGCTGTGAGTCAACAATGAAAGGTTCTAAGTTATTTTTAAGACTTAGAAAGAAGCCACAATGGTGGCTCATCATCCTCAACAACAATGGTCTTAAAGGTTTTATTTGGGTTTTAAAGGTTACTTGAACCTCAAAGTAAGTCTGTCCACAAGCTTCCAGACTTAATTTTATTTATGGGGAAAGCCAGGAGTAAAGAGCTAGCAACAGAAGCCTGGTTTGTGGATCTCTCCCAATGGTAAAAAACAAGCATTTGTCCCTCTCCAATACTACCCACCAACCATTTTTCCCCACAGTAAAGCAAGATAACCTTTAAACTTCTACAGATCCTGAACCAAACTGGGTACAGTGGTACATACCTTTAAACCCAGCACTCAGGAGGCAGAGGCAGACAAATCTCTGAGTTTAAGGACAGCTAGAGCTACAAAGAAATAAATAACCAGAAGACCCTGGGCTGTTTTGGGAGGCAGTGGTCTCAGGAGCAGGTGATGGCTAAACTGTACTTCTCATCATCACCACACAAAACACACACCGAAGACTCTGTCCTTTAGATAGGCTCTTCAACAGGAGCAGCTGCAGACATGGGGAGAACTCTGTCTCTCTACAACTAGGAGACTGACCCAGCAACTCCATTTCTAGAAACAACACTGCAAAACCACTTTCACAAGGGAACACATATCCCTATGAGAAAACTCATGGTACATTCATCAACACAATGAAAAATTAGGGGCCAGAAATACAACTTATACCCAAGTTCTTACCCAGCACAACATAAGTAATTCTTTTTAAGTTGGAGAATTAGAGCATGGGGACTGCTCTATCATTAGCTATCTGTCCTAAAACCACGAGAGCCTGAATTTGGGTCCCCAACAACCATGTGGAAAGCTGGCATTATGAAACAAAAATGTAATGCCAACACGCTGAAGACAGGGGATGCAGGAAGATTCCTGGAGCTCATGGCCTGCAATCCTTACCCACCTGGTTCAGGCTCAGTGAGATCCTGTGTCAGTGAATTAGGCAGAGGGGTTAGAGAGATGACTCGGAGATTTAGGGCACTTGCTTTTGCAGAGAACTTGTTCATTTCCAACACACACGGTGGCTCACAACTACCCCTAACTGGTCCCAGAAAATCTAATGCCCTCTTTTGACGTCCACAGACACATATGTAGACAATCTTACACATAAAGTAAAATTAACAAATTTAAAAATATTTCTGAAGCAAGAGTGAGAGTAACAGAGACAACATCTGACATTTACCTTTGGCCTCCATCTACTTATAGGTGCACACATCTGTGTATGCACCCTCAAACACGTGCACATGCATGCTTACACACAAACATGTACACACATATAAACACACACACACACACACGAAACAAATAAATTTTAAAAACATAACTAGCTTTAACTCTAGCACTCAAGAGGCAGGGGCAAGCAGATCTCTGGGAGTTTGAGGCCAGCTTTGTCTATAGTTAGTTTCAGGACTGTCAAGGCTTCATAGAGAAACAAACAAAAAACTATAAGTAAAAAATGTTCTAAGTAGCTTAGCACATGTCTGTAATCCCAGCACTTGAGAGACTGAGGAAGGACGTACAGCAAGTGTGAAGCCACTCAGAGGCACACGAGATTGCTTCACAGAGGAGAGGCACTAGCGAGATGGCTCAAAAGGTTAAGAGTGCTGGCTCAAACATGCCACTCTGAGTTTACTCACCAGAACCCACATGGGATAAGGAGCCAACACACTCTTACAGGTTGTCCCCTGACCCCCACCATGTACACGTGTGACACGTGGGCACACACTCTAACACAAAGTAAATAAACAAATGTAAGAGAAGAAAAGTTTTTTAAAGCAAAACTTAGAAACAACCCACATAGTCAGCAATGAGAGTATTAATTCCAAACCAGTCAGAGCTACACAATGAGACCCTAAAAAATGAAGCAAAACAAAAACAAAAGGGGGCATAAAAATTAATTAAAATAATTCATACAACAGAATTCTCTCCAGTGATGCAATGGAAAGATACATTACAACCTTTCAGTATAGTGCAGTGGTGGAGAACTTGCCTAATATGTGCCAGCCCAGCCCTCAGTATAACAGGAAGGAGAGCAAAATGATGTAAATCAACATCAATACTATATACCGGGATCGATACCTGTGATGTACTGTAGAATAAACCTAAGTGTGTGCATCTATTATGCCTAATGACTTTTTTTCACTGATTATTTTACTTGTTGAGAGGGTCTTATATAGCCCATGCTGACCTTGAACTTGCTATGTAAAGATGACTTTAAATTCCTGATCCTCCGGCTTCTACTCCAAAGTTCTGAGACCACAGGCCTGCATCTCCATGCCCAGTCCTTTGAGGTGCTAGGGACTGAACTTGGGCTTCATGACTGCTAGGCAAACACTCCATCTGAGCTGTATCTCCAGCTCTTCTCCTTTCTTAGATATGATTTTGTTGTTGTTGTTATACAAGACATTAGATCAAAAGGCTTCACACACTCAAAGAAGGTGGCTCAACACTGAGCTATATCTTGGCCCCATTTTGGTGGTTGTGGTTTTAAAACTTCTTAGCCAGGGAGTGGTGATCCATGCCTTTAATCCCAAAACTAGGGAGGTAGAGGTAGTAGATCTCTTAACTTTGAGGCCAGCATAGTTCAGGCTCTGTAGCTCAAGACAGCCAGGACTACCCAGAGAAACAAACCCTATCTTGAATATACATATATATATATATATATATATATATATATATGGCGTGTGTGTATATATACACAGACCTTTATTCCCAGCACTTTGGAGGTAATGTAGCAAGTTCCAGGCTAGCCAGGATTACTGTCTCAAAAACATTATTATTATTATTATTATTACTATTGTTATTCTGTATATGATGTATATGTAAGTACAGGTACATTCACTATGTCATATCATGTATATAGAGGTTAGAAAACAACCTTTTGCTTTGTTTTGTTTTTGTGTAGTCTTGGCTGTCCTGGAATTCAGTCTGTAGACCAGGCTGGCCTTGATCAAACTCAGAGATTTGCTTGCCTCTGTCTCCCCAGTACTGGGATTAAAGGGGTGTGTGTGTGTGTGTGTGTTCACGAAACCACTGCCTGGCAATTATTTTTATTAATCCCACCCTCAGAAATACAGATCTAGTAATTTTTTCTGAGTTTTCCTTTCTAGCCCACAAATGTTTACCAATTTCCTGCCTTGGAAAAACTCTTAGGACAGTGATAAAAAGAAGATATAGTCTTTGCTTTCAAAGGATTTAAAGTCTGGACATTGCAACATAAAATCCTTTGACCCATTAATTTTCTTTTCAAGACAGGTTCTTACTACACAGCTCTGGCTATGAATGTCTTGGAACTCACTATGTAGACCAGATTGGTCTCGAACTCACAGAGATCCGCCTGCCTCTGCCTCCCAAGTGCTGGGATTAAAGGTGTGCATCACTCTTATGATACCCTGAAAGCCACTTTCAATTTTCAGGCTGAAAAACTGCTGTCAGGCAATCTTCTTACAGCAAAGGAAAACATCACATATGTTTTTACATATGCTGACAATGAAAGACTGTGTCAAGAATTAGTTCAGTGATGACCTAACCAATATGATACTAAGATTTTTGGAAAGTAAAAGGTGTTAGGAAAAGCCTCTTTCCAGCTCTCAGTTTTCAGAATTCCTTACCTCTTTCTAGGGTATTACTTCTCAAATTCTCTACATATACCAAGATATGCACAGAGAATAACAATTCTGTATGATGCCCTAGGCCAATGAAGACAGCTGCTCTCAGCTCTCCTCAAGTTTAAGGATTAATAGTGTCAACTGCTTACAGCACAGTCACATCACCACAGAGCTGGTTAAGCACCAAGAAAGGTCAGAGTTGCCCATAGAACACGCTAATACTAACAAAACCAAATGAAAGGCCAAACCAACTATTTTACCGAGACCCGTCAACATGGGTCGAGTTCGCACCAAGACTGTGAAGAAGGCGGCCTGGGTCATCATGGAGAAGTACTACACATGTCTGGGCAATGACCTCCACACCAACAAGCGCATGTGCAAGGAAATGGCCATTATCCCCAGCAAGACACTTCGGAACAAGATAGCTGGCTATGTCACGCATCTGATGAAGCGCATTCAGAGAGGTCCTGTGAGAGGTATCTCTATCAAGATGCAGGAAGAGGAGAGAAAGAGGAGAGATAACTATGTTCCTGAGGTCTCTGCCCTAGATCAGGAGATCATTGAGGTAGATCCTGACACCAAGGAAATGCTGAAGCTTCTGGACTTTGGCAGTCTCTCTAACCTCCAGGTCACTCAGCCTACAGTTGGGATGAATTTGAAAACGCCACGTGGAGCTGTTTAATCTGTGATGCCATATTTTCAATAAACTTGAAAACAAAACAAACAAACAAACAAAAAAAAAAAAAAAAAAAAAAAAAAAGGCCAAACCAAACTTTCACTCATTCAACTATCACCTTGTGACTGACTCAAGACTTTAGCATCCATTTCAGATTCCACAGGCACTCGGATCTTCAAAGGCATTCTGTTCCAAGTAACAAGAAGATCTGAGATGTGAAACTATACCTCAGTGTCAGAGACAAGCAAGTTTCCTGAAGGCTGCACTTTCTCTGGCTCATCTATTCAACTTAAGTATAGGATTAAAATTAGACTTAGGAAAAAAAAAAAAATCCGAGAGGAAAAAAAAAAAAAATTAGACTTAGAAAACTTGCCAATTCAGCAAATTCATCCACTAGTAAATTAGCATCCCAAAGCCCTTTAGGGGAGTAATCAACAGCATCTATCTGTTAAGAAATGCTGTTTTCAGAGCTCTGATATCTACAAGTAACCTTGAAGAAAACACCAAACACAAGGCATCATCCTACACATAGCTCAATATGAAGAACAATTTTAAAAGACATTTTGCCAGGCAGTAGTGGTATGCACCTTTGATCCCAGCACCCAAGAGACAGAGACAGGCAATCTTTGTGAGTTTGAGGTCAGCCTGGTATACAGAGTGAGTTCTAGGAAAGCCAGAATTACACAAAGAACCCTACCTTAAAAAACCAAAGGGGGAAAATGATGACATTTTCTAGCTGAGAATGGTGGGAAAGGCCCATAATCCAAACTACTCAGGAAGCTGAGGCAGGAAAATCCCAGGACCTGTCTTAGCTACGGAGTGAGTTCAAGACCAGCTTAGGCAACATAGTAAAACCCCATCTCAAAATCAAAAGTGAGAAAGATAGCTGGGATTCTACCTCAGTGGCAAAGTTAGTTCTTGATAGGTCCAATCCTTAGTACTAGAAAAAAACAAAACAAAACAAAAACTTCAACCATGATGTGGCTGGCAAAAGATCTCAGTGGGTAAAAGTACCTGCTACCAAGACTGACAAACTAATTCTATCTAGAACCATTAAGAGAAACAACTCTCAAAAATTATCTCTGACCTACTTATCTATGAACTGGCTTGTACACACACAGAGTGAGAGACAGACAGACAGACAGACAGACAGGGAAGTTTTCTGGGATCAGGGTGTTCCTCAACAGTATATAACTGGCATATATTTAGATCTTTCAAAGTCTTTCCAAGGTATGGGCAACAATCCATTACATGAGTTTATGAGACCAATAGCTTCCGGGGCAATAAACAAATCTTCATCCAAGAAGTACAGTAATGTCATTAGCTTATGCTATCTTATTTTCAAAACAGAGTCTCACTCTATAGCCCAGGCTGGACTGACTGGTGACCTCACTATAGAAGCAGGACTGACCTCAAACTCAGAGCAATCCTCCTGTCTCAGTCCCTTAAATACTGGAACTAAAGGTGTGCACAACCATGCCCTGACTTCGTCATTTATCAAATTTTTCTGAAAAGGGGATACAGCTCAGCTGGTTGAATTCAAAATGCCCAGGGTTAATCACCAAACAGGAGGAGGAAGGAGACTTAAAAACAACCTTAAAAGCACTGGTTTCTATCTCATATCTTGTTTCCTTCTTTGTTTTGCTTGAGATAGGGTCTCACTCTGTCGTCCTGGCTGACTTGATACTTGATATGCAATCTAGGATCATCTCAAATCCATGGCAATCCTGCTCCTGTTTCCCAAATGCTGGAGTTACATCATTTAAGCTACCATACAACTTCCAAAATCAAACTATAAACTGACCATGTAGATAACTGAAAAGGGTTCAGGCCCTGAGTTCAATTTCTATCAACAACAGAAAAGAAATAGTGAAAAAAAAAAATTCCCCAAGACAGCCTCTATAATCAGATTACCCTTTAACTTTTGGACATCTTTCTGCTTCTGTCTCAAGGGTGTGGTGATCACAGGGAAGCATTACCATACCAAGACTTTAGGAATTTTTGTTTTTGAGACAGGGTCTCATATAGTCCAGGTTTGTCCTAAACATGCTATGTAACCTAAACTGGCCTTTACTGATAAGAAGTGTAGGCCACCATATTTAGCTAAGAGAAAAATTCTTGAATATGCATCTTGAAAAATTACTCGGACATGTCGTTGTTTGCTGTGACTATCTCAGATGCTGGCTGTGACAGATGTTTCCTAAGGCTTAATCTGTATCCATACAAAAGTCAGTGTCCCAATAGCTTTAACTAAACACTACTGCTGTGTGAACGCAGGGCAGAGTTTTCCAAGGAAAAGATATAGATGGTAGATTTAAAAGGACACAGGTAAACTTCCTATACTGGTGGGTGAGGGTGGAAATAAAGGAAGTTTCACAGAGAAAGCAGCTATCTGAACCTGGAAGGTGTGAAACCACAGACCTAACAGGAGGCTCACATGCCTCAACAAGTGCCCAGGTGTTCACTGTAGGGCTACACAGGCCACATCCAATTATGAAGAGCTATGAATGCTGCAGGCTCCAAGGCTTAGTTTTTCCCTACAGTGACTAAAGGAGGCAATTTTAACTAGTGATTTTTCTGGTGGGAATTATCCATGCAGCAGCTTCGGAGGACTGAGCGGGGTTCTCCTTGTAAGTATGACAGGTTTGCCTTGCAAGCGACCCAGCTGGACTCTCTGGCCCTTTTTCCAGCCAGTACATGGAAGCGATCGATGACCCCCCGCAGGACCCTGGCGTTCTGTCGCAAGGGAAGGGTGTGGAGTAGTCGCCGCACACAACGTTATAACAACCTGACCCGCGCTGGACGCGGGACGTCTGGGCAGCAGACAGGCAGCTGGCCAAGCCCATCGGGCCTAAAGCGCCAGGAGGTTTCGAGGCCATGCCCGGAGACCGCGGGTAGACACAGCCCGGCCTGCTCCCCAGCCCACAGGCCCCAGTGCACAGGGGTCGAAGGCTCGGAGTCGCGCCAGGCCCTGGCCGCGGCCGAACTCGCCGGCCCCTCACGCCGGTCAGGCCGAAGCCCCGAGCCGGAAGGCCTCACCTCGCGCGGGCGGCGGGCTCTTCGGAGTCTCGGCGGCTCAGCCCACCGTCTCCCAGCCCAGGCCACGGGCGCCGCCGCCATCCTCCCGCGTCAGCGTGGTGGCGTCATTACCGCGCGCGCCTGACGCCAAAACAAACTTGGGCGGCCCCGGGGAGGAAGAGAGGCGGAGCCTCCGGACGCGGACTCGGTGGGCGTCCTCTGAGTGCTGCCAATCGACGTCTTTGGGGCAGCGAAGGGCTCTGCGGGTGGGTCTATTAGCGGCTCATCGGCGGCGGGGAGCAGGTTGTGGGAGGGAAGAGTTCTGGGAAATGTAATGACTGAGAGAAATGGGGGGGGAAATGTCAAAATTCTAGAAATGAAGGGGTTCTTGAAGGGAAAGAGAGTGCGTCACCACGCCCGGGATAATTTGTTTTTAATTTATCGATGCAAAAACATTTAAATGAATCATGAGACAGAAAAAAAAAAAAAAAAAAAAAAAAAAGATTTTTACCAAGCTGGGCATAGTGGCCTTTAATCCCAGCACTCAGGCAGGACTCTTTAAAAAAAAAAAAAAAAAAAAAAAGGAAAAGAAAAGAAATCATTTGCCTATTTTGCTTGTTAAAGCTTTAACAGTATTTTATCTTTCAAAAAAAGTAAAAGTTGTTTCAAAGCCTAGTATGTTGTTAGTACTTTTAGCCTGTAATCGTAGTACTTTGGAAGCAGCAGCAAGACTTTACTTTGAGGCTAACCTGTATACTAAGGCCCTATCTAAATAAACAAATTATCAGTGTGTTCCCACATTCCTGCAATCCTGGCACTCAGGAATCTAAGAGGATATTGCAGTGAGGTCAAAAACAGCCAGGGTAATAGGAGTTCTAGGTTTTCTTGGGATACAGATTAAGACAATGTCTCAAAATAGCAACAATGAAATTTGTTTCCCAAAGGGTAATGGAATTACTAAAAACATGGACTTTAACCTGGCATGTGTGCTTTGGAAAGCAGAGACAGATGGACCTCTGAGTTTAAAGCCAGCATGGTCTGTCTATAGAACAGGATACCCAGGGCTGCTGCACAAGACCTTGCCTAAAAGACAGCATGAGGAGGGGTGATATCACAAGATGGGGGGCTTCGGCTTCTCAGAAGAGACAGGGAAGATGGAAAGGGGGAGGACTTGAGTGACAGATCACTGGGACAAGGGGAAGGACTGATAGGTTGAACTGTGTTGTAAAGTGAATGAATAAATAAATTTAATAACAACAACAACAACAACAAAAAAAGGAGCATTGACTTTGGGGCCAAATCTGGGATTCAATTTCAGCTCTGAGATTTCCACAGTTATATGAATTCTTAGGGAAGATGTCACCCTCAAGCCTTTTGATACATATTTCCTATCCTTCTAATGATTATACACATATTATAACCATAATTTTAACCTCACAATAAAAAATAATATAGAATTTCAAAGTTGATGACACTCGGAAATCTATATGCTTTCATTTGATAAGATATTTGGCAAGTCAATATGGTATCCTATATCCTGGTGCTGGTTTGGGCTCTAGGGAAAAGCACTAGCCTGGCAGGAGAAAGTGTGCTGGTGTGGTGGCAACTGGACCCAGGCTATCTGAACAGTAAACTACACCTTGTCTATAGATCTACAGCTGTAGAACACTGTAGCCATGTGCTTAGACCTAGGCAGCTGTGCCCAAGCACCAGCATCTTGGCTCTCATCCCAGCCCTCTGCTCTAGCTCTGAGATAAAACCCATAAAGCCTTTAAGCCCCTGGCCAGAGAGCAAATTCTTCCCCCACTCATCCTCCCATCCCGGCCCATGGAAGAGTAGGGACTTAGGGAGCAAAACATCAGGGTAAAAGTAGGTCACTATAGGAGGATTGTAATCCCCCCACAATGGCTGGCCAGAGCAGCCATTGCTGCTCTCAGAAGCATGCTGTTCCTGGACATTTAATAGGTCTAGAAAACTATCAGGATCTGAAGCCCCAGCACATCCCTCTCAACCATACGCACAGGCTGAGGGAGGTGTCCCAAGATGACATGCCCTGGAATCATTTTTAGTACAAACTGATGTTGAGTTTAAAAATGCCTGTGTTGAAGTTATAGATTCTTTCATTCCTCATTCTCCACGGTGCACTCTTTATTCTTAGATTGGGAGCTAGAGTCACAAAACGTACCCTTTACCTTTGAGGGGGTCCACATTTGGGAATTGTCACTAGGATGTAGGCAATAATCCAGTGTTATACTGAGACAGGGAAAAGCCCCAGTTCTGCAAATCCAGAGATACTTTTAATTCAGTTCATATTCTGTAACAGAGTACTTCCTATATGAGGTGAGAACTACCAAGAAATAGCTGTTTCTTGTTGACCAAGAAGAATTAGAGAAAATACTCTAACAACAACAACAAAAAAAATGTGAATTGGGCATGGTAGTCCATGACTTTAATCCCAGCACTCAGGAGGCAAATATCTATCTCCAGCAAGATGGTAACCAAGCATTGTGACCTGAGTTCAGTCCCTGAGATCTGTATAGTAGGAGAGAATTGATTCCAGTTAGTTTTCTCCTGACCCCCACATGTGTACCGTGTCACATCCACAAGCATATCTACACAACAATAAATGTATTTTATAAAATGGATAGCTCTTTGCCCCATCTACTTCAAGAATGAAGAGCATTCTCAGCAATCAGAGAGTCGACATTCCAGAAAAAGTTGACATCACTCTGAATGGGCACACAGTCATTGTGAAGGGCCCCAAGGGAACTCTTCAGAGGGACTTCAATCACATCAATGTAGAGCTGAGTCTTCTTGGAAAGAAAAAGAAAAGGCTCCATGTTGACAAATGGTGGGGTAACAGAAAGGAGCTGGCTACTGTCAGAACCATCTGCAGTCATGTTCAGAACATGATCAAGGGTGTCACACTGGGCTTCCGTTACAAGATGAGGTCTGTGTGTGCTTGCTTCCCTACCAACACTGCTATTCAGGTGAATGGGTCTTTGGTTGAAATCCGAAGTTTCTTGGGTGAAAAATACATCCGCAGGGGTTGGATGAGGACAGGTGTTGCTTGTTCTGTCTCTCAAGCCCAGAAGGAGGAATTAATCCTTGAAGGAAATGATATTGAACTTGTTTCCAACTCAGCAGCTCTGATTCAGCAAGCCATGGCAGTTAAAAACAAGATCAGAAAGTATTTGGATGGCATCTATGTGTCTGAGAAGGGAACCATGCAGCAGGCTGACGAGTGAGGCCTCAGTTTCTTAGCTCCAGAAACAAGATCCTGGTCACAAGTACAATTTGGGGACAGTAAAAAACTTATATAGGGCTGGAGATATGGGTCTGTGGTTAAGAGCACTGACTGCTCTGCCAGAGGTCCTGAGTTCAAATCCCAGCAACCACATGGTGGCTCACAGCCATCTGTAATAAGATCTAATGCCCTCTTCTGGTTTGTCTGAAGACAGCTACAGTGTACTTAAATATAATAAATAAATCTTAATATATAAAAAAACAAGACGTATCTATTGAATAAATAAATAAGATATATAAGCCTAGCAAGGTCCTACACAACTTTAGTTTCAGTATTCAGGAAGTAGAAGTGGGCAGATCTTTATGTATTTGAGGCCAGCTTGGTCTATGCAGTGAATTCCAGGACAGCCAGGACTACATAGTGAGACTCCCCCCAAAAAGATACACCTCAAAGAATGGAAACTCTATTGTTCTTATAATAAGTTTCTAGTGGCCAAAGGCAGCAGATTCAGGATTTTGTTTTCCTCTGAAATGTCTCCTTCAGAAATATGTGTTGAACAACTACTGGTTGACAGAAGTGGAGATAAAGGTCTATCTAGTTCAATGAGGGGCTGGGGGATAGAGAGATGGTTCAGAAGAACACTAACTGCTCTTCCAGAGGTTCTGAGTTCAATTCCCAGCCCCTCCATGGTGGCTCACAACCATCTGTAACAGGATCAAATGCCTTCTTCTGGTGTGTCTGAAGGGGTGGGGAAGGGGGCTGGAGAGATGGATCAGAGGTTAAAAGCACTTGTTACTCTTACAGAAACCCAGCATTCATGTGCTAGCTCACAAACTTCCAGAACTACAGTCCCAGAAGAATTGTCATCCTCCTCTGAGCTGTGGGGGCATCAGGTATGTGGTGTTCATAGATGAATTCAGGTAAAAGTCATACATATAAAATAAATGCATCTAAATAAAAATAAAACTTTGAAAAATATCTAGGTCAGTGAACTATGGGGACAAAGGTAAGAATCAGGGTAGAGAGAACAGTGGCTCATGGGAGGATCTGAGCCAGCCATAGTGAGAAGAAACTGAGGGTAATGTCCCTCCTACATACTGGAGTGGAGGTCTCAGACACCTGCCACCTCAGAATCGAAGCAGATTTCATCACACCTGTTCTCTGTTTGTGTGTCTTTCTGTGCATGTATGCAAACAGCCTCCTAGCATGAATATTACATGCCTGGTCTGACAAGCTTCTTCCCAGCTAACAGCCTGTCTTATAAATCCCTCTCCATATCAGCACAGATTTCTGGTGCCACTTTTTTATGACAAATTTTAATTTATTATTTATTTATGAGTATATGTGCACACATATAACAATTCCTGTGTGGATGTCAGAGGATAACCTGGAGTCAGATGTCTCCTACTCTAAGACTTGGTGGCAAATACCTATACTCACTGAATACTGAGCCATCGGATTGTCCTGCTCTCTCTCTCTCTCTCTCTCTGTGTGTGTGTGTGTGTGTGTGTGTGTGTATTGTGTGAATATGTATGGGTGGGAGTGTGTGTGCCAAGGTCAACCTTGGGCATCATTCCCCGAGTGCTATCTACCTGGTTTTTTGAGATAGGCTCTGTTTCTCAGAAGCCTGGATTTACTGATTAGGCTAGTCTGGCTGTGCAGTTGTTTCTGCCTTCCCAGGGCTGGGATTATAAGTGCATGCCACCATTCTGTTTTACATAGGTCCTGGGGGCCAAACTGAGGTCTTCATGCTTGTGTGGCAAGGACTTTACTGAGTGAGCTCCCAGCTATTCTGAACCACCCTACATATGCACTATCACCTCTCAGTTGCTATTTCACTTCTCTGAGACTTCCCATCCTCAAAGAATGGGTAGGCAATGCTGGTTCTGCAGGAAGCAGAGCTGACTTATGCTGGAACTTGTAGGTAAAAGGAAGCAGCTTAACACAAGCATCAGTTTCTCAACTCAGAAAGTAGAGGGAACGAATAACAGAAGCCCATGAGGAGGTCATTACAATGTCTACAAAAGTCTTAATTTTTAAGGCTAGGAATGGCAGCATATGCTTGTAATTCTAGCATCTAGGAAGAAAAGGCAGGCTCATGGTGTTAACCTCTGTTCCTCCCGCCCTACTTCAATGAACAGAGCCTCTGCCCACTCTTCTCACTCTTTCGAACTGTTTCTTCCACAATGTCTCCTTGAATCATATCCTCACTGCAAACTCCAAAGAGCAAACCTGAAGAGAGCAGAAGCCAGAGCACCCCTCTTTATGACCTTAACTTCTATATTTCTGATCCTGTCAGGGGTTTGAGTTTGGACTTAGACAGGAACTTCTGGATGGAATTCTCTTTAGACAGTCCAGACCTCAGAAGACTAAGCACTGAGTCTGAGCATGTATTGAAGGTTGAGGGGATAGTTTAGTAAAGGGGAAAAGCAGGTGACACATCAGGAGGCTGCAAGAAACCCGAGAAAGACCTTGCCTGGCCACCAGGAGAGAGTAGTTGAGGGTAGGAGTCTGAGATAGAGAACTCTCACCCTGGGACCCTGCTGTAGTCCCCTGCCACCACCACTGCATTTCTGCCAGGTTGGGAAAGGCAGAGAAGAGCTGTGCATTCTGGTAGATCTTGGGTCTCTACCAGAGCTCTTGGGACCCAGGATGCTCTTGGGATGTATAGCATAATGGAAAGAAATCTCAAAGCTTCCATCACAAAATGAATGTTTGTAAGGATGATTGAATCCCTTGTGGAGGTCCTGAGGCACACACATTCCATCCTGGGATCAGTTTCTGGGAGTCCCTGCTCTAGCCAAGAGGGCCACAGCCAGGAGAAAGGAACCAGCTTGATGCAAATATAAATACCTTTAATGAAAAGTGTGCACACTTTGCAGAGCTCATATGGCAGCCACTGCATGCAGTGATGGGAGGCAAGGGCACTGTTGGCTGGCCAACCAGACTGTTTAGGCCAGAGGCCCCAGGAGGCAGGCAAGCGCCAGAGCAGCAGCCAGCAACACAGGGGCTGGAGCTGGAGCCAGTGTAGGAGCTGTGGCCCGTAGTGTTTCCTGGTTGGTCTCTGGGCCAGCAATCCGCTCCCGAACACTCACAGGAGCGCCACAGAGGATGTGCAAGTTATCTGGGTGCGGGGCACGGCGAGCTTCTTGCTGCAGTGACTCCCACACTGCAGCAGCCTCCTCTGGGCAGCCTGATAGGACCCGAGAGGCACAGGCATGGAAGTCATTCCAGGATCTGTTACAGAATGGGGTTAGAGGAGTTAGAGCACAAAGATTTGGACTAGGAAGAGATCCAGGGCTCTGAGGTGGGACGGTAGAAGACTGGGTTAATGCCTCCCACCGACCCATTACCTCCCATCTGCTTGTACCTGCAGACAGTCTGTAGCTCGCCTCCTTGGCCCATGCCATCCCCCAGGCGGATGAGACATTCAGCAAAGCCTTGGTATATGGTATCACAGCGGTTTGGACCCTCAGAAGCCACTGCTAAGTGGGGTACAGATTAGGAGTGGGTTGGGAATGGAGAATGGTTAATAGAGTGAGCTAGAGCACATTTGTCAGGACCTTGTTTACCTGATACTGCTCTGGGGATGTGACTCAGCGTGAAAGAGGTGCCCCCAGGGAACTTCAGGATAGCTGGAGATAACTTGTCTTAACTCTCAAGGTAGGATTTGGACTGTGATGTACAGGAAGGTGTCAGATGTGGGAACAGAAAGGGGTTGTTGGGTCTCAAAGCTTAGCTCCTTCTCCAGTTCCTGGAACTCTAGGTCAAAGATAGGGATTCAGGGGTATAGGGTCTGGAAGCATGAGGCCATGGGCAGAAGGCAGTTTTCCTGTAGTCTTCATGAGCTTCACCTGGCACTTTCAGTGCCTCCCTAAAGACAAGTGTGTCTACTGAAGCTGAGCAGGTAGGGTGGGGGGGGGGGATCGAAGCCAGTCACTCTAAGCTCAGAGATCCATGGCCTGAGCTCTACTAGGGGCCACTGGCTCCCTTTGTCAGAAGAGGGGCTACACAATTTAAAGGTTCTTCCCTGTCAATTGAGTTGTTTCCATAGCACTTTCCCTCCTGAAGCCACTGTCACATTTTCCTAGAGCCCTCACTGCTCATCTCTAATTCCTTTACTCCCATACCCTACACCCAGTCTGACTAGGATCTATGAGGTGGTTTGCAGTCTGGGCCCAGGACGCTCACACTCACCGAGTGGCAGTAGCAGCAACAGTGTCAGGGCACAGGGTAGCCGCTCACAGCGGCAGCGCCAGTGGCAGTGGCAGCAGTAGCACATCATCCCTGGCTGTAAGCCTAGTGCAGAAGCTAGAAGCTTGGAGAGATGCCTGTGGACCCAGCCCCCAGAGGAAGGGATTCTGATTGGATGGGAGCTGGAGGCGGAGCATCATCCCAGCTGTCAGTCTCACCTCCAGTATCTAGATAGGAGGAGGAGCAAGGAAGGACCCCAGAGGGCAAAACTGCCTGGAGAGGAAGGCAACTTGATGTTGAGCTGACTCTAGGAGCTTTGCCTGACTTGGACAGGGGAGGTGTGAGTAGGCAGTTTAGCAGATGAGAATAGGTGCCAGGGGACCCCAGGGTGGACTGGTTTAGACAGACTTCCCCAAAGGGAGGAAAGAATAGTTACATCAAAGACAAACTAAAACCACACACACTTTCTTTTATTGCAAAAGCCTTTAATTGAATTTCTCAATGTTTTTCAAAAACAAAAAGATCCAAATTAGAGGTAAAAAGGAATATGGAAAATTCAACTCAAGTGGTGTCACGATCTTGGGGTCATGCTTCAGGCATGGCAGGACCCAAGAAGGCACAATACCTGCCCTGGGCCCAGCTTAACCTTGCTGGTTACCACAATCAGTAGACCACTGCCAGTGTGCCCGGCTGCTTACCTCCCTTCAAACACCAGAGATGAAGGCCTGAGCAGGAAAACAGCAGACATGGCCCTGCCTTGACCTAAACCTGCCAACTGGCCTTTAGTGTCACCCCATCACTGTTTAAATGGCTAAGGGAGGCTAGGGGTCACAAGGCCATGTAACATTAGGCTGAGGCGGCGGGCAGCTTTGACAAGTGAGTTGTGTGGATCAGCCTGCAGGAACTGGAAGAGCTTCTGGCGCACCTGAGCCATGACAGAGCCCATGTGGTCTCGAGTGATGGGATCACTGTGGTCCAAGTGCATCACAGCCTCTTCCAAGTAGCTGGGGATAGGGAAAAGGCAGGCTATAGCTGGATGCCAGCAGAAAGGAGTGCCCCCTGGTGGTACTGAAGCCCAGAGGAATAATGAAAAAGAAACTTTCTAAGCCTCATATGGGAATGGATGAAGAATATAGGTAGAAAAATTAGGGAGTCAGGTAAGAGTGGGTGTCTGCTAGGAACTGTTCTCTATCCCTACCTCTAGGCTCATTTTCTGGTTTTTGACTGCCCCACTCACCTGAGCTTGAGGTCACTTCTAGTTCCAAGGTCAGATGCTAGCTGCTGGATTAGGGAAAGGAGAACAGGCTGGGATAGTGGACAGGGCGGCTGCCCAAACACCTGGGCTGGGTCCACAGTTTCACACACATACAGCACCAGGTTGAGATCAGCAGCAGTCAGTGCCTGGGAGGAGAACAAGAGAGCATGCTGATTTATACCTATTACCAGGATGGAATGCTTTCTTATCTGAGGTGTATAGCCCATAGCCAGAGGAGCAAAGTTGGATTCTAAGAGTTCCAGAAGTGATGTTCAGAAACTCGGATACGGCTGTAAGGCTACTTTAGAAAATCATATTACAAAGTCTTCCTCAGAAAGGCTGGGTTAAGGTAGAGGGGAAGTGGTCTAGCATGAGGGAACAAAGGGACAACAGATTGGAGAGGCAAAAAGAATCAATGGGTCTGACATACAGCCCAAAGACTATTATTGGGGGAAGTGCACCTTGTCAGGACGCATCTTTGTCAAGTGCTGCTCAACTCTTAAGACCTAACACTACTGTACCTGCTGGAAGGCCTGGTTGAGGTGGCCCTGCTGCAGTAACTGCAGGATATGGGCTTGCTGGGCCTGGCAGTCAAGGTGGGCAGAGGGGACAGGTGTGCCAGCAGCGGAGCGCATAGCCTGCATGATGCTGGAAGTGACAGTGGCCTGCTGCTCCTTAAGTGCCACACTCACTTCACCCTTGACAATGCGTTGTACTTGTGCTAAGATTGATTCCTGCAAGCTACAAAGGGAAGTGAGCCAGTGAAGTGAACAGGAAGCCCGTTCTAGCCCTTAACCTACCACCTCACCCAGAGCTCTGCCCACACACCTGCCCACAGCCACATGTAGCTGGTGTTGCACCTCCGCCCGAACACTGCTAGAAACAGTGGCCGCCATCTGCTCAGTGGCACTCTGCAGTGTGCTGACCAGGCCCCGAAGCTGGGCCAGCACAGGCTCTCTAGCTTCTTGTTCACGTGCCTTCCGGCTCTTCATGTGACTCTCCAGCTGCTGCAAATCTAAAGGGTAACAATGGGGATCACAGAAGGGGTAAGAGCAGAGTACAACCACTCCTGCTCCGCCAGGTTTTATGACGACACTCACATTCCTGTGTGCCCAGCCTAAAGCTGTCATTGATTTGCTGGAACATAGCCTGGCAGCTCTTCTCAAAAGCCGGCAGTACCACACTCTGGAAGGCTTCCCGGTACGCAGCCTGCATTGGTCCCTGTAACGTGTCTGCAGCTGCTCGGGCAATGGCATCTGTTAAGTTCTAAAATATAAGGGGAGGGGGTCAAGTTGAAAGCCAGATTCCAGTCTGGCCTGTGTAGCCACACTTTCCCCATCCTGGACCCTACATCACCTTGGACTTGAGCAGCTTAGAAATATTCTCTTTCATGCTGCCTTCCACAGCTGTAAGCTTGGTAGCCACTGAGTTGCTTAGTTGGCCTGCCACAGGCTCCAGACTTCTGGAGACACCTAGGAGAGGCAGGTGGACGGAACCAGGAGTTTGAAAGTGTTCTATACCCACCTGGCCCACTCAAAAGAAGCGTCATGGAAAACTCACATGGAGGAACCGTTTTCTTGATTTCATCCCTGATGCTTCGCTCTAGCCGCCCAGCCACAGCTGAAGACAATGCCTGGGATAGCTGCTGTGTCAGCTGCTCCTGCAGCTGCCCACCCCGTTGCTGCCCCTCAGCCAGTGCCCGCTCCAGCCGCCGTTCTGTGGTGTAGCTAAGGAACAGGTCTACAATAGGACCTACGCCTTTCCTAGGCAAGAATGCTACCACAGCTTACTGCCATGTTGTGTCACTACCCAAGGATACGCTCTTGCTCATGCCTTGTCTCCAGGGCACGTTCTACATGGTCTGTGACAGTACTCTGGAGACCTTCAAGTTGGGCACAGAGACGCTGTAGCAGCTCTTCTTGGTTGTGCCATAGCTCTGCCAGCTCTCTCTGCTGCTGCCAAATTACTGCTGGCCAGTCTTCAGGGGGTTCAACCACCTGCCAGAAGCACTGACAACTTACACATGCCTGTCTTTTCTATTTCCACACATCAAAAATAATAAATAGCTCAAAGTCCCTTCCACCCTCGTGGGATGGGGGGTCCCATGGGTAGAAAGGTACTCCCTCACATACCTGGTGCTCTGTGAGCCGGGATCCCACCGCTGAATCCCTACATAGGCAAAAAAGTATTGCAGGTCACATCAGGCAACTTAGGAGATCACCCCTGACTTGGTCCCAAAATTCTCCTACCCATCATCCTTCTTGCTTTTCCTCTTGAGCTTAGGTGAAGTCCGAGGGGATCCCTTGGTCTTCCAATCCTTGGCAGGTAGCCGTGGAGTAGGAATTTTGCTGCCAAAACCTCCTGAGGCCGAGGCAGGGCTGGCAACCTCATCATCGTGGTCACTGTGGATGGGGAGGAGGGCTAAGTGTTTGCTCCCCTATTAACTGCTCTCCTTCACTAAAGATGCACAGAACAAGACAGTGCTCACCTTTGCTCAGCACTTGTGTCCTGACTGTCATGTTGCTGCAGCAGGTGATAAGGTGGCCTGTGGAAAGCCAGACTTTTGTGCTTTTCCTGGAGGCCATTCCTGGGGCTAAGGAAACACACTGACTCAGTAGTGGATAATCTTAATGTACTCCCCAAACCCTGCCCAGGCATATTTTTCCTCTTCTAAGCTTCTCACCTTTCTGTTAGTGTGCTACAGGTCTCACGAGTAATGTCAGGTGCTGTAGGCCAGACTTGACTGTCAGAGGCTGCAACTTCCTGGGTCAAGGCTGCTTCCAGTAGAGAAGGGGTACTATGCCTATCCCCATCCCCAGGGCCACCATCTAGACTAAGCTGAGACCCAAGCTCAGGGCCTTGCCTGGGCCGAGGAGACAGTAAGTGTAGTGCTGAGGCTGCTGAGGCCATGCTATCTGGCTCAATGAGGCCTTCAGGAACAGAGGAGCCAAAGCCACGAGATAGGGCCTCAGATGCAATTTCAGGGATGTCCTGAGACAGGGCAGTGGATGCTGAGGAGATCACATCAGGAGAACGTGTGCGACTTGGGGAGGCCTGGGGTAGCCCTAATGGCTCTACTTCCTGCAAATCCAAGGATAGTGCAGAGGCAGCAGTAGACACCTGAGAAGGGCCAAAGATAGAGGTTTAAGTAATAAGGGCCAAGGGGCACAAAAATAAGATACTGGTGTCTGTAGTGACGAAACATAAGAGGAATGAGATGCAAGTGGAAGGCAGGGTCACAGTTTACAAGAAGCAGGGATAGGAGGCCGATAAAATGCCCTCCAGGGAACATGAAAGGCTGCTCTAACCTTTGAGGAAATGTGACACTTCCAAGGCTAAGCAGGGTCAGGAAAAATATGTAGAAATAGAGCGCTCCAGTCTTTCCCATTGCCCTATACCAGTTGCTACCCAGTAATTTATACTCATTCATATCCCCCTCCCCCACCACACACACCTGACCAGGTCCCTTGGGAATCAATTTGTCAGCTGGGCCTGGGAGCAGCCCTGGAAGGAGACTTCGAGGGCTTGCCTGCAGGCTGCTGCTGCTGCTGTTTATAGTCAGGCTCCCATCTAGCTGCAGCTTGGGGCTTAAGGTCAGCTCCTCAGGTGGCCTACTGGCAGAAAGGCGAGGCATTAGCAACTCTAATTCATCACAGTCTGGCACTAGACCCAATTCTGGTTTTTACCTTACCTGGGCAAGGAGGGGTCCATGGCTGAGGAGCTGCTCACAGCAGACACAGCTGTTAGAGAGCTGCTGCTGCTGCTGCTGCTGCTGCTGCTGCTGCTGCTACTGCTGCTGCTGCTACTACTAGGGGATGCAGAGATCTGAGAAGATCCAGAGAATGAGCACTAAGGTCAGCTAATGGGACATTACCAGACCTCTCTCCACCGAGGAAGTAATACCTGCTGCAGGGAGGCAGTGGGTGTCATGAAAGCATCAGGTGTCATCAACTTAGGTTTGGTCTCACTACTCAGACTGAGAAAGTCTGCAGGTGCCGGCAGTTCCACAATACGTCGGAGGTCAGGCTGAGAACCATGAGCAGCTGAAGCTACCCCCTCAGAGCCTAGTTCAGGTCGAGACTCTCCAAATGCTGTTGGGAAAGCTGCTGAATCAGATCTCAAAGTCACATCAGTGGAACCTGTCTCCCTTCTGTTCCCTTACTCACTGAAGTCCTCATGAGCAGTGTGGCTAGAAAGTGGGGCCACCACATCAGGGTTCAGCTGTGGCTGGAAGCGGATCTGCACATCTTGTAGTGCCCTAAAGAACAACAAAGGGGAGAACAAAATACTCAAAAGGCCAGAGCCAGTTGGGCAGGGGGAACACAGACAGGACATGGCAGGCCTCCCTGACACACTCACTTAGTGTGCACACAAAAGAGCTTGATAAGCACGCCAGCTGCAGATTCTAAGGCACCAGCTCCATGGGAACTCTCTGAAACAACAGTGTGGATCATTAAGGCCTTGGCCTGCTCTGTGCATGGACACTTCTCACATATCAAGTGATATAGCCCTTACCCCAGGGCACCTCACCAGTCCCCAGACTGTCATTCTCCTCTTCAGCAGGCAGCACCTCAGTGTGCCGTAGCCGGCAGCGACTCACAACCTGGATGCCAAAGCTCAGCACAGGGTGGGTGAGCAGGAATTCAGAGATGGAACTAAAGCAAGCACGGCCCTCGTCCTGGTTCTGCAGCAGCTCCATCACATAGAGCACCTGCATGAGTAACACACTCCTAACTCAACTGAGGCTACAGGGGCTGTGGCTATGTCACATAGTCCTGCCCTTCCCAGCAACATCAGCTCTTTCCAAAGTACCTCCACAGCAGCCTACCTTTCGTTGCACATCACTAAGAATCAAATACTCTGCTGAGAGGTCCAAGCAAACTTTGAGACTGGGAGGCACACTCACTGAACTGAAGATATCTGGGGAAAAGCTAGGAAGCCAAGAAGCAGACCAAGTAAGGCTGAGAATTCAAATAAACTATATCCCTGGCCTATGCCCCTCATTCTAGTTTACCGAATGGTTTGCAGGCAGGTCCAGGACACTGTGCACCACATCTTCAGCTCTCGATTCTGGTCAGCGCCAGTAATGAGGAACCTCCAGAACGGGACCCTGAGAATCACCAAGGCACTGACTGGTTACCAGCTACAAGCCCACAGAAAAGCCCACCTACTTGCCCACCCACTCACTCACTCAGGATCCTGTTTCTTATGGTTATCACAGAACAGGAGGCAAGAAAGAGGCCGCCCATCATGAGGCTTCCATTCATGCAGACACCTGCAAACAGACAGGTGAACAGTCTTGAGCGAATGATCTGTCCCTCTTTCTAAATAGGGCAGACACTAGTGTCTTTCAAATCTTGCCTTACCTGGGCTCATCCTGACCTTCAATATAGATCTGCCAGAACTTGACAAAGCCATCATGGCTTGCGGTAGCCAGGACAGTCCCATCGGGGGAGAGGGCTCCTTCACTTAGGCACTGCAAAGAACCCAAAAAGCTTTGCCTCCTAACCAGAGACAAGAATGAGCCCTTTCTAAATAAAGATGGTAGTGAGCTGGGCTGACCAACAGTAGCCTCATGCTTCTGCTGTGTGACTGAATGAAGGGGGCAGGTGCTACAGAAAAAAAAACCAGACTTGCAGGGCACAGCTAGATTAGGAACAAACTGTACATGTGAGAGCCAGTTTGTCTTCAACAGCCCCATAGGCAACATACTGGTTGGACAACTGTGGGAATGGGGTGCAGATGAAGAGGACAGAAGAGGGAAAGGCAGGGAGGTGATCTGCTATAGACCTACCGTGCTATGACCTTTTACCACAATAAAGCCCTGCTTGATTTGGCTGACGTCCACAGGCCAGGTGCTGTGGCTGGAGCGAAGCATATCCAAGTCCCACACCTCAGCCTAGGAGTACAGGGAGGTATTCAGTCCATGAGCACAATACAACAGTTCCAATCCTTCCTTCACCATAGACAGTCCTCTCACCCGGTCTTCATGCAGCAGGGCCACTGTTGGGCTACTCTCCTCACAACAGTCCTCACTTTCCTCAGGGATAAAAGGGCACCAGATGATCCTTCGGAAGTGGTTCAGTGGTGTACCCTCTGGCTGCCGGATATGAACTAAAATCTCTTCTCTGAGTAGGAAGTTAAGGCTAAACAGGTAGATGATGATGTAACCCTTAGCATCCTGGCCCTAGGCCCAGCTCTGCTTTTCACCCCCCTTGCCTGAGAATGGATACTGAATTTTACCCTTAACCAAAGCCAATCGCCACACAAAAAGATTGCCAGCCTCATCCAGGCAGGCGAGCTGTGGAGAGTTGAGGTGTGCAAAAGCAAGATCAGCCACACTGCCTGTAAAACCCTTGAGCAGGGTCCGCTCCGACGTGCTCACACTGATCACACGGACCATTGCTGAGCCATTGTTGGCAGCTAGAATCAGAAAAGCAGAGGATCATGAGCAAGTGCCTAGACCCAGGCAGCAGCACTGGGTCTGATTTTCCTGACTAGCTCCCTGAGTCCTAGGACAAATCTCTACTGTGCGCTAGCATCTGAGTACATCTGCATCTCTGGGGTTTGTAGTAGATCATTTCCTTCTTGCTCCAGTTCTTACTTACCCCTAATGGCATATGCCAAGAAGGAGTTAGACACTGCAATCAGGTTGCCATAGTAGTATTTCTGCTCCCAGTCATACTTGGCGACAGGCTGAATTTTCACCTGAGAACTCAGAGTAAGGAAGATTGAAGAAGCTGAAGGCTGGAGTAATTAACAACCCTGAGGACAGGACAGGCCTATAGGTACAAACCTAGAACCCACTGATATCTCTCAGAACAGATTTCCAGAGGTTTGGGAGTCAACCTGGTTTTCTGAAAATAAGGCAGATTCTTTATCAAAGTGGTTCCCACAGGAATTGGCAGCACGCATGAGAGAAGCGAGAAGCTGACTTTGCTCCCATATAGTACATATGGCACAAAATCCTGGAACTCACCTTGTTGCTCCCGCGTGCCTTGCTGGAAATGCTAGAATCACTGCTGGCCACAATTTCTACTTCCCTGGCCAAAATCCCAATGCACGTGGAGCTGTCATCTCCAGAAAGGCAACTGAAAGAGGTACACAAACCTAGTCCCTTGTTCACCAAAAGGCTCAGTAGAGGGTGCTATGGACATCTTAACCTGATGAAGATGTCTAGTCTGATTCCCAGTTCTGCCTGGCTCTCATATACAAAGTTCCCCTTGCTCACCTCCCCCCTGACACATGAGGTTAATTGCATTCTACACTAGGCATCCAGGCCAAGTCTTTAGCTTGCTCTCATCTCTTCTCTTAGTATATATTCAATGAGGTATAGTGCTCTGCCCCAGATCATCCAGAAGAGAGAAAGCAGAGGCTGTTTGCTCATTTGACCTTAATCTTATCCCTATAGCTAAGTAAAACCTGCACATATCACTATCATCATTACTATTTCTCAGGTACTCACATGACCTGCTTTTCCTGCAGGTTAATGGGTGGCATGGTTCGTATACCAGGTTTGCTTGTTGAGTTACCGTCTCCTGAACTGAGTGGGTCTGGGACCAGGAGCCCATTGAGATCTCCATTGTAGGCACTGGATGACCTTTGGCTTTCAGCACTGGAGCCTAGGGAAAGAAAAGAACACTGTGAAAGGGTTTGCTTTGCCTGCCATGAGCTTCTGCTATAGTTCTAGACCACAAAGTACTCAGGAGCATTGTTATGTCCAGTGGGGAGCAGGGTCCTTTGTTCATTCTTCATTTTGTAAGTGTGGTTAGATAGCAAAACCAGGGAAGAGCATGAGACTCGTCTTCCTGTGGGAAGGTTACAGAACACCACAGACCTTGGGGCCAGAGGCACAGCTTAGTGGTAGCCTGTTTGTCTGCTGATTTATTCTATGTGAGGTCCTTGGTTTTGATCTTTAGCACCAAAACACAAAATGAGACCAGTTAATATTTGGGCTAAGAATAGCAAACAAACTTGATTTGAAGGAGGGTATGGGGACAATCAAGATATCACAGCAGTTATACTTACAACACAGGCATGGGAAATGTTGGGTGCTGTGGCACATGCCTGTAACCTCATCACTTGAGAGGATGAGACAGAAAGGCTATGAATTCAAGGAGATGCTAGGCTTATATATGAAGTTCAGGCCAGCCTAGACTACATAATTAAATCCTGTCTCAAAACAAAACAGAAAAAGTCGGAGAAATGGATGTGTTTAGGCAGTAATTGCTGATCTCAGCACCCACATGGTGGTTCACATCAATCTGTAATTCTAATTCCAAGGGATGTGGTACCTTCTTCTGATCTCCTCAGGCCCCAAGACCACACGTAGTATACATACATATATAAAGGCAAAACATACAATAGAATAAGTAAATCTAAAACAAAACAAAAACCCAAACAATCCAGAAACAAAACATGGTAAGGGTAGAGGCTGAAAATGCCTCTGAAGGAGGCTAGGTTGTTTAGTTCTTTTTCTGTGCAAGAGTCAGAAAAACTCATCACTCCCTCTCTTTTTTGAGACAGGGCCTTGAAGTTGAGGAAGTACAAGTACATGCTAACAAACTTGGCTCTACAAGGGTTTTATGTTTTACATTGTCAGCTGTGGCTGGTAGACTGACTGTTACAGGGCAACATACAGAACAGCTGAGAGTCTGTTTGAAATACCAGAACTCAAACACAGTGGGAAGTTTGTGGAGAAGGGATCCTAGTGCAAAGAAAGAGAAGGGGTCTGACACACTGAGTTAGATAATAAGCCACTTTGGGCAGGTAAACTCAGGAAGAAAGACACAAGGGGGACTAGACAAAGAGGAGAGAAGCTATGGGCATGTGATGGGGTGTGGAATCAGGAATGACATTATTTTAGATGTTTGCAATAGCTGATCCCACTCCTTAGTGCTGAGTACTGAGTCCTGGACATCCCTTGCATGCTAGGTGGGTTTTTGTTGTTGTTTGGGGAGAGGAACTCAGGGCTTTCTTTGCACCCATTAGACAACTGCTCTACCACTAAGCTATGTCTCCATTTATGTAGTTATTTATTTTCTTATTTATTGAGATTGGGCTTCAATGTGTAGCCTGAGATAGCTTTCAGCTGACAATTCTCCTGCCTCTGCCTCCCAAGTGCTGGGACTACAGTGAATGTCACTATGCTTGGCTTCTGGCTACTTTTCAAAAACTCATTAATTCAGACACTACTTCCCAAACTCCTAGCTAGCAAGAAGGTACTTCAGTAAAAGACCAAGTTATCAGTCATAAAACAGTCTTAGGTCTGATAAGTCCCTCGAGGAAGAGACAAGCAAAAGCTACTTGAACAGAAAACCATCAGCTGAGCAGTAGTGGTGAACACTTTTGATCCCAGCACTCTGGAGACAGTGGCAGTGGATCTCTGAGTTTGAGGCCAGTTTGTTCTACACAGAGCAAGTTCCAGGACAGCCAGGGCTAAACAGAGAAATCCTATTTCAAAAAAAAACAAAACAAAAACAAAATCACACAAACAACCCAAACCAACAACAAAAAACCAAGTGCCAGTCACTAAACAAAGGATTTACAGGGTAAGACCCTCTAGCTTTCACCAGGACTAGAACCACCCTAGCTGCGCAGGGATAAGCTGGCTACTCTCCCTTCTTAGCAGTCTGCTATGAGGATAAACAGGCCTAGGCAATACAGTTAATAATGCCAGGTTCTACAAAGTCTACACATAGTACAGTCTGCTCAGCCGATGATGGTGGGCATCAGAGGCACTAATCATCTCATGAGTAAAGGGAGCACACACTGAGAGCACAAGGCCCAGGAGCCTCAGACAGCAGATGGATTATCTGTATGTCAGCTAAACCCACTGGGGAGTACCAATGCCTGCTTTAGCATCTGGGTCCCACCAGCAGGCATAAAAGGTGTGAGAAAAGAATCAGTTCTCAATATGTACATCATAATCACCAGTCAACTACAACGTTCAAACATCTCTGAATCACACTAGAACATGTAGTTTTCATACATAGTACTTCCTTTCTGTAATATGTGTCTTCTACATAAGCACTTCGAGTACTTTTCCTGGTATTCAATCTCCTGTCTATAGTATCCAAACTAGCCTTAACAGTCTCCTCTCAAACCAGCCCTCCATCTCCCTCACCATATTTCTCCATTTACATCACAGTACCCCAACAATCCTCTTTTACAATAACATTATATTACAATGCTGTTGGCTTTCTGTCCTGGGGAACTCTTATCTGGCAAGAGCCCCAAGGAGGATACTGGGAGCCCAAGTAAAACTCGGATGAATTGGGAACATATGGGCTTGTAGACGTCTGGAATCTAATCAGAGCCAGTCTGTGATCTGCCTTCAATCCAGTAGAAACATGAATTTGGGGTTGTCCACCTTTTGCCAGAAAATCGGTTTTACAGCAACATCAGGCCTGGAGTATACACTTTTGGGGGGAAAGTCAAGTTGTAGGGTGGGCACAGAGGCTCTTCGGTATATCACTTAATTCTAGGCCTAGAACTAAACCGACACTGCACCAGGCCTCTGGACCATGGCGAGGAGGGACACGGGGCCAGTACTCAAAACACTGGAGTTTGGAAGCAAGGAAACCAGATGGATTGGGTGGATTTCGACAAGGGGCCTTTACCTTCAGCCAAAACACTTAAGAACAAGGCAGAATGGTCTGGCATACGATAGGGATGGGTAACACCCAGGGGTCTGCGCCATTCTCTGGATATACCCAGGGATCATCCATGACTCCAATTTCCAATTCCTGTCCTCCGCAATCAAACGGGAGGATCCTGAATCTGGCTAAAGGAACCTGCGGCACCCGAAAACGGTTCTGATCCACGCCATACACCCGCCACTTCGCTAAGAGCCTACCCACCCCATCCTGGCTCACCTCCGGCGGGCCGGTCCAATTTGAGGATGTCCCGCAGATGCTGCGTGGCGTCCTCAATGTCGATGCTCGTGCAAGAGGCCATGGGCCCAGCCACGAGAGTCCTGCTCGCACGACGTTAGTTCTACCTCCGCAGTGTCCAATTTCGCCCAGCCACGACCCCGCTAGAGAGCAGGAGACAGAACACTACACAAAAACCTAGCCGCAGTTCGCAAACCGCCGCTCGGACTGCGTCCGTGAGCCCTGCCAACCCCACCAACCGCCTCCACTTCCGGTCCCACTGACCTTGGCTCCCGGAATCTACAACGATTGCAGAAGAAAGGTTCCGAGCTCTGGGAGACTTAGTTCCTATCAGAGGCAGTCTCCAAAGGCTGCTTGCTCCTGGCTAGCCCAGTATTGGGGAAATTTCACAAGACTGAGAAAGAGCTAATATACTCATAGAACATTTGGGTTTCCTAAAACCCTATTATTTCCAGAGACCCAACCTAGGTCCTACCCCATTCTGATGAACTCTGGATAATGGTACAAGGAAGCCAACTTTACCACTCAGGTAGTGACTTTTCAGACTTTAAATAAGGTGAACTGGTAAGGGTGTTTCCCCTTAGAAGTAAGACCAAGACACCTGCGAGATCATAAGCCCCGGGAAATGCAAGGGTAGGGGAAATGGTTTCTACCACAAGAACTCGTTGTTACCAACTGTCCCCAGTACCCCCTTGTCCCACACAGCAACTTTAAGTTAGGAATAAAGAAACCATAGTTTACAAACACCTCTTTATTGCAGACATTTCAGGCACAGGTACATGGAAGAAGCTGTATTGCAGATTTTATACAGGGTGGATTAAGAGGCAGCTGGTATCTACCTCTCTCCCACACCTACTTCCCCCAATACACAGCAGCTTAAATATCAATCCCACTGGAACCTCCAGTCTGGTGTCCATGACTATGCTGGTGTAACCAGGCAACCTGTTGAGTATGTGGAACTTTTTAATCTCCTCTCAGAGTGTAGGATGAAGGGGAGGAGGGAGCTTTCAGGTGTGCCTAGTCAATCCTAAAACCCAAATCCTGGGCTTGGTTCTAGATTGCAGTTGCTATTCTGGTGGTTTTATACTATCCAGAGGTCTCAAGGATGAAAAGCTGTATTTGTACTGAGCAAAACCTGTGCCCAGACTAAGACACGGGGCAAAAACTGCTGTAATAGTTAAGACTTCCTGGGATTTGAAGAGAGCATGGTGTGTGTGGAAAGTAAGGAGATGCTGTGCAAATGCCCTGCACAAGTCTGAGGGGAGAGCTAGAAGCCTCCTTCACCCTGGTTCCTTCCATAGTGTGGAATTTATACCCCATCCAATAGGACCTGGCTTTGATATCCCAAGCAGGCAGTACAGCATGATTGCTTTGCTTGGGGAATGTGGGCATCTGAAAGTTATTTATTTTATTTGAGTATAGACCAGACCTCTCCATCTGGAACTTGAACCCAGAAGGTATAAACATGGGAAGTCATATTTGCTAAGGCCTTTCTAGCTGCTACAGAATCATCAATCCTGCTACTAAACCCAAATCTACAGAGCAGAGGCCACAAGAGGTGTCAGACAGAGCTGACTGAAGAGCTTCAGTACGAGAGAAGCTTCAGGTTGGACCTGCTTTCCAAAGACCTGGAGCTGGAGAGAACTCTGCCCCAGCAGACTTGAGAGCTTAGGCGGGACTGCCACTTGAGTGAATCTGCTCCTTGCAGCGGGTACTGTAAAGGTGAGGCAGAGGGGAGGGTGGCATGTAAGACACTGGGCCAGAACTGATGACGCCCAGCCAACTACTTAACTAATTAAAACAATTTAAACTGTTAAGAAAATTTTTGTGGTTTTATTGTATCATGAGGCATTGAAACATCTGAACAAATCAATATCTGGGCGGTTGGTGAGGCAGCTGCTTTCTCCTTCACTTCTTTGGGTTACTAGAGCAACTTGTCAGTAGATTAAAATAACAAAATAAAACAAAACCAAAAAACCGACAATCTTTTGCATTACTTAAGTCTTTCCAAGGCATGCGCTGGTACAACACAAACTTTTCCTGTCAGATGCAACTAGTCTAGCATCCAAACATCATGCACAATACCGTGGTGACAGAAGCGCACTGCACCCACTCCCACCTCGGCCCTGCTCGTTTGTGTATGATATTTGGAGCATCTGGAGGAGTGAGATAGGATTGGGAAGAGGGAGGAGGAAACAGCGTGACTATCTGGCCAGGAGGAGGTCAGCCGAAGTTGTGCAGGGCAAGCCTGAACATGTCATTGGTGCAAACCCAAGCATCGTTGATGTTCTTTAATAGAAACATCTGGTGGAAACCCATGATGGGATCTTCATCAGCCTGTACAAATGGAGAAAGAAAAGATTCAGTAAGGGGGCTACAGAACGAAAAGGATGTTTAATGCTAGTACAACTTTGGGATCAGATACTAATGATGTTAAACCCGAATTCCAGTACAAAATAGGTACTTGTGAATGGGAACTGTTAGATGTCATGTAGGTGTCAATAAATGGCTACTCACATTGTATATTGGAAGGCAGAACATCTTACCACTTAGCTAGGCAATAGAGTAGAGGACCTGCCTGCCTTCTAACTCAACAATGTCTGTGGAAGTGATTAAAAATTTTAAGGAATCTTGTAGTACTTACTATTAATTATAGCGAACTATCTTAATGTTCAACAAAGCCAGTTAATCCAATTAGGAGAAATTACTGATAAAAACAGAGTAAATGGTTTACATCTTAAAACTGAGTTCATATTGGGCACGGTGACATGCCTCTCAGTGAGTGCATGACAAGCCTATTTAAAACAAACAAACAAACCATGCAAGCAAGTAAGCAAATAAGTCCCCAACAAAAACCAAATAAATAACACACACACAAAATTCACAATAGGATCACAATTTTATAAGGGGTAGGAGTAGGATGGGGAATAACCAGAATAACACTGAGACAGAGAAAGGCAGCCCCAAACCTCTAACCAGAACTCAGACAACCAGGATGAGGCCTGGTGCATGCACACACACACACACTCCAGCTTCGCTTCTGTTTCTAAGAATCAGTCATTTGAAGCTCTGCCTGGACATTAACACCAGGAGGAATCTGAAACTATGTGTGAAGTGGTACTGCTTATTACTTCAGCCTAAGAAAGTAGAGGATGAGCTTCCTGGAAATGCCTCCTCAAACTAAGTGTCTACTTGGTTTCAGGTCATGGCAGAACATTCTGAAACATCAAGAGGAACTGACAGAAAAGGAAGGTAGACTTGTAGGTAGTCCCTCCACAGGACACTCTTTCCACACCCATATTGGATTCAGGAAGCACTAGCCAGCTGATCTAGAGCGGAATGCACGTGGGCATGTGCTGAACCAAACCACAACATGGTCTCAGAGCTGAGATCTATCTGGCCAAGGGGTCAGGCAATCTGTCCTGCTTTGGGAAGAGGCTTTTGGAAAGTGTCTGACTATAAGGATGATAGGTCTTAAGAGGGGTAAAGGATAGACACAGTGACAGACACCTTAAATGAAGGCTCTTGCCCTACAAATCTGGTGACCTGAGTTGGATCCCTGGGACCAATGTAAAAATGGAAAGAAGACAAATTTTCCTCTAGCTTCCATATGTCTACTATACACTCATGCACACATACCAAGAAAAAAATTTTTTTTTTTCCATTTTCTCTTTCTTACAGGAAAAGGGAACTAAACAAGGTAGGACTTTATTTGCTTTGTTTGGCACATGAAGCTTGGGTCAGTCATGGTGGTACACTCTTTTCATCTCAGCACATATTAAACAGAGGCAGGAGGAGCTCTGAATTAGAAGGCTTGGTCTACACAGCAAGACCTTGTCTCAAAGGGAGAACGTGGGAGCATCACTTTGGGTGGTAGCATTGAGGGCTATCCAAGGATTATCTCTAAGTGTCCAGGCAGCAGGTCTATCTATACCTCAGGACGACACAGGAGCCCAAGAGTTTGGCAGAACAGCTCGTCTCTGCTCTATTCATCTTGCACCCTTTCCATAATGGCTCTAGAGCAATGTTCTTCACTAGAACTTTCTGCAACTACAGTCACTGACCACAAGCACTTGAAATCTAACTACACAACAAGGAAGTACATTTTACTTTAATTAGCACAATTTAAAATTGTGTGGAGCCAGTCTGGTCTACAGAGCAAGCTCTAGGCCAGTGAGGGATATACAGTGAGATCCAACCTCAAAAATGAACATGTAGAAAAAATTATGGGGTCAAGGGAGTGGCTCAGTGTAAGAAAGTTTCTGTTTAGCATGTACTCATCATTCAGTACCAAGGAAAGAAGGGGAATGTAAAAAAGGTCAGTTGCAGTGGTTCATGGCTGTTACAATAAACAATGCAGGTCTAGGCAGCCACTTTGATGGGTTTTGTTTTGCTTTGACAGTCACTTTGGATGTTCCCCCCAATAAGCAGGTTACATCCACAGGGAAGGCACCGGAGCCCAGGGCTCTGCTTTGCCTGCCTACTCCTGCTCTGAAACACAGTGGCATTGCTACCTTGAGCTGCCCTACAACCATGCTGAGGATGCAGCTATCTGGTGTAGGCTGATGGTCCTGCGCCGTGATACTATGCTGAATTTTCTGGAACGGAAGGCTCTGCAAGAGAAAGAATGGGAGGTAAGCCGAGGTCAGAAGAAGCATGTAAAAAGCTACCTGTATCTCAGTTCTGGACCTTACTTACAGATAACTTCTCCACAATGGCAGCTTTCCCCTGGAATTGTTGTCCCTCCCACGTAAGGCATGATGCATCAATCTAAAATGTGTATAGGAAAGAAAGACAGTCAGTGTCTCAGTACTTTAAAGCCTTAGGAAAAAATCCTCAAAAGGATCTTGCTCAGGGAGATGAGTTCATTTCTGTTTACTTATCTGGAAACAAGATAAAATTAAGGCTGAGCCCCCAATCTATGAGCAATAATTTCTAAATTAGAAATTCTTTATTTCTGCCAGCCTTTAATCCTAGCACTCAGAATTAAAGGCAAAGGCAGGCAATCTCTGAGTTGGAAGCCAGCCTGGCAAGTTCCAGGACAGCCTATACAAAAAAACCTTATCTGGACACCCCCCCCCCAACCAAGTTCTTTACTTCTTTTTATTTTATTTTTGAGGCAGAGTATCAATCACTTTGTAGTCCAGGATAGCCTCAAACTCAAACAATATGCGTGCCTCAGCCTTCCAGTAATGGGATTAAAGGCTTATGCCACAACATCCAGGCAAACTTTCTAGATTATAACTCACTGTAAAAGATTACAAAATGTACTTATTAGCACACACCCCTCCCTCACTTTGTGAAACAGAGTCTCACCGTGTGGTCTAGGCTAGCTTAGAACTCTGCCTCCCAATGCTGGGATTAAAAGGGTGTGCTACCATACTCAGCCAATGACAGAGGTTGTGAAAGGATGATGGAGAATCTAGATCTAGCCTAAACTACATGAGGGGAGGGGGTGGGGATGGGGAAGGGTGGGAATTTCTGCTACTTCCAACTGTAATGTTAGACAAGTTGTAAATTGCTTATTTTTCTGAGTTTTAGTTTCCTCAATCATCGAATAGAAACATTTGCGTAATTATGAAACAATATACACAAAATAGTCTTTTAGGACCTTGCTAAAGTAACTGTCTTTTAGGAAGGGCAGTGTCAAACCTGCTTTATTTTACAATGACCTGTATTCCCAGCCCCTTGGGAGGCCGGGGTGGAGGAATCCAGGTATGAGGCCAGCCTGAACAAAACTGAGATTCTTGTGTCCAAAGCAGAGGATGAGAGAAACTAAGGGGGAGGAGGGGTGGTACAGGACAGTGACAAAGCACCTGTTCTACATGCATGAGGGCCTGGGCACAATTCCTCCAACTCATAAAGATAATTTATATCATCTAGGATGAATCTGTAACCACTCCTAAGATGCCTTTCTTTATTTCCAAGATTTCTGAACGAACCCTGACATTCTGAAAGAGATACCAACAACTTCTGATGGCTCAACCAGGATCAATGAATCATTAGCTTAGCCTGACTGAATGCCCTTATGTTGCTGAATCTTAGACAGAATCAAGAATGAATAAATGAGTATCATTAAAACATGAAGCAATGTCCACTTAGAAGACTCCTTGGATTAACTTTATTTTATCCCCATAGGCACTTAGACGTTCTGGTCTCAAAGAAGCTGCACATGGGATCTCCAGAAGCCAACACTGCCCTGAAAATGCTCATGGCTGCTACCTCCAGAGGATAGTGAATCCTGGTCTATACTTGCCACAGAGAGTGCCAACCACATGAAATGGCAAAGCCCAAAATTCTTGTCCAGGACACTCTTGATATCCAAATTGATCTCCTAGGATTTTATATTGGCTCTCATGTTGGAGACTTACGTAAATTGCACCTAGTTGGGTTCTGTCGTTATCAAATAACTGATAGTAATGCTGAATAAAGCTGGATCCAATCTGCTCCCAAATTGGCTTGTCTCCCATCCTGGAGAGTCACCCACCTCACTGAGACCTGCAAGACCAGCAAGACAAAGAGAAGTGTTAGTACCACAGAAGCAAGAAGTAGCCTGTCTTTTCCTAGCCTCCTCATGCAGGAAGATTCTCTGTTGATACCCGTTCTTTCAGGGTATGTGACAACCCTCCCTGATCAGTGGTAGGAACCACATTTAACCCATCTTCTAAGGACCTCTAGGTGGTTGACAGAGGGGTGCCAGGTAGACAAGGTGGGTGTTGAGGATATACCTGGGGTAAAGGAAAACCAGAATAGGCCCTATGTCCAATAAGGGAAGAAGAAGGAACTAAGCACCAGTCCAGTTCCACATTTTCCTTTAATCCTTTCAATAACCTCCAAAGCCACAGTTTCTGCCATTCTACCCATTAATCAGACCAGAAACTACTGATGTTTCTGTATAGAATGTTTCTCTTTTAGCCTTCAAGTTTCCAATACTGTCTCAGGGAAGTGATGGGGGAGGGGGGTAGTTTGAAAGGACACACGGCTTCTAAAGACTTCATTCCTGACCACAGCAAAGTCCCAAGGAGTCACCTAACATTTCTGAGGACAAGTGATTCTTGACCTGGTCTTTTCTGGTGTCAGTACTTTAGTGATAATGATATTTTCTACCCACTTCAGAGCTGTGACAGGAGGAGAAAGGGAAAAATAGATGAAGGCGTGAATGGGCAGTTCTGCACAGCATCCTGTCTCACCACTACTGCTCCTGAAGGGGTGTCTCCATACAACTCAGGGCCACCAACCCAAAGACAATGATGAAAAAGCCACGTTGGCTTTGTTAAAGCCCTCCAAAGGAGGGCAAGCTGCACTTCCTGTGGGCCTTAGAGACTTGTATGGATCTGACTGCAGAGGAGCACATCCTCTGTCCTGATAATAAATTTGAGACAAAACAGTAAGAGGGCAATCTGACCCCAGCAGAAAAGCGTTAGTTGTGGTAGGAGCTAATATACATCATTGCTTCTAGGGCTCCGACATCCTCCTCTGCAAACTGAAGACAGTAATTCCATGTTGCTGGTGGATACACAGCTTAGCCTGGTAAGTACTCACTACAGTTTCTATGACCTCACCAAAGGCCAGAGGAGCCAGCAGGAAGGGACAGAGTAAAGAAACAGAGATAAATCCAATCCTCCAGCCCTAAGATGATACTCTAGCCAATGAAAGGACAGGAAATAGTTTTATTTTAAGTTCCCTAGGAGGTAGCTGTACTAAAAATAGCAACCTTGCTCAGATGACTAAGAAATGTCCAGGAAAGTCTAAAGCAAGCAGAGGAGAAAGCCTGGATCCAGCCACGCCTGTACACATGAACAAAAGGTGTGTCCCAGTTCACATTTGTGCCAAGAAACAAATTAACACACGAAAGAAACATAGGGTCTACAACCGTTTCACATGCAATTCTGGCCACATTTCCAAAAAATGTCCACATTTTCCCACCCTCACATCTCTGTGCCTTCTACCATAGTATCCCCTCAGCATGTCCCAACCCCACAGAAGCCAAGATACTCAGCCCAGTTCCCAAGAGCTCTCAGGAGAAGATGCAGGAATAATGAGGGTCAGGCTTCCTTCTGCTCTCAGCCCATCAAGGAACATGCCAGGCAGAAGAAGAAACAGCACCACCAAGTATGTGACAGCACCAAACCAGAGGATGGAAACTGAGCCAACAGAGAGCAAAAGTAAGGCCATGTGGTAAGACCATGGGGCAGCACAGGAAGTAGGGTATTTTTACTTTTTCAGTAGTATTGTCCTATCTATCTTATCTATCCTAAGAATCTATCTGAGATAGAGTCTCACTATGTAGTCCTGCTGGCCTGGAACTTGCTATATAGACCAGACTGGTCTATTTTCCATCTGACTCTGCCTCCTGAGTTTTATTAAAGGCATATGCTAAAATGTCCAACTAGGTAGGGTTTTGTTTTGTGTTTGCTTCTTGAAGCAGGTCCCAGTACATAGCCCTGGCAGCCCTTGAGCTTGTTATGTAGATCCACCTGACTCTGCCTCCAGAGGCATACACCACCACACCCAGCAGTAGTATTGTTCTTAAAGGTAAGCTAACTCTCTAACAGGAAAAATACCTGGCTAAACAAGTAACAGAGAGACAAAAGGAAACGCTGGTGGTCTTCCTGGGCAGCAGGTGATCCATGGGATCTGATGCCCTCTTCTGGTGTGTGTGAAGACAGTAACAGTATACTCACATACATAAAATAAAATAAATCTTTAAAACAAAAACCTACCCTTTAGCCCTACAGCTCTTTTGAGAAGCCAACAGCCATACCATCTCCTGCTTCTCAGTAGCCCACAGACTGACTAGGGCCAGGTTCCTCAAGGAGCTGCTGCCCTGTGAGATCAGCTTTTGGACCCTTAGGCCTTTGGAGGGTGCAAAGATCCTAGAGAATCACAAAACCTGTAAGTCTCTGCTAAGAAGTATGCAAAAAGGTAGAGACTATAAACCTGGTGTACAATTTCAGGTTGTTCACACATCCCTAAGAAGTCAACCATAAACTCTCTTAAATGTTGACCTAAAAGAAAAACTTTATTTGTATTTTTAAATGTTAAAGGTCTCCAAGATAAAATCCAGTGATCTGCACATAATGGAGACTCTTGTCTCAAAAACAGGCACAGGGACAGAGAAATGCCTCAGTGGTTAAGAGCCCTGACTGCTCTTCCAGAGGTCCTGAGTTCAATTCCCAGCAACCACATGGTGGCTCACAACCATCTGTAATGGAATCTGATGCCCTCTTCTTGTGTTTGAAGACAGCTACAGTGTACTCATATACATTTAAATAAATCATATTAAAAAACAAAAACAGGCACAGATCAAGCAAAGAAAGAATTGTGCAAAGAACCTTATGTGAACTCCCTAACCCTAGCAATACCCATGTCAGAGATGAACCAAATGAGACCCAGTGAGTCCATCAGCTCAGTGTGGGTAGAATTGGACTGTCCGAGTTTAGTGGGCCTCAGAGCCAGGACTCCAAGGACAACCTGAGATAAAAATGAGCGGATCGAATCCGTGAAACAGGAGCCTCTGGGCACGGAGCCTTAGGCCTCTGAATGCGGCAAAGCAGGCCCCTCTCATAGATTTTTTTACTCTAAGGTCTAAAAACGGACGTTTGTAGTAGTTCATTCCTATAATCTCAGCACTCAGGAGGTTTAGAGAGAAATACGAGTTCTAAGCTAGTCTATGCTAAAAAGATGCCTTGTGTCAAAACAAATAAACAAGCAAACAATAAGTTTCAGGAGACTGCAAAGATGACTCAGCAGTTAATTTATAGAACACCTAGATTCAGCTCCCAGCATCCATGTGTTAACTATCACCCACCTATAATGCCAGTTCCACAGGATCCAAAACCCTCTACTGGCCTCTGTGCACATGCAACATGGTATACCTAGTGTATGGACACACATGCAGTTAAAACAAGATACATACATACAGACACCAAACTATTGTGGATGCCAAGAAGTGCTTGCTGACAGGAGCCTAATATAGCTGTCTCCTGAGAGGTTCTGCCAGAGTCTGACAAATACAGGGGCAGATGCTCGCAGCTAACCATTGGACTGAGAACAGGGTCCCCAATGGAGGAGTGGAAAAAAGAAAAGAAAAGTTAAAAACAAAACAAAAAACCCAGACACATTAAAAAGGCAAGTTGGCTCAGTAGGTGAAGGCATTTACTACCAAACCCACCGAACTGAAATAGCAGAAGTAGAGAACAGATAGTTACAAGATGTTCTCTGATGTTTACATGCATTATAGCATGCCCCTCCCCACAAAATGTAATAAAATAGAAGGGCTGGAGGTGTAGTTCAGTTGTAGAGCACTTACTTTGTGTGAAACCCTGGCGCGCGCGCACACACACACACACACACACACACACACACACACACACACACACACACACACACACACACGGTGAGCAGCAACCCAAGACAAGAAGGCCCAGTAGGGCACCTGCCTGTCCTTCTTTCTGTCTGGGTATAGTGGTACACACTAGTAGTCCTACCACTTGGGAATTGAAGGCAAAAAAATCAGGAGTGTAAGGTTACATCTGACTACATAGGGAGCTCAAGGCCAGGCTACATGAAATAAAAACAGGAAAACTCTGCCTGGTTAAGAGCACTTGCTACAAAGGACCTCGGTTCAACTCCCAGCACCTGCAGTCTTGTCACCTTCTCAGGCACCAATCCCAAAACTCATATGTAACTCAGGGCCTGCCAATATTTCCTATGGTATCTGGAAGAAAGCCTCATTACTACTTTATCTTCAAGGCCCTGAGCTCTCCAGCCCTCCCGATTGATAACCTTGACTTTGCCACCTACTTTCTTCCCTTGCTAGCATTTTGGGCATTTTAGAACAGATTGAGGCCACTCCCACCTGAGAACTTTGTAGCCAGTGTTCCTTTTACTACATTTATTTAGGGGTGTCCAAGTACGTGCAGATCTGAAGGAAAACTTGCAGGACTTGGGTCTCTCTTTCCAACACTTGGGTCCCAGGAACTGAAGGCAGGTTGTCAGGCTTAGCAGCACACACCTTTTACCCACTAGGCAGCTACTCTTCCTTCACAAGACTCCCTGTACTTTACCCCCAGGTCCCAAGAATCTTAAGCAAGGTTTGATGCTAGTGACTCACCAGCCCACTTACTCACTGGTTCTTATACCTCAACCACTCTTGCAACTAGATACCTGGTTCTCTATCACATGTCAATTCGAATGTCACCTCTTCACCGATGCATTCTCTGACCACCCTGGCCTCGATTTTTATCTTATTCTTTCATGATTTCATACATATACAATGTACTCTGATCACATTCTCTCCCATTATCTTTTACCACCTACCTTCTCCCAAACAAAGCCCTTCTTGTGAACAAGTCTCCATCCTCCCTTTGTCTTTTTCTGTTCTCCTGTAGCCCACTGCACTTAAAATTGCTTGCAGGAGCATTAGTGAGGGGTTATTTACTGGAGCAGAGCAATCAGTGATGACACTTGGCTAATCCCAGCAACCTTTAACTATCAACTTCCTGTAGCTCCCCAGAGGAATGTCTTATGAACCCCCCGCCCCGTGATGAAATGTCAGTGGGCCCAGTCTTGTGCAGGTATCCACTGCTGCTGTGAGCTCAAGAGTGCATCAGTCATGCCGTGTGCAGAAATCTAGCTACTCATGTTATCTCCTGTACTGGTTTCTCAGCACGGATCACTACCACAGCATCATACTTTACTGTGCTCATTGTGCTCAGAATCCCTGACCAGGGCACTCTTAATCACCTATTTCTACTATACCTGGCCCAGCCCTCAATCACCTTTGTTGACTAAGTGGATGAATATGTGGGAGCCTAACCAATGCTGGCTGTTCTCTGGAATTATCAGATTTAGGCAGGACTGCTCAATGTAAGTGGCTCAGTGACCCATGTTCTCCTTCACCCACACCTTGTATCTAAGATGCCAGGAAATGATCCTTTGATCCATTCAGCTACCTGGGTGACATGTGGCAAGTGGAGACTGTCCCCAACACTTTCTTTCAATTCAAAGGTCCTAATCACCAGGGACACAAACACACACAGACACACACACACACACACACACACACACACACACACACACACACACACACACACACGGTAAATGGTAGACACACAGGCAACTCCTTTAAGATCTGGCTGTTGGGGCTGGAGAGATGGCTCAGTGGTTAAGAGCCCTGACTACTCTTCCAGAGGTCCTGAGTTCAATTCCCAGCAACCACATGATGGCTCACAGACCATCTGTAATGGGATCTGATGCTCTCTTCTGGTGTGCATGGAGATCGATAGTGTAAATGTAACATAAATAAATAAATCTTTTAAAAAATCTGTCTGTTAGCCTGCTTCACTTCTTTCAGTTATGGTCCTGTCTCTTCATCAGGAACTTGGGCAAATTAGGGAGAAATTAACCAAGGTGCTAAAGCAGAATCCAGTATAAAGAGTTATCATCAGCCACCAACTGAGAGGCTACACACAGGGGGGCATTCTTGATCCAGGAATGGCAACTGCTCAACCTACTACTCTGTTGCTTCAAGTTTAGAGACATTTTGATGCCTAGGTTGTTAGCCTGTACAGAGCCCTTTTCGGGAACTGATATCTGAAGTCTACATATTCCTAACACCTACTTCTTATGCCTGGGGGCCTCCAGAGCCCCAACCGACCCGGAACCTGAGACCTGCATTCTACACTCTGCCTTACACTTACTGCTCCAGTAATCTCCCTTTCCCAGGTAGCACAAGATCTCTGCAGCCCTAGGCTTTCTTTAGCTTCCACTTGGGAGCTGAGTTTCAGGCCTTGAATACTCTGTAGAGGCACCCTAGTAGGGAATGGGGCTCCTCAAAAGCTGCTTCCATGGTCTTCCACTACCATCCTTGGCCAGCACTGCTGTGACACCACAAGACCGAGCAGAGCCGAGAACTAAAGAGGACAGATTCCAAGATGGTAAAGTGGCTCTTCCTCTTTCATATGTCCTGACTTGAGCCTCTGAACGAAATGGCCCCACAAGGCTGGTATAGTTATTTTCACCTCAAAAGCCCCCTGGCATAGCCAGCACTCGATTACCCATAAAGATAGCCAGAATGAACAGGGAAGCAGTAGGTTACCCCAACAGCTAAGAGCAAAGATGGCAGAAGCACAGAGGCAGTGAGGAAAAGCCCATGCTTTTCTTCCCTTCTAATATCAGTAAGCTCCAGGTACCTCAGGATGAGAGAGACCTGAGTGCGTGCTCAGTAGCTCAAAGCTGATTTACCACAGGGACAACCAGGAGCTTGCATTCTCTCCTATGACTAGAAACCACCTAAAGGTGATATGACCCCATAGATCCTTCCAGAGGTAGCCAGCCTTCCTATTTCTATAAAGGTTGAGATTCAATTGAAATTGGTAGCACAGGCCTGGAGGCCAAGGATGGAGGATGAGAAAGGCCAGTCTAGTGAGATCCATCTTAAAAAGGTGAAAAGGGAGACAGAGGGGCTGGAGAAAGCACTGACTACTCTTTCAGAGGTCCTGAGTTCAATTCCCAGCAACCACATGATGGCTCACAACCATCTGTAATGGGATCTGATGTCCTCTTCTGGTGTGTCTGAAAACAGCGGCAGTGTATCCAAATACATGAAATAAATAAATCTTAAAAAAAAGTTCTACCACTGAGCTGTGTCCATTAAATTTAATTAAGGGGTGGGGTGGAATGTATGCAAGGATCTCTGTGAGTTCAAGGCCAGATTGCTTTGAGTTCCTGGACTGCCAGGGCTACAGAGATACAGCTAAAAACCAACCAACCAAACAAACAAACAAAAAATAACAAAAAGCCTTAAAGATTTAGGTTTGATGCAGTGAGAATTCTGGAATTTTGATTTCTTTAAAAAACAGAGCCACATGTTGGTGATGATTACACATGACTTTAATCCCAGCTCTCTCAGGAGGCAGAGGCAGGCCAATCTCTGTGAGTTCAAGGCCAGCCTAGTCTACAGAGTGAGTTCTAGAGTAGACAAGGCCACACAAAAAAACCCTGTCAAAAGGGGGAACCCTCCCCCCAAAAAAAAAAATAAAAACCACAGAAATAGTATAAGAATACTATTAGCATAAGAATTATTATCATATTCTGGATTTTTATCCCAGGTATGAGATATAGGGCTGGTGGTTGGTGGTCATTCAGGGGGTTGTTTGCATTTTGTTAGTACTTGTGCTCAGAGAAGAAAGAAGTTCCCTCTATTCTTTCTCTCCTATCTAGTGGAAAAAAGAAAAACCCACATAGCAGCAAAGATCAGCTATGGTTTAGCATTAATAATTACAAAATAAAAACTATCGTTCAACTGAAGTAGAAATAAGAGGGCTAGAGAAACAGCTCAGCGGTAGAGTACTTGCCTACTTTCAAGCCCCAGATTCAATCTCCAGTATCACAAAACAAAAGGGGAATGGGGTAGCACTGAGATGGCTCGGCAGGCAAAGGCATTTTGCTGGCAAACTCTGACAACCTGAGCTCAATCTTCGGGATCCACACTGAAGAAGGCTAGAACAGATTCCCACAGGTTGCCCTCTGACTTCCACTGTGTACAATGGCATATGTCTATGAGCAGACACAAGCACAAAATAAATACGTAATAAGAGCCGAGCAATAGCTCAGTGGTTAAGAGCACTTAATATTTTTGCAGAGGACCCAAGTTCAGTTTCCACCACCCACATGGTGGTACACAACCACCTGTAACTCCAGTCCCAAAGATCTGACTCCCTTACCCAGCCTTCACTGGCACCTGTACAAATATGGTGTATACATTCTGATATACACAGGCAAAATAAAGTGAATCTTTTAAGGACACTGGGACAGACTTCTCCTTAGGGACTGACAAAACCCTTTTAGAAAGGATGCTCTTCATTCTCATGGTAGCCCTGTCTCCAGCTCCTGGCACTTACTAAGTTGGCATATAACAGGCAAGCACAAAACAATAAGGAATACTAGGCCCAAGGCTGGCCATGTGACTGCTGCAGTGAGCATCCTGGGGCAATAAGCACACTCACCCTGGGTTCTTCCTGCTGCTCTGACACTTTTGCAGCCAGAGCTAGACCTAAGCAAAGCATTCAGCCCAGGACACATTAGAGCTGAGAAGAGAGAAGTTGCCCTGAGCACTTATTCACATGGTTTGAAAGTCACTCCAGGGGCACACTACTGGCTCCCAAAGGGAGAATTCAGAATTCTTGCTACATATGGTCAAAGTCTAAGGATCACAGAATTACAAAGTTGGGAAGGGGGTAGCCAATTCAAACTGAACCGTAAGCCTGCAAACATCTGGAAAAGGTTCATTTAAAAACTTAACAAAACTGCTGGGTGGTGGTGACACACACCTTTAATCCCAACATTTGGGAGGCAGAAGCAGGCAGATCTGAGTTTCAGGCCAGCCTGATCTACAGAGTTCCAAGACTGCCAGGGCTACAAAGAAAAACCCTGTCTAGAAGAAAAAAAAACAAAAAAACAAAAAAAACAAAAAACAAAAAACAAAAGACAAAGAAGAAACTTAACAAAATTAAATTCCACTTGAGGTGCAGCCCAAAGAAACTCTGCCCCACTTTCAATGTCCTTCTGAGAGAATGCTTTTCCACTTTGTCTGGCATCTCAGTCTGTATCCTGGAGATGCCATTCTTATTTTTTATCTCTGCCCCCCAAAAGCTGAGGACTGAAGCTGCAACCTCCTGCCTGCTAGACAAATGCTCTACTACAGAACTATACCACAAGCAGCAACTAAAACAGAATGGTGGAGAAGTGTAAGCCTGTATGTGATACCAGCCACTCCAGAGGTGGGAAAGCAGAGGAATAGGACAGGATTTCAAAGAATAACTGATTGTCACTTGACCAATCTGATCATGAGGGAGTCTCAGTTAAGCTAGATGTTACCCACCCATGTTCCAGGCAAGGAGAGAGGTCAATGTTGGTGACATTCCCAGGCTCTAATCCTTTAGAAGCCCCTTCTTCTGCACAGAATTAAGGGTCCTTGCACTTCTTCTCAACTGAGCCCTCAGCATACAACGCTAGCTTTACTGTCACCTTTAGTACTAAGGCCTTTCTCTAACATCAGGGACAGACAGTATTTGTGTTGTTTTTTCTTCCCAGTAACCCCATCCCAGAGTCAAACATAGAGAAAGGACCCAAGAATGTTTGTGCAAAAGAAATCTGAATATTCAGAGAAAAGCAAAACAAACCTTGCTCATGTCCAATAAAATGCTAATACTTTGCTAAAAGAATCCTGAAGCTTGTTTTGAGACTTGGCCTCATTATATAAAGTACTGACTGTCCTTGAACTGTATTTTCTTGTTTTTCCAGACAACATTTCTCTGTGTAGCCCTAGGCTGCCCTAAACTTGAACTGTAGACCAGGCCTCACACTAGAGATCCATCTGCCCAAGTGCTGGGATTAAAGACGTGCTTCACCTTGAACTCTGTCCTGCCTTACACTGTGTGATAGATTACCAAAGTCTCTTGCATGGTATTCGAACCATGTGTGCCTAAAAGTCAAAAACAGAAGAGAGAGGGAGAAGGGGTGGGGGGAGCACAAGTCACTCAGAAGAAGCCTGGAATATTGGAATATGCAAGCTGATCTAAGCCATAAACATAGCTCATCTGAAACCCACACAAGCTGTAGAGTTTGCTTTAGTTCTTTGAGACAGGGTCTCAAGTATCCCAGGCTGGCCTTGAATTTCCTATGCAGCTGAAGATAGAACTGACCCTCGCTTCCACCTCTATGATGCTAGGCTAACTCGGATTGCAAGCTTGTGCCACCACACCCAATTTATTCAGTGCTAGAAATCAAACAAGAAACCTACCGAATTACATCACTAGCAACAAGAAAGTCTGAAAAGAACTGCTTTAAGTGCCAAGTGAGCCTACTTCTTTGACCTTATATGTTCTGTGGCTAGCCCTTCCCTGGCTGCTTAGCTAAACACATAAAGTCTCTCCAGGGCCTACTGATAAGCCTTACTTCCATGTGCTTATCAAGTATATGGATTAAGAAGATGAGTCCATAAAAAGTAGGCCCTAGTGAGATCTGAGCAATATTTGCTTGTTGATTTTGATCAGGGAGAATGACTGGGCAGAGAACTTGTAATGGAGGAAAAAAGTGAAAACCAGAAAAACAGTATCTGAGGAAAATCAGGGGCAGGGGGCGCTAAAGACAGTGGTGTTCAGCATTCTGGCCCTAAGTCAGTCATCCTTAGAGACTAAGCACTCTGTTTGCCCAGGTCTGTGGGACTCTTAGGCCTTCTTAAGAAATGTGACACAGAATACAGCAATGGACCAGAGAATCCAACCTGACAAGAGATGCTTTCTGCCAAGTCCTGGGAGCTTTTCTACACTAGTTCCTCAATCATCAGTCAAACAGAAGTGCCTTCTCAAAGCCTGCCTAATAGTAAGTGGTTAAATACACCTCTTCTCCAGGAACTCAAGGTGATGGATGACCTGTGGCACCATTGCTAAGGCACTGTCTCAAGACCCAACCGGCTTCTCGACTGTTCACAGGCAGCCCCCAAAACATGTGAAGAGAAAGCAGACATTCTGTGACTTCTAGTTCCAGATCTGCAAACAACTTCAAAAGACAAATACAATCTAAACAAGAAATCTAATCACAGGGTGCCTTCCACCTTCTCTTGTCCAGCACTGGGATCAAAGACCTCAAGCTTGGAGTCTATTTCTTCATGAATTAAATCCTACCTCATCATCATCTTGTCAGGCTATGTTATGCTGACTCTAGGAGGTTCTAATGTATTTTAGAATTGGGCTCTGCCTGAGAAATCTTAACAAAAACCTTGGAGGCTCACAAAAATTTCACTTCCTTGGCGTCTTTTCTCCGTTATAACAAAGTCAGGCAACTCATCCCGGAGCTGGAGCCAAGTCATGGATAAAGAAGGGTGGAGGCTGGGCCTACCAGACGGGAGCTGCCTCTCCAAAGACACTAGGTCCCGATTTTCCAGAACTAGTTAGAGGTAAAGTCTTACGAGGCATCCCCTCCCACCCCAGATTCCCTGCCCTTGTCCTCCATGCTGGACACTGCAGCACAGGTTCCACCGAGGTAGAGGTTAAGTTTCGTGCACTCCCAGCAGGCAATCAAGCAGAGAAACGTTCACCTACATCCTAGCCGGGCTATGGTTTGGAACCGGGCAATGGTCCCAAGCCCCAGCAGCGGCAGGAGGGCAACCCTTACCCATGCTGGCTCTGGAGCGAGCTGGGTGGCGTTGCCCATCCCCGGATCTTCGCCGGCGGGTGGTGGGACGTGGGTCTGTGATCGGCCCGCCAACCTGCCTGCAGAGGTTGCAGGATTCGAGCAAGCCAGGCAAGGCCACACAGGGCGGGGCCCTGAGAGCTATCCTGATCGTCCGGACAAGAAAAAGATCTGGCCATCAGCCAGGATACAGGGCGGCCCGGACAGGCGTCCGTCAGGCTCTCAGCATTCCCCGGGCCGCGGCCGCAGACAATCCGCGGTAGGCGGAGCCGCTCGCGACACATGGTGCGGGCCCCGTGCCTCTTCGGGCGGCCGTGGGGGTGTGAAGAGGGGAGGGGCCTCCCAGGGCCTCGAAGCAGAAGCTCCCGGCGGCCTAGATCGCGGCTCCTGCGGCCCAGCCCCCGCCCCGGCGCGCTGGCCCCAACACTCACCCGTGGGGCTGGCACGATGGCGGCAGCGGCGGCGGCAACCCAGCGCGGTCTGCGACCGACTGTCCCTTCCCCCTTGCCTTCCCTCGCCCGTCCCGCTGCATTCAGGGAAACGTAGTCCAAATAACCCTCCTTATTAGCGTTAGTGAATTTGGATAGAACTACATTTCCCAGAATGCCTTCCGCGGAAGCGCAGCCACGGCTTGCAGCGCGGGAGGAGAGGCTAAGTTAGGGAGGGAGCTGTCCGGGTGAGCCCCTGAGAATTGTGGTCTAGCGGAAGCCTCTGGAACACGGAGTTGGCGCCAGGCAAGGACCAGGTCTTGGCTGTAGCCGGGTCCCAGCTGGCTTGGCCCCGCCTAGGTTCGTGTGGCTAATGGTGCCAGACTCCGCCTCCGTGGGGGCTGCTCTAGCTTGGAGCTGGCTTGCTTGTCCCAGCAGCCCCTCCCTAGGCCCCTAGGCTGTTTCTGAATCCAAAGCCTACTCCTTTTAGGAGCTCTGTAGTCTCAACCCGCGGGGTGAAACCCACTCCTCTCTTGTTCATTGAGTTAGCTGTGTCTCAGAAGGAGCTACTTACTCCAAAGTTTGTTGGAAGCTAATTAGGCTTTTATTGAGATTCAAAACACTCAACTAAGGTGGGCCATAGTTGGAGAGATTAACCTCATATGTAGAGAGAGGTATTTTCAAAACAGAATCATAAAGGCTCCTTTTAATTTCTAGGTTTACTTGTTTTGTTGCAGCAGACAGGGCAACTATTTTTGTTTGTTGTTTTTACATTCTATTTGTGTTGAGGAGGGATGAGCCATGACATGGGTGTGGAGGGCAGAGGAAGCTTACTGGAGTCAGTTCTTCCGCCATTGGGGCCTAGAAATCAGATCCTCAGGTTTAGACATAAGCTGTTTTACACACTGAGCCAACTCACCCTCCAAGTTTAATTTTTATTGGAAGAAAAATAACAGGCTCAATAAAACTTCCCAAGTGGTCAGACTGTAAATAATCTTCCCACCCCTTCCCCTTTATGTTCAATATCCTTTTCAGTTTTCTGGGTGACACAAATATTTGAAGTAATGCCTCTCAGGCAGACCCGTGCTGGGTAAATGGCCCTGCTACCAATCCAAAGAACCACAGCAAAGGAAAATGGCTACAAACACCTTTAACTCTATCTTCCTGGCCAGAAAAACATCTTTAATATTTCTGTTTGGCCCTTTTAGCTTCACCCCAACTCCTGGGGAATGACTGATAAAATTAGGCTAAGCTTCTTGATTAAATCCCCTGTCTATCCAGACCACTTTGGTGACATATCTGGAGCCTCACCACCACCAAGAAAACAAAACACAGGCAAGTCATGTGACAGGAAGAATGATCCAGGGAATGCTGCTAAAGGGTTCAAAAGAACTAAGGTGACAGCAGTTGTCCTTTCAAAGAAAAGGACAGGATCTCAAGGATACACTGAGAGAGTGCCTAGGAGGGAGAAGCCCCCACTCCAAGGAGAGTGTTGACATGGCAGATGGCCTAGAAATGCACTGCTGTGCGTTCACTACCTGATTACAAGCCAAAGTTAACCCTAAAAGGCCGATTCAGCTTCTCCCCAAACTGGGCACCTAAACAACACATACCGCAGGTTTCTCAAGACCCATTTCTCAACTATTCAGAGCCAAAGGACAAGCAGGGAAGTAGACCCTGGTGTTTTGGGTACACTTCAGCTTGCAGTCGCAGGACATGTCCCCAGGCAAGATGATTGGTGTATAACTAACTCAAAAATGAGTCAAGTTTTACAGAGCCACGGCCTAAGTAGATAAGAGTTCATGCATGTCCCAATAGTCAGAAAAACAGGTAATGTTAAAAGGCATCAGAGCTAGAAAGGCGGCGGCTCAATAGTTAAGGAGTACATTCTGCTCTGACAGAGGACCCAAGTTTTGGTTCCCAGTACCCAAGGATGACTACCTGTAACCCTAGCTCCAAAGAAGGATCTAATCACCTTCTGGCCTTTTCAAGCAGCTACAATCTCTCTCTCTCTCTCTCTCTCTCTCTCTCTCTCTCTCTCTCTCTCTCTCTCTCTCACACACACACACACACACAATTTACTTCAAAGTAATAAATAAAAATAAGTTGTTTAAGTCATTCACATCAGGTGGTAGCGGTGCACATCTTTAATGCCTGCACTGGGAGGCAGAGGCAGGCAGACTGAGTTTGAGGCCAGCCTAGGCTGCAAATTAAATTCCAGGACACACAGTCATTCACATCTCCCCATTAGCTTTGAGCTGAATTACTTACAACTATAGATACAATGTCATCTTACCTTTCCAATATCCTTAATGCCCTCCAACGTCTGCCTCTCACAATGAAGGTGTCCTGAAATGATGTATTCGTAACAAGAGTCCCTAGTGCCTGAAGAAGCCAAGGCTGTGTCTAGTCCTGAACCTGATTTATTAAGTAATCACATTCACCTGTGTTTCAGACCCTACATGTCCCAAGATATGAAATGGTAAACAAACTGCAGAAGAGAATTCAAAAACAAAATTAAGCCCAGCATGGTGGTACACACCTTTAATCTCAGTCAGAGAGTTCATGGCAGTCAGAGACAGGTAAATCTCTTGAGTTTGAGGCCAGCCTGGTCTACAGAGTTTTAGGCTACCCAGGGCTACAGAAAGAGACCCTGTTTCAACCCTTCCTGCCACTCCCCTTAAAAGAAATTAAAACTATCAAGAATCTAGAGAAATAAAACAATTCCCATTTTTCAGCCACACCTTTTCCTTTAAAAAAAATAAATAAATCAATGGAAGGGATGGATAGCTCAGTTGGTAAAGTGCTTGCTTTGCAAGCATACCCACAGAACCCATGTAATAAAAACAATACCACCACCAACAACAACAAAATAGGCATGGTGATACAAACTTGTAATCCTGCACTGGGGAGACAGACACACAGATTCCCTGAGGCTCACTGGCAGGCCAAATAGCCAATCTGAGTGAGATCCAAGCAAGCAAGAAGACCCCCCCCCCACTGCCACCCTAGCCCTCTTTTCCAGAACTGAGGGCTTTGTGCTTGCTAGGCAAGTGCTCAACTATTTAGCTAAGTCACCAAACCCAAGAAGACCCTGTCTCAAAAAAAAAAAAAAAAAAAAAAAACGCTGTACAGCACCTCTGGCAAGCACCCCATACTACACACATGTATGTATGTACACAAACACAACAATCCAGCAAAATAATCATGGACAAACCAAGGCCTTTCCTGCAGCTTCCAAACTCTCTGGAGTGACCTTAACAAGGAACTTTATAAAGATCTGTATGCTTTATGGAGAAACCGGGTTCACTTGTTTAAAGCATCTCTACTTTCTGGGCTAGCCTGTTCTTTCATATAGGCCAAGACCTATATCCTCATATTTCAAGGACACTTAGCTTTAATAAAAATAAAATGTCGAAACCCAAATAAAAACCTTACTTTTTTTGTTTAATTTGTTTTGCCAAACACAGTGAAAACGTCAGTCTAATTGTACAGAAAATAGAATTTGTAACCAGTAGCAAACATAACGAGATAAACCTAAGTCCCTGTTAAGCTGGATCTCCATCAGCAAGTCACCCAGAGCCCTCTGATAAATGACCTTCTAGGTAGTGAGGTCCTAAGAGGCAGAGGATCAACTGGTCCCCATCAGAACCACAGACTGCACCTGAAACGGGTAGCAATGAAAAGGAGAAATGATGTTACTGAGATCTCTTATCACTACACACAGCAAAGCTGTCTCTGATTGCTGGCCAACCTTAAGATGTGGTTTTCTCAAACCCACAGTCCCTAAGAGTCCCATCTGCACCTCTCCAGAGTAAGTTTCAAGTTCAATGGTTCTGAAGCCTTTGTATAACCAGAATCTGTAACAAACTGGGGAGTGAGAGACAAAGTCATAATTGCTGGTGTCACCAGATTCTGAAGTCTCCAACTCCTACTTCAGGAGGAAACGAGAGGGTGCCAACTGACCAACTGGAGTCCCGCTGTCCTAAACCTCAGCACTGTCAACCAGAATATTGGGGAGTTCAACATCTGCCTGAGGATTCCTTGGGCTGGAAGGAGTCACGAATTCTGCAGGTTTCTGGGAAGAACCATTCACATTCCGTGCTTCTTGCGGATGACAGCCATGGCAAGCAGACGATCCTTCTCTCGAAGTTCTTCACGGAGCTTGGCCTCGGTAAGACGCAGATGGCGGATGCTACCTTTCATCTCTTTCATCTTCACTTCCATCAGGGCCAAGATGTCCCGTTGCTCGTTCAGCTTTCGCAGGAGCTCCTCTTCCGTGGTACCCGACGACAAGGAGTATGAGTGGTCGGAGCCAGTATCAGGGAAGCCCTCTTCCCCTACCACCACCAGCTGAGGGCCCAGAGTGCACTCAGCGGCCTCCAGCCCAGCTGTAGCAGCCTCTAGCTCTGACGCGGCGGCAGCGGCGGCTGCCCCTTCAGCAGCTGCAAACTCTACTTGCACTGTAAGGTCGATGGGCTTCACATCATCTCCCGAGGAAGTAGTGGGCGCTGGAACCACGGATCCCGGTGCCTGATTGCTGTCTACAGCGGCCTGAAGGGTAAGAAGCACGGCCGCAGAGGCAGACACCAGGTTCGGCTGCAACTGGGTGGTCTGGGCAGTGGAGGAGGATGGAGACGGCTGCTGTTGCTGTTGCTGTTGTTGTTGCTGCTGCTGCTGCTGCTGCTGCTGTTGCTGCTGTTGCTGCCTACGGCGGGCTGCCGCAGCTCCCGCAGGTCTCCGAGCTACTTTGCGCTCATTGACGCCACGCAGCGGGAAAATGGTGGGAACGCGCACCGTGTAGGTCTTGCGGCCGCCCTGGAAGTGAACGCTGCAGAGCCGGTGGCCCGTGGTGGGCTGGAAGGTGGAGAAGCACCCACTGACGCCAGCACGGGACACGTTCTTGAGCCAGAGGCGCCGCAGCTCAGCGTCCTTGGGAAACGTGTAGAAGTGCAGCGCCTTGTCCCGGTGTGAGTTGTTGTAGCAGCCCGGTACGCAGCACGTAAAGCCAGGCATGGCTGCGACGCGCGGCCCGGCCCACCGGCCTCTCGAGCTCTTCGACGGCCGAGTATGGCCCCCGCCTCAGCTCCTCGACGGGCCGCGCCGCGCGAGACTCTTAGAGGCCTCTCACTATTGCCGCCCGGCGCAGTCCTCCCGGGCGGAGGCCCCGTGCCCAGAATATGCTTGCGGACCGCCCGCGCCGCGCTACCCACCCGGCCGCCCGCCTGCGCTTCAGAGTCGGCCCGGGGGACGCCGCGAAGGACCGCCTGGAAAGGAGGACTACGCCCCCCACAATGCACCGCGCCAAAAGCTGCTCACTTCCGGGACGGGACGGGCTTATTCCGGCTGCTTTCCCGGGCACCGCGCCATCCTGTTCAGAGTCGATTATTTTCCAGATAAAGCTCGTCCTAGGCGAAGGGGAAATGTATTCGAATGGAACGTTGTCGCATGGGCTACCCCTCCTCACAAGGACCCGGAATCCTGATGGTACGGGGCGCGTGACTCGTGAGCGCAAGCGCTCTGGATCTAAGCACACAAAGACTACAAGTTCCATGGTGCCTCTGAAGAACATTTGGGTGCGGTCATGGACTGCAGCGCCGCCTAAAGGAGAGGTGGAGTTCCTGCAGACCAGGATCTGAATAAGGTTCTGTAGCTTTCTATAAAAATCCCCCAATCCCCAGTACCTTGGAGATAAAGGCAATCTTTACCCTGGAGGAAGCCCAAGTCAGCCCAGAAGAACTTCTGGAGTCACTTTCTTATATTGGGAACACTCTTTCGACTCTCAGTTACCTCTTATTTGGACTCAATGACCTAAACCAGATTCCTACTAGCTGATTACTATGTGCCAGACAGTGAAGGGGAAAACACATTCAAGGTAATTTTGAGCTGTCAGGTCCACCTTAGCCCTCACTCTCCTGGAGACTGATTAGAATGCCTTTTGTATAAAGGATGAATAAGTGCCAATAGATGTCTAATCGATAAAGGCCACAAAGAAGACAATGATGAATGGAGGCCTGGGTAGATGATAGGCCAATTAGAAACTTGGAAGTGAGTTGTATCAGTGCTTGGCCTCCCAAACCTCCTACCTAGGGGAAGTATTGGGTGACGCAACAGGAAGGACATAGGCCTGCCATGTAAGTGCCGGGATAGGGCAGCCAGAATAGAGCCCAGAAAAATTACAAACTAAACATTGGTAGACAACTCTTCAAGAAACCAATAAGTTGAGTTTCAAGTGAAAAAAAAAATTGTATTATAGCAAGACAATAGTTGGTCTTCCTCCCAGGAATAGTCTTTGTGGGTAGGACAAGCCTGGTGGTGCAGACCTGTAATCCTGGCTGGTTGAGAAGGACAGCCTGGGCTACAAAGCGAATTCAAGGCCAGTCTGGGTAGCTTAGTGATACCCTCTCTGGAAATAAAACAGGGCTAAGAGAGTGAAGTGAGAAGAGAGTTAAACACTTGCCTACCTCTCTAAGGAGAAACAAAAACAAGACAGAAGCCCATATATGGCCATTGCATTTCTAGTAGAGCCAATAAGATCTTGGTTATTTATGTGGGCTTTGCTCACTTATAAATAAAAGAAAAATGTCACTTTTCTGGTTTAAGCAACTGGGTCCATAGCTGGAATCTCTTCACATCCAAAATGGATTACCCAGTATGTACACTTAGGATGTGAAAGATGTATATCCACTGGAGTGAGTCGTTTATACAGTAGCACAAACACAGCCTGGGATGATGGTTCACATTTTCTTTCTTTCTTTTTCTTTTTTGGTTTCTCTGAGTAGCTCAGTTGTCCTGGAACTTGCTCTGTAGACCAGACTGGTATCAAACTCACTGATTACATCTGCCAGCCTAGTGATGGGATTAAAGATGTGTGCTACCACCTCTTTTAATAGGTCACAATTTTAATTCCAGTATTCAGGAGCAGAGGCATGCCAATCTCTGAAAGGTTTAAGTCCTGAGTTCAATTCCCAGCAACCACATGGTGGCTCACAACCATCTGTAATGGGATCTGATGCCCTCTTCTGGTGTGTCTGAAGACAGCAACAGTGTTCTCACATACATAAAATAAATAAATCTTAAAAAAACAAACAAACAAACAAACTTGGACTGGTGAGAGAGCTCAGTAGGTATTACTAGTTGCCACCAAGCCTGGAAGACCTGAATTCAGTCCCTGGTACCCAAATGGTAGAAGGAGTTTTCTGGTTTCTACTTGTGCATTGTGACACAGACATAGCCACACACATATAAAATAAATAAAGATAGATAGAAAATTAAAAATAGCAGGAAGTATTTGGGTGGTGGGTGAATGCCTTTAACCCTACTACTCAGGAAGCAGAGGCAGACAGAGTTTGAGGCCAGCTGGTCCACAAAGTGAGTTCCAGGACAGCCACAGAACTACACAGAGAAACCCTGTCTCAAACAAAAGAGAAAAGAAAAGCAGAAAGTCGTCATCCATGCCCACATTCTCAGTTCTGAAAAGGCAAGAATAAAGCATGACTTTAGTACAAGTTCAAAGCCTGCCTGGTATACATGGTAAATCCAGGCCAGACAGGGCCATGTAGCTGATCTCAAAAATAAGGATGTAGTAAACATGAAGTTTGTTTGCTTAAATGTTTGTTTGAGTTAGTTCTGACTTTGTAGCCCTGGCTGGTCTGGAACTCACTGTGCAGACCAGGCTGTCCTCAAACTCACAGAGATCCACCTGCCTCTGTCTCCAGAGTGTTGAGATTAATGACATACATCACCTTTCCTAGCTCAAATAAATCTCGAGGAATTAGATTTAGGTAATTCACAGTGACCATGAAATTTTATCCACTAAGGCCTAGTAACTGTAGATAAAAAGAGACTGGATCTAACTGGCGAGTTAGTTCAGTTGCTCACTGAGCCTACAGGAAGCTCTAGGATTGATGGCTAGCACTGCAGAAATGGTGTGTGGTGTTATGACACTGTGGGAAGCTAGAGAGTAAGTAGTTCATCATCAGCTGCATGGTAAGTCTGAGGCAAGCCTGGACTACATAAAACCTGTCTCAAAAAAAAAAAAAAAAAAAAAAAAAAAACACCACAAGACCTCTAAGAAAAATAATTTAAACTGGGTGTGATAGAAAACATCTGTACTCTCAGTCTTCTGCTCTTGCTCCTGCTCCTTTCCCCCTGTGTGCCCTGAACAAACTCTGTTCTATACTAAAAAATAATAATAATAATAAAGAAAAAGAAAGAAAACACCTGTAATCCAAACAAACAGATAGCAGGAGGCTTAGAAGTTCAAGGTCATATTAAACTACGTAGGGATTTTGAGGTCAGCATGGGCTACATACGACTATGTTTCAAAAACAAAAGGTACTTGCACACGTGCGTACATGCATGTGTGAGATTATCAAAATCTAGCGTAGTGGCCTACATTTGCAATCGGAGTATTCATAGGGTAAAGGCAAGAGGACTGCCTAAAGAGTTTGACCCTAAAGGTATGCCTGGTGTATGAATTGATCAGAGCAGGGCATCGGATGCCCTGGCACTGGTGTTTCTGGCAGTTGGGTGCTTCCAGTAAGGGTTCGGGTCCTATGCAAGAGCAGCAAGTAGGCCTTACCACTTAGCCATAGTTATAGTCCTCTAGTTCTTTTTTAAAGATAATTATAACTCCCCCTTTTCTTTTAGATGAAGAAACCATAAGGTTTGGTTTCATCCTTCCCCCCTTTCACCTCCACCTCTCCCCACACACACCCGGTTAACAGGAGACCACCTCCCAAATCAATTTACAATCGAGTCAGATCCTACTCTCCAGCTGTTGGACTACAATTCCCGTGGTGCCATGTGGCAGCATCGCGAGACTTGACTCAAAAGAGGCGGCGGGAACCCGGAGCTTGCAGCAGCTGGAGCTGTTAGGAGGGGTGGGTCCTGAACATGGCGGACCTCAGCAGTCCCGACGGCGATCCGACGGTACGTACGCTCTTGCGGCGCGTGTTGGATACAGCGGATGTACTCACTCCGAGGCGACGCCGGAGCATTCAGACCAAGTATGTGAGAGTGTTGTCCTAGCAACTAGAATGAATGGGGGGTGGTGTCTGCGTCTGAAGAGGAAAACAGACTCAGAGTACTAAGTCTGAGATGCTGAGATCTGACTGTGTTCCTAATCAAATTGGACTCAGCTATGCTGTTTTGTACTCTCACCGTATGCTCTAGGGTGAGACAGGATTCTCACAAGAGTGTTGGATCTCTAGAAGCAGAGGGTAAGACTGTTTTCTAGGCTGTTTTATCCAACTCAGACCAAGGCTGTCCTGACATCTATCCCTACTAACAGACAGATGACTTCATCTTTCCCAACCCATACAGTCCGACTCTCTCTGAGGCTCCCATGGGAAGTCGGGATGCAGGAACTGGAAAGCTGCTTTTCTAGAGAGCAGGGCTTTGACCTGACTTTGCAGAGCATCTTGAGGAGGCTTGCGAGCAGAAGATACCGAAGTTGGCATTCACCAGTCTAAAAGAATGCCATCCTTTTAAAATGGAGACTTGTTCATGATAAGGTGTTTTCTTTTTCTTTTTTCTCCAAAGTGCTACGATTGATCCTAGTACTTTGGATTATGCCTGCTAATTAAACTCCCTACCACTGAGTGTCATCTCCTGCCTTTTTGGTATTTCTTTGAGAAAGGATCTCACAAAGCTGCTTTGGCTTGGCTTGAAACTAGCCCAAACAGTCTTTGAATTCACTATCCTCCTTCCCTGACCTCCCTGATAGCTGGGATTAAAGAGTTGGTACCAACAGACCCTTGTTCATTCGAGAATTGACATTATGCATTTACTGTATGTATTTATGTGTTTGTGAAAGAGTGTGTAGGTCAAAGAACAACATGCAGAGTCGGTTCTTGCCTTCCAGCATGTGGGTCCTGGTCATTAAATTCAGGATGCCAGGCTTGGAGGCAGTGCCTTTAACCACTGAGCCATCTGGCCAGCCCCTCCAGCTTGCCTGGGGAGCACTGACAGTTCTGAGACACGATGGACTGGGGAAATAGGGCTGTGGTGACCCATGGGGAGCTTAATGTCGCACCATAACAACTTGGAAGGCTAAAAATAACTTACATTTCCTACTTGGATTGTTACTCTAATGCCCAGAATGGGATGCTCTTCCAATTTGTAACCTATGTGACGAACCTCTACTCATCTTTTCTTACTGTGCTAGACTTAACTTCTGTGAAGCTTTTCCTCATCCCCTGCTAGATCAGTCCACGGTCCATCTATACCTCAGGACTATACCCTTCCTTCCCTTTCTTGCTGGGGACTATGAAAGGTACCAGTGGTTTCTGTGATCCTACACCTGAAGGAATGGCTTTTAAACTACAACACCTTGTGAAGGCAAATGTCGCACCTCCAGCTCCTCGACAGAATTCTCAGAGTAGGTTGTTTTGTTTTTGTTTTGTTTTTGACATAGTGCACAAAGAAGACGGTCTCAAACACCATATGCTACAAGGCAGAGTAGCCAAACAAAGACAAGTACCAGAAAGCATTCCCATGGAGCTGGGGTAAGTGTCCAGCCCACTCCGTGAGTGACTTTATAGAACCCTAAAGTCTAACTTGAGTTAAAGTCTATTTTTGTTGTGAAGCCTAACTTGAGAAGTTCTCAAGTCAAAAAAGAGACTAGTGGTGGTTGTATCCATAGTCAGTTGGCAGATTGGCTCGTGTTCGAGGTCGTGGGCACCTGGAGGAACAGACACCCCGGACTCTGCTGAAGAATATCTTACTAACTGGTAAGTGGGTGTCAGCCTGCCAGTTAAAGTTAGGTGCTAGTCCAACAGTCAGTCCTATGGTGTCCTTCTTTTTTAGCCCCACCCTTTCATTGCTATTTTTACAGCCCCAGAATCTACTACTGTGATGCCAGACCCAGAGGTGAAGCCAGCACAAGTACCAGAAGTGGCCAGGTCCTCCAAACGGGAAAGCAGTCGGGGAAGGTACACAGTGAATTTTCCTCATAGGCTAAGCCACCTCTTGGGATCCCCAAAAACTAAAATTGGGCTTTCTGACCAGTCTGAGATAAACTTCATCCTTATAGCCTGGAGCTACAACTTCCTGAACTGGAGCCCCCCTCAACCCTGGCTCCAGGTCTAACAGCCCCTGGCAAAAGGAAGCAAAAGCTGAGATTGTCAGTATTTCAGCGAGAAGTGAACCAGGCATTGCCTCTCTCCCAAGGTGAGACCTAGGAAATACCTGAGCTGTTTTCTGTCTTCTTGGGAGGTAGAAAAGACCTGCGAGAGCTTTCATGGGCTTGGGTAACTGACTGTGGATTCTTCTTACATTTTCTTGATGGGCCCTGATAGAGCCACGTGGAAATGCTGATGCTTCGTCCTTGGCCAGGTACTGTTCCGTTTTGCAGTTTATACAATACGGTGGCCATATTCTAAGAGATGAGCCCCCTTGGGGAAGCTGTGCCTCAGGCTTTTCTTGTGTCTGCTTCCATCTTAACAGCTCCTTCAACCTCAGCTTTGTCCCACCTGTTCAGCCACAGACAGTAGAGAGACCTGGTCTGGCTCGAAGACGTCCCATACGCCGACCTGTGAATGTCGGTGCTCTTTTGCAGGATCTGGAAGATAATTCCGTAACCTCTGCTCTTTCAAGTAAGGTTATAATTTGCTCTTTTAGCTTTAGGGAGAAGCTACTACTCTATGACAGACATGAGACTCTACTGAACTCAGGGTTGCTCCACTTTTGATGAGATCAGGAATACTGAATTGAGCATGGCCAGACATCCAGGAATTTGTTTTCTTTACAAAGTACTACTTAGTACTTTGGTGTATTGGTCAGGGTTCTCTAGAGAAACAACTTACAGAGTGAGTGCAAGCGAGGCAATCCCTCATTGTCAGGAAGCCTTTGAAAACCCTCACAGGTTTCCTGTTAGGTGTTGTTTGATCTCTGCTGGACATGAGATTATTGTAAAACCACTTTTTATTTTAAAAATTACCCTATAAATGCAAAATAATTTTGTTCAGCCTGGGCAAGTAATTCTTGATTTCTGCGAGTTCCCACGGAGTAGTATAAGATAGACAGTAGACATGGAAGGATTTATAGAATGGCTCACAGGCTGGAGGTCTCAGCTGGTCTTCAGTATATGCTGGAGACTCAAATAAGTAGGCTCTGTTGACAGTGAAGGAATAGACTTGGAACCAAGATCAAGAGAGAAAACAGGCAGAGAGAAAGCAAGCTTCCTTCTTCTAGGACCTTTATACATAGGTGGCCAGCAGAAAGTGTGGCCCAGATTACAGGTGGATCTATCCCCCCTCAAAGATCTGGATTAGAAGTGGGAAACATCAAGTGATTTAAGAAAAAAAATCCCTAACAGGTATACCCAGTCATTTGGATTTTAGTTAATTCCAGATGTAGTTAAGGTAACAACTAAGAATAGCCATCATAACCCAGTGTTCCTGCCTCGAGTGTCCTTGCAGCTCTAAAGATCTAGCTCCAGAACAACCAAGGCTCCATAGAGAAACCCTATCTCAGAAGAAGAAGACTAGACCATCAGAGTGGGTCTAGTCTTAGTGTCTCTGTGGCTTTTATTACTTTATATTCTTGAACTACAGGGCTGAGGGTGGAAGAAAAGGGTGTCCTATAGTGAGTGGCTAGTGCCTGCTAGAAGATGGGTGGGAGAAACAGGTTTTATGATGTTAGCACTAACCTGGGAACCTGATGGACAAGTTGACATTTGAGAGAAGTGCTGAGCAGAGGATATGGACAGTTGAGGCATGAGTAGTCGGTTTGCGGGGGGGCTATGAGCAAGTTATACAGGCTGGGGGATGTCAGAGGAAGGGTAGCCTAGCAAGGGGAGGGAAAGGGAAGGTAACAGCCTTAGAAGGTACGTTTATCTCATTCTGGAGTTTCCTTAGGCAGAAAAGCCCTGAAGGTTCACTGCCTCCACCTTACAGTCCCAGGTTTTACCAGGTGGGCCTAGGATATAGAATTTATCTGGCTCTTGATCTCCAGGTGACAGTCATAGAACGCCTGTTGCTGCTCTGCCAACGGATGTAGTGTTGGAAGACACACAGCCTTTCTCACAACCCTTGGTTGGCCATTCCCTTAGTGTGCGTCACTCTCTGCCCAACCCCACTCACACTGAGGCTGAAGATGCTGAAAGAGCTGTGGGCCCCAGCACACCAAGCACGGGGACTGGGCTGCAGAGCCGGAGTGAGTATGAGGAAGGCTGACTTGGGTGAGAGTTAGCAAGCATAGGTAGAGGTTCCCTCCTCCAGCCCTTGTGTGCCCAGGAGTCCCTCCTTTCCCCAAGAGCAGAGTCCGAGTAGGGCCAGGAGCGTCTGAGTCACTGCTGCGGTGCTACTTGTCCTCCCTCAGTGAGCAGAACTGGCTTTGGTGCCTCTCCTTTGCCCTTCTCGGAGCCACAGCCTCAGCCTTCAGAACTAAGAGAAGTTGTGGGATCCAAAGAGGCTGAGGAGTCCAAGGATCAAGAACAATCTTCAGGGGATGAGGAAACTTCTGACAGGCCAGGTAAGAAGCTTAGGGTAGGTATCAGTAGGTGAGTGTTACTAGCTTCTTCGGTCCTATCATACAGAAGAACCAGGCTGTTTATGGGAACTAGTAGTTCTAGGGGCCAGGGGGAATAGGGCAATCACTTAACTAGAGTTCTATGAGGCCTTTAGGAATTAAGGAGACTAGGCCTTTATAGCTATGTGAAACGGTCAAGCATGAACCCCTTGTGACACAACTCTTTCTCTGCAGCAAGTGGAGAATTATCCTCCAGTGCCCATGATGTACTCCCAGCTGAACAGCCACGTCAGTTATTTGAGCCACCCCCATCACCTGGAGCTGCAGTGTAAGAAACCCTGGTTGTTGGGAAAAGGATGCCCTGAAGTTGGCATTGTGCACTCTTAAGTCCTCATAGACATGCAGATGATTGCCAAGCACAGAGCTCAAGTCTGGTAGTTATAGCCTGCCTGTCATCCTGGTGCCTGTCCCTAGATGTTTAGAAGAGCTTAGATGAGAGAGAAGCTCCTAGGTCATTATGTAATCATAGGTGGCTTCCTGGAAGACATTAGTGGGTTTGGGATAGGCGGTGATGGATTACTGAGGGGAGAGACTGCCCAAACTGAGGTTTAACAAGCTTGAGTAGATACCAACATAAATGTTGAAGTTTGACTAGGATATTGGGTCTAGACCGGAGGAGGATCAGGGTCACAGAGAAGAACCAGGCTGTTTATGGTCATTATCATCATTATCTTCCTCCTCCTCTTCTTTTTCCTTCTCCTCCTCCTGGCTTTTGAGACAGGGTTTCTCTGTCTAGTCTTTAACTTTCCTGGAATTCAAGCAATAGCCCAGGCTGGGCTTGTACTCAAATTCACCTGTCCCTGCTTTTCCAGTGCTGGGATTGAAGGTGTTGTCTCCTCCCCCACCCCACCCCCATTGGATTTCTTGTCAAGTTACTTAATTTGCAACAGTCCCAGGTTCAGTAGAGCCAGCAGGACTTGTCTTCAAATAGTGGCCTCTCCAAATAGCAGTTCAATCACCTGTCTACTCCTGTCCTCAGCTTACCTTCAGAGCCCCTGGAGTCTGTGCCAGCCAAGCTTACGTCCAGGACCCGAACTGCAGGTCCTAGGCACCACCAAGACCCCTACAAGGCTGGACTGAGTCACTATATGAAGCTCTTCAGCTTCTATTCTAAGATGCCTGTGGAGAAGAAGGCTCTTGAGATAGTAGAGAAGTGGTGAGTCTAGCATGTGAGTGGGTAGAGGTGCCATTTCATAGACAGAGTCTTTAGTCTGTTCTATTGCAATTTTCTTGGCAGCCTAGACAAGTATTTCCAGCACCTTTGCAATGACCTGGAGGTATTTGCTGCTCATGATGGCCGTAAGACTGTGAAACCAAAGGACTTAGAGCTACTGATGCGACGGTAAGTGCACATAAAAGGGAGGCTGAGTATGGGAGGCTGGTGCTAGTTCTGTTTGATCCTGTTTTCCTCTCTCACAGGCAGGGACTAGTCACTGATCAAGTCTCGCTGCATGTGCTTGTGGAGCGGTTCCTGCCCTTGGAGTACCGGCAACAGTTTATCCCTTGTGCATTCAGTGGCAATTCTGTCTTCCCTGCACAGTAGGACTAGGCCTTTCCTGGCACCTACTCTCCCTACCTTGGACATCTTGAACCCTACACAATCATCAAGGCCTCCTCATCTCCTAGCACCAATAAAGTCTCACAAATGGGTTGTTCTTTTTGGTGCCTGTCTTAGGACCTACCCAGATCGCCTTCCCCCAGCCTGAAAAATAGTATGAATTTAGATAAAGAATTTTATACTAGAAGAAGGTTAGCAACATTGGAGTATTTTCATTGCCCGTGAAGACTCTAGCTTGCTGGCTCTGTCTCTTGAGGTCCTACACGCCTTGTGTCTGCCATCTTAAGTCGATCAAGTGCAGTCTCAAGCTTTATCGAAATTGTCCCCTGCCTCTCCTCATCCTCCAACAGTACATCAGCCGCAGGGATCTGATAGGCCTGGCCCAGGTAGACACCCAGAGTCTGCTTGTCCATGGTAGGATCGATGTTCATCAGGGTCTCACGCATCTTCAGTAGGGTTACCTCTTCAAGACTGCCCACAAGGAAAGAAAGACAAGTATACAGGTTTGAGCTCTTCTCTCTGTACCCTGACTCTGAAGTGTCTATAAACTATTCAGATGGGAGTAGTACCAGCATGGTACCTGTTGCCTGGGGAGATTCATCACCCGAGATGCTCTCTGATAGGACTTACCCCCACCCAGGGCCCAGGGCTACTCACAGATCCATGCCTAGCTCCTGCTTCAGTTCTTCTAAGTATGCTTCCTTCTCACTCTCATTCTGTTCCCACAGCTTTTGCACAAATGGCTCACTCTGGCCTTCCTCATCCTGTGGGTGGGGTATGGGAGAAGGCAAGGTGAGGCCATTTGACTGCAGTTTAAGACTAGAGAAGGGACTGGCAAGTTATGTGTCCCTACCTACCTCAGCAAACAATGCTCGGTAGTTTAATGTGTCTGTGTTGCTGGTGTCTGGACCCCAGCCTGCTGCCTCCATTAGCTCCTGAATCTGCTCTTCCTTCTTGAGAGGAAAGGTAGTCTTGAGGACGGTGCTACAGGGAAAGTAAAATTTCCAACAGGGTCTGAGTGACTAAGTCTGCCAACTCACCCTCCCATTCCTCCTGGGCCGTCCCCATTATTTCAACAGTTGAGTTTTTTGGTTTTTATTAAAAAACTTATTATTTATATGAATACACCGTAGCTGTCTTCAGACACACCAGAAGAGGGCATTGGATCTCATTACAGAGGGTTGTGAGCCACATGTGGATGCTGGGAATTGAACTCAGGACCTCTGGAAGAGCAGTCAGTACACTTAACCCCTGAGCCATCTTTCCAGCCCCTCTGCAGGGTTGTTTTTGTTTGTTTGTTTTTTGGTTTTTTTTTTCCGTTTTCATGGTTCTTGAACTCATAATGATCCACTTGCTTTAGTCTCCTAAACTTTTTGTTTTGACTTGATTTATTTATTTTATTTATTTAGAAAGGGTTTATATCTATGTTAATTTGATTGCCAGAAACTCACTCTGTAGACCAGAATGACCTTGAACTCAGAGAGATCCTCCTGCCTCTGCTTCCCAACTGCTGGAATTAAGAATGTGCACTACTTTGGCTGGCATGTTTTGAAACAGTTTTGTTCTAAGCTGGTCTGAAATTAAATGACTCCTGCTTTTTTTTTTTTTTTTTTTTAAATCTCTCAAGTGCTAGAATTCCCAGCATATGCCGCCACACCTAAAGAACACCAGGCTTTGAGGCTGTGACCCTTCCTGTGAGGCTCCCCTTTCCCTGCATACGTGAGAACCTGACCAGTCAAAATAATGGACTAGAGTCTGGAGTGGTCTGACCAGTCTCTTACCAGAATTGTTCGATGGTTATTAACCCCTCGTTCTGAGTGTCAACATTTATCAACTCCTTCAGCAGATGGGACAGTGTCTCTCTTTGGTTGATATATACAGTCTCCAGTTTCTACAATGAGGGAAGCGGTTACTAATATGCTGTTTACTAGAGTAGTGGCAGGACCATTGTGTGCTTTCCGTTTTCCCTGGGCCAAAGCTCACCTTTCCCATCAATACTGCATAGAACTGACTCATGATCTCACTGGAACGAAAGAGCTTGATATTTTCAAAAATGGTGTAAGCCCAGGCCATGGCTTCACCAACCCCAAAGCGACGCTCCAGAAAATTAAAGAAGAAATCTGGAAATGACTCCTTCTATAGGGTGAGGAGAAGGCTTGGTCAGTGTCCCAGGCTTATTAGACCCCCACCCTACTCCCTACCATCTTGAGGGAACTCCTTAAACTGGGTCTGAGGTTTTGCGGAAGGAATGTCTTATAACCAACAAAAGCTGACCTGCTCTTCTGCTATACGCTCCTTCCAGGCTTCCTTAAGGAGATTTACTACCTCCTTCTTGCTGGGCTTCTTGTTCTTTACAGGGCCATCAAACCGAAGAAATGGAGGGATAGAATCCCCAAAGCCCTGAAAGGCAGGTGTCAGTACATGATTGGACCCCACTGTTGCCCTGTTTGTAAACAGAAATGAGTTCTAGATGGTTCCCCCAGAATCTTAAATGGCCTCTGGCTCAGGAATTCCCCTACCAGGCCAGGAAAGAAGTCTTTCTCCCGAAGCAGACCCATGCCGATTTCCTCCAGAAGTACATCCACCAGCTGATCACTGTTCTTTCCTTCAGCCAGCACTAACCAGCGTTCTGGGCCCCCCGCTACGACACCTGCAAGTTGGGAGAGGAAGCTAGACCCCAGTCCATGTCCTTCAGCAGGCCCTGGCGCCCCAACAATCATCATTACTTTCGCATTTGGTCCAGTCAGGTCGTGGTGTGGAGGTGCGCTGGATCTCCTGCAGCTCATTAAAGAACTGGTCCCGCTCCTTTAGTGTGCTCATGTGCAACTGCAGCAGCATCTCATGTTCCTTCCGGACTTCTTCATAGTCACCTTTCAGACTTTCTAGCTGTAGGCAAGGTGATTGGTCCTAGTTACCCACCCTGACCATACCCTACCATGTCAAACTCTACCTGTCCACCAAGCACCTGCTCTTGAAGTTCCATGTTGGTCTTCTCTTGCATTTCAAAGTCTCTCCTAGGTACCACATCTCCAAAGTTGGCTTTCATCGTGTTAAGTTCCATCTGCGTGCGAGTCAGGTCTTGTCGAGTCATCTTCAGTGCCAGTGTTAGCTTCACAGGATCTTCTCCCCAAACACCTGCCAGGGGTGTATCAGTTTGTCACCCTGGCTCTAGGGCTTATATTCAAAGTTGGGTTGAATATTGCTTGGGACATGTCCTATACCTGAATAGAGTGGACCCTATAGGCTCATATGCTTGAATACTTGTTCCCCATTTAGTGGAACTGTTTGAGAAGGATTAAGAGATACAACCTTGGAGAAGGTATGTCACTGGGGGCAACCTTGAGGTTCCAAAAAACTCAGTACCATTCCCACTGTGTTCTCTGCTTCCTGACTGTGGATCAGATATGAACTCTGAGCTGCTGCTCCTTTGCCATGCCTGCTGCCATGGTGGTGACAGACAGGTTTCTTTTGGAGCCTCAAATCTTAAATGCTTCCTTCTATAAGTCGTTGTGTTTCACCACTGCAATAGGAAAGTAATATACCTTCTCTGCTTGGGATTTCTTGGGTCTACAGCATCACCAGCCTAAGGGTTCAGGATTAAGTAGAGAACCCTAGGACATGTGGTGCTAGGTTTCTCCTCGCCAGTCTCAGCTCCCAGCAGTGTTAAATTTTCTACTTTATTCTGTGATTCTCAATCTAGCACAAAAGGTCCACAGCCCCAGCTAATGGCCCAGACATCTCCTACCATGTATGAACACAAGATAATAAAGATATTAGGAATGTTGAGTGAACAGGGTAAATCGTGATAGACAGACTTGGGCACCTAAGAAGAAATTACATGGCTTGGATTACCTGGGCTCTGGGCTAGTGACATGTCTTCTCGCTGGTACCTCAGTTCATTCAGGTCCCCGATGAGAATTTTGCGAGCATCTCGTTCAGTAAGGTAACGCAGGTACTCCTCAGCCAGACTCTTCCTCAGTTTAGCCACCTGGGGAGTGGGAGATACAGTTGTATACTCAGTGGCTTTTGGAGTCTTGGTTGGCAGCTAGTTACTCCAGAGGGTGAAATGGTGACAGTCCCCTCAGCTTAGGAAAAGAAAAGCAATCAGTTATGCCTGAGTACCTAGCAAGATGTCAGTGTTTCTGCCCATGGAGAGTTTTCTGGTGCCTGGAGCCACCTTCAAGTCTATGTTGCACAGGGCAGAGGGAAGACAGTAGGAGGACTCTTGGGAATGTGATAGCTCCTCCATTCCAGGCAGAAGGGTAGACTGGGTTTGGGGTTGCCTCAGTCACCACCCCAGGCTACAGGTAGAGCAGGAGCATGAGGACTTTGTGAGATCTCCCACGTTCATTCACCTCACTCTGCAATGAGATCTTCTCTTCATTCTTTTTATCAATGAGTTTTAGCAAATTCATCTTCTCTTTCTTGAGCACGGAGATCTCATGCCTCTCCTCGGCCCTCATAGCCAGAATTCTCTCACTACAGTCCTCGTTCACAGTGACAATCTTGGCCTTCAAGGGCTCCAGGGACCGGATTTTCTCTCTTTGGTGGGCTAAGCAAAAACAGGTGGGTTGGGTGTGATGGTCCATGCCTTTTAATCCCAGCACCACACCAGGGAGGCAGATCTCTGAATTAGATGCCAGCCTGGTCTACAAAGCAAGCTCCAGGACAGCCAGGAATGCACAGAAAGACCCTGTCTCAAAACAAACAAACAAACAAACAAAAACAAAACAAAAAAACAAAAAAAAACAGACAGGCAGAAAATCCCTTTATCAGGGCCACAGAGAACTAACCACCAGGAATCATAGATCCTTGGTTGCCCAGGTCATTAGTCTTTTGCCTATTTGTGTGTCTGTGAAAACCCATGTGTCTGGTGCTTGCAGAGACCAGAAGAGGAAGTCAGATCCCCTGGAAATCACTTTGCAGATAATTGTTGACTAACAAGTAGGTGCTGTAATTCGAACCCAGGTCCTCTGGAAGACAGCCAGTACTTAACTGTAGGGCCATCTCACCGGTGCCTCTCCACTCTCTCCACATACTTGTTTTTAAAGGAAGGCAGCAGCTAGGGATAGAGTGCTTGTTTATTATGTATGAGACACTAGGCTCAGTCTCCAGCCATGTAAAATCAAAAACAAACCAGGGGCTGAATCATGATAAGGGTCAGGACCTCTCCCATGGAGAGGCTTAGGAACCCATCCTTCTAAGCCTTCCGTTCTGTAGCTGATTAGTGCATCTGCCAGGTGAGGGAACCTCCTTCCTTCCAGAAGAATTTACTCTCCTCAGATTCCTTGTTTACTACAGATTGCCTCACCATCCTTCTAAAGGATAGAAGGGACGGGGGAATGCAAAATCACCAGAAAGTTCAGTTGGTAGTAGAAAATTAAAAAGTCAGAATAGTCTGTTCATTTCAGGTGGGGCCCAGAAAGGAGCTGCAGTCTTACCCAGCATCACCTCATATGCATTCTTGATGGAGGATAACAATGGCTTGTATGTCTTGAAATCCTCTATGAAGAACTCAAAGATCTCCCTGTAAGGCTGCCATAAAAAAAAAAAAAAAAAAAAAAAAAAAAAAAGGAACCTATCATTGCCTGACCCATAACCCCCTCCCCTCCAGTGGGCTCAGAACTGTCTCCATTTGAGACTGCCAGTGACCTATGTCTGACCAAGTACCACCCAAGTCTTAGTACCATGGAGCTGGAGAAGAGGGATGGGTATGAGGCCTTGCCTGATGCCAACTCTGAGGCTTAGCAACCCACTAGTGTGGGACAAATATATCATTCTGCCCAAGCTGACTCTAGCTGCCCAGGCAGTCAGCTTCTTGCTTACCAGATCCTGTATCTATTAGTCTCTAGCCTGAAGGCCCTCTCTATATCAAAGACCTATGGGAACAGGACATTGAAGATTCTAGCTAGCTTCATGTTCTGAACTCAAAGTGGAAGAGAGAATACTCCCTTCAAACTTAGATCTAGAATGACTGTGGGTGTGTATGCATGTTCATAGAAGTTTACATTAGGTGTCTTCTTTGAGATAAAGTCACTCACTCACTGAACTTGAAGTTCACCAATTGGCGAGGCTGGCTGGCTAATAAACTCCAGGAATCTGCCTGTCTCTCTCACAGGCAACCCACAAGTACTGGAGTTACAGATGCAGCTGGGCCTGGCTTTTTAATTAGGTGAGTTCTGGGAATCCAAACTCAGGTCCTTACACTTGTGCAGTAGGCTTTTCAGCAAGTGAGCCATCTCATCCCTCAGAAATACTCAGACGTGAAAGGAGACTCTAGGTCTGCAAACACTTCTGGAGGCAGAATTACCTACTAGAATGAACATAGGCTCTGGAGCCAGCCTTGAGTTGGAATCCCAGCTCTACCACTTCCTTGTGGGATGCCTTCAAGTACCCAGAGCCTGGCACATGGGTCAGCATTCAGTAAATGCTTCACTCATGTCTAGGTCAGAAGTCTTGTGATTTTTTTTCATCATTACTGAGTTCCTATCTAATGTGTACCAGAGTCTAGACTACATCTAAATTGACCAGTCTCTTTTTTCTGAGCTGGTTCCTTACATTTCTCATTGTTGCCACCAGGCCAGAGGCTCTGTCAAAGGACTTGCCTCTTTTCAAAGAGGAATAGTTGCAAGATGGAGGACCACTTCCCTGTGAAACTCTGTTATTCAGTTCTGATGCATGAGGTTTCTTTCCACCCTTGACATGTTGGGTCTGTGGGTTCTGACCTGTAGCCTCAGTTCTTGTGCAGAATCCGTACTCAGGTCCAGCAGGAGGAGTTCCTTGCGCAGATAGTTCTCTAGTTGCTCCAGGTACCTGGGCTTGGAGATGCTCAGGGGCGGCTGCCAGCTACTGCAGAGGATGGTGGGCTGAGATGTCACTAGCACCCATAGACCTTTGCACTCTTGGTCGGGGCTGCAAACTCCACTAAGTTCTATGTCCTGGACCAAAACCTAGCCTAGATCAGCCCATCCCCCATTAGGCTGGCCCTGGCTTACTTGGCTCGATTCCGGCTGTCATCTGAACAGGGCTTTCGTTTATGTAGAATCGTCTGGCCGCTGGTATATGTAGGCCATGGTGACAGGTGGCCACCCATGGATAACTGCAAGGGCTTAAGGGAGGGACAGCTGGGGTTACTATTGAAATATTAGTCTGTCCCTTCCATTTTTAGTATTGTTGAGGACTGAACCCAGAACCATCTCACACAAGTTAGGTAAGCACTATACTACTTGGCTGTTTCTACAGCCTCTTTCCTTTCTAATATTCTTCTGTATCCCTACACATACACACACACACATACAGACACACACACACACACAATCTTGCTATATGGGCCCATGCTGGCCTTACACTTGAGACCTTGTTTCTAGCTCCTATATGCTGGGATCATAGTCATATGCCAGTATACCTAACTATACAGACATCGTTAATATGATCCATAGTTAGGACTGTGGTCGTCTTTTAGTTATAGATGGTTAGGATTATATATCGCATCTTCCTTTTTAGCACTGTGACCACAGGTTAACTTCTCTGAGCCTCAGACTTTTCATCTGTAAAGTAGGAGTAACAGTAGTCAGCATCCCAATGCATGAGACAAGGATGTCAGGAGAAAACTGTGTAGTAACTGTTAGGGACCCAGTAAATGTAAGTTACACTCTTCTATATTGTTAGAGGACATTGAATGCCTATACTATGACAAACAAATCTGAATACCAAAGAGCTCCAAGCCCTGCCTTTTGTGTATAACATGCCAAAAGCATAAAGAAGTAGGAGAGGAGGGTAAGTCCAGGCTAATGCCTAGATGGAAAAGACACACCGGACTATAGATATGTAACAAATGAAGCTTGCAAGGGTGGCATCCTTTGGGGAGGAAGAAGTAGGTGAGGGTCCCTTAGTGAATGGGGTTTCATTTTGGCCCATTAGCAGATGCATGTGGTACAAAATGCTATTTATAGCTTTAAAAAAATCTTTTCATTGAATATGACATAGAAAAATGCAATAAACTGGGTGGTGGTGGTGCACACCTTTAATCCCAGCACTCTGGGAGGCAGAGGCAGGGGATCCCTGTGTTTGAGGCCAGCCTGGTCTACATCATGAGTTCCTGAATATGTATATGCATAGTGAAATCCTACCTTGAAAAAACCAAGACCAGTAAATAATAATAATAATAATAAGCTTGTATAGTATGCATCAAGTCCTGGTTCTGTCCCTAGCACTGTGTAGTGTGAGTGCCTGCCTATAATCCTACTGTTTGTAATGTGTATGTTCTAGTTGTGGAGACAGAGCATCAGAAGTGCATGATTGTCTTCCACTAAAAGATTAAAAAAAAAAAAAAAAAAAAAGTCCATCCTGGTGGCAGAAGAGTCAGGTGGGTCTCTGAATTCTAGGCCAAGCTAAACTCAAATCCAGGTCCAAGACAGCTAGGGCTACATAGAGACCTGTCTCAAAAAGTAAACTATCTGGTAATATAATTGGTAATATATCTGGTAACATGTACACGATGCCAGCACACCATGATCAAAAGTTTGATGCCAGCCTGAAATACATAGAAAGACTCTGCCTCAAATAAGCAAACTATATGGGCTGGTACACACCTATAGTTCAAGCACACGAAGGGTGCAGACTTGGAGTTCAAGGATCACCTTGGCTTCACAGAGAGTTTGAGGCCAGCGTGGGCTACATGAGCAGGCAAATGAATACTCCATTCAATGTGGAAGCAGCTGCTTTCTGGGGGTGAAGGCTTCTGCCCAAGAGCTGCTAGAACGCTCAGTGTTCTTCTGAGTTCCCTGCTCTTTGCTTCCCCCTGCAGGTAAAAACCGGAGGGTGCCCTACTTATGGCCCTCTGGTAGTTGGTGACACCAAAGTGGGGGAAAAAGCAAAAGTGCTTGGACTGCAGGTCTAACACCGAGTTAAGCATATAAAAGCTGGCTGAGGACAGGATGGAACTGGAGGTCATCTTACGTTCCTATAGATTCCATATTTGCTCTCTTCTTCTTAGACAGGAGCCTGGTCTTGGCAGTCCCCAGCTTCATAACGTATTTGGCCTCTATGTTCCCAAATCCTCCCCAAGGAATTTATTCACCATACATCCAGATTGCAGCCTCCGCTTATATATTTAATTTTTACAAGTTTGTTCACTTTATGTGTATGAACGTTTTGCCTGTATGTAAGTGCACCTTAAGACATGCTTGAAGTCTGCAGCTTCCGGAACTGGAGTTACGGTGTGACAGGGCTCTAGTCAAGAGTAGCAAGTGCACTGGGGCATCCACTCTAGCCCCATCAAATATGATGTTTTCCTCTGAAATTTGAACAGTGTTTTTTTTTGTCTGAATTACAACCCAATATCAAAATAACAAAAGCTCCAAATAAGGCATGCTCACTGGGAAGTACTTTCATAGCATGTGTTTGATTCAAGACACTGAAAAAGAAAATCCAAAACAAAGCTAAAATACTTAGTAAGGTAACAGGCAGTTTTCCTTTCTGGGGAGGGAAGAGGCAAGGAGAAAGCATTTTGAATGGGATCTTTCTATGTAGCCCAGGTTGGCCATGAACTCAAAAGCTTCATGTTCTGGCCTCCCAAGTGCTGGGATTACAAGTGTGTGCCACCATCCTTAGCTGACCACATTTATTTTGATACAAATACTTTTTAAGAAAGGGTCTCTCTTGTGTGGCCCAGGCTGGCTGAGAGCATACTATTAATGAAGCCCAGGCTGGCTTTAAACTTGCAGCAGTTTTCCTTAGCCTTCCAAGTGTCAGGGTTACAGGTGTGAGCCACTGTGCTTGGTCTAATAAAAAAGTTTAAAAAACAGGAGTGAGGAACTTAGCGCCAAACTCAATAGAGAAACCCTCTGGACTGTGCCTTCACAAGCTTGTGCATAAGTATTTATAGAACTCGAGCACTGTATCAGACCTAAGAGCATAAAGACAAAGGCACAGGTCACAACAGACAGTGTCTGGTACACATAACAAACTGATGATGGAATGAAGCCCATTTTGGAATGCTGAGTTGCGAAGTGAAAGGTGCTGAAGAAAGGGGCTAAGCCAGCCTGGGGCAGCTTTCAGATAAGGAGGAGGGACCAGCATGCTTTCACCTCCTCCCCCAGAGCCTGGTGAGCCTGACTTCTCTGATTGGGAAGAAGCTAGTTTTCTGGGTTATACTTTGGGGTTGTAGGTGGAACAGACAGGTTGTAGAGGGTGACATGTGGGGTTCCAAAAGAAGAGCATCACTAACCAGTGTCCTTCGTTTCTGAGAAAGCTTTCGTTTCTCAATGCCCTTGGCTTCCGGAGTCTCTCCTGAAGACTTTGTACGTGTTCTGCATAGAAAAGAAGCTGTGGTGGGTGACAGAACCCATGAAGGGGAGATTCCTCCTCTGACCCTTCCCCACAGAGTATTGTGGCTCTCCCTTCTTTTTAAAACTCCCCCCTTTCTGTCTGGCTGTCTCTCTCTCTCTCTTCTGTCTCTCTGTCTCTGTCTATCTCTCTGTATGTGTGTGTGTATGTGTGTGTGTAGACTTGTGAGTCTATGCACTTTGAGTACAGGTACTGGTGCAGCCCACAAAGGGCATTCATTGTTTAATGGTAGAAAGAGTCTGTAGGCCTGGCATCTGGGGTTTCAAAAGGATCAGATTTGAGCAAATTGTTTAACCTCCTTTAACATTTTTTTCTTAAAGAAGTAGACAATTCTTCTGTTCCAAACATTTTTGTAAAGGCTAAATATGAGTGAGTTAAGCACCAGGTGGTAGAGGCACAGGCCTTTAATCCCAGAGCTTAAGAGGCAGAGGAAGGTGGGGCTCTGTGAGTTCAAGGCTAGTCTGGTCTACAGAGCTATTTCTAGGACAGCCAAAGCTACACAGAGTAACTCTGTCTCAAACAAACAAAGAAAACAAAGCAAAAAGATTTTGAGATAAACAAAATACTACAAAGACTAAAATAAGTATACAGGTGTTAATTACAATAGCAGATTAGGAGAAAAATGGATCCTGAAGAGATCTTAAACTTGAAAGTCAAGCCTCTTGGGAAGGGGCTTGCTCAAGGTAGAAAGACATTCAAATAGAAAAAGAAAGGACTACATATATATGGCCATTGTGACCCAAGTGGGAGAAACAGAAGAGGTAATTCAGTGATCTGTCGGGTAAGGGTATGCTGCTAGGTAGATTTGCATACCATATGTTCGTTGGTTTTGCTAGCCAGTGACCTAAGTATGTTGCTGTACCCAAGTTTCTTTGCTCATAAACAAAGTGAGACTAGAGCCAGGTGCTAGTGGCACATGCCTTTAATCCCAGCACTCAGTACACAGAAGCAGGTGGATCTCTGAGTTCTAGGCAGCCTGGTCTACAGAGAGGATTCTAGGACAGCCAGGGCACAAGGAGAAACCTTGTTTTGAAAAACCTAAAGGGAAAAAAAAAGTAAAAGTAGTATTACCCAAATGTGTGAACCTAGTTGGGAAACTCTGTTCTGTAGAATTTCTCAGGCTACTCTAATGGGGCAGTGAGACCCTAAGCCCTAGTCTCTTAATGCCACTTAACATTGCATAAATGTGAAAAAAGAAATGAACAAGCAACTCAGAGAAGGACACGTGTCACCTGATACATATGTGCTTGTGACTATCATGGACTAGTAGTCCTGTAATCTTAGCTGGTTAGGAGGCTGAGGCAGGAGGATTGCAAGTTTAATGCCATCCTGGGTAATTTGTCAACATCCTCTTGTGACAGAAGGCAAAAAGGGAGTTGGGCTATGCATAAACCCTAAATCCCAGCACTTGGGAGTCAGAGACAGGTATATCTCTCTTTGTGGCCAGCACGCTCTACATAGTGAGTTCCAGGCCAATCAGGGGTAAATAGTGAAATCCTCTCTCAAAACAAACCAAACTAGAGCATATACCTCAATGGTAGAGGACTTGCCTAATAGGTATGAGATTCAGGTTCAGTCTCCAATATTGATTTGTGTTGTTGTTGTTAAAAGACACATATTGGAGAGCAACAAGATGTAGTATGACTTAATCTGCTCATTGGGTTCTTAATACCTTTTTCTCACCATCAGTCACTATCCCAAATTCTGTTTCAATAAATTTATTCATTTATTTAACTTAATTTTGACCTGGTTCTCACTAAGTATCCCGGGCTGCCTTGAAAATCACAACAGAGACCAGGCTAGTCTGGTATCCATTTTTCCCTCTTTGCTTCCTGAGTCTTGGAATTACAAGTATAAACCACTATTCCTGGATATGTGTTTTTCTTTTTTATACCTTTAATTTTTGAGATGAGGTTGTTTGTAGTTCAGTATGTCCTTGAACTGAGGCTCCTGTCTCAGTTTCCTGAGTCATGGGATTACTGGCATGAATTTATTACCATACCCTATCAAAATTCTGTTTTTGATTATACTGTAACCACCATGATATGGAAAGTAATTAGGACAACTATGTAGAGCTCTAGGCATTGGGAGAAGCTGCCTAATGGAAAAGCTCAGTAGGTTATAGCTGTTGTTAGATTTGGATATAAAAATTAAAATGAAAACCAAGTACAGTCAGTAGAGTCTCGTCTAAAAAGGGTACCGTGAAAGTGTACAGCCCAGGGAGTGGCACTATTAGAAGGTGTGGCCCTGTTGTGGTGGTGTCACTGTGGGTGTGGGCTCTAAGACCCTCACCCTTGCTGCCTGGAAGTCAGTCTTCTACTAACAGCCTTCAGATGAAGATGGTGCAGCTCCTCTCATACCATGTCTGCCTGGATGCTGCCATGATCCCACCGTGATGATAATGGACTGAACCTCTGAACCTGTAAGCCAGTCCCAAATATATGTTGTCTTTATAAGACTTGCTTTGGTCATGGTGTCTGTTCACAGCAGTAAAATCCTAACCAAGACAGGTACTTATTAGTTTATTTTTAATCTCTAACTACTTTTCTTATTTTAAATTTTATTGTATTATTGTATGTGTATGAGTATTTCTCCAGGAGGCCAGAAGAAAACATTGGATTCCTTGGAAACAAAGTTAAGAGAGTTGTATACCACCTGTGGGTGCTGGGAATCTCACCCAGATTTTCTAGAAGGGCAGCCAGCCAGTGCTCTTAACCACTGAGTTATCTCTCTAGACTCTAATTATTTTTAATTATGTGTGTGTGTACATTAGTACAAGTGTCTACAGATACCAGAGGTGTCAGATTCTCCCTACAGCTGGAATTATAGGTAATTGTGAACCAACTGATGTGGACACGGTATCAAACTCAGGTCCTTCTGAAAGAGCTTACCATCTCTGAAGCCACCCAGGCCCATTTTTTCTTTCCTTTATTCCTTCCTTTCTTTGCATATGTATTCATGAGCCACAGGGCACAAGGGAGATTAAAGAACAACTTGTTGGGATGACTTTTGTCCTTTTATCATGTGGGACCTGGGGATCAGAGTCATGTAATCAGGCAATCCTTAACCTGCTGAATCATCTCTCAGGCTCCTGTGTGTGTGTGTGTGTGTGTGTGTGTGTGTATACCTGGCTGGCCTTGAACTCAGAGATTCACCTGTCTCTGCCTCCCAAAAGCTGAAACTAAAGACATGTACCAGTACTGCCCAGCTAGGCTCCCATTTTATTTATTTATTTGTTTGTTTGTTTGTTTGCTTTTCAGAGCTGAGGATTGAACTCAGGGCCTTGTGTTTGCTAGGCAAGCACTCTGCCACTGAGCTAAATCCCCAGCCCCTATTTATTTATTTATTTATTTAAATATTTATTTATTTTAGAGTACATTGTTGATATCTTCAGATACACCAGAAGAGGGCATCAGATCCCATTACAGATTGTGAGCTACCATGTGGTTGCTGGGAATTGAACTCAGGATCTCTGGAAAAGCAGTCAGTGCTCTTAACTGCTGAGCCATCTCTCTAGTCCTAGGTTCCCTAGTTTTTGTTTTTTTTTGTTTTAAATGATTTAACACAAGTCCTAAAGGAGGAATGAAAAATGTTTACATTTATATCTCAATAATGATGAAAACTCAGTGTTATAATTGGTTGCAAGCATTGGGTTCTCAGGAGTATTTCCTGGTATTGAATGACCTTCCCAGACAGCCCACTCCAGTAGCATGCAAGGATATGAGAACAAAAGGGGAAAAGCCCATAGGAGGAGAAACATTCTCCAAGGAAATATAAAACTCTAAGGTCTCTTTTATCAGGTTCTGTTTACATTCTGCTGTGCTAAGCTCTGGTCTGTCCATCTTGTTGGCCTTCTCTAAGGTCTGAAGGAGGAAGCCCACAATGTATCTCTATAAGGGAAACAGTGTGGAATGGTGAATTGATATTTTATATAACCATCGAATTCAGCTCATAGAAATTACATTGTGCTCCCTTCCTAATGAATGAAGATTCTGAGTCTGTTTCATAATCTATGTGTTGCTGGGGGATATTGGCACATTCTAGCTACAGCCCAGCCCTATTATATATTTTTTCATAGATAGTAATTTTCCTGAATTATGCCTTTGATGGGTAACTGCTCTCTTTTTTTATTTAATTTTTATTTTTAAATGGCTCTCTTTTTCAACCTGCTACCTTTTTTCTTTCTTTTTGAAATATTTATTTATTTATTATAAGTACCCAGTAGGAGACACACCAGAAGAGGGCATCAAGTCTCATTACAGATGGTTGTGAGCCACCATGTGGTTGCTGGGATTTGAACTCAAGACCTTTGGAAGAGCAGTCAGTGTTTTTAACCGCTGAGCCACCTCTCCACCCCCTGATACCTATTTTTTTTCTTTTTTAAAGATTTATTTATTTATTATATTTGACTACATGGTAGCTTTCTTCAGACACATCAGAAGAGGGCATTGTATTTTATTATAGATGGTTGTGAGCCACCATGTGGTTGCTGGGATTTGAACTCAGGACCTCTGGAAGAGCAGTCAGTGCTCTTAAACACTGAGCTAACTCTCCAGCCCCCTGCTACCTGTTTCTTTCTTTCTTTCTTTTTTTAATTTCTTTTTTAAAAGATTTATTTATTTTATCTGAGTACAATGTTGTGTCTTCAGATACACCAGAAGAGGGCATTAGTTCTGTCACAGATGGTTGTAAGCCACCATGTGGTTAATGGGAATTGAACTTAGGACCTCTGGAAGAGCAGCCAGTGCTTTTAACTGTTGAGCCATCTCTCCAGCCTCCAAAGAATTGTTTGTTTGTTTGTTTATTATTTATTTATTTATTTATTAATTATATATAAGTACACTGTAACTTTTGTCAGACACACCAGAAGAGGACATCAGATCTCATTACAGATGGTTGTGAGCCACCATGCTCTGGAAGAGCACTCAGTGCTCCTAACCGCTGAGCCATTTTTCCAGCCCTACCTGTTTCTTGTAAACTAATTTTTAAGCTTCAGGGACAATCACAGCATTGGCATTTCTTGTCCTTGGAAGTTCTACAGGGTTATTATTACTTATTATTATTTTAATTTATTTACTTTAAAATGGGGTTTCTCCATATAACCCTAGATGTCTTGGAACTCTCACTGTAGAACAGGCTAGCCTTTGTAGCCTTTTTCTATCAAGGCAGCAGACCCTAAAAGATTTGAGTTGAGAATGAAGTCGCCTCTCTCGCCCTTTTTCCACTACTAGGAAAGAACAGGCGGGAAACAAGATTCATTAGACTGAATTCTTCTTATATACAGGACCTGTGGTGAGATTTTCACATATAATTATAATAAGGCACTTCGTTTTTCGGTGTTTAGCTGCGATCATGTATCTAATGAAAAAGTACGCCTGCATTTTTGGCAGCACGTAACGTTCTTACTGGACTGAGAAGTTAGCCCCAATTCTATTACAACTGTATCGCTGATTCTGTGGCGCTGAAGTCCTAGCTCAAAGAACAGAGACCAACAAACAGTGTAGCGATCCGGATCAGTGTCATTTTTTCTTCTGGAAATGTTCAAGTCCTTCCCGCCCTCATCCCGGCCAGGTGCTACCTTGGCTTGGAGAAACTGTAGTTACGGGTCTCAGGGTTGGCCATGACTCTGGAGCCGAAGCAGGCTGGAGCCGTTGCGGTAGTGTACAATCCGTTGCTATGGGGACCAGCCCCCAGCGGCCTCCGCGCTGAGGGTGGGATCACGGCTGCGCCACGCCTCCATCCTCCTCGCCCCCGCGAGCACTCTGGAGAAAGGCCAAGTAGCAAAGTAGACCTGGACCCGGGGATGGGGTGTTCTGAGAACCAGTCAGTGCAGCAAATTTGATATTAGCTACAGAATTGAGGCAGGAGAATAAACTGAGGCCATGGACGAGGAAGGTGAGCTTCGAGGCCTAGCCTTTTGGCCAGCTGGGAATGGTAGTTTTCAGCCTGTTCGGAGTCTTCGTTTTACAGGCTGTGAGTGAGAAGTTGCGTACTACATCTTCCGAAGTTCTTCAGGAGCCCGCGTTGGCTGGCTTCTATAGCGCTCTGCCTTGTGGGATATGTAGTCTATATCTGGCGAAGTATAGTAGCATCCAAAGAAAGGTTGTCGGGATTCGGACTCAGTTTCCCTGCGACCCTGGTATGCTCACGGCCCATTGGCTGAGCAAGGCAGCTCTTGTTGCACTCCTCCCCGCCCCCAGTGACACAATAGCAGCTCCCTCCAAGATGGCGGCGGCGACGGCAGACTCGGGAGCTGGGAACCCGCAGGCTGGGGACTCCTCCGGTGGGGACTCTGGGGGCGGGCTACCGTCACCTGGAGAGCAGGAACTGAGTCGGCGCCTCCAGCGCTTGTACCCTGCAGTTAATCAGCACGAGACGCCGCTGCCGCGCTCCTGGAGCCCCAAGGACAAGTACAACTACATCGGCCTCTCCCAGGGAAACCTCCGTGTCCATTACAAAGGTATCAGCGGGTCTGACCGCTGGGAGACAAGTCCAGAACATGTGCAGGGAGGCTGTGTCCAGAATCTTTGCTCGGGTTTTCTGAGAGTTGGGCCTTAGCCCAGTGGAACGTTCAGAGAAGAGGGGTTGGCCAGGCCGGGGTTTACCTGCTTCCTTTTGCTCTGTTCCTAAACACCCGACTCAAAGACAACTACATTAAATGTCCAAACCAGTGTTAAATAGGACCTTCTACTTCAGGGCCACTCCTCTTTCCTGAGCTGGCTCCAACTTATGCTAGGCCCTTTACCACGGCTTAGTTTCAGTAGTGTTTGCTAAAAGAGATGGTAACATTGTCACAGTAGGTACATGCCTGTCTGCCAGTCATCCTGGACTCGACTGGGGATTGTGTGCTGAAGTTGGTGGTAGTGATGAGTTCCATTTCTGCTACTTACTTTCCCTGGGCTCCAGGCCCGGCTGTTTGGATTCTGGAGAGACAGACAACAGTATTCTGTGTCGCTCACCCACTTGTGTTGCCTATATCTACCCTTGTTTTGCTGTTACGGAGGACAGTATCTCTGTCAGGACTGTTGGTCCTGGGTGGAGATGATCTAAAGGTGGGGAGGCTTTACTCAGTTGTCTTATTCCTTGGAGAGTACAAGAACTTCCTCTGGCCAGGGAGGATTGAAGTAACCTTAGCACAAAGAAAAAGGAGGCCTCCATTTGCATTTTCTGATGTTGACATTTCTTCCTTGGCTTCTTCCATCAGGTCATGGCAAAAATCACAAAGATGCAGCCTCTGTACGTGCCACCCACCCCATCCCAGCGGCCTGTGGTATATACTATTTTGAAGTGAAGATTGTCAGCAAAGGAAGAGATGGGTAAGCCTTCTTCACTATCCCTTCCCTCCTCAGCATAGAACTAGTGTTCCCTGTTGTCAAAGTTTGAAGCTTCAGAACTAGTATTAGGGACTGATGTTAGCCTGGTGACCCACTTGGATCTGGGTTACCTCTCCTCTGTCTAGGGACATAATCTGGTCTAAACAGTTGTCTTTGAGATTGGCAGGCACATTGTAGGTAGAACAGAAGGCACTTTTTTTTAGTATTGTAATTAGATAGTCATAGATCAGGGTTATAAGTAACAAGTTTACATTAACATTTCAAAGGGCATGTGGGGTTTCCCCTACTAGCACGTGGTGTTTGTGACTTCCCTCCTTTCTAAGTTGAGGTTCCTTTTTATGGCATTGAGTCAAGCAGAGGCCTCAGTAAGCTTCAAAGGCATAGTAGAGTCTGGGTAGCATTCATCAAAGCTGTGGTGGCCACTGTCATCTGGATAAACAGTGTACACATGGTCAGAATCAGGTGACCTTGCTGCTCATAAACTTGTTTTTCAGTCCAAGGTCTTGAACACCAGTTGGACCAGCTTTAAGGTCTTATTAAAATTAAAGTGCATTAGGGAGACTCCCTATGGGAGACTCCCTATTTTAGGGTGACCTAAGCAGACACAAGGCATCAGAGGGGACATTTTTTTGTCTTCCTTATTCTTCCAATCTCCTTTTCCCTCTAGTAATTATTATAAAACAGGTGTCCCAAGCTATTCCATAATGTGACTGTAACTATTTTGGGACAAGCTTTCTTTTTTTCTTCTTCTTCTTTTTTTTTTTTTTTTTTTTTTTTTTTGAGGGTGGGTGGTAGAGATGGGTGTGGATTTTCTGTTGTATAGCCCTGACTGTCCTGGAACTTGCTCTGTAGACTAGGCTGGCCTTGAACTCAGAGAGATCCATCTGCCTCTGCTTCCTGAGTGCTAGAATTAAAGGCATGTGCTACCACTACTACCATCACCTGACTAAGGGACAAGTTTTTTTAGGTTTGCCATGGGAGAATTGCAAACCCTGCCAGTGACATTTATGTGGATCTGAGTGTATGTTTTTGAGCTTTTAGGATAATGTTTGTCTCTTAACAACTACATTGTTTGCAAAATGGTCAGGTTTAGAGGCTGAGCCTGAACTGAGAATGATGATACATGGCTGTAATCCCAGTACTTGGGAGGCAGAGGCAGGTGGATCTCTGTAGAGGCCAGACTGGTCTACAGAGCGAGTTCCAGGACAGCTTGGACCCTGTCTCAAAGCAAAATAAAAAAGAAGAAAGAGGCTGAATCTGGGACAGGACCGTTGGGATTAGAACCTTGCCTGCTTTTCTCAGTGACTTTGTGACATCCTGGCCTTGGAGGACCCTGTGGGCTTGGGTAGATCTTGGGGCTTGAGTCTCTTCATAGTTACTCTGGGGAGTTCAGTGAGCATCTAAACTACCTTAAAACTCAGTGACTTTAGAATTTTAATCAAGGGAATCTGTTGGATCTTTAACTTTCATTCCTGTCTGCTTTATTTGTAGATAAGAAACTTATATTTGCTGAAAGACTTAAGACTTTAATATTTCTTTCTTTCCACCAGCTAATAAGACATATTTGATATGTTTAAATTAGTGTCAATGAGAATGACCTCTTAAAACAAACACCTTAAAAATAGATACAGTGTTGACTAAGATGTTGGTGTGGACTCAGATATTACCAGGGAGACTGATGGGTGTATTTCTTAAACTTGTAGGGAGGAAAATGGATCTTTTCTCTGTGGCCCTTTTTCATAGATAAGGGCTGAGCTAGTGAGAGACAAGAACAAGTTTTCGAAGGGGAGTATTTAAACTGAAAGATCTGGAATCCTTCGACTGGCCTTTTAGATTTCAGTGACTTGGTGAAGAAAGCTCTGTGTTAGACTGTATGACTATTGTGTTGTCTATGCATCTAAAAAAGGGTGAAAACCTGACATGGTGGTGCACACCTCTAATCTCCAACTCTGGAGGCTGAGGCAGACAGGCTGGTCTACATGGCAAGTCCCAGACCAACCAGGGCTCCATAATGTGATTCTGTCTCAACAAAACTAAGTATATTTTTTCAGGCTTCTTTTCCAGCAATTGTTTTTTGTTTTTAAATAACAATGTTTCATGTATCCCAGGCTGGTTTGTAACTTCTTATATGATGGAAAATGACCTGTAACTGATTAGCCTTCAGTCTTTACTTCACCAGTGTGCTAGGATTACAGACACATGCTACTCCACCTGATTTATACAGTGCTGGGGATCAAACCCAGTAGACAGGTACTCTTGTCAACTGAGTTACATTCCTGGGACCTATTCTCGGTATCTTTGCATATGTTGAATACACTTGCTGAGTTGATCTGGAAACTCAATTTTGTAAAGGTCTTTGTGTGTGTGTGTGTGTGTGTGTGTGTGTGTGTGTGTGTGTGTGTGTGTAATGGCTTTCTTCAGTTGACAGACCACTAAGATGGGAGTGGTTATATGACTCCTGAAAGGCTTCTTGTGGCTGAGGTGTAACCAGTTGTTGGTATGAGCTATAGGTCAGGTGTTTATTTTTCTTTTCTTATGTTTCAAGACAGGACTTTTCTGTATAGCCTTGACTGTGCACTATAGACCAGGCTGGCCTCAGACTCAGAGATTTGTCTGCCCCTAGCACCACACCATTTCAGGTTTGGTTTTTGAGGAGGCCAACAAGCAGACAGTGCTTGTTCCCCATTAATGTTGGAAGTATATTTTTACTTGGGTCTTGTTGATGGCATGAGTGTATTGGTTTTGTAGCCTTCCTGTGTTGTCACCTTTAAGCATCTCTAGAAAATGGCTGGAGCAAATGATGAAAGACTTGTTTTGTGGGTGAGTCCCTGAGATGTTTGGTGGCTGTCCTGGCTGCAAGGCTTAATGTGCAATAGCCTCACCTGTCAGGTGTCCTTGCCTGATCCCGGACACTTTTCCCATTATGACTGTTATTGCATGTCTTCTGGGTTGGTGTGAAGGAACATCTTTTTGGATCCTTATAGGATCACAATGTCAGGGGATACAGACAGGGAGAGTGCTAGCTGAGGCTAGAGAAGCAGGGCTCACTGTTTGCTAGGCTTAACTGACTTATTTTCCCATTGAATTTGTAAACCTGTCTTTCTGTAGAGTTGTGTTTTCCTATGGTATTTACTAATCCTTTGTTTTTTGTTTTTTGTTTTTTTTTATTGTCATGGTTCATCAGAAAGAAGTGCTTTTGTTTTCATAGTGTTTGGTAGAAAACACTTAGCTAGTATGGTTTGGTTTTACAGAAAGCTTTCTTTTAAGTGATTTTATTTATTTTTAGTTACCGCATGTGCGCGTGTGTGTTGTGAGTGCAGTACTTGAATTGGCTAGGATGTGATGGCACATCCCCTGACCCTGGCATTTCAGGCAGTTGTAATCTACCTGACATGGGTGCTAGGAATGAAACTCAGGTCCTCTGGAAGAGCACCATGCTTTTAGCAGATGAGCTCTCTCTCCAGCCCCTCAGAGAAGGGTTTTGTCTGTCTGCTTTGGGTGGTGATTCTTTTGAGACAGTTTTGCTTTGTAGCTCAGATAGCTTCAAACAAGTGGCAGTCTCTTGCTGCCTAAGCCTCCCAAGGGCCACAGAATGGTGTTATTTCAAGAGTTTTTGTTGTTTTGTTTTTCATCCTGATTGTAGCAGATACAGTAGAGCAGAAGCAAAGACAGCGATATATCAGCCCTGTCCTCAGGGAGCCTGTGGCCTGTACAGTAGGCCTGAGAAGAGCTTCTCCTAAGGGGAGGCAAAGTAGGGCATGGCAGTGAGGGATGAGTAGGAGTTTCCAGTAGGCACTACCTGTGGATCTGTGACCTGAATGGGTAATTAGCTTCATGCCAGGGTGCTGGGCTTTTAGGCTCTTCCTGTTTGGGAAGGAGGGCTCTGTTGAAGGAGTTAAGAGCTTGGCATAGACTGATTAGCTTCAGTTGAATTTTGCCATGTCATTAGAGCTGTGAACCTAGGGAGAGGTCTGATAGGTGAGAGGATGTCTCAAGGCCTGCCAGGGGTGCCCCCCTGAGATAAGGGGCATCTGGGTTCCTCAGGCAGATGACACATGGAGGGTGTGGCTGTCCTGGATGACAGATGCTTCAGTGTGACCCTCAAAATAGACTGTAACATCATCTTAGTGGCAGAGGCTTCCTGACATGTGATGGTCAGCTCTACCCAAGAACAGCAGACTTAGGCTGGAGTACTAGGTAGTGTAGGGAGCACTAGTGGGATGGTCTTCAGCTAGGGCCCTGAGTAAGGATCTTACAGCCAACCATTCATGCTACAAGCCAGGATGAACATTGATTGTCCTAGGGCTGGGCTCCAGGAGCACAGACACTAGGCCTATTTAGAGATGAGAAAGATACACTCCTGCAAGCAACCTCACAGGAGCATAGGAATTGTTAGACCGTGTTATGGACTCTATCTGGGATGGCCCAGGGCTTACATCTCCTTCTGCACCTCTGAGTTGATGGGACACTTGCAGAAGAGATGGTGATGAAAATTGCAAAGAGCAGCTGGAATGCTCAAGATAAACAAATTAAGAAACAGATGCTTTGGACAGAAGACACATAAAAAGATGAAGCTGTCCAGGGCATGGTGGCTTATGCTTGTAATTATTTTGCTCATGTGGCAGAGGCAGGAAGAACAAAAGCTTGAACCCAGCTTGGCTTCGATATAACTTGGGACTACACAGGGAGACTATGTTTGTTTGGAAAAATTGGGCCCCAGGGCAGAGTAAGTAGGGGCCAAATGGAAAACTCCTTGTATATTGTGGCCAAGGATCTTGGACTTTGTTTTGAGGGCAGTTGTGTGTACAGACTCTGGCTAGGGCAGAAGACTGACAGTCTGGTCTACCAGGCCTCTGCTGAGAGTCTTGTCCATGTGGGTCAGTGGCTTTATGTCTTTCATCAGGAACATAGTTTTCTCAAAGTATGAACCTTTCTCTTTCTCAGAACTAGAGTGACTCTTTGCTTACATTGTTGTCTGATGGTTTGGTTTTGCCAGCTCCTCTTTGAAAAACAGTACCATCCTATGTTTTATGCCCAAGTAATTCCCTCTCATGTGTTAGAATCACCCAAAGTGTCACTTCTTGGTCCTCTCATTTAGGAACCCCTCCCCCAATTCTGGTCTCTGTGCATGGTTCAGTGCTGTTGAATCTCTGCTTATTTATGGACTGACTAATGCCTTACCAGTCTCTGCCCTGAGGAGTAGGTGCTATCCTTGCTCAAAGCACTCGTAGGTAGGTGCCAGAAGTGGGGTCCTATTCTCCCTAACTGCCCAAAGCTGGTAGACTTAGAAGTGGCTGGAACCTCTTGAGGTGATATATGTCTTACCTTTATTGATGGTGAAAACTAGTTTGGACATCTTGGGATATAGCTCTGGCATGGGCTGAGGAAGCTGGAATCTTATTTTTCTAGTAGGGACTCCTCATTATAACTTGTCACCTGAACTATGAACTTAGAATGAGGAGTAAGAACACATTAAAAAAAATAAAAAGATTTATTTATTATATTTATATGAGTACACTGTAGCTGTTTGAGACATAACAGAAGAGGGCATTAGATCCCATTACAAATGGTTGTGAGCCACCACGTGGTTGCTGGGAATTGAACTCAGGACTGCTAGGAGAGCAGTCAGTGCTCTTACACATTGAGCTATCTTTCCAGCCCAAGAACACTTAATTAAATTTTAAAATGTGACACACGTGGATGTCAAAGGACAACCTACAAGACTTGGTCTCCTCTTTTCCAAGTGGTCCCTGGGATTGAACTCAGGTCTTAAGTCTTGGCATTGAGTACTTTACTCACTTAGCCATCTCTATGGCTTTTGGATTTTATTTTATTTTATTGCTTTTTATTTTATGAGACAGGGTTTTTCTGTGTTGCCTGGCTGTCTTGAGCTTGCTGTATAGACTATGCTGGCCTTGGACCCAGAGATCTACCTACCTTGCTTCTCAAGTGTTAGGATTAAAGGCATCATTGGCTCTTGAATTTTTTTTAAAGATTTATTTATTTATTTCTTATTTAAGTACACCATAGCTGTTATCAGACACACCAGAAGAGAGCATCAGATCTCATTTCAGATGGTTGTGAGCCACCATATGGTTGCTGGGATTTGAACTTAGGACCTCTGGAAAAGCAGTCAGTGCTCTTAGCCACTGAGCCATCTCTCCAGCCCGGCTCTTGAATTTTTTTTAATATTTATTTGTTTATTTTTGTTTTATTTTATTATCATTATTATTATTATTATTATTATTTTATGTATGTGAGTACACTGTCTCTTGTCTTCAGACACTGTCTTTTGTCATCAGAAGAGGGCCTCAGATCTCATTACAGATGGTTATGAGCCACTATGTGGTTGCTGGGATTTGAACTCAGGACCTCTGGAAGAGCAGTCAGTGCTCTTAACCGCTGAGCCATCTCTACAGCCCTGGCTCTTGAATTTTTTAAGTTAGTTTTTATTTTGTGTGTGTGTGTGTGTGTGTATGTATGTATGCATGTATGTGTGTGTGCTCGCGCATGCGCATTACACCTCATAATGGAGGACAGAAGGCAGCTTGTAAAAATAGATTCTCTTCTACCATGTGAATCCTGACAGTAGAACTTGGGTTAGCAGGATTGACAGCAAGCTCCTTTACACACTGAGCCATCACTGCCCTGTGAGTGCTGATGGTAGTGTTTTGTTTAGTTTTTACTGTGTAATTTTGGCTGGCCTGGACCAAGCTATGTAGACCAGGCTGACCTCAAACTCATTGAGATCCACCTGCATCTGCCTCCGGAGTGCTGGATTAAAGGCATACAGCACCATAACCTGGCTCCTTGGGTCCTTTATAAATTAAATTTCCTTAGTCAAAGGTCAACCACTAGGGAAATTCCTAGACTGTTCCTCCTTTTGCTTCTTCAGTCTCTGGAATGCTTGATTTATTTCTTAGGTGGCTCAGTACAAAGGGGAGAATCCTAGTTAGAAGGCAAGCCAGGATTTTTGAGGCTGAGCAGAGAGAGTGTGAATTTAGCAGACCACTGTGGTCAAGGATCAAGTTGGAAAGAAGACTAGTGTCTGAGAGAAGTGGTAGCTGATCTCAGTGCAAGGATGTTTCTCTGCTTCTCAGAATCTATATAAAATGCCTTCATAGCTTCAAGATTCAACTGTGTTATTGCTGTGACCAAAATGTGGAGTCATGGCTGACTTGCGAGGACTGGAGGACTTGATGGTAGAGCAGTGAGTAGCCCTTCTGTCACCAAGATGTCAGAACAAGATGCCCTGGGCCGTGTAGGGATTTGGGAGGGGGCCAAGAAAGTTCTTTTCACCCCAATCCTGGCTCTCTTCTTGTCTTAGTAGATATCTTAAGATTTCAGGAAACTTTAGTGTGCTAGCTAGTTTTTTATAAGTTAACACAACACATAGTCTTCGGAGAGGAGGGAACCTTAATTGGACAAAAAAAAAAAAAAAAAAAAAAAGGCTCTAGCAAATCGGGCTGCAAGCAAGCCTGTGGGCATTTTCTTAAATAGTTATGGATAGGTGAGGGTCCAGCCAACTGTGGGGTGTCGGTCCTGAGCTGTATAAGGAAACTCCCCCCATGGTCTCTGTGTCTGTCCTACCTCCAGGTTCCTGTCCTGCTTGAGTTCCTATCCTGATTTTCTTCAGTGATGAACAGTGATTTTGAAGCAAAAGCCAAATAAAAACTTTCCTCCTCAAGTTGCTTTGGTCATGGTGTTGCACCACAGCAATGATAACCCTAGCTAGTCAGGAATGACAGATGTCAGGGCTCAAATACACCATTACATCCTGAGCTTCCAGGGAAAACCTTGATAATTAGATAATAGCACTCATTCTAGTCTAGGTTTTTTCTCAATTCACAGTATACCAGGAAGTTGATTCTTTTTTTTTTTTTTTTTCTTTTGTCATAGTTTCAGCCTAGGATGACTCTCCCAGCCTTCAGGGCAGAGGTGATTAGAAGATGAGAAGTTCTGGCAGTAGAACCTAGAACTTGCTATGTAGACCAGACTGGCCTTGAACTCACAGAGATCTCCCTTTTCTGCCTCCTAAGTGCTGTGATTAAAGGTTTCTGTCTTTGTACCTAGCTAAGAAATGTGAGTTTGTTTGGTTTTTCCAGACTGAGTTTCTCTGTGTAAGTCCTGGTTGTCCTGGAACTCACTTTGTAGACCAGGCTGGCCTCAGCTTGGAGATTCTTCTGCCTCTGCCTCCTTAGTGCTGGGATTAAAGGCATGTGCCACCACATCTGGCTAAACATACTTCTTAAAAATTACTCTTTGTTTATATGTATGTATGTATGTCTGTGTATGTATTTGAGGGTGCCTTCAGAGAACAGAAGAGGGGGTTGGATCTACTGGAACTAGAATTACAAATAGGTGGTTGTGAGCTGCTTTATGCAGGTGCTGGGCACTAAACTCAGATCTGCTGGAAGAACAGCAAGTGGTTTTGACTGATGAGTCATCTCTCCAGCCTCTAAAGTATATATATATATTTTTTTAACTGGGTGTGGTGTTCATGTTACCCCACAATTTGAAGACTGTGGCAGGAGGCTTCAGGGAGAAACCCTGTCTGAAACAAGCAGAGCAGTATTTTTATAGTACTAGGGATCTAACCCTGACCTTGTATATGCTAGGCTCTACCACTAAGATAAATATGTGTGTGTGTGTGTGTGTGTGTGTGTGTGTGTGTATTACTATTATAGATATGTGTATGAGTCTGTGTGTATGTGCACATGTGTGTGCATGTATTTATGGAGGACAGAGGAAGGTGTCAGATACTCTGGAGCTGGAATTATAGACAGGCAGCTATGAGCTGCCTGACGTAGGTGCTGGGAATGTCATGTAAGTCCTCTGGAAGGCTAGCTAGTGTTCTTAGCTGTTGTGCTATCTTTGCAGCCTTTGTTTTTGAGACAAGGTTTCATGTATTCTAGAGTTTCCTGAAAGTCACTATGTAGCTTATGATAACCTTGGATCTACTTTTCGAGTGCTAGGGTGTGTGTGTATCTGTCTGTCTGTCTGTTCCTATATCTGGATTATGTGGCGGTGCTAGAGATTGAACCCAGGTTTTGTTGCTTGCTAGACAAGTACTATGTCAACTGAGTTACAGCCTTTTACCTATAGTCTGTAATTTTTTCAGTCTGTCTGTCTTTGTTTTTTGAGACAGTGTTTCTCTGTAACTTTGGCTGTCCTAGAACTCACTTTGTAGATCAGGCTGGCCTTGAACTCAGAGATCCTCAGCTTCCTCTCAAGCACTGGAATTAAAGGTGTGCACCACCCTTGTCCATTAGAACTTTATTTGAAGACAAAGTCTAAGTAAATTGAATAGGATGCCTTTGATTTGTTCCATAGTCCATGCCAGCCTTGAACTTGAGATTTTCTTGCCTCAATCTCCTTAGTTGCTGGGATTCTAGGTCTGGTGAGTCAGACTGAGAAAATAATTGCTCTAGAGTTAAATGGTTTATGCCTGAGTACTTCAGCACATTTATCATGTTTACACATGACTGTGCCATGGTTCTGTGATTACTTAAAGCTGAAGAAGTAGAAGTTCGAATCCAGAGTCTACCACGCATAGGGCTTGATGGGAACCCTTCTCACATTAAGCTGAGATACTGAATGTCTGCATCCTCTGGTTAAGGGCAGTGTGTTTGTTTTTTTTTTTTTTTTTTTTAATGGGCAGGATCTGGAAAGTCAAGACTTGATTTTAAGACTGTTGGCCCTTTAGAGAGGAGCCCAGAACTGAGTAACCTAGGATTGTCTGTGTGGGCTGTACTTGTTTGGCATGTTTCCCTGAGTGTCAGTGTTGGTGAGTGTACCATGGTTTCCTGAGCCACACTCTGAGCCACCTTTCTTTATGGGGGCACATCTTGACTCAAAGCCTTTTTTGCCTTTTGGATTATTTCTCCCTGTATAGTGCTGGAATCTGTCATGCCCCTCCTCTAAATGAGCTGCATGGCTTCCTGGCAGTGGTTGCTGGAGGAACAAGGTGCACACAGTAACTGGTGCCATGATAGTCTGTGTGGTTTTAAGTGGGCTCATCAGACTATGAAATACAATCTCCAGTATTAGCTCTTATTTCAGACCTAAATGTCAGTTGGTGTTTTGCCTGAATGGTCTTCCAGGAACCATTTTGTAGTCACTGTCCTAGAGTCTTCTCTGTTGGTTTCTTTTATCTGGGGCAAGTTCTGAGAGGAACAAGATTGCCTGCCATCTAATGAGCTTTGGCTCAAGTGTTAGATGGCAAGATGAAAATGCTGGGTGAATCCCTGGAGCTCCTTGGAGACTGGGGACTTTTTTTCTTTCTTTTTTTTTTTTTTTTCCAAGACAGGGTTTCTCTGAGTAGTGTTGGCTGTCCTGGAGCTCATGCTGTAGTCCAGGCTGTCCTTAAATTCAGAGATATACCTGCTTCTACCTCAGATAGGTTTAAAGGTGTTTACCACCACCAAACATAATCTTTTTTATTTTAAATCAGAGAAGGTGGGCTTTCAGCTTCCCACAGCTACTCCAGAGCCATCTCCATACTGAGCCTCAGGTCTTTTGTATCAGTCCTCACCAAAGCTCTCACATTAATAGAACCTTTACCCCTGAAGGCGTGAGCTTCTGTAGCCAGATACGTTCTGCACCTTACTCAGTCATTATTTAAGGTGCTTGAGGATTTGGTGGACCACAAGATTTACCTGCCCTTTGAGAGACAGTGAGAAGAGCTGGGTTTTTGTTCTTCTTGTTCTCATTTGCTCTGTGCAAGAAGAGAGGGGCTTCTTTTTCTGGCCTTGACAACAAGGCCAGAGTACAGACTGCTCTGATGCCTTCCATTGAGCTCTGTGCCTGGGCCCTTACTTGTCTTATCAGGAAAAGCCAGCTGACCCTCATGGTATCTAGCTTAGCTATAAGAACTGTGTGCGCTAAAGACCTTCTACATAAGTTTGTCCATTTTATTTTTCTCTCCCTCCCTCCCTCCCTCCCTTCCTTGCTGGCTCTCTTGCTCTCATTCTCTTTCTTTCTTTTTTTTGAGACAAGAATTTCTCTGTGTAGTCCTGGCTGTCCTAGAGCTCGCTCTCTTTAGACTAGGAGGGCCTCAGACTCAGTTCTGCCTGCTTTTACCTCCCGAGTGCTGGGACTAAAGGTGTGCATCACCACACCTGGCTAATTTGTTTGCTTCTTTCAAGGCAGAGACTCACTATATAGTTCTGGTTGTCCTAGAACTCACTGTGTAGACTATGTTGACTTTGAACTTAAAAAGATCTACTGTCTCTGCCTCCTGTGTGCTGGGATTAAAGTCATGTACCATGTGCCTGGCTTGTTTATCCTGTTTAAATGTGTAATTCAGTGATTTTACTTAGGGTCACAATATTATCTTATTAAATAATAATTATTTTCAATCTGAGAATCTCAGTACTCAGGAGGCAGAAGCAGGTAGATAAAGGTCTAGGCCGGCCAGGACTACACAGTGAGACCCTGTCTCAAACAAAACCCCCAAAATCCAAAACTCATCAGTTCTCTCTTCCTCCCAGCCTCTGATTACATTCTGTGTTTATAAAATTACCTATTTTAAATATATTTTAAAAAGAATTATTTATTTTATGTATGTGAGTACACTGATGCTGTCTTCACACTAGAAGAAGGCATCGGATCCTATTATAGATGGTCTGTGAGCCACCATGTGGTTGCTGGGAATTGAACTCATGACCTCTAGAAGAGCAGTCAGTGCTCTTAACCGATGAGTCATCTTTCCAGCCCCATTTTAGATAGTTTTACATTAATTGAATCCTACAATATGAGTCCTATGATGTCTAACTTGTTTTGTGTAAAAATTTTTTGAAGGTATCTGTTGTAGTTTGAACCTGAGCATCATTCCTTTTTTATGTCTGAGTCATTCCTCACAGTGTAGCTAGCTAGTTAGATAGCTAGGCATACACACAGACACATTTTGTCTATCCACTCATCTGTTGATAGACATGCCTTCTTGTTTGCATTCTTAGTGACCAGTGATGTTGAGCATCTTTTCATGTGCTTATTCTGTATAGCTACTTAAACACACACACACACACACACACACACACACACACACACACACACACACGAGGTTTGTTTGTTTGTGTCTGAGGCTATTTTCAAGTTCATTGTGTATCCAAGGATGTTCTTGAACTTCTGATCTTCCTGCCTCCACCTCCTGGGTGCTGGGATTTTAGGCTTTGTTGCCATGCTCAATTTTTGCTGTCTGGGGTTCTTTATGTATACTAGACAGTCTACTAACTTAACTACTTCCCTGGTCCTAGCTGTTTTACAAATCTTTCAACAAATGTCTATAGGGCTGGTGAGATGGCTCAGTGGGTAAAATCACTTGCTGGATTACGCCTGAAAATCTGAATTTGACCCTAGAAACTCGTGGTAGAAAGAAAGAACCAATCTTTTAGCACTGTTCCCTGTTCTCAGTACACGTGCATGTGCCGTGGCCTACATATACCTGCATTCATACATACACTCATACACTAATAATATATAAAATAGAAAAGGCACAGAAGGAGCAGCTGTATAGTCTTTTGTCTGTTTTGTAATTGGTTTGTCTTTTTGTTTGAGTTATAGGAATTTCTCTCCTTTCTTCTTTCCTTCCTTTCTTAATCTGAGATTGAGTTCATAGCACTTGCCTGATTGGTACGCTGTATGTAGACATAGTGTTGTAGCACATGATGGCCTTGAGTTCCTGATCCTTCTACATCTTCCTCTTGAGGGCTGAAATTACTGGCATGGGTCACTGCACCCTGCTAGTATTTTATTTTGCAGTATATGCATGTGTGCAGGTGTCTGTGTGTGGGCATGCATGTGCAGCGGCACAGGTATGAAGATCAGAGGATAGTTCTGAGGAATAACTCCTTTCCTTCCCTCATGGAATCCAGAGATTGAACTCGGGTCAGTAGGTTTTTGTGGGAAGTGCTCATACCCACTGAGCCATCTTGCCTGCACACTTGGTTGACCTTTGTTTGTCTGGTTTGGTTTTGGATTTTCTGAGAGACAGTGTTTTCTCTGTGTTGTCCTGGCTATCCTGGAATTTGATTTGTAGACCAGGATGGCCTCCAACTCAGAGATCTGCTAGCATCTGCTAATACTGGGATTAAAGACATGTGCTACCACGCCCAGCTTCCTGGCTTCTTGGTTGGCTTTTTAATTGCTCTTCCAAGATATATGTTGGATTTGCATCTGGGTTTGGTACATTTATAACAACACATAGCCATTACCGGCATTATTCTGCAACAATTAAACTTGCTGGGTCAGAGCTGGGAAGGAGCTGAGAAGCCCTTAGTTAAACTTCTCTGATATCGAACCTGAGATGTGGGTTGAAATCCAAGATCTGTGATCCAGAATTAGGGTGGAATCCCTGAGAACAGCCTTATGGAGTTGGGGGTATCATGTCTAAAGGCCAACCAAGAAGTGCTTTCAGAGTTGGGTATCACATCTAAAGGCCAACCGAGATGTGTTCCCGTCATTTTGCTTTTATTTTTCATAAAGCCAGATTGGCTGTGTAGGCTTGAACTCCTGCATCAGCTTCCAAAATGCCAGAATTAGAGGTATACACCATGCCTGGCTGTCACTTTAAAATTGCTCATGGTCTGGCAAGATCATTGAGTAGGTGAAGGTGCTTGCTCCTAAGCTTGATGACCTAAGTTTGACCCTGACTCACATGGCGGAAGGAGAACTGGCTTGAGTAAGTTGTTTTCTGACCTCTACATGTGCATCATGGCACAACTGTAAGCCCAGAACTGGTAAATATATCTAATGAATTAAAAAACCCCCAAACAAATAAACAAAACAATCAAAAAATAAAATAAACCAGTTATAGTAGCATGTGCCAGTAGGATTTGCTGAGGAGGCAGAGGCAGGATTTCAAGGCTAGCCTAAGAAACATTTCAGCAGTGGTGGTGCACGCCTTTAATCCCAGCACTCTGGAGGCAGAGGCAGGTGGATCTCTGTAAGTTCCTGTTTTGTTCTACAGAGTTCCAGGACAGCCAGAGCTGTTATATAGAGAAGCCCTGTCTCAGAAACCAAATAAATTCTTCAGATGCTTCCCTTCCAGAAATAAGGGAATACTAGATTTGTTTCCAAAAGGGTTCTCAATTAGGAAAAGACCAGAAAGGTGTGGTGTCCTCCCTCTAGCCTCATACAGAACTGGAGGATATGAGGGAGTCTAATGGTCTTGCTTCTAAGGTCCTGCCCTCTGATATGACCAAGCATGGCTGGGTCTTTAGTCACTTGAAGCTGTGTTGAGCCTGTCTCCTAGGAGTATGCTCTGGTACTTGAGGTGTGATTACAAGATGCCATATTTGAGCCTGGGCTTGAGTCCTACTGCCTATCGTGGATTTTGACACTTTCTCTATTCCAGTGTAGTCTCAACCTCTGTCATGGTTCAGGGAGGTGGATGTTCTGATGAACTAGCAAGGAAAGCCAAGCCCAGTCTGCCTCTTGTCACTGAATTGCTGCACTAGGTTGATCTAGAGAGGTGGTTATAGCTGGCTCCTAAATGGGATTTTTCTACAATTATAAAACAATTCCAAGGCTTATGGATGTAACTCAGTTGGCAGACTGCCTAATATTTCAAAACCCTGGGTTTGATCCTCAGCACCACATACACTGGATGTGGTGCTCCATGCCTGTAATCCTAGTACTTCGGACACAGAAGAAGGAGGATTGAAAGTTCAAGGCTCTCTCTCTCTCTCTCTCTCTCTCACACACACACACACACACACAAAGCAAAATAAGACAAAAAGAAATCAAACCCATCATCACCAAATAATTTATGTTATAGGAAATATGGAAAACAGAGAAGGAAAGAGTCGAAGTTGACATCTCTCCAGATGACCAGTTTTAGCATACCGCCTTTTCTGTGGAAGAGAGGGCAGGGGTGAGTGGTAGGTCGCCTGGGCCCCAGTAGCTGCCATCCTATCCTGAAGGCAGTCATTTTCCTGGGCCTCAGTTGGACCCCTTTTGTCTATGAGTCACTGTTAGAAGCTTCTGGGTAGATAAAATATGGGTGTGGTTATTAGCTAAGGGTTTTCCTGCCTACCTACAGTGTGGCTGCCCCTTCTCCAAGTCTAAGGTGAGTCACTACCTGGCTTGATCTTGTACTGAAAAGCTACAGTGGGGGCAGAGAGACTTTTGTAGCTGCAGCTTGCATTGTGATTTTGGTAGTCAGTGGCAGAAACTGAGAAGTTAGAAACCAGCTCATGACCAGCTACCACCAGACACTTGTCTGTTATCCCTCTATACTTCCTAGCTGTCTTTGTTAAATGGTATCTCCTCTCTGGTTTGCTGTCATATAGAAGAAGAGAACAAATTAAATAGGTTCTCTCTCTCATCTCTGATGCCTGAAAAGAGAACCCCATGAACAAATAAGGTATTGTCTAAGCTGTTGGATCCGTTCTGTCACCTGTTAAGGGAGGGGGGCTTTTTGCTGTCTCCCTCCCTCCCAGGCTATGTTAAATCAGTCTGTATCTGGCAGTGTTCTTAGCAAAGCCTGGCCTATTACCAACAAGGAAGCAAATGTTCATGTCCTTTCTCCTTGGTAATCCTAAAATAAACAGGCATTTGTTTTTAGATGTCCCAAGTTCAGGCCTTTGAGAAGCTTTATCAGATTCTCCTACTGGAAGAACCTATGTGACCTACTAGAACAAAGTGGGTCATGTACACAGTCATCTACCATCTGCTTTCCCTGAGCACAGCCCAGGTGCTCCTTCATCTAGTTCTTGTGAACTGCTGCACTGAGGCCACTCTGGGTTCATGACACTGGCTGATGATGCATGCCCTAAGAGGCCGAGGGACATGACCACAGACCCATGGTGAACTTGAGAGCAGAGATGAGATTTGAATCTGAGAATGTCCTGTATGTTTCTTGTTAAGGGATTGTGCCTGGGGTCATTGTCAGGGTGAGAACAGTTGGGGGTTGATAGCTGAAGCCTCTGGAGAGTGCTTTGGCTTCAGAATTTCCTAGTCTCAGTCAGCCTTGCTTTGGTATTTATTTGTGCTGGTACATGTCTTAGGCTTCTCAAGCCTCTCCCTACCTCATACACTCACTATGTTCTAAAGAGTGGTTGGCTTTTTCCTTTTTTTTTTAATCTCTGTTGCTTTATTAGGATGACTTTGATAGTGTCTGGGTTTTCTTCTTCAGTCTGTGTCTGCTATTTGATCAGGTGTAGCCTTTCTACACCTCTTCTGTGGCTTCCTATTGATTTCTCATGAAGTTCAAACTCCTTAAGTTAGCATGTAGTCTGTGTGTGTTCCCCTCCCCCATTTCCTGTCCTGCTATGGTTCTTTGTATGTCTGTCCAGCCTACAACTCAGTCACACTGAACATCTTTCAGTTCCTCTATCCTGTGTCTGCTTTCTTGTCTTTTTGCCTTTGCACATTCCATTGCTTCTGCATAGTAATACTCCCTTTAGCTTCTCTCATGTCCTTTACCAGGCATTAGCTCAGCTTTCACTTCCTCGGGAACTCCTTGCATCACATCAGTGCACTCTGGCTCTCTGGTTCAGCCTTGACTTGCTGCTGGTGGGACTGAGTGTAGGAGCCTGCCCTGTGTGCCTAGCACTGTGCTCGTCTCTGTGGAAGAAGGCATGACTGAGACCTCAGGGTCTCTAGAAGAAGGTATTACTTGTGTTGGGTGGTTGTGGCCCCCTTGTAATCAGCTAACTGCATAGATAAGGGTTTATTTCTGGGCTCCCTATTTCCATTTTATTTTGTTGGTCTTGGTGTCTGTTGTTTGCTAGTCTTATATTGGGTTGTTCTTTTATTTTTATTGTTGGATTTTAGTCCTATATTATTTTGATTAGTCTAGCCTTACTGTAGTAAGTTTGAAATCAGGAAATGAGTCCTCCAACATTTTTTACTTTTTGAAGATTATTTTGGCTACCTGCTGCCACTTGAGATTCCACATAGATTTTTTTTAATTCTGGGGAAAAAAAGGTTGATTTTTGTCTTTTTTGGGGTGTGTGTGTGATCAAGTGTATATAAGTGTGTCTTGTGTGCCTGAGGAGGTCAGAAGCAGCATCAGATCACCTAGAAATAGTTACAGATGGTTGTGAGCTGCCATGTGGGTGCTGGGAATTGAACCCAGGTCCTCTGAAAGAGCAACAGGTGCTCTTAACCACGGAGCCATCTCTCTAGTCCTGGTATTGACATTTTAAGATGAAGTGTTCCAGTTGATGAACAAGTCCGAGGCTGGTCCGCCTGTCTGTGTCTACCTAATGCTGAGATTGAAGGTGTGTGCCATCATCACCTGGCTCATTGTTGTCATCATCATTATTATTTTTGCTGTTACTTGTTTGTTTGTTTTTTTGAAGTATGTTTTCTTTGTGCAACCTTGGCTATTATAGAACTTGCTCTGTAGACCAGCAGTACAGCCCCTTGCCTGGGCTAGATACCCAGTATTACAGAAAACAAAGCCAAAAAGTGTATAGCTCAGTATTTTTAGTATATTCGAAGGGTCCTTATGGCACTTTCTTACTTGCTTATTTTAGGCTGGCTGGATGATAGTCTTTAGGTGCCTAGAAACCTACTAGGAAATGGGAGCCCACATATATTTTGAACAAAAATTGAGACAAGATCTGTTTATGTAGTCCTGGGCGATTTGCTTTGTAGTCCAGGCTGGCGCTCAACTTGTGCTGTTCTATCTGCCTTTCTACCAAGTGCTGCTGGGGAATTACAGTTATGTGCCATTACAACACCCATCTGTGAAACAGTAGCTTCTCCCTTTTCTTTTATTCAGTGCCTGGGGCTTGAGTCCAGGTATCTAGACCTGGTCAGTATGCTGTGCCACATGTAGCCCAGGAACCTGTGGCTTCTTGTAGCTTCAGAATGCCCTCACTCTGGAAAAGACTTAGTGTTGTCTAGTGTTTGAAGAGTTGGAGTCTGGTTTCCCTGAATCCCAACTTGGCTGGGTCTGCTGGTTGAACTCCTGTGGAGCTGCTTTCGGTGTCATCGACACCCAGAGGTAGCATGGTGCCCAATGTGAATGGGTGTCAGCTTCCCCTGGGTGTTGTATACCTAACTCATACCATCAGATTTTGAAGTTGAGGTTGTAGTTTGTGAAGAGGCTCTCGGGCTATTATTTAGGAAATGCCATTCCTCCTGAGAACCAATAGGAATGTAATGATGGATACCACCGAAGGTAGAAGAGACTTCTCTTGTAGGAACAAATAACTTGTTTTGTTTTTAATAGTGCTGGGCTTCGTACATGTTAGACAAGTGCTGTACAATTGAGCTATAACCCTAACCACCTAAAAGCAACTTGTGTTTTGAGCATAGATGTCTTAGTGGTCACTCATCCCCATGGAACATTGTAGAACCAGATCCAGAACTTTGGCTGGTGGCCATCATAACTTTTCTTGGGGCATCCTTGATTTACTATGTTTGTACTAGCTTAGAATAAGTCAAGGGTCATCCAGGGAGCAGATTAGGCTCCAAACACAAGCTCTTACCTTAGTTTCAGGAAATTCTTTTGCCAGTTGTGGGACTGCATGGGTTACAGGATTCAGGCTCAGATACCTCACAGTAGCACAGGGTGAGTGGCTGCCATCCAAGCTGGGGAACCCCTGGCTGTGTTGCACTTGTGCAGTCTGGGCAGGCTGATGGAGTTGTTTACTGCTTGATCAGCAAAGACATCCAGGGAATGGAGACCAGCTCTTGGCATCCTCTACCACTTAAAGCCAGGAAGCTGATTATTTAGGCTGATGTTTTTCTGGGGAAATGTGCAGGTTCTAATCTAATGGGAGTTCTGCCAGCGGGCTCACACAACAGCTCCTGATGGTCCTAGAAGCTGGCAGTCAGTATATGTGTTTCTTGGAAGGGCTGAGCATTACGTTTAGCCTCCAGCTGTGTATTGGGCCATGTCTTTTACCTCAAAGGATCTAACTCTGTGTCCCAGATATTAAAGTAAGGAAGCCAAGTTTTCTCTAAGCTATGGATGCTCCTCTATAAAATGCCAGACCTTTTCTTTTTGCTGACCACCTCCTTTAAACAATGTGGGCTAAATTAATTAGTGCTTTGTGCTAGTAGTCTATGTTTTTTCTTGATACCTGTGCAACATGATGAGGATTACTGGTTTCAAAGGAACATGGGTGGGTCAGAGCCTTGTATTCCTGTTTACTATTCTGTTTGGGTATTAGAAGGCTCCTCTAAAACCCAGTGGTTCATCCAACAAGAGAAAGGAAAGAGGGGACTAATATCATGTGAATGCCAGGCAGGGGCGGGGTCACTATGGTATAGGCCCTGTGATTATTAGGAAGCAGGTGTACAATTCAATGGCATTAAATACATGACATTGTTTGGCAGCTATGAAGTTACACCTTAGCTTCTTTGGATGGTGTTTCGGATGTTTTAAGTATTCAGCTGCCTGTTTAGTTCATACTTGTATGTGCTTCAAATCAGATCATTATATTGGCTTCTTCTCTTTTACTCTTAAAAATGATGACTTGATTCTTTTATTTTTAAGTTCTTGAGTATACCCATTTTCTTGTATACCACACAGTTAGCCTGAAAAAGAGATTTCCTTTTTGGTTTGCCTCTCTCTTCCAAGTGCCACTAAGACTTGGAAGTCGCCAAGGAAGGACCCCACCTTTCCTTGCATCCCTTACTTAGATACCTGGGGTGTGTGTGGGGGGGTGGTTTTAGAAGTTCAGACTTTACTACCTCCCTGCTTTGTGTGATCTAGGAAGTTAGTCATAAATGTGCAGAGAGGGACTCTGTGTGTGTGTGTGTGTGTGTGTGTGTGTGTGTGTGTGTGTGTGTGTTGAGAATCCTGAGCAGAAGCTGTGTCAGGGTTTGTGACGAAGCAGAAAAGACACAGCTTGGCTATACTTTTTCAGTGCACAGATCCAGAGCTACATGGAAAGACCCTGACTCAGAAAGAAAAAGAAAAGAAAGAAAGAATAGGTTGTCTACAGGTAGGGCCTAGAGAAGTCAAATAAAAAGCTGAGGCTTCTCCGAGAGCCATTAGTATATTGAAGAAGCCTGTGCTCATTGCTTCCTCCTTAATGAGTTCCATCACGGCCTCTTCAGACATACAAAGTGTTCTGCTTTGTTCTCATTCTTTCCCTGTTTGCTTTTTTTAAGGTACATGGGAATTGGACTCTCAGCTCAAGGCGTTAACATGAACAGACTGCCGGGTGAGTCACTGCTGAAGAAAACATTGTTCTGCTCTCAGCTGCCCTGATCTGTTAGAGCAGAAGTGGCAACACAAAGACCTGAGGGTCTCGTTTGTGGGATGTCAAAGCATTGGGTGGGGAATTCCAAAGGATGGTCACTGCGTTAGGGCATCGCACATTTCAAAAACTAATTGACAGAAGCTGCAGAGAAGGCCTGGGAGTTACATGTAGAGGTTAAGACCCAGTTAAGAGTGCTTCCTGCTTTTCTAGAGGACTTGAGTTCACTTCCCAGCATTCATGTTGTGTGCTCACCACTGCCTCCTTGGACCCCCTGCACTCAGGTGCACAAACTTACACAATTACACATAATTAAAAATAAAATAAAATCTTTAAAAAATAAATTGGCAAAGGGTTGTCACTCATGGAATTTGAACTGTTTACTGTTAAAATGAAGTGACCTGAACTTACTCCTATTGCGGCTACGCCCCAGTAACCCTCAATCCTATTGGTCATTGCCAACCTGGGACTCAGACATGTGCCGGGAGACATGTACTGCCAAGCCTGGCTCCTTTTTGCTTGTTACTTCACCATGTTAAAGATCAAAGTCTTCAGGTGGCTTCCCACGTGGAACCTGGTTGAGGTGAATTCTGAATAAATAAAAGATATGGTTAAGATATCTGAATTTGTAGCTGTGGGTACACAGCAGATTCAGATTAGTGGAATGTTCTCAGTTCTGCATCTGGTCCTTCTCTGACAGTCCAGCATATTTCTAGTTCTTCTCTGCCCAGCTGTTCATTCCCTCTCCTAGCTTGGTACAACTGAGGAGGCAGAAACCTATCCTAAGAGCTGACAGATGCTGCTCAGTCCGTATTTGTTTTAAGTGGAAGAGGTGCCCTCACCTTAAATGATGAAGCTACCTGATAGCATCACGGAGGCAGGCAATGAATGTATTGTATTCCTTGTGTCTCTGATGCAGAAGACAGCAGGCTTTTTAAAAGAGGGAGTAACATTTCAGTGCCTTTTCCAAATAATTTAATTTTCACCACAAATTTGTCTATAATGGACTGATTCCAAATGCAATCTAGACTTGCTCTGGATTCAACTAATTGTCAGGAATTTGGCGTTTTTCTTTTTTGCCTTTTTGCTTTGATATGATTGGAAACAACTGTATAAATGTAAGTTAGGTGTTATCTCTTTATATTTTTAAATTCTCTTATATAGATTTGTTTCTTGCTTTCAGTGTGATCTTTAAACTTTTGTATTGTTTTGGTATTGAAAAAAAGATTCTATTTTTGGAGACAGTATAGTTCAAGCTGGCCTTGAATTTGAGCTTTTTCTTGTCTCTGCTTCCCAAGTGTGATCATAGCTGGGTTCCAAAGCTCTGCTTGCTTTTGACCTCATTTTCACTGACTGTTGGCTCTTCTTGAGTACTTCTTCCTGCCATATCTGAACTCTACCTGTAACTCCATATGTGGAAAGAAGAGTCACATTGATTTTGGATTGGGCTCTTTGGGAAGGATGGACATCTCTAACTTTCCTAGGATGCAAGGCTAGCTGAATGTGTGGGCAGATCTAGCATAGGACATGGATAAAGTGGAGGAATCCTCAAGAATGATGGAGAATCTGTCATTGCTCAGTCTACCACTGGATTTGGAAGGTTCGGATACAAGAGTGTGCTTTCAATTTTTCTGAGATTGCACTCACTCGTGTGTGTGTGTGTGTGTGTGTGTGTGTGTGTGTGTGTGTGTGTGTGTGTGCGCGCGCGCTTAGACCTGAAACTCCTTGGAGGCAAGATGAAGTATGATGGCGATTCAACCTTCTTGCCAAATGTTTTTGGTTTCCAAGAGGTCCTTGAATTGGAATTCAGTTGGGTGGATTGGATGTGTGATTGAGAAGAGGAGAGTGGTAACGGCCTTGGCTGGGTCCAAATTTGGAGATTTCTGTTACTATCTTTAAATGAGATGTTTGAGAGATAATATATCTTCAAGCCACTGGCCACTTGTTGGGGCTTCTGTTGTTTGTAGGCCAGTGCTTCTGTCCACATAGGCTCTGAGGGGGCTCTTTTTCTTTTTTTTTTTCTTTTTTTTTTCTTTTTTTTTTTTTTTTGGAGACAGGATCTTTCTATTATGTTTCTCAGGCTGTCTTGGAGGCAACTACACCCTCCCTCCCAAATATCCCTTTGAGATGATCAGTGTATGCATATATACTCAATGGACAGATTGTTGCTTTCTGTGTTCGTTCACCATCAATGACCCGGTCAAGCCATTTTGTTTGGATGCATCATACCTACAAACCTTTCTTTTTTTATTGGATATTTGTATTTATGTGAAGGAGTTTGTTTTGAGACATGGTTTTTCTATGTAGCTCAGGCTGTTCTTGAACTCATAGTCTTTCTACCTTCCTCTCAGTGCTGGGATTGCAGGCTTGCCACATAATGCCTGACTGTTTCTTTAAGTTGAAATTAAAATATTTATTCTGCTAGGTATTAAACATAGGACTTTGCATGTACTAGGCAAATACTCTCCTACTGAGCTACCTACCCTAAGGCTATTTTGACCAGCCTTAGAAAGATCTTCATGCAAACTGCTTGTTTTTTCTTCTAGTGTTATTTAGGGAGAGGTGTTAATGTATAGTGAAGATGTCAGGGTTTTTTTTTTTTTTTAAATTTGGCTGTCAGACCTTTTTGGGAGGTGCTGGTGACAGGAAAGCAGGATCTCATGTATACCAAGACAGGGTCCTCAAACTCTGTATATAGCTAAGAGTGACTTTGAGCTTCCTGTTCCTCTGAGACCTGGGATTGCAGGCCTATGCCATAATAAGGTTTTGGGGTAGGCCAGTTTGAAACATTACTAGCAAGCCTTACTAACAAGATGCTGTACTGACATTTTACATTTATAAGGTATGCAAAAAGTCCATGTGTTAGCATAGAAACTTTAACTTCACTGAAAATTAAGTCTTCCAAACCAGAAATGGCATACTGTAAGGAAAAGATGACGGGACACCAATGAAAGGAAAAGTCACTGAAAGGAAAAGTCACAGGGCACCAATGTTGTGAAAAGATGATGATCCGAGTCACGGCACCAATGTTAGGGGGAGGATGAAGAGAATGGGGGGGCTTATGGCCCATGGAGGTGTGGCGAGGCCTGGGGGCAAGGGAGATGCCTCTGAGGGGCCCATGTTGGGAATCCCTTCCCCCAGAGGGACCAGCCACACAATGGTATAGTACAGAATAGAGTTTATTCAGGCCACGGGAGAGGTAGAGAGAGAGAGAGAGAGAGAGAGAGAGAGAGAGAGAGAGAGAGAGAAGTAGAGGAGTAGAGGCCGGCCATGAGCACGTGGGAGAGAGGGGGGAAGGGAAAGGGAAGAGGAGGGGTAGGAGTGGGAGAGCAAGACTGCAAGAGCACAAGAGCAAGAGAGAGAGGAGGGGTCAAGCAGCTCCTTTTATAGTGTCAGGTCACTGGGGAGGGGTTTACAGAATCCCAACATTCATCTCTTTTCTGTTTTTTTCCCCAAGTTATTTATTTATTATAATTGCTACTGCTGTTTTTTGTTTTGTTTTGAAATAGGGTCCTGTAAAGTATCTTAAGCTGGTTTCAAACTAGACATCTGCCTACCTTAGTTTATTAAGTTTTCTGAGTGCTGGGATTATAGATGTGTTTTTATGCCCAGTGGAACTAATGGTGTCTTAGCCAGGGTATTCATGTTTGCTTATTGGTTGGTTATATTTTGTCTCATTTGTTACTGAAGTGTAAAACCCTATTATCATGCTAAATTATTTTATTTATTTTTATGTATGTTTGTTCTGATTTTTGAAAGGGTTTCATGTAGTTCAAGCTGACCTCAAAGTTGCTATGTGGCTGAGGTTGACTTTGAATTCCTGGTCCTCCTGCCTCTGTTTTCTAAGTGCTGGATCACAGACACATGCTACTACCTTTAGTCTCTTTCATTGCTGTTGTTTTTTCATGGGTTTTTAAGACAGGGTCTTACTATGTTTCTCTGGCTGTCCTAAAATCTGGTCTGTAGATGAGGCTGGCTTCAAACTCACAGAAGGCACCTGCCTCTGCCTTCTAAGTGCTGGTACTAAAGGCATGCACCACCACCACCCAGCTTGTCTTTTTAAAAACAAAACAAAATAAAGCAAAACAAAAGTTACTCCATTTTAAAAACTTTACTTTGCATACACAAATATATATATGGGTATACTCATGTCAGGGCCTGTGTAGGAGGTCAGGGGAGAACTTTCAGGAAGCAGTTCTCTCCTTCCATGTTTGTTCCTAGAATTGGACTTAGGTTTGTGGGCTTGGAGACATACCTGGATGTTCTGAGCCATCTTTCCAGCCCTTTATGTTAATCTTAGTGATTATTCTGTTTCATATTTAGCCAGGGAAAGTTTTTTTGTTTTGAGGAGTAAGTACCTTTTTATGTCTCCATTGTAGGTAGTATTGGTGTTTGGTATAATACAGGTATTTGAATTATTCATTCTATGAACATTGTATGCTAGGTGTGTAATACCCATGAATAGGAGCAGGCATGTTTGGCGGAGGGGAGAGAGAGTGGTAGAGGTAGTGAATACTGCTTCTCAGTCGTGTTTGGTCTTATATTGATGACTTTACCAAGTGGATCTAGCAGCAGCATGTTTTCTGGTGAAGTGCACGGTTCCCTGGAGGATAGTCAGAATTGGCCAGTTGGAAGAAGGGTTTGTATTTCTTCCAAGTCATGGTAATGGTAGTTTCTTCCTCCTCCTCCTTCAGTAAACAGCTGGGAACTAATGGGTTAATGTTGTCAAATCAATCCACCCTAACTCTGTTAGAGGAAGGTTCTACCAGAGGAATTGAGCTAGGGTTCTTGGACAGTAAGAACTCTACATTCTCAGCTTGTGGAACTGTAGGAAATGGTAACTTGTGGTTTACAAAAAGACTTCTTACACTAAGATACAAAATGGCAGCATTTAGTCATAAGTGTACTGGGGCCTGAGGATGTAGCTCAGTAATGAGGTTGTGGTTTTGGTCCCCAGCACACTGCCCATCCCCTAAAGTAGACAGGTTTTCAGATGTGTATATATTGAGATAGTGAATATTTCTGGTTTAGTTAAGAAGACTTCTGCTATGTCATTGGGAGAGACTCCTTATTTTGATACCGTGTGTGCAGATTATTTTTTCTTTCTGAGGGTGGTGGTGGGAATTTAACCCAGGGATAGTTCTGTGACTATGGAATTCTGGGGCCTTTTCAGAGGGTATATAAATGCTAGGGCCCTGAGAAGCAGAGTCAGTTGGTTGGGTTGTTGGTTGCTGTTTGTTGTGGTTTGCTAAGTAGTAGTGCACAAAGGAAAAAGAAGAAGAAATTAGATATCCTGACCGCAAAGATCAAACTTGCCCCAAGAAACTCAATGCCTATAATCAGCAGGATAACTTCGATCCTCTTTTTTACCCCTGACTTTATTCAGGCATCTCTTTCTATTCTTTATAAGCTTTTTTCTCTGTAAGGGTGGAGAAGGGTGGAGGAAAGAAGAACCCACCAGGTAGGGAAATCTAGATACAACATATATCCCTTCTTCCAGTACACCATACACAAAGAAACAAAACTAAGTGAAACATCAAAGCAAAACAAACCATGTGCGTGTCAGTAAGTTTTAGCCAACGTAGTTTTGTTTTGAGGGTTGTTTGGGTGAGAAATCAGAACATGTTGGGTTTGTGAGTATGGGGTTTGTCCTTAGCATGTGATAAAGGCCTTTTGTGCTTTGTTTGCAGGTCACCTGGAGATGGGTGTATGGATTATGCTTAATACGGAGGGAGGACTAGAAAATGGGGCTTAGTCACTTCTTTCTGGGGAGCCATGGATATCCAGGTACCAGTTGGGAGTCACAGGAAAGTACAAGTACTCACCCAGGGCTGGGTGTGCTGGCACACCTGTCAGGATTGTGAGTTCTCAGCCAGCATTGACTCTTTAGTAAAATGTTCTTCAAGTTAAAAACAAGTAGTCAGGCGTGATGGCTCTTGCATTTATCTCAGCAGAGATAGGTAGATTGCTCTGAGTTCCAAGCCGGCCTGGTCTACATTAGCTTGGGCCACATAAGTGAAACCCTGTTTTAGACAAACAGAAAAACCTTCAGCAGGGATAAGAATTGTGGTATGAGGGCTGCACTGAGTGCTCTGGCTGGTTAGAGGAATTAAGTGTCCTCCCCTCTCTTGTCCTGGCTACTCGCCTGGAATTGCTGGGTGGGGTCCAGTGTCAAGCTGCTGCTTTGGCATTTATAAGTGGTAGCAGGCAACACTCTTTCATCCTGAAAGGCCACTAGAATGAAAAGGATCACACTTGATCCTGGGCCAAGAAGGCCTTGAAGGTTAGCCCCTGTGGGCTAGCTTTTCCAGTGTTGCAGGGAAACTTGTCAGGGCAGTTCCCATCATCTTCTTGGAGGTCTGTCTTTAGACCAGGCTTTGGATGTGAAGTTGCATTGGCAACTCCACTGTGGCTCCTTGTGCTGTGAAGCTCCTAGGGAAGGTATCACCAGTTCTGTTCCATAAGGAGCTTGGAAAGCTTTCTCTGGTTCCAATATAGCATCCAGTGAACAGAAGTTTTCTTGACTCACAGACACTTTGCTCTTGGAGCTATAGATAACTAAAGGCCTTGTGTTCTAGGCTCTGTCTGTGCTGGGTGCTTTACAGGGGGTGTCTCATTCGTCTTAACTCTGAGCCCCTAATGATGCATGCACTGTGTACATACTTCATGTTAGGCACCAAGTGTACCCCTGAGGTACATAGTCTCCCCTCCTATGTAACTTGCCCAGTAGAGGAGAAACATGTAGTTAAGGACCCTGTGTTGGGCAATTTACATTTGGTAAGTGCTTTGAAGGGACTGATCATGGTGAGATGAAGGTGTACTCTAGTCAGGCCTTTCTGAGGCAGGGGCATTCAGGCTGGAAATGAAAGGATGAGGAGTCAGGCCAGGAGTGTGAGATGACATGTGGTAAAGGAAGGTCAGATGGAAGAAAGTTGTAGGTAAAATAAAGATCCTGATGTTAGAGGTGCAGAAGAGCTAAGTCATAGACTACAGGCCAGGTTGGAAGGACAACAACAGGTACAAGGAGACCAGTTAGAACCTGTCTCAGTGACTCAGGACTTCATGAAGTGACCTGGACAAGATTCAAGAGAAGAAGGTGGAAATGGCTAGCTCTTTGGGAGGTGATTGAGCAAGCTTCGGTGTTTTAGGACAGTGGACAGTTGGTCTGCAAGCTACTCATGCATCTCCAGAGAGTTGCTGACCATTTAAAATCCTCCATTAAGTTTGGGGCTGCAACTTAGTTGGCAGAGTTCTTGTTTGCCCAGGATGTACAGGTTTAACCCCCAGCCCTGCAGAAACCCATACATGGAATGTAGTTATGCATGCCTCTAATCCCAGCTCTCTGGGAGGTACAGCGGGTCAATCAGAAGTTCTGGGGTTTCACAGCTCTCAGTGAGTTTTGAGGCAGCCTGAGCTGTATGAGACACTGTCTCAATTATTTTAACTTTTTTGTTTTTGAAGACAAGGTTTTTCAGTGTAGTTCTGGTTTTCTTGGAACTCATGCTATAGACCAGGCTAGCCCTGAACTTGTAGATCTTCCTCTTCCTCCTGAATGCTGGTCTGAAAGGTGTGCACCACCACCACCACCCTGTAAAATTTTTTAAAAAGCATCTTGTAATATTAATAAAACAGTGGCTGGAAGGGAGATAACATTTGAAATGTAAATCATTTTTTAAAAAAAGTTGGCTGTTTTGGTTCTAAATCTTGGTGACATTGGAAACAGGCTGGGAGCCTGAGTCAAGCAGCTCTTGTCAAAACCAGTCAGAGAGAAGATGTTAACTTGGGAAGCCCAGCCTGATCTATACTGCTGCTTGCTGTTGAGAAGTAGTTGGTCCTTGGCTCTTAATACTGCCTCTTCTGAGCCTTGAAGGAGTGTTGCAGGCATGGATGGACACATTTTCTTATAGCCCTGATCCATTTGAGTGTTGGAAACCAGGCAGAACTGGTGTGAGGTTTTTTCTCCTCTTTCCTTCTTTACCCTGGACTCATGTCTCTGGTCCCTTTGGATCTGCTGTCTTACTCTAATGTGCAATAAAGGGCCTGAGGGAATGCTGGCAGCAGCATTGGTCTGCTTTAAGAGAACCTTTGTGGCTTGTGAGGGGTCAGTTGATTTGGCCAGACTCCGAGAGGGCAGTGAGGACAGCCAGGGGACCCTCCAGCAGGGGAATCCTGCTCACCACCCTGACTGTACTCAGCTCTTTAGGCTGGCAGACAGTGAACCTGCTTTCTCTAAATGGACGTTTTCTTACAGCGACCAGGTGTCCTCTGCTGACTTCCAAACTCCTAGCCCTCCTGTGTGCTCCTAGAATTACACGCAGGCTCACTGTTCATCTTGTCCCATGCTTCTGCTGCTGTCTCTAGTCTGTCCTTTCTGCGTCCATGACCCTCTTACTGGTTTCTTCACCTCAGAACTCTGCTTTCTGCTGTGTACATTATGTTCCTGTCTGCTTTGGACCTCTGATACCTCTGCTGAGAGGACATTCTTTGCTCTGCCTCTTCCTCAAATACCTCTGTCTCCTGCACATGCTACACATCATCATGGCCATGGGGCACCTCAGACATGCTGCTGACATCACATCTCTCACTGCCACTGGCAGGCATTGGTTGATTTTGCCCTGAGAATGTCCTTACTCTTGATCCCTTGTGTAATCTTGCTTGGTCCCTTTAGCTCTGACATTTGTAATCACTCCTTGTGTGATTCACATTTATCATATTTATTATTGAGTTGTAAGCTCCTTAGGACGTAGTCTACATCTTATTGACAGGGTCTCACTATGTAGCCCTGGCTGTCATGGAACTCATTCTGTAGACCAGCCTTAGGTTCAGAGATCCACCTATGTCTGCCACACAGAGTACTGGGATCAAGAGTGTGTGCTACCAGCTATGATAATACCTGGCTGTGGAATACATCTTTTAATCATGACTCACCAAGAGTGTTTATAGGGCCTTGCATAATAGCTTTGGATTGAAATCATTCTTGTATTTTGCTGTCCTTTGCCTCAACATAATGAACTTCAGTTGTTTTGGAACCAGTTTTGCATCAGATCATCTTGGCCTGAGGCTGGTCTTTAGCTTGGATGAGCCTTGGTTTGAAGCTCAGCCTACCCCAGTGCCCTTAGCCTGGGGCACTGATGGCAGTGGGCTCTTCCATCTCATACTTACAGGGTTCGGTGTCATTGAATCAAAAGCCGGCTCACAATTGATCATGCAGAAGGCAGTTAACTGTGTTTGTGCCTGTGTGTGGCTTCCCATACAGGTTTGTGTATGTGGAGGTCATAGGATAACTTGCAGTGCTCAGTTCTGTTCTACTCTTTGAGTCTGAGGAACCAACTCAAGATAAAGGTTTGGCAGCAAGCACCTTTACCTGCTGAGACATCAAGATTTTCTTGCCAACCTGGAAGATCTTGTGAAACTGTATGGCTCGGTTGCTGAGGCCATGGCTGGGGAGCCACATTGACTGCATTTGCATTCTTGCAGCTTTGTTACCTAGAACCATTACTTAATTGGTTGTTTAGTTTCTTGGTTCTTTAGTTTCTCTACCTGTAAAATGGAACAAATACATTAGCATATAAATATCTGGGGTGGTGGTTATAAGAAGTAAATATTCTTTTGCAGGGAGGGTTTAAGATAGGATCTCACAATGTATCCCAGGGTGTCCTAAGGCTCAGAATCTTCCTGCCTTAGCATCCCAAATGCTGGGATGTGTACTACCACATCCTGATGGATGAGTTTATTTGTAGAAAATACTAAGAGTTCCACATGACACACAAAAAGGGAGGGGGTACATAAGTATAGTTATTGTTGTTGGAAAAGGTACATTTTTTTCTATATGAAAAAGGGAGCACCTGGGCATTTAAAGTTCTGTGAATTTTGTCTGCATATAGATTGAAGTTAGTTTTTATTGAAACGGCACTATTTGAAGCTGGGCATGATGGGGGCATGTTTAATCTCAGCATTCAGGAGACAGAGGCAGGTGGATCTCTGTGAGCCCAAGGCTACCTGTTCTGCACAGTGAGTTCCAGGACAGCCAGGACTACATAATAAAGAAATCCTGTCTCAGAGAGAGAGAGAGAGAGAGAGAGAGAGAGAGAGAGAGAGAGAGAGACAGACAGACAGAGAAAGGGACAGAGAAAGACAGAGAGACAGACACACACACAGAGAGAGAGAGAGAGAGAGAGAGACAGACAGACAGACAGACTGCACTTGCCTCTTGAGTGCTTGTTTTCTCTATTTGAACATAGACTGTGAGCAGGGGTAGCGTTCTGGAAGGTGGCTGAGCACATGGTCCGAATGCTGTTGCTTCTAATGTGTTCTTGTAGGTTATTGGCTTAATGCAGCATCTTTGTCTTCCAGGCTGTTGGGGCAGAGGGATGGCACTGTGGGTACTTAACTGGTGCATATGATGACAGGCATACCTCCCCCATGAGGCTGTGCTGCTCAAGTTCTTGAAAGCATATGGAAGTGTCTTAGTTTGCACTGTCAGAAGTTTCTGCGGAAGTTTTTTTGTTGTTGTTGTTTATCTTTTGTAAGGTGTTCTTTGGCCCCTTAAATGTGAAACCAATAAGCAGGTGTGGCTCCAAATAAGAATGTTGGAACCCTGGACTAAGTGACTCACAGGCAAGAGTAGATGATCTACTGGTAGGTGAATGTAGCTGCCTGCTGCCCCACCCGTTTGGAGAACTGGCAGGAAAGAGCAGGGTCCGGGCTTCCTTGATTGAGGAGGCTGGATGAAAGCGGCGGGATGGTGGATGGAGACCAGGGGTTTGGGCTTCTTCAATGTTTGGGTGCTTTGAGAGGTTGGGGGTTTAGATCTTGCTTCTGTGCCCCATGCCTCAGATGGAGCCTGAGAAACTCATGGTGTGTCTAAAGAAGGACCATCTGCAACAGAGCTAAAGTTCCTATAGTAAGGCGGCTGTTCTCATGGTGTTGCACATATTACCTTGATTGCTACAACCCTTCAAAGAAGAATTCAGGCCCACTAAGACCTTTCCTTAATTGTTGGAAAGGCATGTCTGGAAGGATCGAGTTAGGGTTGTGAGTGTATCTCCCAGAGCAAGCTATTACCCAAGCCTGTGCTAGGGACTGAGATGGAGGAGGACACAGGGTGAAACAGTCTGCTTTGTCTCCACAGTATGTGGAAAGTAACTGAGCACCTTTCCTCCTGGAGTGCACCTTACCAAGCCCCATTGCTTGGATATCAACAGGATAGCCCCAGCAGGAAAGCTGCCTCTACCAGCTGGGCCACATTCTGCACATAGCTCATCTGTCACATCTGCACAGGTGTAGGAGAGGAACCACAGAGCAGAGAGTTCAGGGGTTGGTGCCAGGTTCATGTGAGAGGGTGAATAAGTAACAGGGTGTTCAGTTCCTTCTTCTACCTTCCTAAGAGTGCAGCTGGAGCACTGGAAAGTATCTGAAGTAAATACTGGTAGCAGGTGGTGATATAGCAGATGTTTTAGATATCGCTGACATGTAGGTGGGTTTCTGACTGTCTGGAAATGCTGCTTGTGTACAGCTGCCAAACAGGAATTATTCTCTCCTACTTCTTGTAAGCTAGGACCCTGTTGCCTGATAAGCACCCACACCAGGCTCTTTGTTCAGCCACCATCTTTCTGGAACATCTTTCCTCTCAGGAGCTGGTGCTTCATGAGGGTGTGCCCTGTAGTGCTCAAGCCTTCTGTAAGATATGGGGTGCTGTTCTTTCTCTCTACAGCAGAATCCTTGTGCATAAAACTGGGAGCATACTTCCTTCCCCTGTTAGTATTGTAGTCCTGTACATACCTCCTAAGACTAAGTTTCCTAGAGACTGCTGGAGAGTTCAGTCCCATAGGGTACTTCAGGTAAACCATGACTGTAAAAGGGATCAGTTAGGAAATTGTCTGAAGCCACTGAACAGAGCTGCCCAGGGCTAGGGCTGTGAGAAGAGTGATTGGAGCTAAAGAGCCTGGTGCGGCCCGACCCATTGTTGCCTTTTTTTTTCTGTCCATCCTCTATTTGAGATGTCCTTGGAAGACACCTGAATAGGAGTGATGGGCCCTAGGAACCTGGGGTTCTGGCAGTAGGTGCTACAGGGCAATTCAGAATGCAGGTGGTTTAGCAGCTGAAACCAGAAGTGGAGAATTAGTCAGAAATCCTGATGGTTCATGTGATGGTGTGATGGGAGGAGCTTGGTTAGTGTGAGAGCCTCCACCTCTCATTTTCCTATGCTCAAATCTAGCAGTGCCCTTAGCCCCGTGGCTATTCAGGTGAACTTTTCCAAGGACTACTGCCTTCACCCACAGGAGACACGTGTTAGCATGTTGTCACCCACAGGAGACATGTGTCAGCATATTGGCAGTACTACTTGGCATCCCTTTTCTAGGCTGCTAGATTAGACCTGAAAAATAACTTTTATTTAAAGATTTATTCCTTTATGTTATGAGTACACTGTTGCTGTCTTCAGACACACCAGAAGAGGGCATCAGATCCCATTACAGATGGTCATGAGCCACCATGTGGTTGCTGGGAATTGAACTCAGGTCCTCTAAACTGTTGAGCCATTTCTCCAGCCCCTGAAAAAAAAATTTTTTTGTTTGTTTGCTTGTTTGTGTGGGTTTTTTGTTTTGGGGTTTGTTTGTTTTTGTTAAACAGGGTTTTTCTGTTGCCCTAGCTATCCTGGAACTCTGTAGACCAGGATGGTTTTGAACTCAAAAAGATTCACCTGCCCCTGCCTCCCAAATTCTGGGATTAAAGGGGTATATACCACCACCGTCTGGCTAGACCTCTTATCACATGACATTGGAGTTTATTTTGGCAGGATTCTGTTCTTTGAAATATCAGCTCCTGTTCTCTGTAAACATACTGGACTTTGGCTGTTTTTCAGCGTGTTATTTTATACTTATAACTCCATCCCTTGAGAAACTGAAGCAAGAGTTATCGCTTTGAGTTCTTGACTTGTGCTACAGAGCGAGAAACTGTCACAAGTGTATTTTTCAAGCTGGTCACCATGTACACTTGTAGGTTCCGCTACTTAGGCCAAGGCAGAGGATCACTTGAGGCCAGGAGTTCAACATCAGGCTTGGTAACACAGCAAGACTCAAAAACAAAACAAAGTAAAAACCTGTGGGGTTTTTTGTTTGTTTGTTTGTTTTTTCGGGTAAGTTGAGTCCTTTGAGGGAAACTGTCTTATTGTTAGTCCTAAAACTTGTGTCTGTTAGTCTTGATGAGGGATTCTCCAGTGTGTTCTGAGAAGACTGTGGCCACATCAGTCTAGAACAGAGTGGGGATCCCTTGCTGCTCCAACCCTCACAACCAGTGCTATGTGTAGAAGTCTGTGTCAGAAAATAGTGGGGACTCAGCAGCACTGTATCCAGGCCACCTTTTGGGAAGCATTTTCATCATCTTTCCTTATAGCTTAGGATTTGGTGATGCATGCAAGGTCAGGCTGCTCTCTACTTTACCCATCGCCAATCCACTTAGCCCTCCCCAGAGATCTGAAAGGAGCTCTGTGGGAAATGAGCAGAATCAAGACTCTGCCCTAGAGATGCAGTAATCCTGGGAGTGGATGCTGCACACCCCATTGTGCAGAACAATGCCATCCCTTTCCTTAACATGGCTCAGTGTCTAACAGACCCAGCTTTTCCTAGGGGATCTGGGGTGCAGAAAAATAACTCAGCTATATGAGACAGATGCTACTTGAGCCTAGACCTAGCCAGACTCAGTTAGACCCTCTTGGTCATTCCTAGGTCTCTCCTACCACCAGGGATGGTGACACAAGATTGTCTATCCCTCTGTCTCTTTCTCTCTCTTTTTTTTCTTCTTATATTTATATGTGGATAGGTGCTTTGCCTGTATGAATGTCTGTGCACCATGCATGTGCAGTATCTTTGGAGGCCAGAAGAATGTATCAGAACTGGAGTTACAGATGGTTACGAGCTTCCATTGGGTGCTGGGAATTGAACTGGGTCCTCTGGAAGAGCAGCCAGTCCTCTTACCTTTGCTGAGCTTTTACTACACAAGTGCTGACTATATTCTCCCTTGCCCTACTCATGGCTTCAAACCTAGGTCCTGTATCAGTAGAAGGTCCAGGACCCTATAGGAAGGCACACCATACCCAGTGTCATTAGCTATTTACAAAGTTTTTTATTTGTTTTGTTTATCTTTCCTTCTTTAACATAGTTTCTATGCAAAGCCACCAGAAAAACTCTGCTCCTGGGTCACTGTTTTCTGTTTGCAGCTGCCAGAGGTTTTAGGATTATCATAGCCCAAGATTTCCAAAAGTAAGGTTGATGACCATGGGGGTGGTGTGGCTGCACAGTGCTGTTAGGGAGTGTGCACTGTTACCTTATAGTATCTACCCAATGCAAATACACTCAAAACCCTCTCCTGCTTTCCTGTTATCCATGGCTGATCTGTTGCACACTGTGGTCCTGCCAGTCTTTTAAAGTTAATTGGGATTAAAGGGGAAACGTGTTTGCCAAATTTCTGAATAGAATTCCTTGAGTTGGCAACTACCCTGTGGGCCAGCCTTGCTATTTGTGTGTGTGTGGGGGGGGTGTTCTCTGTATTTACTGCAACAGTTATCCCTTTTCCCCTACTCACATCCCCCCTCCTCTTCCACTTGTTTCCTTGAAGGTGCTCCCTCTCCCAACCACTCTCTTCACTTCAGCACCTTGGCATTCCCCTACATTGGGAAAATACACCTTCACTGGACCAAAGGCCTCTTCTCTCATTGATGCCAGACAATGTTATTCTCTGCTGCATATGCACCTGGAGCCATGGGTCTCTCCATGTGTGCTCATTGGTTGGTGTCCCTAGGAGTTCTGGATGGTTTGATTTATAATGTTGTTCTTCCCATGGAGTTGCAAACCCTTTCAGCTCTTTCAGTCCTTTCTCTAGCTCCTTCTTTGGGGACTCTGTATTCAGTTTGATGGTTAGCTGCAATTATCCTCAACTGTATGTGTATGACTCTGGGAGAGCCTCTGAGGAGACATCCATATCTGGCTTCTGTCAGCAAGCACTTCTTGGCATCAGCAATAGTGCTTGGGTTAGGTAGCTGCATATGGGATGGATCCCCAGGAGAGGCAGTCTCCACATGATCTTTCAGCCTTACTAATGATGTCCCACACAGTGCTTAGCTCTCTCTTCATGGTAGCCTCAGGACCTCAGAGGCTTAGAAAACCCCTAAGCCAGCACTTTTCCTTTCCACACCTGGCCCTGAGCCACTGCACATGGTCCTTGAGTGCCGCATATGCTCTGAGTGCTGCAGACAGCTGAAACAGAGTGGACCTGGGTCTTCTCTACTGGACCCTTCAAACTGTGTGTTAAGAGAGGTTGGGTGTTGACCCTGCTTGCTGTGGTAGGGCAAAAAGGAACTAGACACACCCATGTGTCTGTAAGCTGGTGTCTAAGGTTGAGAGAGAAAAGAACCTTACTAGAAATACTTCCTTTGGCTTATCATGCACAGTCTCATTAAATCATGCCATCCCTGAAAGAAAGTCAGCTGAAAGAACTCAGGAACTGAATGAAAAGTTGGGATTCAGACTCAAACACTGAGTCAGTAAGATCATTTGAACCTGTGAGTTTGAGATCACCCAGTGTAATATAGTGAGACCTCAACTGAAATAAAACAAAATCAAGTTCTCTGATCCAAAGTCCACTGTTGAGTGGAATGTGGGAAAATACTGGTTTGAAGACCCAGGCTCAGCCTAGCTTTGTGGGTAAGGCATGGGCTGGCCCCTTTGTATGGGAAGCATTGTGCTAGGACCTATTAGGCAGCCATAGCTTAGGCCCCTGGCCAGGGTTTTGACCTAGTATATTGATGATGTGGTTTGGTGGTAGTCTTTTCCATTTCTTGTCTTGTTACTTTGGGACTGAAGCCCTTGATGTGTACTGGTGAAAGGGAGGGGCACGGGTGGGCTCCAAGAGCCACTATACTGGAGTCCTGGCACTCCCCACAAAGAGTCTCTCACTCTGTTTGGTATGTGGGGATGCCAAGACAATGATCCATTTCCTCAGCCCACCTTGTTGGCTGTGTTGGTTAAGTGTTGGGTCTTCCTATTCTGATGATGAGTCAGGGGAAGTGGGTGGTACTGGGGTTCCTAAACTGGACACATGGAGCCTCCTGGGCTGAATGTAGCTTGCCTTTCTTTTGTGTTACTGACATCTGGTAGGTACTTGATTGTGGTGGGGCACCCTGCCATTTGGTTTTTCTAATAGGGTGCCAATGCGACCACTTCTCTTTGAGAGTAGCAATACCTAATTTCTTTAGAGAAGGAGGAATCCTGTCAGAGTGTTGTCTCCATTTATACAGCCCAGCCATCTTTCTGAACCAGAGCTACCTGGGTGTGATTCCTTGCAGAGCCTGACCCAGACCTGTCCTCTCATGACCCTTGTGTCCTGCTGCATGTCTGTGGTCTTGTAGTGGGAATGCCAAATCTCATTAGCAGACACATACTGAACTTTATGCCAGACTCACTCAGAGAAAGAGGAGCGTGCATGCTGTTAGCATTAGGGCACAAGTCAGGAAGAGTGCATCATTCTTAAGGAAAGAGTGCTGGGTAGGAGGGGCTTACTCAGGCATGCATATTGGTCTCCCAAATAGGAAAGGGGTACTAAGCACCATAGATGACTCTCAAATTTCTAGAGATATCATATCCTCTGCTTTGTTTATTGGTGAGGAATAGAGAAACACAGGAATGAAGCTGTTTGCTAGAGCAAAGTCATATCTACCACCTGGCTGTAGTCTCTTTCCAAAGTGCAAAAGTAACTTCATTGTCAGTCTCTATATATGGAGCCTCATGTGTACTACGAAGACACTATAACTCAGTACTATGAACAGAAGGATGCTTGAATATGGTGACTTTAGTCAGAAAACTTTGATTTCATTAAGGAAGAGACAGGGTCTACTGACCTCTGGGAAGGCAGAGGCCAGGTCTCAAGTACCCATTTGCTCCTCAGGGCTCTTTGTATCTCTTGCTTCTGTTCTCTGCTTATTAAACTGACTTTTTCTAAAAGGTTGGAAAGTGGCTGAAAGGAACTTTGAGAGCTGCTATCCTTATAGCTACCTGGGGAAAGTTGTTTCTCCCATGTGCTGATTATATTCTCTTTACCCAAATGTCTGTCCCTCTGATCCTCTTGGCAAGTAGAACTCAGCTCAAAAGTGTCTTAGTGTTTGCCTGAATATATGGTGCCTGTGCACCACTTGCACGCATTACCCCTGGAGGCCACGAAGGGGGCATTGGATCTCCTAGAACTAGTTACACGGATGGTTGGGAGCTGCCATGTGCTGGAAATTGAACTCAGACCCTTGGAAGAGCAGCCAGTGCTCTTAATTGCTAAGCTATGTTTCTGATCTCTCCCAGGTATATCTTGCTTATTTGTTTACTTACATGTTTTGTCTTCTCTATACCATATCCCTCTTTGCAAACTCCTTGGAGTAGGCTTTTATTATTCAGTAGCAAAGGGGACAGCACCTTGTCCTTTCCAGAAAGGAAGGTCTTATGCTAGCTATATACCATTCTGTTGTTGACCCTGCTATTCCTAAAGAAAAGCGTGATATTCTGGGTTTTCTAAATATTTTATTTATTTTTATTTTATGTATATGAATATTTGCCTATATGTTTATGTGTATCATGTGTGTGCAGTGCTCGAATAGGAGAGGAAATCAGTGTGCTGGAACTTGAGTTAGCAATTGTGAGCTGCTTTGTGAGTTCTGGGAACCAAACCTGGGTCCTCTGGGAAGAGCAGTAAGAGCTCTCAACCACTGAGTCATCTTTTCAAGTGTCCTGATTTTGTTGTTGTTTGAGACAGTATTTCACTGTGTAGCCAGCCATGGCTTTCCTAGAACTCTTTAGACCAGGCTGGCTTAGAATTCACAGAGCTCCACCCAGCTGTCCGCTGGAAAAAAAGGCATGTACCACTATACTTGGCAATATCCGAGAGAGAGAGAGAGAGAGAGAGAGAGAGAGAGAGAGAGAGAGAGAGAGGAGAGACAGAGACAGAGAGACAGAGACAGACAGAGACAGAGAGACAGAGAGAGAAGAGAAGGGGAGGGAAGGGGAGGAGAGAAGAGAAAGAGAGAGAGAGAGAGAGAGAGTGTGTGTGTGTCCATTTGTTAATTTGAATTGTACTGTTAAAATGGAAGAGGAGCTGGGAGTCTGTCGTAGTAGTAAATTATGCTTAGCACAATGACCCTGCATTGAATCTCCATCTTATAAAAAGAAACGAGTACAAAGGAAGGATTTTTTTTTGCCAGGTGTGATAGAACACACCTATAAATCTCTTATTCAAGAGGTTGAAACCAGTCTAGGCAGTTTAGACTTTGACTTAAAATATAAAAAAAGAATTAGTACAGCTGAATTGTGGAATGCCTGCTTAGCATTCCTAAGACCTTTGGTTTGATCTCTAGTGCCATCAAAAAGAGAAGAATATGGTATTCCCCAGTTAAAACATATACACATATTTTAACCACTGGGCAAGGTGCAATCTTAGCACTTGGAAAAGGCAGGAAGGAGGATCAGAAGTTCAAGACCAGCCTCCATAATGAGTCTGAAAAACGAAAACATTGTAACAACCCACAGGTATAGGTCTCCTAAATTCTAGCTTACTTCTTCCTGAGGCTTCCCCTTTTGCATGTCTTCCAATGATTCCCTTTCAGCCCTTCCTCAGCTCCTCAGAGGTGGTGATTTGGTGGATTCAATATCAAAATATATATGTAACTCGAAAGACCAGGTCTGTAGGCAGCTCTGTGAAGGACCACACTCCGGAGTGCTGGCTAAGATGGGCAGAGAGTCTGGGAAGTATAACTGAGACCTTCAGAGCCTTCCATCAAGTACTTATTTTCAGCTATTGCTGTTCTCTTCCCCACAGGTTGGGACAAACATTCCTATGGTTACCATGGCGATGATGGGCATTCCTTCTGCTCCTCCGGGACAGGCCAGCCTTATGGTCCCACATTCACCACAGGGGATGTGATTGGCTGTTGTGTCAACCTCATCAATGGCACCTGCTTCTACACCAAGAATGGCCACAGCCTTGGTAGGTGCATAGGAGGCCTTGGTAGGTGCATAGGAGACCTTGAAGGGTCTGGCCTGGGGAGCCACTTTGGTTGCTGAGAAAGAAGCTCAAGGGCAGGCCTTGAAGTCAAAGTAGTATCATGGAGCGCCTGCACAGCTCTGTCTGGGAAACTGCAGGCATTCCTAGCCATTGGGACCTTCTCTGGTGAATGGAAGGCAACAGGTAATGCCTATTATTCCTTCAGCAGCATTTGTTGTGTAAGTCCAGGGTGGTTACTGAGGGTGCAGGAATATTCTGGTCATGATCCTGACTTGTCTTTTTTTTTTTTTTCCTTATATTTTATTTATTTATATATGTGATGAGTACACTGTCTCTGTCTTCAGACAAACCAGAAGAGGGAGTCATATCCCATTACAGATGGTTGGTTGTGAGCTACCATGTGGTTGCTGGGAAATGAACTCAGGACCTCTGGAAGAGCAGTCAGTGCTCTTAACCACTTGAGCCATTTCTCCAACCCAATCCTGACTTGTCTGTTGTACTTGATGGAGAAGTTTGAGGGTCCTGACTGTAGTAATCAGTGGTTAGGGTTTGGATGCCTATAACCTGGCCCAAGACTTTGGCCAGTTCTTCTGATAGTTGGGATACTAGAGTTAGCAGTGAGGGCAGTTAGACAGAAACAGGAAGGAGTCAGATAGAGACAGATCTCTGGCCTGTTCATGGTTAACATGCAACAGTGTTAACAGAGTTACAAATACAACTCCAGAGAGAAGTGGAAGGATGCACTGGAAAAGGACCAGGAGAAAAGGCAAGTGTCCTGAGGTTAACTCTGTTGTGATGGGTGTGGGGAATGAGAACAGAGGTCCAGCAGGATAGAGGGATGGGTGCACTTGTGAGAAGAGAAAGGTGAGGCAAGAGCTGGACTGGTACAGTGTTAAAGAGAGTGAAGGGGTTTAGCAGTGGGAAAGTTGGGGGTGTGATGGGCTCCTTGAATGGAGTTGTGCTATGCATACATTGATGGCTCAGCGGTTAAGAGCACTCTGCTCTTCCAGAGGTCCTGAGTTCAATTCCCACCAACCACATGGTGGCTCACAACCATCTGTAATGAGATCTGATGTCCTCTTCCGGTGTGTCTGAAGATAGCTACAGTGTACTCATATATATAATAAATAAATAAATCTTAAAAAAAAAAAAGAACTTGAGCTGGATGTGGTGGTAAATGCCTGGAATCCCAGCACTACAAAGGTGGAGGCAGGTAGAGTAGAAGTTGAAGGCCATCCTTGGCTATATGATTTTGAGGCCAGTCTACACTATCAGCACTATAAAAACAAAACAGGGATTAGGGAAGAGAGAGAAAACATGTCAGATTGGTAAATGCCTGAAATGCCATCATTCAGGAGCAGAGGCAAGATGGTTTGTATGAGTTGAAGGCCAGCAGCTGGTCTGTGCAAATACCCCAGTATTGTCCTATGACTTCCACACATGCCGTGTATATATGTGTCCCTAGGCACATAAGTACATAATAATATATAAGATAAAGTCAATTCATTACAATTTAAAACATGATAAAACACTTCAGAGAAAAGGACATTGACTGGGCTGGAGAGATGGCTCAGTGGTTAGGAGCACTGACTGCTCTTCCAGAGGTCCTGAGTTCAATTCCCAGCAACCACATGGTGGCTAACAACCATCTGTAATGGGGTCTGGTGTGTCTGAAGACAACTATGGTGTGCTCGTATACATAAAATAAATAAATCTTTTTAAAAAAAAAAAAAAGGACATTGACTATTCTGGTGCCTTGTCCTACAAGGTACTGACTGATATTTGGCCAAACTTTCCTAATTTGGTTGGTCCCTAGTAGCTGCTGGGCTTGACTACCTTGCAAGGGTCTCTCTCTCTACTCTAGCCACAGCCTGCTTCTTCCAATGAGAGGACCAGCAGTACCTTACTAACCAGACCGCTAAGCTTTGCAGGAATGGAAACTGAGAGTGCCCTGCTTCTAGCTAGCGTTGTAGGCAGTAAATATCTGGCTACTGTTCCCACAACTTGTGTGGCTTTTCTAGGAGGTGAGCCAGCACAGAATCAAGAATTGGAAGGGAATTAGGTTTGCTCTTGACTGGGGATGAGCAACTAAGATCCAGTGTGTTGGTCAGGTAGTTTGTACCCTGTGGCCCAGAGCAAGCAGGAAAGAACAGAAAAATGGGTAATTGAGAACATGTCACAGGCAGTTTCCCCTGATGCAATCTGGAGGAACTCTTGAGACTGACTGTCACTAGTTGCAGTTGCTGACAAGTTCTCAAGAAGGTTCTTCGCTCCTCATTCTGCTTCCTGACTGGCTGTTTCCTCACTTTGGGTATCTCTTCTGCCAGGATCCCAAGGGCTGTTGTACTCACTCAGCATGCATTCTTTTACCTGCCCATCGGCAGCCAGGCTCACATCCTTCTAGCTTGTCCACATATTGCTTACAGCATGATGTCTGTTATGGAACATACTGTGCTGTACCTATAGTAGCTGTATATTTAATGTCTCCTTTGGGCCCTATAGGTGGGTGCTAAGACCACCAAAAGATCACAAACTCTTTGCCAGCATGGTCCCCTCAGGAATTATTTTATTCATCTGTCTAGTGAATCCTTTTTATGGGCCCTGTACAAAGATCTGCACATGATTAAACTTCACGTAGTAGTACATTGCCTGATTTTTTTTTCTAATCTTTAAAAAAAAAATATTCTGCAGTCTTGTTTATTTCTTGATATTTGATGGTTATTTCTAACTTCAGTTAGCCTAGTGTATGAAAAACAAGTTGATTAATAAAGATATTCAACGTAGTAGATGAGGGAAAGGTCAAAATCTGAGCTTATGTGTAGCTGAGATTGCTTACTTAGCTAGATGCTAACCAGTAAGAACCCTTTGTGTGAGACTGGAGTCCAGTGTTAGAACACTTGTCTAGCTTCTTCAGGATCCTAAGTTCAATCCTTAGTACCCCAAAACTAGACAAACTAAAACACAAAAAAAGGCCGGAGAATCAGTTTACCCTGTATCACCCCCAAACCCAAGTACCATCTGGTAGCACAGGCCATAATCCCAGTTTCTTGGGGCAGGGGCTTTAAAAGCTCAGGGGCAGCCAGCTAGGGCATCTTAAGAAGAAGGAATAATAATAAGAATAAAATGGTAAGAAACAAGAAGAAGAGTAAATGAAAAGAGAGCTGGAGATAGGGACCATTGGTAGACCACTGCTTGCATTCCTAATACTGGGAGATGGGGAAGTGGGTGAATCAAGTATAATAGCTTGAAGCCCATGTCTTACCATCTGGTTCATAAATGTATTGTTGAGACCTAACTAAAAAATAAATAGGTCCTGTCCTTTGTTCTAGATCATGAAATTTCATGATGTTAGGTGGATAGATGCTAGGTGAATCTTCCCACGTCATGTGCCAGCTTGTCACTACTAATATGCTTCAGACCAAAGTCCTGTCCACTATCTGGTCACAAGTGGCCTGTGTGCTTCTAGATTCTTCGTCATGTGGTTCTGTACTGACTTACATGGTCATCAGCAAGCCTGGCTAACTCATTTGTTGGCCCTTCATCCTGTGTGCTTACCCAAATATTATCCCAATAGCCTTGTGCAGGCTCACAGGGCCTCCTTGTAGAGCAGTGTTGCCTTCTACAGTACAGTATAGATGAGAGTGGTTTCTTTCCTCATTGTCCTGGAAGTCCTTCAAGGACTTGTGGTTTCTGGTGCCATTGTGAGGCAGAGTTGGGCAGACCTGAGTGGGTCAACCTTTCCCAGTGTGGCAGTTTTTTCACTGTATAGCCCAACAGCAGCCAATTTGTACCTAGACCACATGGTGTATCAAACAGATTTCATAGACTACCTTAGTTTTCTTCCTTCCTTCCTTCTTCCCCACGCCCTCATGAGGTAAAGGGTTCTTGAGATGGGCTAAGCCACTTTGGATAACTTGCCAAAGGTCACCTGGCAATAACTGATGAGGCTGGAGTCCCTTTCTTTAAGGTCCTGTGAGCTTCTCTTCAAGCCTGGGAAAGAGTTGCACCTTGGATCCTCCAGGATCTACAAGGGTAGCTCTCCAGCAGACTACACTGTAATAAGGAGCTTCTGACACTGTGACTCTGACCCCATTTATGAGGCTCACAATTGGCCTCAGGCCATTGAAGCTTAAGGTTTTTGACTTTCACTCATTGAGGAGTGAGTAGTCAACTTGTATCTGAATGTGTCATCTATCTTCATCTTGGGGCTTAATCTGTGGACCAGTGTGAGGAATAGCAAATACTTTGTAAAACTGTGTTCAGACTTTACCTGTGCTGTATTGCTAGCTTCTGTTTCCTGCCAGATGAGGGTGCAGGAAGTCCCTTGGGACCTTCAAGGAGTCAGTACTTTGTATATCCCTAATGCCAGAAGCTGAGACGTTCCCACATGATAAGACTTTATCTAAAAGAAAAAAGAAAAGAGGTCTGTGCTGCCTCAGAAGAGGCTCCGTTGTTGGCTCCTCACATTCTGATGCCCCACTCTGGATATTGCTTAGGTCTGCTTGTATGTAGGGGATTCACAACCTCCACCCCTACTGCAGCTAGCTCTGTAAGCACCCTTATCTGAAGTCTAGAGATGCATTCCCCACTCCTTACAGGAGGGTTTGGAGGATGCACAGGTCATTGTCAGCCAGATCTTGGATAATAAGGAACTTCTGAGAACTTGAAACTAGTGGGGTCTGAGGATGGGTGGCACTAATTTGTCAGTTTGGAGTGTTGGACTCAGACTAGGGCTGGACAGAACTACCACTACCAACATTTCAGTGACCAAAGGCAACTCCTTTAACCCCTAAGGTTCTTTTCTTTGTCTGTAAACTGGGAGAATGAACACAATGCCTGTTCTAAGGAGTCGACACGAGGAGTGGATCAGGTAATAGATGACAAGAGTGCGAGCACATAGTAGGCTTCTGTACAGACATGTTAGATATCAAGAGGCTTGAATAGCCAGCCTAGGAGACAAATCGCTTGGTTTGCTTCTTTTTAGCAAATGTTTGAAAGGGTGGAAAAAACTATAGGCAAGGTCCTGGTTTTCCTTCTGCTTGGATTATCCAATCCAGCAAGAGGAAGGCCCAGGCCTAAAACTACCAGGCCCTAGTACCTCTTGTACATGCTTAACTACCATCTGCCCCTTGAGTTCACAGAGCACTGGAGACCAAGGGCCATCTCTCTCTAATCACTGATGCCTTTCCTCCCCACAGGTATCGCCTTCACAGATCTCCCGGTGAGTACTTCAAATAATGGGTCTTCCTCCTCCTGGGCTGTGAGGGCTGCTGGGTGGCTGGTGGTACCTGCAAGTGCAGGGTGTGGAGTCTGGCCCTTTCCCCAAGCAGGGATGTGTGATGTGCTGCCAGCTTGAGGGTGCCAGTAAGGGTTACCTGCTGGCCATCCTCCCTCTTCAGCAGCAAGGCCTGGTCTTCCTCCTCGTCTCTTAGCAGGTGACAGAAATTTGTGGCATTTTCTAAGGCAGTTGTGGGTGGGGGTTGGGTGGGGGTGAAAGGGTAACACCATGGAACAGGCTGATCTGAGTGAGATGTCTGTAAGTCCAGCTAGTGGACTGGGTGCAGCATGTAGGGATTACTCCTGAACTCGTAGGAATTTGGTCCTTATACATGCCCATCGGAGATCCATGAGGAAAGTCATCACCTCTGGAAACCTAGAATGCACCATTCAGGGTTCCCCTGTGCCTGGGATATGAATTTTATGGGCTTTTCTCTTCTTAGAAAAGGATGGGGTTTCCTGTTAGCTTAGTCTAGGATTCATCTCCACCTTCTCTATCCCATTACTTTACTGAGTGGGACAGGCGTTGTCACCTGCAGAACCTTCACCCAAAATGCCAGAAGCCTGGCATGGGTCTATTTGCCTAGGTTCTAAAAAGGAGAAGTTTGCTGACTTTGGTGGCTGTTTTAGGATCCTGGGTATCTCACCATGCCCCAGGAAGTATATTTGTGATCTGAGGGGCCCCTGAATCTTAACTGCAGTACCCACACTCATGTTTGAACTTCCTGTCTATGTATCAGAATCCTTCCTTCCTACCTGGAAGCCCCAGAAAGGGGCTGTTGTCCTAGGCAAAGGGAGCAGACTCAGAAGAATTCTGACTCTGGCTGGGGAAGCGTCTAGGTATGGAGACATGGTGTGACGTGAACCGATGTGAGTGTGGGTGGTGTGCTGTCAAGTGCTGGAAAGATTGGGAAATGTCCCTGGGCTTTGCCTGTGATGTGGAAGATGGGAATAAAGAGAGGAAACAGAAAGACTGTAGGTTTTGATCTTGTAATGGGCTGAAACGTGTGGTACTTATGAGTGACCTGTTGCCTGAAAAGTGGAAGGTGAAAAGGGTACAAGGGAGCCAAGGATGGTAGTACACGCCCATAATCCTAGCTCTGGGGAGGTGGAGGCAGCAATGGTACATCAAGGTAACCTTCAGCTATATATATACAACTGGACTACATAAGACATGCTGCCTCCCCCCTTCTTTAAAGAAAAAAGAATGGCTAGGGGTTCCTGGAATAAATGGTGTTTAGTGGGCAGTGGATGGGTGAAGCTTTGGGTGATGGCAGTGGGAGGTACTGAATGAGGGGTGGCCTCACTAGAGTTGCTCATGGGAAATGGACAGTAAAAGCCAAGCATTCCATAAACCACTGCTGAGTAAGCCTCTCACAGGAAGAGGGCAGCCTCTCCATTACCAGAAGCAACTTACCAAATCTTTGCCTGTTCTCGTCAATGTTCCTCATCCTCAGTGTCATCCCATTCCCTCATGTACCTCTTTTTTGGTAGCTGAGATCCTTGGCCTGTATCTCTTTCCAGAAGTTATAAACCACCACATAGCACATTTTTATTAGTACATATGTAGGGGTGTACAGCCCTGTCTGCTACTATGACAGAGTTCTGTAACAGGTTCCCAGGCCTTGGGGACACAGTGGCCTATCAAAGGAACAGAGGAAGACTTTCCATGTGGGGCCTTACTTGTTCTTCTCCCCTCAAGCTTTCATGTATAATTTTCTGCTAGTGAGGTAAACTAAATGTGATCGGTCCCTACTGCTCCTGTCATGTAAGTCTCTCCCAGCCCTAGTGTTGGCTGGCAAGAGCCATGGAAGTGAAGAGAAGCCCCTGCAGCTCTGCTGCCCTCAGGGGCCTGACTGATATTCATTCTTCTCCTCAGGCCAACCTCTACCCCACAGTAGGCCTACAGACACCTGGGGAGATTGTGGATGCCAACTTTGGGCAGCAGCCCTTCCTGTTCGACATTGAGGACTATATGCGGGAATGGCGTGCCAAAGTCCAGGGCACTGTGCACAGCTTTCCCATCAGTGCCCGGCTTGGCGAGTGGCAGGCAGTGCTGCAGAAGTGAGTGTTATTTCCCCCTCCCCCAGGCCTCATGGTGCTATAGACCTGTGCAGTATTGTAGACAATGCTGACAGTTGCAGTGATGGGCATGCTCCCGGGAAGCACTGGCAGAGGACTCAGTGCTACCCTCTCACCACTGCACATCCCTCTCTTTGTACTTTGGAGCTGCTCCTAGGTTTGCCTGGGGCTGGAGAAATGGCTCAGCACTTAAGAGTACAGAGTGCTCTTGCAGAAGTCCTGAGTTCAGTTCCCAGTACCCATGTCAGATGGCTCACAACCACTTACAGCTCCAGCTCCAGAGGGCTCTGACATCACTCGTCTCTTGAGACAACTGCTCTCAATGTACAAACCCACATATGGGACTGCATACATACATATAATTCAAAATAACAATTTAAAAAATACCACTTCTCCCCAGCCAGCTGACAAGGCTTCTGTTTGTAAGATCACCAGCACAGGCTAGACATAACAGTGCATACCTTTAATTCAAGCAGATCTCTGTGAGTTTAAGGCCAGCCTCATCTACAATAGTAGGTTACAGTGCAGTCAGGGCTATGTAGAAAGGCCCTATCTTTAAAAATACTACCACCACCACCAACAACAAAAAGAAATAACTAGTTTTAAAAAAAAAAAAATCCCAGCACAGCTGTGTTCCTTCCCAGGGCTATTCTGTAGAAGTTCTAGAACTACTATGGTTTATTTTTCTGTGAATACTTTTTTCTGCTATAAAAATCCATGCTGCCAAACATGGTGGTACATGCCTTTATTCCCAGCAGTCAGGAGGCCGTGGCAAGTGTTCTTTGAGTTCAACACCAGCCTGGTCTGCAGAGCAAGTTTCAGGACAGCCAGGATTATTACATAGAAAAATCTTGTCTCAAAAAGCCATTAAAAAAATGCATTGCAAGGTTTGGCTTAAGGTCACTTTACAGGGTCAATATCCAGCTAATATCAATATCCCTGTGTCCTTGGAGTGGTATCGGGGAAAGAGTAGATGAACCTAGCATGCTCCTTGGTTAATTAATCTCTAAATTGTCTTGGAAATCAGTGTTGCTGAGACTCCAGTAGGAGAGCAAGTTTGGGGCTTATTTCACTAGCCAACCTCATTGAACCTGGGTGAAGCGATGACTGTTACTCATTCACCTGTTAGAAAGTGGGTGTAAGCGTGGCTCACAAGAGTGGAGAAGGGCCTGGCTTCTACTAACCCTGATCATGGTTGTGCAAAGGCACGAGGGGCCAGGAGTAGGCCTGCAATATTCACTGTCTTGGTCTCAGTCTCTACCCCGGCTCCAGACTTTCTCCTCCATTGACTTTATCTTTCTTTTGAGCTCAGGGCTTTACATATGCTAGGAGAAGACTATCACTGAGTCTTATTCCAGTATCCAGCCTTCCCTTCCTGAGAGATTGTTACTAAGCCTTGAGGAAGGGTTGAGGTACAGATAGTGAGAGCCTTGTTGGGAAGAATGGCATGACCACCTCTGGTCCCCTGCCTAGTAAGAAAGAATCGCTTCCTTGAGGGCCTCAGCAATGCCACTACCCACAGTATGCTTTATGGTTGGGCAGGAGAAGAGGTGGAGTTACTTTCAGGTCTGGGCTCAACACATGGAAGGTTTTTGTTTATATGTATGTATCCATGTGCCTGTATGTGTCCTATACAGCATTTGCTGAAACCTACGTATAATTTGTGTCCTGTTATTTCACATAATTTTATAAATATTGGAAATGGCTAGGTTATCTTGGAGATAGATTTGTCACAAGCTTCATGTTTGGCTGGCTTCCCTCCCCTTCCTCCTATTTCTCTCTCCTCCCCTCTCTGTGATAGCAATAGAGAGCAGATGTTTGTACACTAGGCAGCCACAGCACTGCTGAGCTGAGTCTCCAGCCCATTTCTTTTGCTGACATAGGTAACACTTTCATAATAAGGAAATTTATATATACTACATTATTTTCTGGATCTAGAGATATGGCTCAGTGGTTAAGGACCAAGTTTGGCTCCCAGGATAACATGACAGCTTGCAACATTAGTAACTTCAGTCCAGAGGATCCGGCACTCTCTTCCGTAGCCTGCAGGCACCAGCCACACTTACAGTGCATATGCCTACATGCAAACACTCAAATGTATGAAACAATAAGGAAATAAGGGCTTAAAATTTACTTTGGTGCCCTCCAAAGAAGTGTTCTTAATTTAAATATGTCTATTTTGTTAGAAATTTTTTTTCTATGTATTATTGTTTTGCCTGTGGGAAGGTAGGCATGTGTACTGTGTGTGCCTGGTACTTGTGGAGGCCAGAAGAGGGCATCACATCCCCTGGAACTGGAATTACAAACGGGCTATGAGCTACCATATGAGTGCTGGGAACCAAATTCACTCTGCAAGAACACCAAATGCTATTAAATTACTGAGCCATCTCTCCAGCCCCAAGAAAATACATTTTAGAGTTATCAGCCTTCATATGGGCTCATCTGAACCATAATTTTTTTTCAAAATCCATTGCTCTTTTGTATATGATAATAATAATAATTATAGATTACATTCCAGTAGTATAATATTTTTGTTCAAATTTAAAACTTTATTAACAAACTGACACCAAAATAACATAGGAGTATAATATTTTTTAAGAGTGTATTCTATAATGTTATATTTGTTTTCAGTTTATGCCAAGCATTTTGTTTATACTATCTCATCAAAACACAAGAAGCCAGCCAGCCACAGGTGTAAACATTAGAAGATTCTCCCCATATCTGTCTACACAGGTCATGAGAGCTCATCTTTATACACATGCATATACATGTACATATGTACATACATACATAAGGCATTGCTCAGCTAGCTTTAGTGGAGTTAAATTATTGTTGTACATTATGCCCTTCCACAACTGTGCTCCAGTTAACTGTGAGGTGCTTGTCTCTTCCCAGCAAAATCAGCCTGTTATCTTGAATTCTTGCACCCTTGATACATGGTGTATTACTAAGTTAATTTGGGTCATATTCCTCTCGTTCCTCTAGAGCAGTGGTTCTCAATCTCCCTAATGCTGCGATCCTTTAATATGTTCCTCATGTTATGCTGACCCTCAACCATAAGATTATTTCTTTGCTACTTCAAACTGTAGTTTTGCTACTGTTAGGGATCATAATGTAAATATCTGATATGCCGGTTTTCTAGTAGGCAATCCCCATAGGGGTTGTGACCCATGGTAGAGAACCACAACTCTAGAGCCAGTGCTACCAAATGGCAGGCTCACTTGGGACACAGATACTTTTATCTAGTACAGAGAGCCCCAGAGTACCACCCTGCTTTTCTGACCATTTGCTTAAGTGCAGTAGTTCTGTCAAGTGTGGCTGTGTATCCTGGTAACTGCCACATTGCCTGGCTAGTTGCCATTTTAGGTATCCCTGGGTAAGCTCATTGACCAGATGTGGACTTGCTGCAGTCTGCCAGAAGACAGCCATTTCGATGAGCTTGAGAGCAGCATATCCCAGAGAACTTAGCTACTCCTATGACCTGTGAGTGCAAAGAAGGAAGTTTTTTTTTTTGTTTTGTCTTGTTTTTTCTTTACCTTCTTGCAGGTCACACCAAGGTATGTGTAGGGGAGACCTCTTGGGGATATATGTAGTCTGTCCCTTCCAGTGCTCCGTGAGAAATGTGGGTCTTGAGTGTTACCTTGAGCTCTTCTTTTTTTCTAGCATGGTCTCGTCTTACCTGGTGCATCATGGGTATTGTGCCACAGCCACATCTTTTGCCCGAATGACTGAAACCCCGATTCAGGAAGAGCAGGCATCCATAAAGAACAGACAAAGTAAGGTTAACTTTTCTCTCTTCGTGCCTTCTTATTTGCCCCTGAATCTGTAGCTCATTCCTGGTTAGTCTGTCAAGAGTATAGCTTAACCTCACCTGTACCATCCTGGAGACCAACTTGCTGGCTCCAGTCCCTGTTCCTGTCCTTCATTCAAGATAAAACTGACACAAGGGCAACCAGCACCCTCAGAAGGTCTCAGAGCAGCCTTCCTAACAACACTTTGGAAATCAAGTGTAGTCCTGGTCCTGTCATGGAAGAATCCTGTTCCTCCATGTTTGTTTCCTCTCCCTGTCCCCTGAATCCTAGATTCTACTTGGCCTCCTATCATGATCACTCAAAAGGAGTTTTTGTTTGTACTACACACTACTCTGCCTCTGCTGTTGTGTACCTAGGTTTAAATGTTCTGCCTGTGTGTAGGCAGAGAGAGAACTCAGTGCTCAGACAGGGAGAAGAGACACTCTGACTGTTGCCATGCCAGCTCCCTGCTCCCTTCTCTTGTCTGGTAGGCCCTTTGCAGATAATCCATTCTTTCTTGACCAGAGGCAGCTCTCCTAGTATTGTGTGTGTTTGGAATGTTTTAATGGAAAGAGAGGTAGAGCAGAACCCACACAGTTTAAGAAAAGAGGAGGAGAGGACAATGTGGGTGAGTGGATCTGTGCATAGACATATGTCTGTGAGTTCCTGCCTTTGTCTCTCTGAGCCCATCATCTCTGTGTCTGTGTCTGTGCATGTGTCTGTGTCTTCCTAGACAAGTTATGCTCAGCCAGACAGATAAAAGGAAAAGTACCTGTCCTTGACTTGGGATCTACAAATGAGAGAGCCTCAGGCCCAGAAGTCACAGCAAGCTGCACAGGCCCTAGGACAAGAGTGAGAAGGCATTAGCAAGATGTGGATGGCCAGAGCAGTGCCATCATTAGAGATGACGGTGTGAGGTAGTCTATCTCTTCTCCCAGTACAGAGCACACTACAGCATTTACAAATTGTCAAGATGTGGGCCTGAAGAGAGAGCAATCTATCTAAAACAGCATCCTCGGGCTGTTCCAAGATGATGGTCTCTCATCCAGGGCTCTCCTCACTAGCTCCTTGGATGCCTGTGTCCTGTGAGAGTTGACTTCTCACCTCTGACCTCTGGGCTATGAGCTCTTCTTGTTCTCCCCCCATATTCTAAACCAGCCTCTGCCGTATCCTGAACAACCATATTCTCTCAGCCTTTTCTGTGAGCTTCTCCAACTAGCAGGGTGCCAAGAACCTGCCCACTTGACTTCAGTCTGGCCACAACCCAGGCCTGGAACCAGGGATATGGAGGCAGTCTCAGCCCTCACTCAGAACCATGTGCTTCTCTACAGAAATCCAGAAGCTGGTGCTGGAAGGCCGGGTGGGTGAAGCCATTGAGACAACCCAGCGCTTCTACCCTGGGCTGCTGGAGCACAACCCCAACCTGCTCTTCATGCTCAAGTAAGTCAGTTTATAGTTCTGAGCCTGGCCCTCAGCTTGCACCCAGATCCCACAGCGTGGGCCGGGCCAGAGCATCAACGCCCTGCTTCCTTCACAGGTGTCGACAGTTTGTGGAGATGGTGAATGGCACCGACAGTGAGGTCCGCAGCTTGAGCTCCCGAAGCCCCAAGTCCCAGGACAGCTACCCTGGCTCCCCCAGCCTCAGCCCCCGACATGGCCCCAGTAGCTCCCATATACACAATACAGGTCAGCCATTCTCCAGAGTTCTCTGGGAAGAGTGACCATCCCACGTACCTTTCCTGGTGTGCTTAGAACTGGCAGCTAGATTGGGTGGAAGGGAAAGGGACCACTCAGGTAACCCCTGAGGCCCCACTTCTGACCTCCCTTCTCTGACCTACCTGGCCTCTTAGGAGCAGACAGTCCCAGCTGCAGCAATGGCGTTGCATCCACCAAGAACAAACAGAACCACAGTAAATACCCCGCACCCAGCTCCTCCTCCTCGTCCTCATCCTCCTCGTCCTCCTCTTCCCCGTCCTCCGTCAATTACTCCGAGTCCAACTCAACAGACTCTACCAAGTCCCAGCCCCACAGCAGTACCAGTAACCAGGAGACCAGGTGCCTGTCTTGCTCCTTTCTCTCCACTCTGCTTCTGTTGTGTGCCTGTTGGACCCACCACTGTTCTTTTAAATGCTGCCTTCTGCCCTTTACCCTCACCTCTGTTGTAGGTCTGTGACTGCATTGCAACCTGCTGACAGATCAGGCCAAACACTTGGTTCTGGCTTTTGTCCCTATTCAAGATGTAGCTGTCAATTTTTTTTGGCTCTGGTTTTGTCTAGAGTTCCTGGCCTTGCCAGACTTGAACATGATGGCCTGCCTACACAGGGACTCTCCCCAGGAGGCTGGGCCTATTAGAACCTCTAGGGTCTACAATTAAGGAGTTTTGTGGAATCAGGGTTATGGATAGCCATGTGAACTGGCCTGCAGTCTACAGCTCCAGATAGCATTCAGTGGGTCCTAGGCATGCCTAGAAGCTGACCTTGGTTTGGGTCCCAGCCAAGGCCACAGAGATACCCAGTCAGTTGAGTTGGTAGGGATGAGAGGGAAACATTGAAGATATATATTCCCTCAGAGGAGTGCAGTGAGAAGAGAGTCACAAGCAGCTTTGAGACAAGAGTGGGAACCATGTAACAGGCACCTGGAGAAAGCTGGGCTGCTATTTCACGTTCCTGGGAATCCTTCGGTTTGATGTCATTAGAGGACCCGTTATGGTCTCTCAGGTAAACTCCTGCAGTTTACCTAAAGCAATGCTCAACCTCGAGGCCCAACTCCTGTCTCAACCCTGCTCCACAGTGACAGTGAGATGGAGATGGAGGCAGAGCACTATCCCAACGGTGTGCTGGAAAGCGTATCCACACGCATCGTCAATGGGGCCTATAAGCACGAGGACCTGCAGACAGATGAGTCCAGCATGGGTAAGTACTGATCCTTAGGACGATCCAGCTTCTATGTTCCCAATGCCCACTTCCTCTAAGGAGGGGCTAAGATGGTAGGCTCTGGCAGCTTGAGAAACTTTAGCTGTACTGAGTCTACTTCTTTCCTGGTCCTTCCTGGACGCATCCTTAAGGTGGATTCCAGAGTGTAGAAAGGTCCATTCCTGCTGCCAAGACTAGAACTCCTTCAAGGCTAAAGGGAGTTCAAGAATGTGGATTTGTGTAGGGTGGGAAAAGAGAAGCTTCCAAGTCTTGTCCCTGGTCTATATGCCAGGTAGACTTAGGCTTCTCCACTTACTCTCCTCTCTTACCTGCCTTTCAGAAGCTGTAGCTTAATGGGGTTCTTCTTGTCCTTCCCTTTTCACCCTCTAATGTGTTTTTTGCTGGCCTCTGTGTGCAGACGATGGGCATCCACGGCGGCAGCTCTGCGGGGGCAACCAGGCTGCCACAGAAAGGATCATCCTGTTTGGCCGAGAGTTGCAGGCATTGAGTGAACAGCTGGGCCGGGAATATGGCAAGAACTTGGCCCACATGGAGATGTTGCAGGTATAGGATAAGCCAGGTTCTCACACAGAGCTGTTCCCTAATTGATGTTCTGGGAGCATCTAAGGGTAGTAATAATAGGCCACAATAGGCTCTAGACACATCAGCAGTGGAATGTGGGATCTAAAGAGGTGATACCCTTGTCTAACTCTATAGCGCAAGTATATTGAGCTCTCACTAGGTCCCATACTGTATTCTGTTTGCTTCTAAAGCTACAGGACTATGTATAGTGTTCTACATTCTTCTCACGGGTGCTCTGTCTCTTAGGATGCCTTTAGCCTACTAGCATACTCAGACCCTTGGAGCTGCCCAGTTGGTCATCAGCTTGATCCCATCCAGAGGGAGCCTGTGTGTGCTGCTCTCAACAGCGCCATTTTAGGTGAGTGCATCTAATTAAGGTAAAAGCTAACCCATGAGTGTGGAGGTTGGCATAGCCCCTCATAGGGCTCCTGGGCTTTTAGGACTAATCCTAACCCTGACCTCCCTTTGCCCAGCTGAGGTCATTGGCTGCTAGTTCATTGCCATGTGCCAGGCCAGCTTACTTGCTCTAGAGAAGGCCAGGGTCCTCAGGTTACTAACATGAATGCAGGTCCTTGGCCTCGTGGCTAGGACACTCAAACATTGAACACTCTTCTAAGAGTTCTATCCATAGCTTTAATTCCACCTTCCATCTTTAGAAAATTTGACCTGTGTCCAAGTCCTTGGCTAGGTATTGACCGTACCTTATAATCTCCTCCACAGAGTCTCAGAACCTGCCAAAGCAGCCTCCTCTGATGCTCGCCCTGGGCCAGGCATCTGAATGTCTACGGCTCATGGCCCGAGCGGGCCTGGGATCTTGCTCCTTTGCCAGAGTCGATGACTACCTGCATTAGCAGACCTTCTTGGCTGGCTCTGTCTGGCCCTTCTTCAGCCCTAGGGCTGGTGCAACCCTGTCCTCCATAGGCATCTGGTACAGAGACATGGAAGCCATGGGCAGAGTCCACTCTTCCTACCTGGCCGGTCCATCCTCCTTCCTCCCTTTCCTCCCTCCCTCCTTTGTCCTCTCCTCCTTGTCCCCTTCCACGTGCAGTGGCCTGTGACTCAGTATTGGCTGGTTACTCATGTAGTAGCTTCTCCTGTAAAGGAGATTTTGTTTTGAGGAGAGGTTGGGTTTTTTTGTTTTTGTTTTTTAACTTTTTTTTCCTCCTGACTGAGCCACCAGTGTTTATCTCGGGAGAGTTTGTGCTGAGCTGGTTTCTGCTAATTTAGTAATGAAGCCTATCCAGGTTGATGATAGCTTATTATTTTCATAAGTAAAAAAACAAACAAATGAGATTATATATATATATAAATATATATTAAAAAAAAAGACACAGTATTTATCGCAGCACTAGTGGTCCAGCACCTCTTGGGTGAGGCTGTCCAGACACCATGTGTTTTTATTTGAGTCCAACTCATTAAAAAAGAATCATCTCTTGTCACTTCAATCAAGTGATTTGTTTATTTTAGGCTCCCCTTTTGTTGAGCCTCAGGTTCAGCTGCTGCCCAGGAAATTTGGGTTTTAGGGAAGGCTGCTTGATGGGCAAGGTCAAACTAAGCTGTTTTGCAGCATCCCAAGAGGTGTAGGTCTCTAGGTTCCTTATAGGTAAACAAAACAGCTGCAAGTTCAGGGATTCAGGGAAGTGAGGTGGCCCAGGGGCACATAGCACAGCAAGGGAACACAGGGTCCGTAGCCAGCGTGCTGTCTACCACTCTACCCTGCCTCTCACTGCCTGCCTTGCCCCTCTCTCCCATCTCAATGCCTACCTTCCCTTGTTAAGATGGCCAAATAATTCATTACTCTCAGTTGATTGCCTGGAAACTACCTGCCTTCTACCCAAGAGCTGCTGTGTGTCAGGCTGCCAAGAGGAAGCCATTCCCAAGACAGGCCCTTAAGGACAGGGCTGTTTTCTTCCTGTCGGAGACTTCACCATCACTGCCCAACTCTGATGGGATTGGTGTGTTCTTTAGAGAAGTTGGTACCTCAAGGAGGCTGATTCTTGGAGTGGATGGAACCCTTGACTTCCTGGTCTCGATTTCCCTACAACTAAGGAAGGATACTCCTCACTACAGCTTGGCCTCAGTGACTCTTAGGAAGGGGAGATTCCATGGGCCTTACAAATGTCCCACCAGCTGTTTCACATGGATCCTCACAGCTGGTGGGACAACAGCAACAAAATCCACTATCACAGGGCTGGGATGCTGCCAGGACATGGGTAGGCCATCTGTGGAGGGGACTGTCTGCCAAGAAAGAGAGGGTCTATGCAAAGGATACCTAGAAGGGCCAGGATTTTACCTGCTTCACAGGGTGAATGAAAAGCCCAGGCAACCTCTGCAAAGATTAGGGTCATCTGTGGCAAAGCCACAAGTGAGTTTCCAGTCTCCATCTATATCTAGGCAGGGTAAATTTTTGTTCTGTTGGTGGACACAGATATCAGTGATAGAACTCAAGATGTTCTGTGCTCACCAGGCCTCACAAGGCTCACAGCTGAACAAAATTGAGTTAGACCATCTGTCAGTGAGGGACTAGGGCCCTGACTGAGATCTCCCAAAATTTTGCTTTAGGGGCTAATCCTATAGGCTACTATGTTTTCTTGGTTTCTGTCAGGGCCTTAGTTAGCAGCTCATAAGGAGGTCTTGTCCTTGTGTAAAGGAATTTTCATTCTGCCCAAGGCTGGAACACCCAAGCTTTAAACTCGTGTTGGAAATACCGGGCTGTTAACAATGGTGGGCCTCACATTTGGAAATGAAAACCAGAAGCATTGCAGAACAGTGGAACTTAGAAAACATTTCCACCAGTTCTCTCCTTTTACAGTGAAAGAATCAGGTCCAGGAAATTAAGTGACTTGACCAAAGCCACACAGCAAATAGTGGCAGAGCCAGGGCTAACTAACTATTCCCGTGGGTTAGACAGTCCTGTCTAAACCTAAAGCAAAACAGCAAATGAGCTTTGTAAGGGGTTAGGTTGGCGTGAGTTCAGCAGTGCCTGAGCAGCTGACACCTTTAGGGGTGTGACAAGGGTGGGGATGGGTGCTGAGACATGGGTTGTGGAGTGGCTGAGAGGGCCTTGGACGGCTTGGGACTGCTGTGTGCTGCACTGGGTCGTGTGTCCACCTGGCTCACACTCAGTACCCATGGCCACCTCCCCATTTTCTGTGCCTTATCTCACTGTTTCAGCTGAGTCCAAGTTGTTTACTCTGTTCCTCTCCAGAGGCTTTCTGTCCTAGTTGGACAGCTCACTTTGAGGACATAAGCCTTTGTCCCACAAGCTGTGGGGAGGGCCAAAATTAAGCTGCTGGAGCCAGTTATTAGTCCAGTCCTGCTGCCAGAGGAGACCCATATGCACCCCCAATCCTACTAGCCTGTTTCTAGGAACCTGGAGTGGGGAGTAGTTCCTGGAAGCAGCTTAGTAAAGGGCTGGACCTGACCCTGGTGTGCAAAAGGACCTGGCTGGGTCCAGTCCTGAGGTAGCGCATTTCCTAACTCATCTTCCCTTTGAGGCACAGTTGGTAGCTCCTTGCAAAGCAAGGACCAAGTTGGCAGATGACTCAGAGTCACTCCCCCCATCCCTTCCTCCGACGGTCTGTGGCTAGGTGCAGACTAGGTGCAGGATATCACAAGCTAAAGAAGTAAGGACTGCCTGGCTACCCAGCACCTTCCCAGTCCTTAAGCACAAAGATGAGGCAGAGGACTGTTGGGGCTGAACGTTCCTTTGGTTGCTCACAACTCAGGTATGCATGTCATTAGGCCGCTGGACAGCAGAGCCCTACTTCACCACCAATCACAGGCATTTGGGTCTGTGGCTGTCCCAGTGCCCACCTCTGCATAGGTCCCTCCATTGTCAACTACAGCTGAAACAGGCATCCTCCACATTGTGCACACTGGTTCTGCCTTTGTCCTTGCAAGTTGATATTCAGCATTAGCATGAAACTTGTGGTGTGAGAGGGTTGACAGAATTCTAACACAAACATCCTATTAAATTGTACTTGAGATGAAAATTTCCTGTTGTATTTTGACAGAATTATTTTTATTAAAATACACATCCATGAGTAATTGTGTCTGTTGTTCAAAATCTTACTGGAGTTGGGGGTGGAGTGGACCTCATGGACTTTTGAAACTTCAACTTTCAACTATGCAAGACTCCAAATGGGACAGGGCCTTTAGCTAGTTCTCTCTTGAAATAGTTTGCAGACATGGAAAACAACAAATTCAACTTCAGAATTGGGGGCTATGATGCATTTTTTTCTTATAAAAAGTGGTATTTTAATGGAATAGGGCTCAGCCCCAACTGATGCATCTACACAATCTGGCACCTACAGCTCAAGGATCATAGTGTAAGAGGGGGCAGGAAAATTGTAAGACCAGAGGAACAGGAGATACATGATTTTATCCAGAAATGTTAGGAGTTATACCTATGAAGTCTCATCAACATGGCTGTGTAAACCAATTAAAGGGGGAGCTCTCGTGAAGCCTCAGCCTGTGACAGAACTAAGGAATGCTGAGAACAGAAGGAAATCGTTTTTCTCAGAGAAGAGCCTCCATATTTGTAATCCAAGTGGCCAGCCCTGAGTCATACACATAAAAGTAACATGGACTTAATCAGACTATATATTTACACACACATGAACACAGACAGTAGAGACCACAGTATTGATATTGAGAGAATAGGAGCACAGAAAAAAAGTTGGAGGGAGAAGAAGAAAGGGGAAACTTTGTTATTAAATATTTAAGACATTTTAAATTTTAGAAGACATAGTGTTGGGGCTGGGTGGGATGGTTGTACATCTTTAGTCCTAGCACTAAGGCAGAGGCAAGCCGAACTCTGGAGTTGAAGGCCAGTCTGTGAAGTGAGTTCCAGGCAGACCAGTTGAGATCCTGTGCCACAGTATGGGACTAGAAAGATGGCTCAGTGGTTGAGAAAGAAGAACACTTGCAAGTTCCTAGCACATATTAGGTGGCTGACATCATCTATGGCCTCCTACGCACCTATACTCAGCACACACACACATTCAGACACACACATAAAAACATCTTTAAAGGAAAAATGAAAGGATGCAGTATATTCTTGGTGTTCACAGAGAATGGATTTGGGGAGACTGCTTTCTCTTCTAGATACCAAATTCCTTGGTGTTTACATACCTCATATTACTTTAGATGCACATTTTAAAACTGTGTGTGTAGGTTCTCTTTCCCATGTATGCATATGTAGAGTGCCAGGACTGTTGGGTATCTTCCTCAATTTTACTCCACATTTTTAAAGACTTCTTACTATTTTTAATTATGTGTATGGGGGTATGTGCAGGTAACTGGTGCCTGTGGGGTCCAAAGAGGGCACTGGATCTCCCAGAGCTTGTGTATATGCTGGGAACTGAACTCTAGTCCTCTGCAAGAGCAGTGCCTACTCTTAACCTCTGAGCCACATCTGGAAAGTCAGGGTCTTTTACTAAACATGGAGCTTGCCAGACTGGCCTGTAAGGCCATGAGACCCTCTCCTTTCTTCTCCCAGGGCTACAATTGTGTTTTATATGGTTTTCCTCCCTGGATTTATAAATGGGGACTGAGGATGCAAACCCAGATCTTCAGCAAGCACTCTGCTCACTAAACCATCCCCCAGTCCTATGCAACCAAAAAGGAAATTTTATTTTAAGATTTAATTGCATAGAAATACACTGTAGCTGTCTTCAGGCACACCAGAAGAGGGCATCAGATCTCATGACTGATGGTTGTGAGCTACCATGTGGTTGCTGAGATTTGAACTCAGGACCTCTGGAAAAGCAGCCAGTGCTCTGAAACTACTAGAGGACTCCCAAGTCCAACTTCTTAGTGATAAAAACTACTGTACTGGGCAAACTCGGCAGTCCTAAACCCACCTCGACTCTAACAAGTCTGGTGCCCGAGTAACAACAGTGTGAGGAAGTGCCCTGACAGCACAGGTTCCAGACAGACACCGATTTCTACAGACGTCACTGCTATAGATTCCCGCTTACAACTTCACATTAACTCATATAAAAATAACTTGACCCTACACAAAATGTCCTTTTAGCAACGTTCAAAGTAATTAAAGTGGCAGAGGTATTGAAGCAATTAAAAAAAAAAGAAACTAAACAAAAACACACCCACAAAAAGGTAAATTGTGACAAAGTATGCATTCATTTTGGACAGTGTCCTCTCCCCAATTGAATGACACTGTATAAAAATTTACCAAAAAAAAAAAAAAAAAAAATTACAAAACAACCCTGTATATTTACACTTGAGTCCAAGCCATTCTGAACATGGCAGGAACCCACAGTTGGATTACCTTTCCCACTCCCTGCTTTCTCTTCTTGAGGGTCATGGCTGGAGTCTGTCATTTGAGTGATGTGTGAGTTTCCCTGCCTGTGAGCGAGTCTACACTTTCATACCCTGCACTGAGTGGACTACTACTTCCGCTGCCAGTCTCTCCTCTGAGATGTTGGAGGCCTTATTTCCATCCCCTGAAGAAGAAGGTGTGCTCCCCTTCCCGTCCTCTGGCGGGAGGAGCTTGAGGTGCTGCTGCTGCTGCTGGTACTGTGCCAACTGCTGCCGTGTCTCCGTCCAGCTCAAGAACTAGCATGGTGCTCTGCATACACGATACTTCTTCGTCAAGCTGAACAATGAGGTCATTCAGTTCATTCATTTAAGCTCCTCACTATATTTCTTCTGTAAAGCCAATTCTATTTCAGGCTGTGCAATACGGCCCTGGGACAGCTGCCTTCCAAGCTCTTAGGTCTCCTGGATAAGCATCCAACACTTCACCATTAACTTTTTGCCTGTTTGGCTCATCTGAGTTTTGACCCAGTAGTTCAACAGTCATGAAGTCCACAGTCTTATTGGCATAACTGATGTACAGTGAGTGTCTCTAAGTCACTGTGCTCATGGTTAAGAGCGATGCATATTCCATCTTTACATTTTACTGAAATTTTACATGTTCAATTTATGATTTGAAACCTCTAGGTTTGCAATCCTCCAAACTGTCCTGAAGACACACAGTGTGACACAGACTTAAGAGTTCTGTTTTTCCCTCTATTTTCTTCAAAGAGAAACATTTCTCAAGTGTCTACATTCTTCGGAATAGTCCGACAGCATCAGGCCTCTTAGGAAAAGGTTCTTCGTTGGGCATCTTGCATCCCAAGTTGCTCGGGGTCTCATGGAACAGAGTGGCAGCGGTACACCGAGACTGTCCTGGAGATTTTATTTGTATTCACTGAGGACAATGGTGAGCAATTATAACCTCAGAACTTGAGAGGTAGAGACAGTTTGATAACACAAAAAGCTGACTGTATTCTGAAAACATCCACCCAAATCTTGCAACCAGAATTAAAGGTGTTCCTTTTGATGACTTTTGAGTTAAAGGACTAATGGCTCAGTGACGGATGTTAAGTATAGTTAACCAAGGGGACTGAGAGAACAAGGATTGGTACCAGTTTAAACATTAAAAAAGAAAAAGAAAAAAAAAAAGCAACGTGAGCAGTTTCCACATTTCCCTACTCTCTCTGACCCACACTATTCTGGCACCATAAGGCCATAGAAACTAGCGCTAATTTATCTCAGCGGCTCCACGCTGGCCCCCAGAGTACTCTCTGACCCGATGGTCTTCAAGCCATTCCAACCTTGCCACACCACTTTCACTCACAGTTCCCTTGGCAGGTTGTTACCATGCCAATTCCGCACATCCCAATTTCATGGTGGACTTGATGTGTCCCACCACGGTACCTTCTCTTGAACTCAGTTAAGTACCACAAGAAAGAAAATACCACACGGTAACCTCTGATCCAATTGATATGGTATAATTTGCCCATTCAGACAGCACGAAAACCTGTACACATCTATCCCTTAAAAATATTTATGGGCTGGAGAGATGGCTCAGTGGTTAAGAGCACTGACTGCTCTTTCAGAGGTCCTGAGTTCAAATCCCAGCAACAACCTGGTAGCTCACAACCATCTGTAGTGGGATCTGGTGTCCTCTTCTGGTGTGCCTGAAGACACCAACAGTGTACTCACATAAATAAATTAAATTTTAAAAATATTCATTAAAACCTGTAGCTATGCAGAGATATGCAGAAAGGGTCATCCTCCTCTTCCACCATCTTGCCTCTTTCCTCTCTTGCTTCCATCTCTCCTTTCTAAAACTTTGTTCCCGCCTGCCCTTCCTTCTCGTCCAGTGACAGGCTTTGTACCCGTCCTCTTTTCATTTCATCCACAGTCAGTTGTCAGTTTCTTGCCTTCTAGTTAGCATAGAACCAAAGTTCCTCCCAGTGTCATACAGAGAGGCCTCCTTGTTCCATGAAGAGGAGATCCAAACCCGTTTGATTCTAGAGAACTACCTCTACTAAGAAGTCTACCTGGGCTTCCAGACAGGAAATAGAATTTTTCAGATGGCCTAAGTCTGTATCTACATGAGCAATAAGTTCCCTTGAAATTTTTATCTTCATAATTAGGGCTAAAGTTTTAATTGCAGCAGAGCTGGAGATACCTGGCCCCCTCTAACAGGGGAATGAGTGGGGACAGCCTGCCATGCAAGAGTAAACCCAGAACTTAGATTTAGGTGGGTCCTGTTCTTTATTATTATTATAATTATAATTATAATTATTATTATTTTATTTTATGATTGATGAACACTTGTAGTATAACATAAGCAAGGACATGAAGAAGTGGGGTCTCCATCAGTGTAAATAATTTACAAGTTGCATGCTTGGCTAATCTTTTAGTGTAAACAAGCCAGGTAGTCTCTGGGGCTACACCTAATTGGCTTTTCCAGGGTTAACTTGCTGTACCTGGCTACAGGAATCTGCCTAAGGGGGACTATCTAGGGAGTATCTTGGTAACATTAACAGCAGGGACCCTTTTCTTAGAAGGCCTACAGGGTGAGCTTAGGTTGATTCCATTTATAGTTGTCAGGACTGGAAATGGAGCTTTTTGTTTGATGAATTCCAGTCCCAACATATGGGGGCCTTTGGAGTCTAGGCATAGCTAGCATTGGTTTGAATAGGAATGGTCTGTCTCTGTCTGTTGCCTGGGGATCCAGATGTAGAATTCTCAGATGCTCTCCAGTACCACGTCTTGCATTTGAATACCACTGTGCTCTCCACCATTATGATAGTGGACTAAGCCTCTGGAAGTTTAAGCAAGCCCCAATTAAGAGTTTTCCTTTATAACAGTCTCTTCACAGCAACAGTGACCTGTGTTGGGTTGAGGATGGTTTAGGAACTGACACACTCATTTTAGCATCCCAAACACCAAAAGGCTGGCTTTTGTTGTCTTCTTGACTTCTACCCTCTTAATTACCAAAGGAATTTCTGGGAAAAGTGGAAGTTTGGAACTTACCACCTTAGGAGACTGTATTCCGGAGGTACCAAGATGGGTGAGTTTGGACCAGTGGGCCAGATGACTCTAAGTGAAGGTTTCTGTTGGATGGTAAATAATTTTGTCTGGGTTCTCATCATTCAAGTATCAGCTGATTCCCCAGGTTTTGTCGGTTTAACAATAATAACCTTCAGTTTCCTCACAAACCTTTATAGATATGGGATTGTACTTTTCTCTCTAGGACTATTAAGGGGTCAACTGTGATTCTAGAGGAATCTGTTTTGCACCCCCCCCCCACTAAGTTCAGTGATACTTACCGAACTCTTAGCAAGGGCCAATCAGAGTTCAGTTTTTGTAATAGTGGATCCACAACCCCAGTAGCCTTTAGACATATTTTCCTTCTTTTAACAGAAGTCCACCTAGAAGGTAGGTTAGGTCTTGGTGGAAAGGTTAAGCTATAAACTCTCCAGTTTCAGCCTTACTAAATTCCCATATTCAGGGTCTTAGCTTATGGAGGTTATGAGCCTTTACCACAGTCAGACAAGACAAAATAGGACAAAATACCAGCCCTGTCATCCTTAGGTGGTTGGATGACCTGGTGACAATCTGTCATTGTCCTCAGTACCCCCCTTCAGTTGGGTATGGTGTATCCACTGGCAACCTTCTCTGCTTTAGGGGTAGTGAGAACCATAGGATATGGGTCTTTCCCTGTTGACTCCAGGATTAGGGTCCAGATCCTCTTTACCCGTACAAGGTCACTGGGCTGGAACTTGTGTGCAAGCTCAGACATGTGTAAGGGTGCATTCTCTCAAGTTGTTTGGTGAATAGCCCTTTTGGGCTTGTTGCAGGGACTATAAGGACTTGGGGTGGGGTTAGTGAACATAATGTACTGGCTGGTTTTGTGTCAACTTGACACAAGCTGGAATTATCATCAAGAAGAGAGCCTCAGTTGAGAAAATGCCTTCATGAGATACAGCTGTAAGGTATTTTCTCAATTAGTGATCAGAGGAGGAGGGACCAGCCCATTGTGGGTGGTGACATCCCTGGGCTGGTAGACCTGGGTTCTATAATGAAGCAAGCCAGTAAGTAGCATCCCTCCATGACCTCTGCATCAGCTCCTGCTTCCTGACCTGCTTGAGTTCCAGTTCTGACTTCCTTTGGTGATGAACTGCGATGTAGAAGTGTAAGCTGAATAAACCCTTTCCTCCCCAACTTGCTTCTTGGTCATGATGTTTGTGAGGAATAGAAATCCTGACTAAGACACATAACTTAGGAAGGAGAGAGCAAAGCCATCTAAGTAAAATTTTAAGTGGAATGAAATCCTTTTGATACTGTGTACGTGTGGCCGGCCCTTAGAATGGCAAATAGTAGGAAGTTGGCCAAATTTTTGCCAGTGTCAAAGACATTATTTAAAGTTTCTTCGAAGGTCCTATATATCCTTTCTACCTGTCCCGAGCTCTGCAATATGGTTTTCAGTCACCATTTAGGACCTTTGTCAGATTTGGGGAAGTCTTGGCTGTGAAGGCCAGGCTGCTGTTGGAGAACACAACTAAAATCAAGAATTAATTCCCAGAGGAGTTTCTTGGTGACTCCTGAGACTGTCTCCGTTTGGAACAGGTTTCCACCCATCCAGAGAAGGTATCTAGAAAAACCCACAAATATTTTATTCACAAGAATAAGGTACCTGATAGCGAATTATTTGGATTTTTGGACATCCATCTCGCTGGGGCCTCCAGAATGTTGTGAATGTTCTTCACAAGAGAACACACTGGCTTTCTGTTTTCTTTTTTTTTTTATTTTTAAATTTTATTTTATGTGTATTGGTGTGTGACTGCGTGTATGTATGTCTAGGTAACGTGTGCCTGGTGCCCTTGAAGACCAGAAGAAAGTGTCATATCCCCTGGAACTGGAATTAAAGATGGCTATGTGGGTATTCTGAATAGAACCCAAGGACCTGTAGAAGAGCAGTCACTAAGTCATCTCTCCAGCCCAACACACAGAAACAATGAGAACTGAATAAAAAGTCTGTATTGCTGGCCTGCAACTACATGGAAAACTTGCCCATATTATGCAATTCCAAGATTCACTTTTTTTTTTTGCCTTTTATGTACAAAATCTACATCCTAGTTGAAACACTTTGGTTAGCAAGAACAGTTAGTAAGAAGCAAAACTACAGAAGTCAAAAAACAAGATTAGTAAGCCAAAACAAGATTACTATGTTTAAGGACTTCCCCAGATCCTGTAACTATGGACTAGGTCTTAGATGGATTATTAGGTCATTTCCATTTTGGCAGGTGTTGGGGTGTATGTTCTGGATTCTAAGGTTAAAATGGTGTCTCTAACATGGCTTCAGTTGGACTAAGGTCTCAGGGCCTGTTACAGTGTTTGGACCATTCCTTAGGTTAAGGATCCTGATCTTGTGCCATCTAAGACTGAGTGAGCAAGCTGAGCAGTGGCATGCATTCATTTCTTCTTGGTTTTCTCTTTTTGTTCTTATATTTTTAAAAAGATTTATTATTTATGAGTACACTGTAGCTGTCTTCATAAACACCAGTAGAGGGCATCAGATCCCATCACAGATGGTTGTGAGCCACCACGTGGTTGCTGGGAATTGAACTCAGGACCTCTGGAAGAGCAGAGTGCTCTTAACCGCTGAGCCATCTCTCCAGCCCTATATTTATGTTTTGCTTGCACATATGTCTGTGTACCACCAGTATGTCCTGTGCTCTTTGGGGTCATCAGGTCTCCTGGTACTCAGGTTATGGATAGTTATGAGGTATCATATGGGTGTTGGGAATTGAACCCAGGTCCTTTGCAAGAACAGCAAGTGTTCTTAACTGCTGAACTCCGGTCCTTTTCTCCCTGTTCTTGATGCAATGTGACTAGCTACTTCAAGCTTCTCTCCTAACTTTCCCATAATGATGAACTGTAACTCGGGATAAACTTCCTCCCTTAAGTTGTTTTTGTTGGGTGTTTTTATCACACCAACAGGAAAAGAAACCAAGACGCTTCACACACATAAATCCCTTGGTTCAATCCCTAGCAAAAAAAAAAAAAAAAGAAAGAAAGAAAGAATGAAAGAAAGAAAAGAAAAAGGAAGTTGATTTTTCCTGGGCTTTCTTCCCAGCCTTAAAAAGTAGGGTTAATGTTTATAATCATTGGAACTAGGGGATGATAGCATAAATAAATGGTGCTTACGCAGGTCCACAGGACTTCCATGAGTCTTATATGACTGGGTCTTCTGATCCCACAAAACCAGGGCTTTGTGCAGAAAATGAACACAGTAAATTATGCTGAAGACTACAAAGATAAAGGTATCAACTAGGGTGTGACTAGTAGCCCACAAAAAAAAAAAATGAGGTTCAGAAATACTTAGGAGATAAATGTTGTCATATGGGTAATTGTTAGATTAAAAAAAAGCTTTGATTAGAACAACTATGGTTGATAATGTTACAGAAAGAAGCAGGTGGTGGCTAAGTTACTGGAGTTAAGTTTACTGAAGGAACCAGAATCATCATATCTCAAGGAGATAATGTTCTTGGAAACCCCCCCCCCAGTGGTCTATAGATTAGGAAAACTCTCAGCAACCACCAGCTATTTATTTAAAAACTCTAAAAGTACGGAAAGTCCTGAATTTAACTATGGGGCGTAACACTGCATTCTCCTAAATAAGCATTACTAGAGAGTGGTTTATTCTGTAGCACCTTACGGATCTTTTTGGTTTTGGTTTTGTTTGGCAGTGCTGTAGCTTAAACCCAGGCTCTAACATATACTAACACACACTAGGCAAGTGCTCTGTCTCTGAGCTTCACCCCCCTCCCCAGCATCCACAATTATTCCTTTTTTTTTTTTTTTTTTCTTCTCTCTTTGAGATGGGATTTCTCTGTGCAGCCCTAGCTGTCCTGGAAGTTGCTCTGTAGACCAGGCCTCTGTAGACTAACCTCAGACTCAAAAATCTACCTGCCTCTGCCTCCTGAGTGCTAGGATTGAGAGAGTGTGTCACCCCTGCCTGCCAAGCACCTACAATTCTTAAGGGAAGAGTTAATGTAGAGGAAGAAATGGGAAATCAGCTTACTGTATAAGTAACTTTTGGTAGTCACAACTGGGGTTGTGTGCTGATGGCCTCTACCCAGTAGAGGCCAAAAATACTGTTAACCATCTTATAGCAAACAGTTCTGCACCCCCCAAATACTATCATGCTTCAGATGACAGCAGTATCACTGCTGAAAAAACTTTAAGAGTTACCATGATCAAGAAATCAAAAGTACATCCACTTTTTCCCCCCACGTTTTATTTTTAACTCTGATCCTTTGTCTCCAGTGGACAGGAGACAAAGGCCCATTTGAAGAGGAGGATTCAAAGTTATGATTTTGTTTCACTTTGGAAGTTGTCTAGGGTAGAGACATAGCAGTAATGGAGGCAAGTCCTACAACCGATAAAGGCTCACGGAACCCGCCTCAGGTCAGCAGGCCTATTTTATCACTCCAGCCTGCTATGGGATGAGGACTGGGAGCCTCCCGTTTTGCAACTAAGAAGTAACCAAGAGAGTCTTCCCACACAGAAAAAAAAAAAAAGTCATTACAAAATTCACTTCCTTGGGAAAACACAGGCTCCATAAGGAGGTCAAGAGAACTTGAGACCACAGTCTAAAAGAGAAATGGCATTCAGAACAACTTAAGAACACCTAGAGAAAGAGGCCAAACACCTGAGCAAACAGGGAAGCCAATCTTTCCAAGTCAAGAAACCCGACCAGTTGGAGATACCTGTGATTCTACAAACATAGGTCGTTGTCAAGACCTTCCTTCATTCCGGGGAAAAATCTTTTTTTAAGCATCTACATTCTTGACGCCGGTTGGCAAATCCAAGTGCGTTCAAAGCTGGATCAAACCCTAGCATCAAAGAACACATCCATCCCTGAAATCCTGACAGCAATAGGCTCCCTGCAGGTTTCCCAAGCACCACCCCCAAGGCGCGAGCATGCGCAGCTCTCCATCCCGGCCCCTCCTCCCGCGGTTCCACTCCCCCCCACTCCCCCACCCCCGCCCAGTCACAGAGCATGCGCTGTCCTCCTGCCGCCCCGCCCCTCCGTACCCGAGACCCCTGTTCCTTAGAAACCAGGCGGCGTGTTCCCAGTATCGGTGCTCTGGATTCCGGCGCGCGCGCGCATCCACACTAGCCTCCCCCAGGGCAGACAGACGGCCTCGGAAACCGGTCCGGATCCATGGTCTCGCGTGCGGCTCTGGGCGGGCGATGCCAGCGTGCCAGGTGAGAGGCACCCGGCGGCGGGTGAGGGTAAAGGAGGGCATGGCGCTGGCCCGGCCTCCGCCGCCGCCCGGCTCCTGAGGTTGGAAGCGAGTATACGCGGGGCCCTGGCTGGAGGGGGCCTGTGCAAAATGCCAGTGTGTGCACTGCATTGAGTACGGGGTCGCTCCGAGGTTCATTTTCCCCACCTCAGAGATAGGACCTGCACATTTGGACGCAGAATTTTGGATTCTGTAGGATCTTGAAACCTTTAACCCGTACCCATATAGATGTGAAACCATAGGCTACACCGCCCATTGCGGAGCAGACCACCCCATTACCTACCTGTGTGAGGATAGGCGCTTTGTGGATGAGAATTTGTGAGATGTGGAAACTTCAGACAAAGGGCTCGTCGTCTTACTAGCTGGTTCATGCTCTTGCAAAATGAGATTGCACTTGAGGCAGCAAATGTATAAGAAACTGGTGTTCAGGTAAAAGCTTGAAAAAGGAACATCCTAGAGAAGCATTTGGTTTACTCTGCCAGCCCCGAGTGCCGAGTCCTGGTTGGCCATGGCCTACTTTTGTAGATCAGGGAAAAACAAACAAACAAACAAAAAAGGATGGACTTGTGGAAACAAAAGACGAGATGAGGTGTGACTGTCAAGACTTTATTATACCCCTGGAGAGGGAAGGCATGCCTGGGGAAATGGGCACTGGTGAGTGGGCATGTGAACAGCTTTACCCTACCAGACTGCCCCAGGATCTAAAGAACAGGACAGAAATGTAAAGGTATAAAATTGCATTGGGTAGACAGCAAGGAAAATATCTCACGTTTATGTTCATTGTTCCCAGTATCATGCTAAGGACAGAGTACTTGAGGAAGAAATGAAAACCCAGCGCAGCACTAACTTTATAATCTGTGTGCACAAAGACTTCTTAATGGAAGACTATTCAGTTGAAAGAAACAGCTCTTAAACTAGAAGAAGGCACAACCTTATTATGATTTGAAGTGGTAAGGAGAAGATGAATCTAGTAGGGGAAGCTAGAGTCACTTGTGATAAGGAAACTCACTTTCTTTTCTGCAGGACACTCATTTTACAGAAATTGAGAAAATTAGTGCTTTAGGGCTGTGGATTTAAAACATGAGCCAAGAAGTGGAGATTTTTGTAGGCAGTTCTTTTGGTAGAGTCTGTATTTTATAGATGAAAATTCTGTTGTAAGGAATATACTCTTACTATCTGCTTGTCTCCTTTCTCCTATGAAATAATCAGTCTGGGTCTAATCCTTTAATTTTTTCAGTATGTTTATTGAGATTTAGCCTCAAACTCACTGTGTGGCTAAAGATGAACCTGAGCTTCTGACCTTCCTGCCTTTGCCTTCCGAGTACTGAGAGTGTACTATCATGTCTGGTTTTATCCGGCACTGGGAATTGAACCCAGGGCCTTGTGTGTGCTAGGCATGTACTGTATTAATTGATCTATATCGGTAATCTTCCATTAAAAATAGCTTTTACATCTTATGAGTTTATTTCGTGTGTATGAATACACACAATGTTGTATTCATGTGGGGTCATCCAGACCTACCATGTGGATCCTGGGAATAGAACCTGGGTGTCCGGCTTGACAGCAGGTACTTTTACCTGGTCAGCCACCTCCATGACCTCCATGGAGACAGGAAGATGGCAAGTTCTGGGCCAGTCTGGACTGCATATTAAGACCATGTCTCAAAAACACAAAGAAGGGGCGGTGTAGAGAGATGGCTCAGTAAGAACACTTGATGTTCTTGCTGAGGATGGGTTGGTTTCCCTGCACTCATGTGGGGCTCACGATCACTCATAAATCCAGCTCCAGGGGGTCTGGCACTCTGTTCTGGCCTCCTAAAACACCAGACCTGCATGCAGTACACATGCACACATGCAGACAAAACACTCATAAAATAAATCTAAAACAAAAATTTTTAAGTAAATAAAACGCAAAAGGCCGGGTGACAGTGCATGTCTGCAATCCTAGCATTCAAGAGCCAGAGGCAATAAGATTCCGGAAAGTTTGAGACCAGCCCGATTTTAGTGGTAAAAACCAAGAGTTGAGAAACCAACATCAACCAAACCCTAGAAATTCAGATATATGACTTCTGTAGTAATTTACATCGCAGAGTGAGGCTTTGTCTCAAAGAAACGCAGCCAGGCGCGGTGGCATACACCTTTAATTGCAGCACTCAGGAGTAAGAGGCAGACAGATCTTCCTAAGTTCAAAGTTCTGGGACAGCCAGTATTACATTCATGGTTGAGAACTTGTCTCAGCGAAGACATATACACATGATTTTTTTGAGCCAGGATCTCATTCTGTGACCCAAGCCAGCCTGGAACTTTCTTAGCTGTCCTCCTGCCTCATACCAAAGAGTTTTAAATCTAATTTATTTATTTTGCACGCAGGAGCATGCCTGGTGCCATTGGAGACTAAAGAAAGTTTCAGAACCCCTGGAATTGGATTTATGGATAGTTCAGGGAATAACAAATGCTCTCAACTGCTAAGCCATGGCTCCAGCCCCCAAAATGAGTTTTTAAAAAAGATTTAATTTGGAAGGCTAGAGAAATGGCTCAGTGGTTAAGAGGACTGACTGCTCTTCCATAGGACCCAGGTCTTGATTCCCAGCACCCAAAGGGCAGCTCACAACCATTTATAATATAGTTCTAGGGGATCCAACGTCCTCTTCTGGCCTCCTTGGGTGCACACACATAGTGCGTAGATAATTTATGTAGGCAAAACACCTGTACACATAAAATTTTAAAATTTTGGAGCTAGAGAAATGGCTCGGGACAGTTAGAAACTTTGTAAAATAACATTTTTTAAAAGTTTGTGTGTGTGTGTGTGTGTGTGTGTGTGTGTGTGTGTGTGTGTGTATGTTTGCCTACATATACGTATTTTTGTACCATATGTGTGCCTGGTGCCTGTGGAGTCCAGAAGAGAGTATCAGGTCTCCTGGTACTGGGGTTATAGATGGTTATGAGTTGCCATGTAGGTGCTGGGAACTGAACCCAGGTTGTTTGCCATAGTGATAAGTATTCTTAAGTACTAGGACATTTTGTGACTATATTATGGTTCAGGGGTTTGTGTGCATTTTTTTTTTTTTCTGAGTTCTACAACTAGACACTTTGAGAGCAGTGTGGACTTAAGGAGACTCTCCAGGTGTTTCTAAGTTACTATGACAATGAAACCTTTGACAAATACTTGCTTAGCACCCACTCCATTTTCAGGGTAAGTGAGGGCAGCTATCAGGCCTGACCTGCAATAAAGTAATCACTGTTGTTTGAGAAGTCAACTGCAAGGGACTCTTACCAGATAAACCAGTAACGCTAACAGATGTACTTTCACTGAACTGACCTTCTGGGTTTTCTATATGAGAAATTTAAAAAGGCATTCAGTGCCATCTGATAAAATGACTCTGAGACACAGAGGTCAGTTATTTAAAAAACAGGATTCAGCCAGGCCTTTAATATCATTTCTTTAGTCTCAGGTTTGGGAAGCAGAATGGCCAGGGCTACACAGTGGGAAAGGAAAGAAGGGGAGAGAGAGGGAACAAGAGAGGAAGGAAAAAGAAAAAAGAAAATGGGAATCAGGCTCCACTCACTGGGCATGGGTAATGGACTTTTTGCCTCTCTAGTGCTTGGGAATTCACTTGTGCAAATTTATAATGGGGTGATTCTTAGGTAGAGAGAGCCACACAAATGGAGCAAGAAAGCATTTAGGAGAAAATGGGATGAGAGGTTTTTGGTATAGAGATTCTGGATGTGGTATAATAAAAGGATGTCACTTGTCTTGCACAAAAGTCAGAGTGTTGTTCTGCATATGTGTGAAGCCCTGCACTAAAGCGAAGCAGTTTATATTTGAAAGTGAAAAAAAATCCACATTTTAAAAGGTTGGTATGTCATGCCTTATTTAATGTACTTTTTCTTGTGCTGGGCATTGTGCTCAGAGCCTCATGCATGCAAGGTAAGTGCACCACCAGTAACTGTATCCCGAGCCCCCTCCATTTCTTTTGTATCTTTTTTTAAAAATTGTGAATAAAAGAACAAAGCAGGTATATGTTAGTTTGTAATCCCAAGTGGAAGGCTGAAGCAAAAGAATTACAAACTCAAGGCCTGTAGGAGCCACAGAGTGAGTTCAGAGCCAGCCTGGACTTTGGCAAGACTCTGTATCAAAAGTAAAAGTAGGAAAGGTCTGTAATGTAGTAGTTCAGAGACAGAGTTTCTGTCTCGTATGCATATGTATGTCCTGGGCTCAATCCCCAGTACCATTGAGAAAGAAAGAAAGAAAAAAAAGCTATGGAAATTATGAACTTTGAGATGTTGAGGGAAAAAAGTCAGACTTCCCCATACTATTTTTTTTAAAGGATTTTTTTTCTTTTCATTTTTATAACACCCTTGGCTGATTTGGAACTCACTTTGTAGACCAGTCTGGCCACGAACTCACAGAGATCTGCCTGCCTCTGCTTCCCAAGCTCGGATTAAAGTGGGTGCCACCGCCGCTCGGGCCTTATGTTTGGGGTTTTGTCCTTTGGTTGTTTAGATTTTTAGGAATACTGGACATTGTGCACTCCAGGTAAGTGCTTTACCTCTGGTCTATACCATCCCATCGCTTCATTGGCTCTTGTTGGTAAACTGCATTGCAAAGCAGAGGATAGTCCATGTGCTTAGTCGTTTGCAGCCGTATGGTGGCACTTGGCCAGAAAATGGCTATCTCTGAGGGGAGCCCATTTGGGTGTGGCTCTAGGAGCCTATGTGTTGGTACAACTGACCTGCTAGGTATCCTGTGGTTGTTAAGAGTGAAGGGCTTAAATGTACTTCCTGTTTCTTTTCAGACTTTGGCATTTATATTCCTGTATGGAGTGTTCAGGAGACCCAGTTTGTTTATGGGGCAGTGGAGTAAATAATTTATTATCTCCTTATATGATGTTACTTTTAAAATAACTTGTTGTATTTAAACATTTAGAGGTGGTGGTGTGTGTATGAGTTATGTTCCTGTATGAGCACATACATGTGGAAGTCAGGAACAGCTTTTTGGAGATGGCTCTCTCCTACCTTTATGTGGGCTCGATGAATTGAACTCAGGTGTGTATAGCAAGCTCTGGTTTACCCACTGAGGCATCTTGCTGGGCTTGATCTTGGTCCCACTGTCTTAGTTGGGGGTCACTACTTCTGTGATAAAACACTATGACCAGAAACAACTTGGGGAGGAAAGGGTTTATTTGGCTTAAGCTTTTACATCACTGTTCATAATGGAAGGCAGTCAGGACAGGAACTCAGACCGGACAGGAACCTGGAGGAGGGGCTGATGCAGAGGCCATGGAGGGATGCTGACTACTGGCTTGCTCAGCCTGCTTTTTATAGAACCCAGTTCCACCACAATGGACTGGTTATAGCCTGATCTTATGCAGGGTTTTCCCAGTTGAGGCTCCCATCTCCCAAGCCTGTGTCAAGTTCCCATAAGACAAGTTGGTACACATGGCTGTTTATTTTAAAATTAGTTTATTGTTCTCTCGATGCTTAATATCCCCAATATATTGATTGATATCCCAAGAATGTTTAAATAAGTACCAGATTATAAAGAAATGTTATCTGCAATTTTCAGGGACTTCGGATCTGCTTGATCCTGAGAACACAATTTTTGTCCTGAAGGAATGTATGGTCTCAGTAGTGGATAAGACATCATTTAAACAGGAACAGAACATTCTAAGTACTTAAATGAATGAGTATTTTCAGTTAGGCACATCCTGTATATAACCTGTATTTTACGTCTGGCCCCTTCATTACACAACAACAAAAGAGAGGAGTGGTATGGCAAAAATGAATGAATGAATGAATGAATGAGACACCATTCATTTCCATCCCACAGTTAACAGCTAGAGGAGGATACATCCGAGCATAGTTATGGTCCAGCTCATGAGTAGGTTTCCCGTGTTTTTTTACTTCATTTGTGTGTGCGGATGCATGTCTCAGGGCATATGCTTGCCACATTCCAAGTGTGCAGGTCAGAGGACAATGCGTGGGAATTTGCTTTTTGTGTAAACTGAGGGTTTCAGCACCGGATGTATAAACCGAGGAGGGACGACTCCAAGGTGTGGTTGAGGGGAAGAAATGAGGGAGAGTACAGCCAGAGGCATCTGGGAGAGTCCGGATCAGGGAGGGAAAGTAGCAGCTTGAACATGGCCCCCTGACTGGACTTGACCAAGAGAGGAGAGGTAGGCGAGTGTAAGAGAGGAGAAAATAAGGGAGTTCAGGCCAGGGAGACCAAGAGAGAGGAGGGCAAGAGAGGAAGAGAGAGAGGAAGCCTGGCTGGATTGGGGGGGTTATGAGGGAAGGAGAAGCTGGGGAGGGGAATCCCAGGAGCTGATGCTTAGGGGTGGGGATGGAGGAAAGGATGGAGAAGCCTGGAGCCAGGATGCCCTTTGGTGTGCCCATGGGCACCACAGCTAGACTTTAGAACCTGACACTTCTCTCCTACCATGTTGGTTCTGGAAATTCAGCTCAGATCTGTAAACCTCGGGGTGAGTGTCTTTACTCACTGAGCCGCTCTGCCAGCCCTAGTGAGCAGATTTCTGCACACAGGGGCATTACAAGTGGGCATGGTGGCTCGTGCCTGTAATTTCATCAACTGGGAGGCTGAGGCAGGAGTTCAAGGCCAGCCTCATCTACATGGTGAGCTCCAGGCCAGCCAAGGCTATATACTGAGATTTTGTCTCAAAAGCAAAAGCAAACAAGAAGGAGAAAGCCTTAAGTCAATCAGTTTGTCCATTGAAAAGCTTCTTAAGTCAAAACTCACCTTGTTCTTGACACTACAAGTAAAGCCAAATTATAACATACTGTCTAGGGTTGCTGAGACAAGTGCTTTGTTGGAGGGTTTGCCCTCTGTGCCTTCAGGACAAATCATTGTTACCATATGGCTTGCCATAGTCCAGTTCTCAGGTTTGACACCAGACTCTGTACAACCAGGGACAAGCAAGAAATGGAAACTGAGCTCCAGGGACCTGGCCTGTCTGAATCACTCCTGTGTGCCCAGTCCTGGCACAGTGCCTGACTCCTTGTGATTAAAAATGGTAGGAAATGAATGAGGAAAGAACTGTGGCGACTGTTGGTGGGGGTGGGGTGGGGCATAGGAGGAGCTTCAGGCTTGAGGGAAGGAGGAATTCCGGTTGGAGAAGGCTGGTTGTCAGCCAGCGGGAATTTCCAGCAGACCCTCAGAAGAATGGAGCCAGAGGTGGAGCTGAAGCTGCTTGTCAGGGCGGGAGATGGAAAGTTAGGAATGTTTTCATCCAAGTCATGATAAAATGAGGGATTAAATTAAATTGCTTGGCGAGAGAGGCTGAGGGTGTTCCTGGGTTGGGGTTAGTCTGGTACTTACTATTGAAGACTATCAGAGAAAACTTATTTTCTCTCTCTTGTGCTTTGCTTTGTTTTTGAGAAAGTGCTTCCTGTTACCCAGGCTGCCCTCATATTTGCTATGTAAACAGCATTTGATGAACTTTTGCTCTAGTTGGCTTCACATCCTGACAACTGAAATTATAGGTGTGAGCCATGTTGTAGGATGTGCGTGTCTGTGGTGTGTGTCTGTGGTGTGTGTGGGTAGTGTGTTTGTGTGTGTGTGTGTGTGTGTGTGTGTGTGTGTGTGTGTGTGGTTTGGATGGGTAGTATGCGTATGTGGTATTTAGGTAATGTGTGTGAGTGGTGTGAGCGTGTGATGTGGATGGGTAGTGTGTATATGTGTGTGTGGTGTGGGTAATGTGTGCCTATGGTGTGGTATGTGTGTGTGTCTGTGTGTGTTTGCTTTAAGACAGGATTTTACTTTTGCCCAGGCTGGTCTGATAGATGGTTGGTATGTAGTCCCACCTGGCCTCATGCGCCTGGCACTTCTCCTGCCTTTGTCTCCTGAGTGCTGGGATTACAGTCATGTACCACCGTGCCCAGTTTATTATGGAGATATTTTAAAGAGCCAGTTAGAAGGCTCACTGGGTAAAGGCCTGAGTCTGGGTTTCAGTTCTGGTGTCTACATAGTATCTACATCCTAATGCCTGCCAGTTGTCCTCTGCCCTCTACAAGTGTGCACACTAAATAAATAAATGTAACAAGAAAGAAACAAAACCCAGTGATGATCTGATAGAGCAGGCAGAGGAATGCTTTGCTGAAGCTCTGTAATCTAATAGCAAACCAAGTGTATCTGTGAAGTTAGCACTTACTTCTCCTTTAAGACCCAGTCAGTTGACCCTTTTGTGCATAGGGTAGTTGTGCTTCATAGCCTAGTCATCAGGCTAGTCCTGGGTCCTGTGTGCAGGTGAATGGAGTGAGAGAAGGTGCTTCTGCTCAGATCCCATGTTGGCTGCCCTGTCAACTAGAGCAGCTAAGGGATAACATCTCTTTGTCCTGCTTTTGGGTTTGTTCCCAGTGGGAAGACGGAAATATGTGACCATGCAGAGTCCGTGAAAGCACTGTTCAGATAAACACTATTTGTAGGAGCAGATTGGTAAGACTTAGTACGTTTCCTCCTCTCCCTTCCTTTTTGTTCTTTTCTACTCCCTTCGCTTTTCTGGTGTGTGTGTGTCTGTCTGTCTGTCTGTCTGTCTGTCTGTGTACATTGTTGTGGTGGTGAGAGGACAACTTATATTGAGTATCTTGAGTGTCCTTTCCACCATGTGTGTTCCAGAGACTGAACTCAGATTGTCTTTCTTGGCAGCAAATGATACCAAGCCCTGAGCCATCTCTCCAGCCTGTTTTTGTTGTTTGTTTTGTTTTTGAGGCAGGTCTCCATATTGCCCTGGCTAGTCTCAAACTCAAAAATATCCGCCTGTCTTTGACTCTCAAATGCTGGGATTAAAGGTGTGCACCCATGCACTCCACTTCAGGGTCCCAAAGGCTGGTATTCTAGTTGTACATTGCCATGCCTAGCTTCATCTCTTGGTTCAGTCAGAACATAATTGCTGCTGAAAAGCATTCTCCTATCTTTCTGAAGGCATTCATGTTAGCATTTCAGACTAAGTACCAGCTGTCTGTCAGGGACCTGTGACTTCACTATAGCCAACCTACAGTTTAAGCTTTTTTGGCCTGTCTGACATACTAGCTCAATTCTGAACATGAAGGAGTTTATAAGAAAGGCTAGGGGGACAGTCATAGGTACATTTCTCATTAAATTTTGCCATATGACTGTTGCTGAAAGTCAGATGGTACCCAACAGATTCCAAGTTTTTTTTTAAAAAAAAAAAAAAGCCAGCCTTTATATGTTTTGTGGTTTTTATTCTCCTGTTTGTTTGTGTTGGTACTGAGGATGGAATTCAGGGTCATCACATGTAACAGTGAGCATCTTATCTCTCTCTCCCTTTTAAAATCTCTTATTGTCCTCAAGAATTTTGCTGTATTGAAGATTTTGTTTTTGGACTGTATGTTAAATCATGACATTCCTTAGGGTAAGAATTTCACAGTATTATTTATGGAAATTATACTTTAGGTAGTTTACACTTTAAAAAATTACAGGCCACTTTCTTTTTATTAAGTACATTTTTTAAGTTGTATGTGCTTCATTTTTGTGTGGAGGTCACAAGACTATCAGAGTCATTTCTTTCCTTTGGCCATGTGGGCCCAGGGATTGAACTCAGGTTGTCAAGCTTGACAAGCACCGAGCCATCTCACCAGCCCAGCTTACACACTTAAGATGTAAAAATAATCATTTCTCTAAAACCAGAAAGACACAGCAGAAATTAGGAGCATCCTCACAGGTTGGGGCTGACTTAATTCATTCTCACACCCATTTGTTCCTGTGTTCATTCTGCAGCCTGGACTCCTTCAGAAGCTGTGCTGTGTGGAGCTGCAGCCGTGTGTGAGAGAAGCCCTGTTGGCATGTGGGCACCAAGATTGCCAAAGCCCAGGTTGCTGTGGGAACACTGAACGGAATCACTTAGCCAAGGACACGGGCTCTTAGAGGAGGGAGTACTTAAGTTCTGAGGAGTTAGCCAGGAGGACTTAGAACCTTCTAGCCTCTCAAAGAGGAACTGAAGGAGCCTACTCAAATAGTGGCCAGCCCGGGAGCATGTGGGAAGGTAGAAGTTGTAAGTTCCCACTGAGTAACTGTGTTGTCAAGAAATGTGGGACTTACCTAGAGGATGGGGTTATGATAATCTTCAGGACTAGGAAAAACACTGGGTATCTGTGGAAATCAAAATAATGGGTGAATTCAAGTGACATCAGGATCACTGTTGATGGGGTGTGGTGACAGACAGGGAGGCTTCATTGTTGCCATGTTTCTGTTAAACTGGTTAGGTTTAAGTCACTAGCATTTGTTTAAGTCACTGTTACTTTCTTCATTTTACATGGGACTCTGTACTTGACTGGACACGGCCACCATTCTATCTACTGTGGTCCTCCAAACTTAGATATGCAGTATTTTTTTGGTAAGAGAGGGAAAGGTGACAGTAAGGAGGACTAAGGTAGCTTAGCTGGTGGTGTGGTTCCTGTGGTGGAAAGCAGGAGTGACAGCTGAGGAAGTGGTTCTGGGCTAAGGACACTCAAGAGCTCCTGTTACAGTGTGAGCCACAGGGCTGGCAGCTCCTCTTCCCAAGCCTCAGTTTGCTGCCATCTGAGGCTTGTTTACTTTCCTGAGCCAGTAACTACTCAAGCCTCAAGCTAATGACATAAGCTTGTGTGTGTGTGTGCACATGGATGCACGTGTGTGTGTGTATAGGCCAGAGATTGATAACAGGTGTCCTCCTCCTTATTCACTTTCTTTCTTTTTTTTTTTTTTTGAGACAAGGTCTCTCACTGAATCTAGATTTCACAAATTTGGCTAGACTAGCCGGTCAGTAGGCCACAAGAGTCTTCCTGTCTCTGGTTCCTCAGCACTGGTATTAGCAAAGGGCCTTACTGGGTACCCCCTCCCTGCAGCTTTTTGCATGGGTGTTGGGAATCTAAGCACAGGTCCCTTCATTATTATATGTCAGTTACTGTGCAGACTGAGCCATCTCCCTTGTTTTGCTTGAGACAAAGATGTATCGTGGCACTGAGTATTTAGCATATAGGCATGAATTTCCAAGCCTAACTGGAAATCTCTTTGCTCATCTTTTTCCCAGAGGTGTGTGTCCCTTGGAACTCTTTCTCTCCCTCCCCCTCTTCCCTCCACCTTCCCTCTCCCTCTCTTTCTCCTTTTTTAAGGCAGGGTGTCATGGAATCCAGGCTGGTCTGGGACTCATTATGTTGGCAGGGGTGACTTTGAACTTCTGAATCTTGTGTCTCCACCTCCTAAAGATTTATTTATTTATCATATATAAGTACACTGTTGCTGTCTTCAGACAGACCACAAGAGGGCAACAGATCCCATTACAGGTGGTTGTGAGCCACCATGTGGTTGCTGGGATTTGAACTCAGGACCTATGGAAGAGCAGTCAGTGCTCTTAACCACTGAGCCATTTCTCCAGCCCCCAGGTGTCTCCACCTCCCAAATTCTAGGATTAAGCCACCACACCTACCTGCAGTGTTAGTAGGAATCAAACCATCGTTTCACAAATGCTACTCTGGTGCTCTACCAACTGAGTATCAACCTTATAGCGGATTTTGTAGCTGGAGATTTATTACATTTATTACACTTGGATACATCCCAAGACCCTACTAAATTATGTATAGCTTTTCTTCTGTTGCTCTTAAATTTTAGATAGGGTCTCAGTGTGTAGCCTAGGTTGGCCTAGTACTCAAAATCCTCAGCTTCTCAGGTACCACGACACAGGGATGAGTTACCATGCCCATCTCTATATACGTTGTTTATAGATTTTTTTTTTTTTAACTTGGGTTGTTTGTTGTTGATTTATGTGTTTTGAAACAGGGTCTCTGTAACCCTGGCTAACCTCTTGAACTCACAAAGATCCTCTTGCCTTTATTTCCTGAGTACTGGATTAAAGGTGTGCACTGTCACATCTAACCACACTTATTCATTTTATGTGTACAGACATTTTGCACACATGTATATATGTCCACCATGTGCATGCCTGGTGCCCTAGGAGGTCGAACGAGGACACTGTCTGATGGAAACTGAACCCAGGCCCTCTGCAGGGGCTCTTAACAGTGAGACATTTCTCTAGCCCATCTGAATACAGTTTTAATTAACTCAATGTATCTTGGTTTCTTGATTATGTAGAAACAAGGTCTGAAATCTTTCTCTTTTTTTTCAGAAATTTTTTTAAAGATTTATTTTATTTTATTTTTATGAGTATACTGTAGCTGTCTTCAGACACACCAGAAGAGGGCATCAGATCCCATTACAGATGGTTGTGAGCCACCATGTGGTTGCTGGGAATTGAACTCAGGACCTCTGGAAGAGCAGTCAGTGCACTTAGCCACTAAGCCATCTCTCCAGCCCTTCAGAAAATATTAATTTATTATGTACTAGGCATCAGTGATAAGACATTGGAAAATTATTACTTGTTCCCAGGGAGCATAAATTGTAGCCGATTGGCGGTTAAAACAGCAGCAGCAACACTATAATCATAAACCTGTTCTTGTAGGTCTGTGTTTAAAATCTTGGGAAATCGTTAATAGAATACTTACCTATCATATATGAGGCTTTAGGGCCAATTTCCCTAGTACTAAAGATATAGTAGGGAAAAAAATAAAAAGACCATATTTGAGAGAGCCTTGAAAGGAATTGTGGATTTCTGTCCAGTAGAGTGTATCTCAAGTGTAATGGCTGTGAGACAGCAAAGCCGGCGTGTGGATATACACAGCAGTGAACCGTTATGTCTGTCTTGGTGGATAAGGTCAGAAGATAAAGTAGGCAGCAGTCGGGCTTTGTAGGTCAGTGGAAGCGTTTTGTTCTTAGTTCGCATGAGAAAGCCTTTGGCCAAGTAACTTGATCTGTATGACACTTGAATCAGGTCACTCTTGGTGCTGTGTGAGTAGATTGGGGGTACAGTGTGGGGAGACAGATTGGAAGCTGGGAGCCAGTTCGGCTGTTGCAGTAATGGAGAAGTGGTCACTTGAGCTTAGGTGGTGGTGACAGAAAGTGAAAAGTACTTGGATACAGGATGAAGTCGGAAGGCAGAGAGTTGGCAGAAGATGTGTTGATGGATCAGATATCAAGTGTGAGAAGGGAGCAAGGATAACTCCAAGGTTTTGGCTCGAGCCATTGGGGCATTTGTGTTACCGGTTTAAGTGATGAAGTCGCTATGGAGAGAATAGAAACATCAGTGTTTTGTTCTGGACGTTTGAAGTTTCAGATGCATACTAAAAATACAAATGGAGATGTCAGATAGGTAGTTGATTATACTGGTCTGGACCTCAAGCGAAAGGATCTAGTGGATGACTTTACGAGTCACTAGGGAATAGATGGTATTTAAAGTCATGAGACTTGGGAGAATCACCACACAAATATAAATGGAAAAGAGAAATGGGCTGGGGCCTGAGCTGTGGTAGTTACATTTGTTATCAGAGGAAACTAACAAGGGTTTGAGGAGCACCCAGAGAAATGGGAGTAAAATCAGGAGACATTTGTGTTCTAGCAGCCAAGAAAAGAAAACTTTCCAAGGAGGGTGGAAAGTCCATTAGATGTTGCTGACAGATTAAGTGGGAGGATGGGCACGAGAACCGACTCCTGCACTTAGTATTTTAACTGTGTGTGAACACGTATCAGGTAGGCTTAGGTAGTATTATGTATAATTGTAGCCCAAGGTTCAGAACATTTCACTTTTTTTGATTTATCTATTTCAGACTGATGTCACATTGAGGATACAGTTGTGTGGAGGCTTGGGCTGCTCTGGAGAGGGAAGCTTTTTGGGGGGAGGAACATGGGTTCTACCAGTGAGCTACATGCTCCCCAGAGTGGCCCCTCACTCCTAAACTAGAAGCCAGACCAGTGGTGTATGTAGGACAGGGGTCATTTCAGTGCCTTCTACCTTATTTTTTGAGACAGAATCTCTCACTGACATGGAACTCATCTAGTATAGGTTAGGCTGCCCAATCACGTGTGTGTGTGTGTGTGTGTGAGTGCCATGCATACATGTTTGTGTATGTGAGTACCATGGCTCATGTGGAGGTCAGAGGCCAACCTGGAGTGTTGGCTCTTGTTTACTATTACAGATGCCACAAACTTCTGAGGATTCTCCTGTCTCTGTCTCCTATCCCCCTATAGGTGTTCTAGGACTGTAGTTCTCCTGCCATACCTACCACCGTGACTCACTTGTTCAATCCTATGTGGTGCCAGTTTTTATCCTCCCGTACCCCGTACCTGTACAGCCCACACCTGTGATCCCAGCACCCAGAAGGCTGAGGCAGGAGGACTGTTGTGAGTTTGAGTCTAGTCTGAACTACATAACCAAAGAAAATCAAGGAGTAATTCACATATGGTTAAACACACAGATCTCAATTTTTTAGTTTGATGAGTTTTGACAATTATGTGTGTATATTATATATATATATATATATATATATATCACCATGTAGCTATGGAATCTCAAGGCATAGAGATGGCTAAGGAGCCCCGTAGGTTGTTTCCTCTCCTGGCTAATTCATTCCAACCCCCACTGGAACTGGGCTGACACAGTAAGGTTCGTCTGTCTGTTCTTCAGATAGCTGGAACTCTACAAATGAGATTAGTGTGTATACCTGGCCTCCAGTCGGCATGTTTTTGAGGTCTATGCATATTGCTGTTTGTATTATAGTGACTTAGTTTAGTTAATTACTGTATTTCATTCTATCACAGCCCCACCATTTGTTTCTCCTATAGCAAAACATTTGGGTTTGTTTCCAGTTTACATGGTTTGTGAGCATTTGTATACATTTCTTAATGACTGTCATTTTTTATTTCTTAGGTAAATATCTATGAACAGAAATGCTATATGTGGACCAAGATATGTATAAATTTATTCTTTAAAATTGTCCAATTAAGCTGAATGTGGTGGCACACATCTTTAATCCCAGCACTAAGGAAGCAAAGGCAGGCAGATTTCTGTGAGTTGGAGGGTAGCCTGATCTACCGAGTGAGTCTTAGGACAGCTGGGGCTAGGTAGAGAGACCTTGTCTCCAACAAACAAACAAACATCTCTCAATTTCTGAACTGGTTGTATTGTTTTATACCTCCAGCATAAACATATGAGATTTCCACATGTTCATCCTGTGCACACTTTGGGACTGTCTTGCTTTGCACAGGATTGAACCCAGCCTCATGCAGATAAGCAAGTGTTTAAATCATCACTGTTCTAGGGCTAGAGAGACAGTCCAGCTGTTAAGATCACTGGCTGTTCTTGCAGAGGACCTGAGTTCAGTTCATAGTATCCACACGGCACCTCAGAATCATCTAAATAAATCTATAAAAACCAAGGGAGGAAAAAAAGACTACAGATGTAATTTACTAGGACAATTCTTGCCTGGCATAGCATGTATAAGGCCACAAACTGGATCCCCAGCACTACGAAAATAAAATAAATGTAGGTTAGTAGTATACTTAGTTATTGCAGGTGAAGATCTGAGTTCAGTCTCTAGACTGACAAACACAGGAGCAATTCAAGCTAACAGAAAGTATGATGTGCAGCAAGAACAGAGCTTGATGTAGCTACGGGGGTTGTTCTAATATCAGGCTATTGATAAACCAGGTGGACAGACCAGAATAGGCTGGGTGGTGAAACAGACCCAACAAAGGTTATAGGCGTTCAGACCATAGAGAAGTATATTAGGTAACTTCTTACTACAACAAACAGCCTCAAAATTCAAGAACTTAAGACAGTCTCAAGGGCTGAGAGTGGACAGTGGCAAAGAGGCCATTGTCCCCACAGTTTAGGCAAGTTTCCTAAGGGCAGACAGTTTTTCTGAGGGTCATTGAAAAACCCATTTGGATTGTCATTGGAGGGAGCGATGGAATGTACTTGTTCTTCATACAGGGTGCCGTCTGCTGGGTAGTAATCTTAAAAGGTTTCCTGCAGGTGAGCCCAGCCCTTTGATAAGGCACTACACTTTCATAATCTACAGAGTTCGCGCTTGAGAACTGTGCAGTTGAGTTACAAACAAAAAAATCTAAAAGGCAAAACAAGCAAAACCCCTCAGAATGTTTGTGATTTTTGTGTTGATCTGCTTTCGTAACTATCCTTGGCAGCCAAAGATGGGCATACCTGGGGCTTCTGGAACTGGGACTAGTTATCAGTAATGACCAGGCAGTCCAGCAATTGGGACTAGTTATCAGTAATGACCAGGCAGTTCAGCAACTGGGACTAGTTATCAATAATGACCAGGCAGTTCAGCAACTGGGACTAGTTATCAATAATGACCAGGCAGTTCAGCAACTGGGACTAGTTATCAATAATGACCAGGCAGTTCAGCATACCATGTCCCTTCCCAGGGCCAGAGATACGACTCAAGTTCCATTTCTTTGCACGGTTACAGGATCCAGCTTTTTCTCTTTGGCTTTAGAACCTGTTGACTGAGAAATGTCTCCATCCCAGTGTCCTTTCGTCCTGCTAATATCTAACTGGCTATCAAACAGTAAGCTAACCCAGAGTCCATACTGGAAGTGATTGAGTACCCGTAACCTAGCACAGTCATGGATGCTCTGTGGGATGGAGGATTCCTCAGGACGTAAGCCCATCTGATGAAGAAGAATGCTCAAACTCATGCCTGTAATTCCAGCACACAAGAGGCTGAGGCAGTTGAATTGCCATGAGTTAGAATCTTGTCTCAAAGGAGGGTGGGGGGGGGGAGGAAGGAAAATACTTTGACTAAAATAGCCTGAGAGGCAGAAGTGAACTGTCACTTAAGAGGGGCTGGAGTCCTGAGTTCAATTCCCAGCAACCACATGGTAGCTCACAACCATGTATACTGGGCTCTGATGCCCTTTTCTGAAGACAGAGTGTACTCAGTTACATAAAATAAATAAATCTTTTTTTTTTAAAGATTTATTTATTTATTATATATGAGTACACTGTAGCTGTCTTCAGACACACCAGAAGAGGGTATCAGGTCTCATTACAGATGGTTGTGAGCCATCATGTGGTTGCTGGGATTTGAACTCAGGACCTTTGGAAGAGCAGTCAGTGCTCTTAACCACTGAGCCATCTCTCCAGCCCAAATAAATCTTTAAAAAAAAAAAAAAAAAGAGGGGCCTTGGCATGAGGTGATAGAGGACTTGTGTTTCTCACCAGTTCTGGGCCGTTACAGTATCTCCTCCAGGAAGCCTTCCCATTTGCCTGTCACCTCCAGCCTCCGTGTTTTCCCTGTGCTACATGGAAGGAATATACTTAGCATATTGGGAGGGTTTCTGATATCCCGAGGCTGTATTTAATATATAGCTGCTCTGGCTTTGTACACATGATCCTCCTGGAACACCTGAAGCCTCTACTTGAGCACCATGACTAGGAGCATATGCCAATATGCCGAGTCATACCTTAAAACAGATTTGCTTATGTGCCTGTCTGTCGTGATGTGTGTTCCTTGAAGCTACGGATAATGTCTGCACATCAGGAAGTTGTTACATGTTCAGGTATTCTTCCAGGAATAAGAACAAGAGCTCTTGGGGCTAGAGAGATGGCTCAGTGGTTAAGAACGCTGACTGCTCTTCCAGAGGTCCTGGGTTCAAATCCCAGCAACCACATGGTGGCTCATAACCATCTGTAATGGGATCCGATGCCCTGTTCTGTGTCTGGAGACAGCTACAGTGTACTTTAAATATAATAAATAAATCTTAAAAACAAACAAACAAAAATCCCCACAAGAGCTCTTAATTGCTGAGGCACTCCAGACCCTTATTTCTATTTCTTTTAAAAACAATCAAACAAAAAAAAAATGACAAAAAAAATTTTCAGGAGTTGGCCTGTTGTAGTGGTACACACCTTTAATCCCAGCACTGGAGGCATAGTCAGGTGAATCTCTGATTCAAGGCCAGCCGAGTCTACAAAGTGAGTTCCAGGACAGCCAGGACTATACAGAGAAACACTATCTCAAAAAACAAAAACAAGGGCTGGAGAGATGGCTCAGTGGTTAAGAGCACTGACTGCTCTTGTAGAGGTCCTGAGTTCAATTCCCAGCAACCACATGGCTCACAACCATCTGTAATAGGATGCTCTCTTCTGAAGGGTCTGAAGACAACTACAGTGTACTCACATATAAATTAAATAAATCTTAAAAGAAAAACCCAAAAACAAGACAATAACAAAGAAGATTTAACTCACATTTCAAATTAATGCAATTTAGTGAATCATCCAGTGGTTATTGATATTTGAGTTGCAGTAACTGAACCACCTTGGTACTTTTGGATTTGCTGAGATTGAAGGTATGAGCCACCACCCCTAACCTAACATTTTGAGAGATTGTTTTCATGCTCATGAGAGGTGTTGGTCTGCAGCTCCATGTTGATTTGGTTGCTCTTTCTGTATTAACTCCTCTTGGTGTTTGTTCCAGCCACAGTATTCCTGCCACCATTCATCCTAATCTCTCTGTCTTGTACTGGCATTGTGCAGAGGCCACAGTCAGTTAAATATCTTCCCTAATTGTTTTCTACCTTTAAAAAATTATTTAGCCGCAGTGTTGGTGCTTGCATTTAATTCTAGCACTTGGGAGGCAGAGGCAGTTAGGTCTGTGTGAGTTTAAGGCTAGCCTGGTCTACAGAGCAAGTTCCAGGACAGTCAAGGCCACACAGAAAAACCCTGTCTTGAAATTTCCCGAATTATTATGTGTGTATAGGTGTTTGCCTGAATGTATGCCTGTGCACCATGTGTGTACAATGCATGCTGAGGACATTGGATACCCTGGGCCTGTAGCTACAGATGGTTGTGAGCTGCCATGCAGGTGCCAGGAATTGAACCTGGGTTCACTGGAAGAGCAACCAATGTTATTAACTGTTGAACCATCTCTTCAGTCCCTCTACTTTATTTCATGCATATATATTTTTAAAGCTTTTTTTCTTTTCTTTCTTTTTTTTTTGAGTCAAGAAATAAAGGCATGGGCTACTACTTACTGCCTTATAAAAATATATATTAAATTATTTAGTATATTAATTTTATAATATAATAAATATTAAACATATATGTGTGTATTTTATTTATAAATATGTAGTTTAAATATTTAGTTGTTTCTGTATGTGCACATGTACAAAATAGTTTTTATAATAACTTGACACATGCTAAAATCATCTGAGAGGAGGGAACCTCAATTAAGAAATTGCCTCTATAAGACTGGGCTGTGGGCAAGCCTGTAGGGCATTTCCTTAGTGATTGATTGGGGATGATCAAGCTCATATTGGGTGGTTGCATCCCTGAGCTGGTGGTTTTGGGTTCTATAAGAAAGCAGGCTGGGGCTGGAGAGATGGCTCAGTGGTTAAGAGCACGAACTGCTCTTCCAGAGGTCCTGAGTTCAAATCCCAGCAACCACATGCTGGCTCTGGTTGCTCACAACCATCTCAAATGAGATCTGATGCCCTCTTCTGGTGTGTCTGAAGACAGCTACGGTGTACTTCTATATATAATAAATAAATAAATCTTTAAAAAAGAAGAAGAAGAAGAAGCAGGCTGAGCAAGCCATGAGGAACAATCCAGTGAGTAGCACCCATCCGTGGCCTTTGCCTGCCTCCAGGTTCCTGCCCTGTTTGAGTTCCTGGCCTCACTGCTTGTTTTTTTTTTTTTTTTTTTTTCTTTTCTTTTTAAAGATCTTGCAGGCAGGGCAGATTGTAGGTTGAAAGTTTTGTGCCTGGGTTGGTGCCTTTATCCCTCCATTGGAAGTATTGCCTGGTTACAGAAATTGGTTGGTTTAGGCTCCATATCTCTCATTTGTAAGAGTCTTAGCTAGGATCACCCTCATATTCCTGCGAGCTTCTATTGCCCAAGGTTTCTAGCTTGTCCCAGGATGCCCCCTCTCATTTCTGTTGTTTCTCCAAATACTCTTTCCTGCCGTCCTCCCCCAGTCTGATCCGTCCTGTTCCTATCTCCACTCACTCCCTACCAAGCCCCTTCCTCCCATCCACCCACAGTGTCTGTTCTATTTCTCCCTCTCCGAGATTCATGCATTCCTCTTTGAACCTTCCTTGTTACTTAGCTTCTTTGGGTCTCTTGATTTTAGCATGGTTATTCTTTACTGCTAATATGCATTTATGAGTACATAACATGTTTGACTTTCTGGGTCTAGGTTACCTCACACGAGATGATCTTTTCTAGTTCCATCCATTTGCCTTCAAATTTCATGATGTCAGTGTTTTCAAAAGCTGAGTAATACTCCACTATGTAAATGTCCCACATTTTCTGTATCCATCTTCAGTTGAGGAACATCGAGGTTGTTTCTAGTTTCTGGCTATTATGAATAAAGCTGCTGTAGTGGCTATTCCTGGTTGTCAACTTGGTTATATGTGCTGCTGACCATTGTTGGGGAGTTGGACTACAGACTGTAAGTCACCAACAAATTCTCTTACTATCTAGAGACTACCATAAGTTCTGTGACTCTAGAGAACCCTAATACAGCTGCTGTGAACGTAGTTGAGCAAGTGTCCTTGTGGTATGGTGGCGCATCCTTTGGGTATATGCCCAGAAGTGCTATAGCTGGGTCTTGAGGTAGCTCTATTCCCAGTTTTCTGAGAAGCCACCAGATTGATTTCCAAAGTGGCTGTACAAATGTGAACTCCCCCCAGCAATGGAGGAGTGTCCCTTGTATTCCACATCCTTGTCAGCATGAGCTGTCTCTTGAGCTTTTGATCTTGGCCGTTCTGACTGGTGTAGGTGGAATCGCAGAGTCATTTGATTTGCACCCCCCCCCCCATGGCTAAGGTTGCCAAACACTTCTTGAAGTGCTTCTTAGCCATTAGTTTCCTCCATAGAGAATGGAGAGTTTCCACTTTATCTTCTATCAGGTTTAGTGCATCTGGTTTTAGGCTGAGGTCTTTGATCTGCTTGGACTTGAGTTTTGTGCAGGGTGACAGATGTAGATGTATTCACATTCTTCTATGTCCAGACAGCCAGTTAGACCAGCACCATTTGTTGAAGATGCTTTCTTTTATCCATTGTGTAATTTTGGTTTCCTTGTCAAAAATCAAATGTCCTAGGTGGGTGGGTTTATTTCTGGGTATATGATTGAATTCCATTGATTAACTTGTCTCTCTCTTTTTATTTTTAAATGCTAATACCATACAGTTTTTGTTACTGTTGTTCTGTAGTACAGCTTGAAATCAGGGATTGTCCTTTCTCCAGAGGTTCTTTTATTGTACAGGATTGTTTTAACTATCCTGGTTTTTTGTTTGTTTGTTTGTTTTTCTGTATGAAGTTGAGTGTTCTTTCAGGGTTTGTACAGAATTGTATTAGGATTTTGATGGGAATTATGTTGAGTCTGTAGATTGCTTTTGGTAAGATGGCCATTTCCACAATAAACTGTTAGATGGGACTGTGAGTGAAATTAACCCTTTCCTTCCCAAGTTGCTTTGATTATGGCATTTCATCACAACAATAGTAATCCTAACTATGGCAACATATGTGCACATATGTGTAGGTATGCATATGCCATGACTCACGTGTGGAGGTTGAGATCAGTGTGTGAGAATTGGTTGTCTTCTTCTAATGCATGAGTTCTAGAGGGTCAAACTCAAGTCTTCAGGCTTAGTGATAAGAGCCTTTATCCGCCGAACCATTTTAACCACCCCTCCACCTTTTGTTTTGTGTCTTTTCTACATGTATGTGTGTGGGTATGTGTGCTTGTGGTGAACAGTGGAAGTCTTCCTCCATCACTGCAGCTTATGCTTGAGTGAGGTGTCAGTCAGACACAGAGCTCACTGATATGTGTAGTCTAGCTGGCCAGCTGACTCTGGAGATCTGAATCCCTGCTTATGGAGCAAGTGCTTTAACCACTGTGCCGTCTCTCCAACCCTCCACCTTGTTTATTTTTTGATGGAAGAGCATTGTCACTGAACCTGGGACTTTCCGATTCGGCTAGACTGGCTGTCCAGGAAGCTCCAGGGATCGTTCTTTCTTGGAAAAAGAAAGAACTTATGAAAAGCCCTGGCTTTTGTGGGATACTAGGGATCCAACTACTGGTCCTTAGGCTTTTGTGCCAAGCAAGCACTTTACTGACGGAGCCAGCTCCCCAGCTTTTCCTTGTCTTCTGGTTTTATAACTTTATATCCACCGTCTCCTAGTCTGTCTTCTTTGTGCCGCCTTTAAAAAGGAAATCAGTGGAGTATAGCTGCTTACAGGAAATGACCTGTAGACTCAGGAGTTAAGAAGAAACATTGAATGAAGGGATTATAGTTTAATGTCAGCCAGTTGTCCCTATAATGGATGGTAGAGCTCCAAGAGACTGTCAAGGACCTGGTTTTGCTCCCATCCCAGCATCCACACAGACATGCATGCTGGCAAAACACAAAGCACCAATGTACATAAAACAAAAATAAAATTTAAAAACAGCAACAAACACTGTGGCTACACTTGACAGCACACACCTATGACCACTCTAGGAAAGCTGAGACACACACATTGTTGTGAGTTTGACTTCAGCCTGAGTTACATAGTGGGTTCTAGACTATAGTATGGAACATTTTCTCAAAAGGAGAGAGAGAAAAAAAAAAAAAAAAAAACAGAGGCGGGCAAGGAGAAAAGGGTGGGGAGAAAGACAATGACTGACTTACTGAAGGCCATCCAGCTGGTGACAGAGTCAGGATTTGAACCCATCTGTGTAGCCTTCCCTGTCACCTTGAGCTTGTACTCTGCAGTCCTGACCAGATGTGATGATTGGAATTCACTTGTGCTTGGTGAGGGTGGGGGTAGTTAGATCTTCAGGGGCATGTGAAAGTCATATGCAAAAAATTTAGGACTAAGAGTAAGACATTTCGAGGTGATAAAGAACGGCCACAGGAAGTAAACCAGGAAAACTAGCTGTTCCTGCTTGAGCAGGAAGCACTGCTCATCCAGCCTGCCTGCCTTCATGCCATTTGGCTTCCTCCAAGGCCTCTGCATGAGTATTAAGCTACCCTTGAGTCAGTGGAAGTAAAGCAGGTTATTACAGGCTGGAGCGATGGCTCAGCAATTAAGAGCACTGACTGCTCTTCCAGAGGTCCTGGGTTCAATTCCCAGAAACCACATTGTGGCTCACAACCATTTGTCACGGGGATCTGATGCCCTCTTCTGGGGTGTCTGAAGACAGAAACAGTGTATTCACATACATAAAATAAATAATTCTTTTAAAAACAAACAAACAAAAAAACCCCAGGTTATTACAAATCTAACCCATGTTGTTTTACACTACTGGTGTTTAAATATATATATATATATATATCTCCATTCCTTGGGTAGTGGTGGTGTTTGCCTTTTAATCCCAGCACTTGGAAGGCAGAGGCTGGTGGATCTCTGAGTTCAAAGCCAGCCTGGTCTATAAATCAAGTTTCAGGACAGCCAGGGCTATAGAGAAAAAAATCTGTTTTGAAAAAATTATATATATATATATATATATATATATATATATATATATGTACATGTGTGTGTGTGTGTGTGTGTGTGTGTGTGCGCACAATAAATAAGGAGCACAGACCAAAACAGGGCTGAGGATGTGCTTCATTTGGTAGGAACCTCTGTCTGGCATTCATGACGCCTCATGTTCAGTAGGTTGGGGCCACATTAGGATACATAAGACCCTGTCTATAAGTAAGTAAATAAATAAATGTCCTAATGACACACACAAACAAAACAGAAAGTGCTGAAGGATCTGGAATTGCCAGCTGCCTATGCCAAGCTCACCTCAGTGGTTCACAGAGGCAGGCATACTGTCCAGATGCTGCAGGCTGCCCTGTGAACTAGGATTTCCCTTCTTTTCAGTGAGTGTGTGGTGAATGTCTTTCACATAGGCAGTTGAGGTCTCTACCTCATGCTTTTATTAGCTGCCCTGCTTTTCAGCCTTTTTGTTTGCTTTGGTTTTTTTGAGACAAGAGTCTCTACATAGCCCCGGCTATCCTGGAATTCATTACGTACACCAGGCTGGACATTAACTCACGGAGATTTATTTACTTCTGCCTCCTGAATGCTATTATAGGTGTGTGTCACCATGCTTGGCTTCTTTTTTCTATTTTTTAAAAATATTTTTTCAGTCTTCTTTTGAGATAGACTTTTTCTGTAGGCCACGCTGGCCTTATACACACAATACTCCTTCCTCAGACTTCCCAGTGCTCCAGGGTGAATATCTGTTTACAGAAAAGGAAAAGAGAACAATTTCTTTTTGTGTTTTTGGTTTGGGATCTCAAACCCTAAAAAACTCAGGTACACACACACAGACACATACACACTAAATGATTTTTAGAAGAAGGAAGTTGAAAGGTCAACCTTTATTTTGTGGTTGAAGCCGTGAGGCTAAGTCACTTGGCCGGGGTTAGATAGAAACTGGAGCAGAGTAAGGATTTACCTACTTCTCATTGGTTTGCTTTCTCTGTGTCCATTAGGTCACTATGGTATTCAGTGTTCCAGAAACAAGGTTCTCCAGCTTTTTATTTTGGAAAAATACTTTATTTGTGCTTTGAGGACAGAGAACTTATTGCTTCCAAATTGCTTTAGAATTTAGGCTCCTCTGAGTGTAATCTCTGCCACTAATCAGTGTGTTTCTGTTTTAGGAGCCATGTTTGATCAGGACTACGAGAAGGTCAGCTCCATTCTGGGGACCCTTGTAAGGAGATGAGTTGTTGAGCAGATGCCAGGATGAAGTTGCTGCCAGGAGTGGGTGTGTTCGGGACTGGCAGCTCGGCCCGGGTCCTAGTCCCACTGCTGAGGGCAGAGGGCTTCACTGTGGAGGCCCTGTGGGGAAAGACTGAGGAAGAGGCAAAACAGTTGGCTGAGGAGATGAACATCACCTTCTACACCAGCCGGACGGATGATGTTCTGCTGCACCAAGACGTGGACCTGGTTTGCATCAGTATCCCACCTCCGCTCACCCGGCAGATATCCGTGAAGGCTCTAGGTATGCACCATCTGCAGTGGGCAGACTGTTTTCTCCTCTGGGCAGTCCTCCACAGCTCATTGCCCTCTCCCCGTCCTGGCCATTCCTTCTTTGTCTGCATCTGCAGGTGGTGGTACTCTGGGATATCGCTAGGGCAGAGGTGGGGGAAGGGCACACTGAAGATTCTAGAAGCTCTAAAGAGGAGTAAAGGGCACAACCCTCTCTACTCCATGTTCACTACTAACCCTCGGAGCAGAAACCCACTCCATCAAGGAGCTAGAGATGGTTGCACTTCAGTGTCAAGCCTGCCTCTGGGAAGTCAGCTTTCCTGGACCCTCAGATACCAGCTGTGATGGATGTGTTTGTTCTGTGGTGCTGTAGCACACAGCACCACAGGAAGGAGAGGAGGTTGTATAGAAGGCTCCTGTTTCCCATGCTTTGTCAGCCCTTGGCTGTAATGAGCACCACCCTTCCTGGCAAACTGCAATCTCATATTGCCAGACAGCAGGAAGGCTCTCTGTCAGACCTGGCTTTCCTGACATGAACCACAGGACAGCCTGTTCACATGGCTACTCTCTTGGGAAACTGTGGGCCTGGGGACCTTGTGTCCCTGACTGGGTGTGGCCTGGTGAGCTGCTCTTCAGGTTCCTCGTGAGTTCCTCTTGCCTGTGATCTCTTCCTCATATCTAAGAGTTTTACTATGTAGCTCAGGCTATCCCCTAACTCTCAATCCTGCCTCGCCCTTCTGAGTGCCATATATATGTGCCACTGTTCCTGGCTTCCCTCCCCTCCCCTTCCTTCCCCCCCTTCTCTTTAAAGATTTCTTTATTTATTTTTATGTGAGTACACTATAGCTGTCTTCAGACATACCAGAAGAGGGCATCATATCTCATTATAGATGGTTGTGAGCCACCATGTGGTTGCTGGGATTTGAACTCAGAACCTCTGGAAGAGCAGCCAGTGCTCTTAATCACTGAGCCATCTCTCCAGCTCCCTCTTCTTTCCTTCTGTTATTGAATCTGTCTCTCTTGATGTTTTTCTTTGTGTTACTGTTGTTTTTAATGAAGGTTCTAAGCTTTGTAACTGCAGTCTTTTTAGAATTGGAAGAAGGCAAGACCATCACTCAGTTGGTAGCTGTTGAAATAGTCTAATTTTAGCTCAGCTCCTTTAGACCTGAAACATGTGAGAAATTTTCACAATTACCTGAAGCTTCCATCTACCTAAGCATGTTTCTTGGGTTGTGATAGAATGTGGTAAGCCCATAAAAGGCACAGAGTATGAAGACAGTAATGTGAGGCACTTGGTACTGACACGGACTTGCAGGTATAAGGACATATGTGTCACAGCGATGTTTTCACCATACTTCTTTCTTCCCATGTCAGTTAGCACAACCATATCTTCTAGTCTCACAGACATAAAGTCAGTGAGGCTTGCTGGTGCCCTGGTCATTGTCTAGTCCAGCACCCACTGTGTGTTCTCACAGAACTTGTCTGCTGTCCTACACACCACGCCACACCCCACCCTGCACTGCAAGGATCCCTGCACAGCACCACCAAAGAAGCAGTGCCACCTGGGACAGAAGTGTCATTTTTCAAGCACCTCAGATTTCCTGCCTCTCTGGGTGGGTGCCACACTGTCTAAGGCAAGCTTCCTGAGTGGTTCTGATGCACACTGTGTGTGAGGTCACAGACACACAGTAATGTTGTTGTTAATTAAAGAAACCAATGGGCTGGGGATGTAGTTCAGTTGGTAGAATGTTTGCCTGCATGCATGAAAACCAGGATTCAGTCTCAAGAACCACATACAACTTATGTGTGGTGGTATATGTTGTAGGAATTGTTTAAATTGCAGCCCAGGGTTTCTACCCTGCCTTTGGTTTATTGAGTTCCTGGATTACACACACACACATACACACACACACACACACACACACACACACACACACACGGCCTTTATATTTACAATAAGCCTTCATTGGCATAAGAGCCTCCATGCTGTTAGAATCTACTTTCCTATTGATTCCCCCAAATTATTACTTACTATGTTCCATCTGGGCTGCTCTTAACTCCAATAGGCTGGCCCTCAGGGACATGTATTTATGGCTCAGATAATCCACGGTGGCTTCTCCTTTTTTCTCCTGTCATTGTTCTCCTTCTCTTCCTTCTCTTCCTCTTCTTCTCCCTCTTTCTCTTCCTCTTTTTCTTCTTCCTCTTCTTCCTCCTCCTCCCTCCCCACCAAGCCCAGAAAGCCTAAACCCTACCTATATTTCTTCTTCAAAGCTATTGACTGTTGGCATCTTTATTCACCAATCTGAAATAACTTGGGGTAGGGACACAGGGACTAAGTACAGACTCCAGGTCTTGGGGACCACACTTAGCATCAAAATAGACAGTAAAAGACAAAACCTTGATAGTAAATACCCAGAGTCCTAGCATTTAGGCAGTAGGGCAGGAATCATTTTTGGTTCCGTAATGAGTTTAAAGACAGCCTGGGATATATGAAAGATTGTGCTTAAAAAGGAAAAGAAAGCCAGTGAGGTGGGTTGGTGGGTAAAGGTACTTGCTGCCAAGGCTGAGGAGCTGAGTTTGGCCCCTGAGCCCACATGGTAGAGGGAATGGACTGACTCCTCAAAGTATTTAAATCTGAGACCCATTAGGACATAAAAGTATAACTCAGGGGTAGAGCTACTACTGTATGTGAGGTTTTGGGCTCAGTCCCCATTGCCCCAAACAAAAGACGGAAACAGAGCTGAGGCCCAGGAATTTAAGATACGATAACTTCATAACTTAGGTCTTAAGATGTAGGCAGAATTGCTTTTCCTTCTCATTAGAATATTTTTTAATCTTGTGTTTGTGGTGTACATTCATACATACTGTGTGTGTGGATACATGATTCATATGGAGACTAGAGGTTGATTTGGGTAATTTTATTTCTAATTTTGTGGAAGGAGCACATGTGAGTGCAAGCCACACCCAAGGAGCTACACCTACAGGCTACAGGCAGCAGCTCACTGCCCAGTGTGGGTGCTGGGGCTTGAACTTGGGTCTTTTTCAAGAACAGTAGGCATTCTTAACTACTGAATCAGCTCTCCAGCCCTATCTACTTTTTTTTTTTTTTTTTGGAGTCACTAAACTGAGAGTAATTTCAGCTAAGCCCCTGGGCTCCATCTGTCTCTGTCTCCCAGCCCTAAACATTTAGGATATCTGTACGTGCCGCTGCACCAGGATTTACATGGGTGCTGGGTTTCCACACTCAAGCCTGTACAGCAAACATCTGGGGAGCTAGCTCCTCAGTCTGAGTTATAAGAGGATAACAAAATTGTTCTTCTAGCTCTAATTCTGCCAGGGATTTTTCATATTTGGTGATGGATAAGTGCATAAAAATATATTCCATAGTGAAAGTGTGAAATCCAGTATGAAGTTCAGAATGGCTATATTAATTATATAGAAATTCACTGAGCTTTGGCTCTGGTTAATTTTGATGTGTTCGTTTTACTTAAAGGTTTGTAAAATTAATTAAGTATGCATGTCTATATATATTTTATACACATACTTTAAGTTTACTGATTCTTTTCTCGTAGGCTATTTTGATAACAAAAGATTCCTCTCCTAGCAGACTGACCCAGATAACTTGATCTCAAGAACTTCAGTTCCTTAGAAAACCTCCCTGGACTCAGGTCAGATCGGTGCCTGCTATGCAGTCTACATTTTATTGCATGGTCATTTGAACCCCTGAGTGTAAGTCTTCAAGTGAAGCCCATGATTGATACTGTGTTTCTCCAGTGCTTGGTCCAGGACCTGACATACTGGGTAAATAAGACATTTACAGTTTCTACCCATGTATTCATCTTGCTAGTGAACAGAGAGCTAACATGTGACTGAGAAAGAAGGCTGGAGGCAGAGCGAGCGCCGGCTCTGCTGGTTTTCAAATCCAAGTTTCAAGTAGTCAAGCCAGGTGTGGTGGCGCACACCTTCTGTCCCAGTGCTCAGGAGGCTGAAGCAGGCGGGATCTCTGTGAGTTTGAAGCTACATAGTGAGTCTCAGGACAGCCAGGACTATGTAGAGAGATCTTGTCTCAAAAACACAAAACAAAAATTGACTTTTATTTCCTGAGTGTTACGTATGAATACCACATGCATGCCTGGAATCTGAGGAGGTCAGAAGAGGGAGCCGAATGCCCTGGAACCGGCGTTGCAGATGTTTGTGAGCACTGTGTAGGTGCTGGGGACTGAACCCAGGTCCTCTGCAAGAGAAGCAAGTGATCTTAACCACTAAGACATCCATTGCTCCGGCTCCATGAACCTTTTTAGTTAAAAGGGAAAGTGGGAGTTTTGAGAGCTCAGTGGGTGAAGGCACTTGTCCTGCAAGCTTGGCAGTCTGTGACCCATATAAAGGTGAAAGAGAACCAACTCCACAGAGTTGTTCTCTGGCCTCTACACATGCACATACGTTATATGTACACATACATATATACATACACACACACACACACATGTGCAAACACATACAATAATAATGAATAAGGACATTTTTGTTAGTATATCTCCCTGGATTTAATTAAACATAATACATGAACGTGATGCCCTCCTTGGGCTCCCTGTCCGCCCTACTCTCAGACCTCTCAGTAGACGTAGGAAAAACGCAGGTGTCCTGAGGCTAGCCTATGAACCCCACTTCCTATGGTGTGTTACTAAGGAACAAAGAATTGTGTTCTGAGGAGGATGGGGACAGTTCCTGTGGGCCTTGTTAAGGGAGCTATAGCTAGATAGAAGCTGGCTAACATGTTTACCCTCCAGAAAACCTGAGGTAACAAGTACTCATGGGGGTTGGGGGTATAGCTCAGAGAATGGGTTGAGCATGCTGGAGACCCTGGGTTCAACCCCAGCACTGCAGCATTTAGAAAGTTCTCAGGGACTCTGTCTCCTGCTGACAGGAAGCAAGCTGCAGTTTTCATGCAGTAACGCCTCTTCTGACTTCCTGGAAGGAGAGTTAAATAAATTTCTATACCCAAGTATTTCGTCTAACAGAAAGTTGATGTTTGTTTGCATGGTTAGCCTACAGGAGCCTAATTACATCTTAAAACCTCTGCTTTCCAGCCAAAAAGATACGTTCAAAAGCTCTTTGTTGGGCATGCTGAAAATGGGGTTTTGTCTCATGCCCCCCCCAATCACTTCACTTCTCCACCCTTAGTGATTGTCACAAGCTGAGCAGAGTGTTAGTCTTAACAAGAAGCTGCCGGGGTGGGCAGAAGTACAACTCTCAGTGGGTTTTGTGTCTGAGAACCTAATTATAACTCCCTGGTCAGCCATGTGTGTTTAACAGGCAAATGGCAATTGCCCCAAGAAATTGCAGATGTGGGAGAGCATTGGAGAGACTCCAGAAGCAGGAGTAATAGCAGCTGGGACTCCTTTCCTTCCTGCAGGACCCCTATGCAAAAGCCTGGCCCCTGCCCTGACAGGAGACAGTGTGCTAGCGAGCTGTCTTGTTATCCTGCCAGCACTGTTGTGAAGCTTCTCCGGTTGTCTGGAAAAGAGCAGGAGATGGAAGGGTATCCTATCCTGACCTGATGTGATGCAATGACACCATGAGAGGCTCAGCGTTCTGAGAGTTCAGGCCCAAGACTCGATTGTGTGTTGATGATAAATGTTCTGTGGACTGCTGGAGGGTCAGGGTGGTGGGCAGGCCAGTTTGAAGCTAGCCTGACCTACAGAGTAAGACTTTATCTCAACCCCATGCTTCACCAAAAGAAGAAAAAAGCAAAGTCTGGGTTACAGGAAGCCCTTCTGCTGTAGCATGCGTTGGTTCTTCCTCTCCTGTGATGAAGGTAAAAGTGAACCACTGATGGTTGTGCCCAGCCCGGTGCCTTACCTGGCTACCTCAGTTAATTCGGTCATCCTCCCTGGAAGGTGGGTTGACTTGTTTTACAGTTTAAAAAAAGGCAAAAAGGCAAACCAAACCAAAACTCACACAGGTCGTCGATGGGGGCTGCCAGTCATTTGGTGTGAAGTGAGAAAAGTTTTGATGACAAATTTCTGGCCCCGGTGCTCAAGTTTACCACTAATAGTTGGCACTTTCTGGCTATTTGGCTGACTGGAAGCTATCCGTCATGGGAGACATCGGTCATTTGTATAGTGTAACCAGTGTTTGGGGAAAGATGACAGTCTGTCCATCAGGACTAGCTGTGCCCGGGAGTGAGCCACAGAAGTCATCTGCACCCTACTCTTTGTCTCACCAGAGACACGGCTTTGGTTACAGAATGCATTTGTAACCAAACTGGGGAGCGGCAGGGCTCTTGCAGATCTGCATACCTAGAGTGGGGTGGGGGACAGTAAGGACCCAGGACAGGGACATGAAGTTTTGGAGGTTGTGCCTCATTTATGACACAACACCTAGGGGACCAGGAGGTTTATCTGAATGGCACACACTCTTTAAGGTGCTCTTCCATCAGAATCAGGCACCTTTAAGTCTTCCTATCTAAGGCTTCCCTGGCTGTGGTGGTGTCTGGTTTTACCTGTCTGCTCTGTGGTGCTAATAATCATTGCCTCCTTCTGACCACAAGACTCTTGAACACAGCTGTACCATCTCCAGTGAGCAGCCAGTATAGGGTGAGCAGAGGAAGGACCATGGTAGGAAAAAAAGCTAAAGGAAAAATTGGAAGGGTCTCTGATCAGAAGTCAAGGTCCTATCAGTAGACCACTAATAGGATTCTGTGTTTTTTCAGTGCCTGGGGATTGACCCTAGAGCATGCTGAGCAAGAGTTGGGCTGTATTCCAGCTAATCCTCTTTCGCTTTTTATTCTAAGACTGGGTCTTTCTGAATGTCCAGACTGGAATTGAATTAATAGGCCAGGCAAGTCTGTACTTTTGAATTTTATTATTATTGTATATGTGTAGGGTGTTGGTGTGTGTGTATATATGTGTGTATGTGTGTGTATGAGTGTGTGTGTATGAGTGTATGTGTGTATGCATGTGTGTGATTGCAGATGTACTTGTGCCACAGAGTACATGGTAGGTGGCTCAGCAGACTTCCTGGAGTCAGTTCTTCCTACTATAGAGTCTGGGGATTGTACTTGTCATCCATCGGCTTGCGCTTCCCCAAAGTCCCCACTGAGCCATCTTGTCAGCCCTGATTTTTGAAACAAGGCCATTGGTGTAGGCAAGGCTGGCAAGCCCATAGTCCCCCACCCTGTCTCTGAGCCCCAACTGCTGGAATTATAGGCATTTGCTACAATGCTTGGTGCCAGGACTTTGACTTTTATTCTGATTGAGATATAAATCCATTGGAAAGGTTTTTGGGAGAAGTTAATCTAAAAACCATATTAAGTTTTTTTGTTAGATTTTCATCACTAGAACAAAATATTTGAGATATACAAAGGAAAGTCTTGCAGGCAGTAGTGTCAAACCTAATCCCAGCACTTGGAAGGCAGCAGGTGGGTGACTCTGTGAGTTCAAGGGGGAAAGAAAGGCTTGCTTTGCTTGAGGTTTTAGCCATTTAGCCATGGTGGTAGCTATGTCTTCTCTGACCCTTGTGAGGTAGGCAAAGAGCATGTGGCAGGCAAGACTGCTCTGTGTCCCTGTTAGAAACAGGCTCTCCCTGTGTAGCCACGGCTGGCCGCAGGTGCATGACCCTCCTGTTTGAACCTCCTGGCAGCAGGGAAGCAGGAAAATGGCCAGAACTCAGTAGGCCATTCAAAGGCACAACCTCTAGTGGCCTTGCTTCTGTCCAAAGGTTTCCTTTCCCAGTAGCACCAAACCTTTGACTTGTGGCCTCTAGAGAATGCCAGGATACAAACTGTAGCAAGTGTAAACAGAACTACCCTGACCATCATGTTGTGGGAAAACTGGAGGGTGCCAGAGCGGAAGCAGAGACCCATTAAATGACTTTGAGGACATTGGGGATGGCTGAGGTCTGGCTGAGTCTGGCGTTGAACTCCTTGTCTTCTTGCCTCGTCTTCTAAGGAATAACTGATGGTATAATCCAGGAAAAACCAAACAGTGACCACCTGAATGAGGAAAGAGGCAGTCAGAACCGCTGAGACCCTGGGTACAGCTCGAAGATGAACACCACGGGATATATTGCAAGTTGGATGTGAGGGGTGGGGAAATGGCTCGGTAAAGGGCTTGCCATGAGAACTGGAGCTAGGATTCCCAGTATTCCCAGCACTTACATAAAGCACCCCATAGCAGCCATATCCGAAACCCTAGAGCCAGAGAGGCAGAGATGGGGAGCTTGCTGGCCAGCAAGTGTAACCAAATCCAGTGAGAGACGGTGTCTCAAAAAATAAAGTAGCTTGGTATGGCAGTACATACCTATAATCTCAGCACTCAGGAGGCAGAGGCAGGAGGATCTCTGGGAGTTCGAGGCCAGCCTGGTCTACAGAGTGAGTTCCAGGCCAGCTGTAGCTACATAACTACATATGGAGATAATGTCTCAAAAGGAAAGTGTCAGAAGAGGACACCTGATTTTATCTCGGACCTCTGTGGGCACGCATTATGTGACTAGCTCTACACACACATACTCCACATACAAACATGTACACTTCCATACACCACAGAGACACAAAAGCTTTTGAGGTGCCTCCAGTGGTTTTTTTTTTTTGGACCCAGGAAATTTAGATAGGGAAGATTTGAGAAAAGGAATCTCCAGAACCCCATTTTGGATCACACCTCTACCTTGAATGCCTTGGGAGGGAGTGATGCCTATTGTCTGGCTACTTCCTCATATCATTTTAAATACCACATAGTCTCTCTGGCTCTTTGTCCTGGCAGGCACCCATGTCAGTGACTCCCTGCCTTAAAGTCTTGACATAGGTCACACCCCCACTCTCTGCATGGCCTTTGTTCCTTAGCACCAGGAACTTCCCTGTCAGGCCTCCCTTGGTCCTGGCCATCCCCAGTATACACCACACTCTACTGAAAAGACTTTTCAACATGCTCCAAGGCTCCTCCTTTGTTCCAGATCACCTATTTCCATAAGCAACGTTTCTAGGTTTCTAGGTCATCTTCCTTGGTGTGTGTGTGTGTGTGTGTGTGTGTGTGTGTAGACCGAATGGTACGTAATCCAAATCTTCCTGCCTCAGCCCCCCACCCCAAATGCAGAGTTATAGGTATATTTTACCTTGTCGGGCTTGAGAAATAAATTTGTGTGGTGGTGAATCACATCTTTACTCCCTTGGGAGACAGAGACAGGTAGATCTCTGAGTTCGAGGCTAGCCTGGTCTACAAAGTGAGTTCTAGAACAGCCAAAGCTGCCTGGAAAAACTTGTCTCAAAAACAAAAACAAACGAAAGATTGTTTTCCCCTTATGAGGAACTTTGAATTTTTCCCATTGTCTTTTGTTATAGGAATTGGGAAGAACGTGGTGTGTGAGAAGGCAGCGACGTCCGTGGACGCCTTCCGCATGGTGACCGCATCTCGCTACTACCCACAGCTGATGAGCCTGGTGGGGAATGTCCTGCGCTTCCTGCCTGCTTTTGTGCGCATGAAACAGCTGATCGCAGAGCACTACGTGGGGGCCGTGATGATCTGTGATGCCCGTATCTACTCCGGGAGCTTGCTCAGCCCCAGCTATGGCTGGATATGTGATGAGCTTATGGGTGGCGGGGGCCTGCATACCATGGGTACCTATATTGTGGACCTGTTGACCCACTTGACTGGCCAGAAAGCAGAGAAGGTGCATGGGCTCCTCAAGACCTTTGTGAGGCAGAATGCCACCATCCGTGGCATCCGGCATGTCACCAGTGATGACTTCTGTTTTTTCCAGATGCTCATGGGTGGGGGTGTGTGCAGCACTGTGACACTCAACTTCAACATGCCCGGTGCCTTTGTGCATGAGGTCATGGTAGTGGGCTCAGCAGGGCGCCTCGTTGCGCGGGGAGCTGACCTCTATGGGCAGAAGAACTCTGCTGCACAGGAGGAGCTGCTGGTGAGAGACTCGCTGGCTGTGGGTGCAGGGCTCCCTGAGCAGGGTCCTCAGGATGTCCCACTGCTTTACTTGAAAGGTATGGTCTATATGGTTCAGGCCTTGCGTCAGTCCTTCCAGGGGCAGGGGGATCGCCGTACCTGGGACCGCGACCCCGTCTCTATGGCTGCCTCGTTTGAGGATGGACTGTATATGCAAAGCGTGGTAGATGCCATTAAAAAGTCCAGCCGATCTGGGGAGTGGGAGACTGTGGAGATGCTGACAGAGGAGCCAGATGCCAACCAGAATCTAAGTGAAACGATTCAGCGGAACAACCTGTGAGCCTGCACCTGAGCTTCCTTCCACGGGGCGGAGGGACCAGGGAAGGCACTGGGAGCTGTGATTGGCTAAGGCAGAGACACGTTGTCTTGTTTATTAAATCAGCTTGGGCCAGGGTTAGGAGCCAGCTGAAGGGGGCCAAGGAAAAAAGCCCATCTGTCCATCATTGACTCCTCAGACTTGCAAGGCAGCAAACGCTCCTGCTGTTGTAGCTCAGGCTAGCAGCGTGTGCAGGATATAGGGCTGTGGCCTGGCCCCTTGTGGTTCTGCCAGAGAGCAGGGCCAGTGAAGATCGATCTGTGGGCTCTTCAGGCTGAGTTGTGATCTAACAGGATGAGAAAACCCAATAAGGAACTAGCTTGGTTGAGTCCTAAGGGGAGATAGCAAGAAGGCTGTCTTGGACCAGGGCATCGTGGGACTGGAGAGGGCAGCAGGTCAGCCTGTAGGATCTTTCTCCCACCCTCCCATGTGATCAGACCTTTCCAGCCCCCTTGCAAGCCCTTCCAAGAGAAAGGGAGATTTCTGTGTTATACATAACTCTAGGGAGAGGGCCCGTGATTTGGCAGAGAGGAGACAAAGGGGAACTGTAGAACATCTGAGAAATGTCAGTAAATAAGTCAGAAAAAAAAAAGTGACATCATGGTGTGTGGTCGTTTGTTTGGGGCTGGGTTTCTTTAATAATGGAAGGCTTGTTTATGGCTGTAGATCAGTTGTTTTTCTCCCTTTTTCATGGGCTACCCAAAGCTCTCTAAATATCTGCAGCAGAGGATATGAGGCTCCCTATTAGGCTGCTGTGTCTGCGTGTCTGTGTTTTTGTGTGCACATGAGGGAGTACAGGTGTTCAAAGAGGCCAGAAGATGGCATCAGATTTCCTGGAGCAAGAAGTGAGCTACCTGATGCAGATTGCTGGGAACTGTTGAGTCATCTCCAGCCCCAGGGCTCTGTTTAGGAAGAAATGTCATAGCTGGCTCCAGGAGAGCCCTGGGGGGAGGAGCTTAAGGAGGAAGGGGTCTGTGCCACCCTTTGGAACAGGTTTAACTGGTACTACTTGAGTCAGCAAGTCACCAGATGTGCTTGTTAACTGGCTGTTGTAGACGGGGAGAGGTCAGAGCCAGGTGGGGCTTAAGGACAAATCTGCCCCCTTTGTTTCCCCTGTGAATTTTCTGGATTGTGATGTCTCAGCGAAATCTGTTCCTCAGTTTTCCTCCTCCTCTGGCTCCTTGCCAAAAAGGCCTGGGGAGGCCTTCCTCTTCCTCTTGGCCTCACTTGTAGGAATCATTGGACCTATTCCCCTGTGTTATCCTGGTTTCAAACGTTGTCTTTGAAGGTGAAGTTGGAGTGCTGTTTTGCTGGTCTTCCAGAGTAAACCAAGTTCAAGGCCAGCTTGGTCTACATAGAGAATTCCAGCTCATTCAAGGCAACATAGGAAGAGCACATCTCAAAACAAAACAAAATCTATTCCCATTGTCTCTGACCAGAAGAAACAGAGGCAACTTGGTCAGGACTCTAGCTCCTGATCTTAAACTGCTCTTATTCCAACACTGGGGAATCTTCTCTCAGACACCTAGGCCTTGACTTGCAGCAGGATTAAGCTGGCCTGAACTACGAAGGCGCTCACAGTGCCCACACCTCAGGAAGCTAACAAGACTGCCTGTTTCTAGTCTGCTCAGCTCATCTCCAGCTATTCTTGTATGTTCAACTAATATGCCAAGATCCTGCCCAAGTTGAGAAAGGCCAGGAAGACCAGGGATGTACCTGTGAAAAGGAGGTTTGCTGACCCAGAAGTGGTACAAAGGTTTTAGAGAAGTTTGTGCTCAGAGAACAACTCCAGTGTTGGAGCAGGTGGTAAGTGGACATGAGGCGGGGCTACTTTTATGAAGACACGGGATTTTGAGGGCACTTCTCAGAGTCTAGATCCACACCCCTGACATCTTTCCATCTGTCTGGAACAAGAACTTGCCGTCATGGAGAATGGAGTGAGCTGAGCCTTTATGGCCCAGATGCTTGTGGCTGAGAGCCCAGGGGTGAGCCAGCCAAACTAGTTTCAGACTTGTCCTGCAGCGCCCCCTCCTGGAAGAAGGCAGCAGCTCCCAGGACTATTAGAAGTTTCTTGAGTTAGCTCAGGTCTCTTTGATATACCCCAGCCAGATGAGAACTTCCCAAGTCTTCAACCTCTAAGCAAATCAAGGCTTTTTACTCACCCAGTCATGATATCTGCTTCCTTCCTCCCTCCTTCCTCCCTCGACAGCTCACTCTTCCTTGTTTTTGCTTCATAAGCAACCTCTCTACAATGTCAAGCTGTGAGAGAAACGAACCCCCAAGACACCACCAATCTGTACTCGGAGGGACGGAGAACTCAGCTGTATTGTATCGGTCATGCCTGAATCTGTGGTCTCGGGCATTCTGTTATTGGCTGGATGTACAGAATCACCTTTGGCCATTCTATTCTGGTGGATGGGCTTTATGTTTTTTATACATTACCAACTTCTAGCCAAAAGAATTTTTTCTCAGTTCTTAAAAGGTTCTCAGCTTAAAGAGACATTTTATCCTCAGTCTGGGCTACAGTAGGGCTTGACTCCTCCCACTTAAGTCTCCTACCTTCTTTAGGCCATAATAGTTTATCATAGGCAGGACTCCCGTTTGTTCATATCCCTTCACACTTGTGCAGCCTGAGCCCCTCCTAGCCATGTCCTCTGCTTCCACTACACTGAGCAGCACTCCTGTGGGCCTCTTCCACACCCAGACAGCTTTGTCTGTGGTTTACCTCATGCCAGAAAGGCTCTCCAGGAATAAAGCTGTCTTGTAATCGCTTCTTCCTAGGGCAAATGGCACTCACCCTATCATCCGTGCCCCTCCGTGAGCATCCAACCATAGCAATGCTTGTCCCATTGGCTTCTTTTAGAATGATGCTGGGAAAGTGGACCACGTCCATCATGTTCCCTGCTAAGACATGCCTACAGGAATGGGCCTCGGGAATTGTTCTCTAAGACATGAACTATCTTCGTAGTACTAAATCCCTGCCGCTCCAGCCCTGGAGAACAGAAAGAAGAAATGTTGGTACGCTTGAGTCATGCCACAACTGACAAGGGTCCCTTGGTCCACAGATGGTGTAGAACTCTGTGTAGGACAGGACCCCAGAGTTTAGCATACAGCCATATCTCTGCAGGCATCTACTTCTTCAGTCATAAAATATGGAAGTCAAACTCAGTTATCTGGCTCTGAAACATCCCAAATCATGAGTGATCATCTCAGTAGGCAAGATTGGGTCTGCATGGCCCTGTGGACAGTATCACCTGATGGAATCATTGCAGGAAGCAAATGGAGAGACTGACATCATGGTTTGCCAGTGACCTTGCTGTGGGCCAGAAAGCACCTAGAGGAACTTGCAATGGGGGTGGGGTGGGGGGAGCCTGAAATGATGTTAAGAAAGTGGACCATGTTCATTCTTTTGTCACCTGCATCTGCTCAGCTCAACCCCATCCAGTGACCATGCTGGGTTAGTATTCCAGAGGCCTTGCATGAGGCGGTGGGCTTTAGATGTCTCTAGCTGCTCTGTACCTGCCATCTCTATCTTCCTCTACTTTGCCTTGAGGTCTTCAATGGGAGCCCCCCCCCCAACTGGGTAGGAATGACCCACTGATGTGTCTTGTAGGTGCACAGTCTAACGAAGTTATAGAACTCACTGTGACAGTGGGATAAAAAAATGCTAAAATTCAGGGCAATACAATGCTTCCTGACTTAGCAGAAAGAGGGTGTGTGTGTGTGTGTGTGTGGTGTATCAAGGTCATGCATGTGCTAGCCGGGTAGAAGGATGAAGGAACTAAGGCATAGTAGACCGGAAAAACAAAAAACCCCATGTATACAGTGAAAGAAAAAAAAAAAAGGCCTGGTTGACCATTAAAGAGTTTCAAAGCAGCTTAGGTAAGAAGAGCAACGCAGACAGAGACATCATCAAGAGTGCAGGTACTCTGTGACAGTGAAATCATCAAATACTCTGTGCAGCAGGATTGGGGCATGAAATGTGAGATCAGAGACCACAGGCAGGGAAACTTGAGGATCCTACCCAGAGATGACTGAGGTCCAGGCCCAGTTGCTGACCCTCTCAACAGAGAAGGTAGATTCCCTGGTAGGGAACAGGATCTTAGCTTAAGACAGGAAGCAATGCATTAAATGTGGAAAACTCTATGTCGAAGGTTTTGGAAGACCAGTAGTTTTGTCTCCACAAATCGCTCACTCAGCTCTTTGCAGAGAGCCCTCTATGGGACTGGAGACAGCAGTCCTCCAGTGAAGGCCTCAGAGCTCCAAAAAGTGTATTCATTTACCACCACCCATCACGAGGGACTGTCTGTAGACAAAGTGTAGTCTTGCTGCTCTGTGACAATGAGTAGAAAACAGTTTTAAGAAGTATTGTATGTGCATGAGTGCTTTGGCTGCATGCTTATACACATGTACCTGGTACAGGAAGGAAGAGGCTGAAAGTGGGCGTTAGATCCCCGAGACAGGAGTTAGACAGGAGTGAGGCATTGAGAATTGAACCTGGGTCCTTTGAACAAGCAGCAAGTGTTCTTGGCTTGTTTGTTTTGGTTTTGTTTGTTTGTTTGTTTGGTTGTTTTGGTTTTGAGAGAGAGGATTTCTATGTGTAGTCTTGGCTGTCTTGGAACTTGCTCTGTAGACCAGGCTGGCCATGAACTCACAGAGATCCAACTGCCTCTATCTCCTTAGTGATCGGTTTAAGTGTGTGTGCCACCACTGCCCAGCTTAGCAAGTAGCCAGAGCCATCTCTCTATTCCCACCCCCCTTTTTTCACCAGCTTTTCAGTGTAGCCCTGGTAGCTGGGATTCACTCTGTAGACCAAGCTAGCCCCAAACCCAGAGATTTCACCTGTTTCTGTCTCTGAGTCTTAGGATTAAAGGTGTGCATCACCAAGCCTGGCCCCTTTTCCTGTTTTTTTAAAAAATAATTTTATTTATTTATGATATATGAGTACACTGAAGTTGTCTCCAGACACATCAGAAGAGGGCAGCAGATTCCATTACAGATGGTTGTGAGCTACCATGTGGTTGCTGGGATTTGAACTCAGGACCTCTGGAAGAACAGTCAGTGCTCTTAACCACTGAGCCATCTCTCCAGCCCCTTTTCATGGCTTTTAAAGACAAATCCTCATGTAGTATACCCTGGCCTTAAATTTACTATGCAAACAAGGCTGGCCTTTAACTCATTATATACCTGTTTCTACCTCCAAACTGAAAGGGCAAAGTAAGGCCTAAGCCTACAGGTATGCAACACCACACCTGGTTAGTAATAAACCTTCAGACAGAAGGAAGCCGAGCTGTACTGAAGATTGTCAGGTCTGGCCTGGACAAAGCAGAATCCAGGCAAACTGCCTGGAGGTGGTTTAGACCAACTGAGATACTGGAAAGGACACTCTCAGACTCTGATGTCTACCAGGTCTCCATCTTTGTCAGCTGTCACCCATGCGAGCACGCGCTTCGGTGATGCAACCGTCTTTGTGTCATTTCTGCTCCCTTAAGTAACCCCATTAAAACCCATTGTTTCACGAAGTTGGACTTTGGTGGTATATGTACTTACGTCTTGGGCTCCTGGTCTGGGGTGAGTGCTCAGAAATCTGTCTTTCAAGGTCCCCATTGATCCAAATGACCAGTCATCCTCCTCCCTCCTCCCCAGCCTCCTTCCCAAAGCAGGCATAGTGTGTGAAGAATCACAGTCTCAAAGGGGAGAAATGTTTATTTTCAGTGAGCACACATTCTCAAGTATAGACAAAGACTGAATTCCTTCCTCCCCCTGATGGCTTAGGCCTGTGGGCTTAGAGCCATAGTTTAGGCCTAGACCAGAGACATTCTCAATGGGTAGATGGTCACTTGTACTGAGGGGAAAGCGGGGGCACAAGAGGGGCAGCACAGACACTCAACATCTTGTCAATATTCACTTGGGTTGTCTTATCCACCTCAGCCTTGAGGCTGCCACTCACCCTTAGAGTAGGCAAACTCCCAGGCTCCTCTCCAACCTCCTCTACCAAAGGAGGAAGATTATGGGCCAGTGGCACTAATGGATTAGGGCAGGGCAACGCGAGGCCTAAGCCCAGTTCACCTGCCATGGGCAGCAAGGTCTGCAGCTGCAGCTGTTCCACACCTGCCTCCTCAGGAACCAGGGCTAACTCCGACTCAGGCTCTACCTCCGGCTCCCTGTCCCCATCCCCGGCCTGATTCAGCTCCGGGTTGCAATAGTTGATGTATTGGTACAGTGGCCGCAGGCGCTGAGCTTTTCCTGCAAGAACCCAAGGCAGAGCAAAGGCTGGAGCACCAGGCTGTGCCACGTCAGACACAGAAGACAAAGAGGAAAACAAAAAGGCCAGGGATTGCTACTCACGCTCCAGCCCCAAGGTCTCTGTGGGTGCAGTTGCGCTGGCCATGGCTGGGGGCACCGGAGCCCCTACAGTCTTGCGTTTCTTGGCTTTTTTGTGCTGTTTTGATGACAGTGAAGATTCACTGTGGCTGCCTTCTGGCTCCTCCTTCTGCAGCAGCAGCCCTGGAGGCAGTTCAGCTTCCACCCTAGGATGGGCTTGGTAGCTTGGTGTTGGGAGTGCTGGGGTACTCAAGCCTGGGACGAGAGGCCTAAAAAAGGCAGGTTTCCATCTTTGGTTCCCATGTCTTTTTTTTTTTTTTTTTTTTTTTTTTTTTTATGATTTATTTAATATAAGTACACTGTAGCTGTCTTCAGACACACACCAGAAGAGGGCATCAGATCTCACTACAGATGGTTGTGAGCCACCATGTGGTTGCTGGGATTTGAACTCAGGACCTCTTGAACAAGCCATCAGTGCTCTTAACCACTGAGCCATCTCTCCAGCCCCCATGTCTTGAGCCTAGGGCTTACCCCTGCCTGTCCATCCAACCAATACTAGAACTACTTGGGTGTCTGTTTCTTAGTGAAGCTCCAAACCCAATAGAGGCCCAGTGTTCCTGGTAGCTCAGTCTCCTACAAGACCTAGAAGCCCCAAATCCACACTTCTACCCCGACTGCACTAGAGAAACAGGAGTTGGAAGTGAGAGGTATTAGAAGAAGACAAGGGTCTCTGCCTTGAAGGAATCTCCAGGTGTAGGACCCATCTCCCCAGCCCTTCCTTCCAAAAACCTGCTCACTTTCTCTTGGGCCCATGAGCTGGCCTCAGGATGGATGATGTAGGTTTGGGTCCTCTCTCCTCTCCTGCTTCCACCCCTGGATTGAGCCCTTCCTCTCCCAGGCTTATTCCTTCTTCTTGGAGCTCTGGCTCTAAGCTGTGCCCTACTGGACACTTGTCTTCACCTGGGGTTCTGCAGGTCTCACGTGCTGGCAGCAGACACTCTTCTGTTCCTGGACACTAGAAGACACACACAGGTAATTGGTAGCTGATGGCCAAACAAAATATTATGGGGATCAGTCATTCAAAACCCAAAGCTGCTGCAACTGGGAGGCATCTCTCTTGGTTTGGGGGCCTCTCCAAACTATACATTGGCCATAAAATAGGAAGGCTACCTGCTTAGGTCTCTCTACTTGCAGGGCTTGGCCTGGCAGTTAAGAGGGTTGGGTCACCTAGACTACCCCTCCTCTTCCTGAGCTGTGAAATGCCCAAGTCACCTTAAAGATCTCTGAAACCTGGGCTAACCCTACTGCCGCCCCATTCTGGGCTTCTGGCTGCCTCTTGGCCCCTACTGAGGCCATGGCTATGAGGAATCAGTGCATCCCTCGACGGTTGCTAGAAGACCGCAGGCCCAGAGCGAGGCTGGACTGGTGTTCAGTGTTGTTAAGGGAGACAAGCTGAGAGGTAAGGATCCTGTTGAGACCCGAAATTTAGAATCGCTCCACATCTGGAACTACAAACCCCAGAAGGCTTTTCGCCTTAGTAATTTGACCCCTGACCTCAGGAAGCCATTTGTTGCCAAGCAACAGCAACTCCTACCAGCTTGCAACAGTTGGCGGTAAAACTGCTCCAGTGAGAGCCCACACTGGGGCTTTGCGGGGGAGGGGCCGCGAACCCCTCAGGGCAGTGGGCTAGTCGCAGGGCGGTGGTAAAGGCTGAGCCTAAGGGACTGGCGGTAGCTGAGGGGTGGGGGTCGGTGATGGGGCGTACCGCGGGGCTGCAGGGCTCGGGTGGAGGGTGGAAGCACCCTACAGGGATTAGAGGAGGGAGTTGCGCAGCGCAACAGGCCCTGGTGCACAGTTGCAGGGCTGCGGTAGGATCATGTGCGAGGGCCCGTCTCGCATCTCTGGACCCATCCCCCCAGACCCTACTCTCTGCCCGGACTACTACCGGCGACCGGCCTCGGGTAAGTTGCGGGTTGCCGGGGCGGGGCGAGTACCCCGCCCCACCACTGAGCACGGCTTTCCACCGCGTCTTGCTTCTCAGCCCAAGGGCGCCTGGAAGGAAATGCGTTGAAGCTGGACCTGCTGACTTCAGGTCGCGACCTGGACTCCAGTCCTCCTCGTGGCCCTCGCATCAGGCCTGGAGCCCGAGAGATCCTAGAGCGTGGCCAGCGAGGCGTGGGGGACGTGCTGCTGCAACTGGGGGGCATCTCCCTTGGTTCAGGGGTCTCTCCTAAGAGTAAGTCCTTTCAGACGGGGTATTGAGGCATTCGTAGGTCAAAAGTAGTGGTTAAAATAAGAGTGCTTCTTGATCGCCTTGAGCCCCATGCAGTTAATGTACTTTTCTGGGTGTTAATTCCGTTAACATAAAAGAAGGGCAAAATACAATACTTCCTGGCAGGATCAGAGTTCATCCTTCTGCAGAAAGCCCCAGCTTCAGGCTTTCACACCTTTGACGGAACACTGTTTACTTAGTGCCTACTTTTTGCCAAGCCCTATAGTTGGTAGGAAAACAGGGTTAAAAGGCATGGGAGTTGTCCCAGGGTGGGGTGGTACCCTCTGAAGAGAAGGGAAGGGGGTAATGGGGAGAGTGATTTGACAGGGGCAGGACTTATGCGGGGGGGGGGGGGGGCTACAATTGGGATATAATGTGAATTTAAAAAAATAGATTTGTGGGGAAAAAGTATAGGAGTCACAGTTGGAGGAATGAACAAGACAGGACGTGTGTATAATATACACCATGATTACTGGCATGCTTCATTATAAAATGTAGAAGATAACCAGGATTACCGTATAAGCTGATTACCGTATAAGGGAATAAGCTGATAGTGGTGCTGTGTGTGTTTGGTGTCTAACATCCATGTAGAGGTCTTGGTTGTATTTAAGAATTTGTGTGTGTGATGTTGGAGATTGAATCCAGAGCCTCTCATATACTAGACATCTCCCTGATTGTCCGAGAGATCTTTTTGCAGAGGATAGGTGTGAATCTATATGCTGTCGGGTCTGAGTTATGTGGCCATTTGTAGGGCTGTCCCTAGCAACATTCCTCTCTCCTCCCCTTCCAGGGAAGGATCCAAAAGACCATGAAAAGGAAAACTTGAGGCGGATCAAAGAGATTCAGAGGCGCTTCCAAGACCAGGAACGTAGCCGGGAACAGGGCCAGCCTAAGCCCCTGAAGGCACTGTGGCGTTCACCCAAGTATGACAATGTGGAGTCTCGAGTCAAGGCTAGGATGAAGGTATCTGTCCCAGGGAGGCAGACATATAATCCAACTTGACCAAGGCAATTATTTCTGATCTAACTTTGTGTGTGTGTGTGTGTGTGTGTGTGTGTGAGATTACAAAAGACTAAGACATCTGGGTGGACCTTCTCTGAGGAGCTGATGGCATCAGGGCAAGTAAAGATTAGGCTAGAGGAAGAGAACATTCCATAGAGATGAAACCCCATGGGTAGGTAGAAATTCTGGGATCACAGGGAGTAGGGGCAATGGGCATAGTAGGTATAATTCGATTTGTAGGGGGGACAGCAGAAGGTTAGAACAGAAAGCCAGCTGGATACATATCTGAAAGAACTACCTAAGTTACTTATCAACATGTGATATTAGAGATTGAATCCTGGGGCACATGAACACTAGGTACTCACTAAATTATACTCACGACCTCTCTACTAATTCATTCTCAGTATCTCTATCCCTGTGTCTCTGTTTCATGTAGCCCAGACTGACCTCAAATTCTTCGACTTTCTAATGCTCCTTTGTTCACCTCCCATGCCCTGGGATTAAAGTTGTGCACTACCACACTGTTTTCTCTCTCGTTTTAGTTAATTACATTTTTTGAGATTAAAAAAGAAATTATATGTCTGGGTGCATGCATGTATATCTGCACCACAGAGACCAGAAGAGGGTATGTATCTCCTGACAGAGCTGTAGATTGTCATGTGATACTGGGAATGGGATCCATAGTCTCTGCAGAGCATCCAGTGTTTCTTCTTTAAAATATTTACTTAATATATATGATAACACTATCACTCCCTTCAGACACTCCAGAAGAGAGCATCAGACCCCATCACAGATGGTTGTGAGCCACCATGTGGTTGCTGGGACTTGAACTCAGGACCGCTGGAAGAGCAGTCAGTGCTCTTAACCATTAAGCCATCTCTCCAGCCCTGCATCCAGAGTTCTTAACTGCTGGGCTATCATTCCTCCCCACCCCCACCACCCCTACTGCTACTTTGTTACTTGATGGGCTCTCATTGTATAGCCTAGTCTAGCTTCAAACTCAAGTAGCCTAGGCTCGCCTTGAACTGGCATAATTCTCCTGCCTTAGCCTTCCAGGTATGGACATAATGGGTTTGGACCATCACTCCCAGCTCTTTTCTTTCTGAGTCTGTAGCTTGCTGTTTAGCCTTAGGCTGTCCTTGAATTCTCTCCATAACCTAGCATGGCCTCAAACTGTTATTCCTTCTACCTCAGCCTCCTGAGTCCTGGGACTATAGGCATGCACCACTATTTCTTGCAAAAACCCCCCCCCCCCAGGACAGAGGTGGGCAGCAGTTAGGTTTTGGGGGTAGTTACTGTTTCTCTATCCAGGGACCCTGAAAGAGACTGCGGATGGAGAGAAAAGACAAGGTCACATGAGACTGTGTTTATGCTGAAGCATCTGTGGCAGTGCCAGGGGGTAGGACTGTGTCCAGGAAGCAGATGGATGCATAGCTCTGGGTCTCATTGGTGAGGCCAGAATGTTAGTGACAATTAAACTGAGGACAGTAAGTCTGAGGAAGCAGCCCTTGGTCTTGAGGGCTTGGAGGTAGCCCTCAGTAATGTTGGGGTGTTGGGGGAGGAGAAAACGATGCTAGTTAAGTAAGGTAGATAGCAAAGTAGTCGTTTTAAGGCTGTGAGAGACAAGCATATTTAAATGTTATTGAGAAGTTCCTTCAAGGAGGAGGCCCACAGAGATGAGCATAGAAAAGTTCTTAGAGGAAGGAGGGACAGAAAGGGGAATGGTCTTATGGATTAGGACCCTGACTTCAACCTCCCTGATTTTTCTGCCGTACCATACCCTTCGTTCCAGGAGCTTGGCCCTGCTTCTGTGACAGAACCTGCCCAATTTCTGCGGGCACACTCCCGCTGTGGCCCTGGACTCCCACCATCCCGTGCCTCCAGTCCTCAGCTCACCCTGCCAGGTTCTAAAGCTAAGGTGAGAGGGTCTGTGGGGACTTGAAAGCCATCTGCCAGGAGTCCTGGGGGTGGAGTAGGTACAACGATACAGGCAGAGTTACGGGGTCTCCACCAGGCTTTCCATGTCTCTGCAGGGAACAGGCTTAGGTGTGGATTTCATTAGTCACAATGCCCGAGCTGCCAGGAGAGCCCCCCGGCGCCATTCCCGCTCCCTGCAGGTCCTTGCACAGGTTCTGGAACAGCAGCGGCAAGCCCAGGAGCACTACAACGCTACACAGAAAGGCCATGTACCTCATTAGTAAGTAGGTCCTGTGGGCTGACAGTGAGGTGAGGGACGCTTGTGGAGGATAAGAACCAGTCTGTCTTGGTGTCATCAACCCTGGGCCTATGCATTCACAGCTTGTTGGAACGCAGGGACCTGTGGCGGAAGGAGGCTGAAGCTCGCCAGCGTAGCCAGCCAGACCCATCCATGCCCCCTGGCCACACACTCATGCCTGAGAGTCAGCGGCTAGAGACACTGAACAATCTGCTTCAGAGTGAGTACATGGGCAAGGGTGGCTGGCTGAAAGGGAGCCCATGGGAGAACCATGCATCCCTACCCAAAGCTCACAGTTTCCATGTCCCATTGTAGGCCAGAGTCAGATGCTGCGTGAGCTAGTACTGTTACCTGCTGGGGCTGACTCTCTGAGAGCCCAGGGCTACCGTGCTGAACTGGACCGCAAGTTGGTGCAAGTAGAAGAGGCTATCAAGATTTTTTCCCGACCCAAAGTCTTTGTGAAGATGGATACCTAGCCCCTCCCCGTCCCCCCATGTGGGTAGATTAACAGAGATCCATGTTGAGGATCAGCACATGGCTGCAGAGGGCAGACTCAAGCCCTGCCATAGCTCCAAAGACAAGAGCGTTGGGGTGGGCAGAATCTAAAGCACTTCTAGTTCCCAGTGGCTGCAGAAGGGCCACCAGCCTCTCAACCTCTCTGTCAAAATTAAACCGTTGGCACACCGTGGCTGTGTTCCTTCCATAGGAGCTGTCTTAGAAATGCCAAGCCCAGTGGGCCTCCTGCTGCGTCTCTCCCATGCCCTTATTATCCCTCCTGTCTTGTGTCCAGGGAAAAAGGCTGACTTACAGTATCAGAGGAGGTTGGGGCTGGAACACAGAAGGACCATTTATCTACATTTGTAGGAAACTTTAATGTTCACCAGGCCGAGGGCTGAGCGAGCTGATCTTCCCTCCCCGGCTGGAAGGTCCAGGCCATGTTCCAGCAACCTAAAGTGACAATGGCTGCATCTTTGCCTGTCAGAGGCTGAATCCGCTAACATCACCTCGCATGCCATTCCCCCAGCCAGAATTGGCTTGCTCTCTGCTATCCAAGGAGGGCAGGGAGCTGCCAGCACCAGGAAGTAGGCAGCCAGGCTGCAGGTCCCAGCACAGGGGACCCTGTGACAGCCCATTAGAACAGGGAGGGTGGCGATTCTCTGTGACCAGGTCACTGCTGTCATCCTCACTGTCAGGATCAGTAGGCACAGGCCCTGTAGAGGAAGGCCCTGTCAGACGCCCAGATGCCCCTCGTACCACATTATTACGCTGGTTGGCAGGCTTGACAGTGACAATGAGGTTATGGCTGTTGGCAACCATCATGTCCGTCACTTGGTCCAAGGTCTTCCCAGCCACCTCAATGCCATTGACCTCGAGGATCTCATCACTGACCGCCAGCAGCCCTGTACTCTCAGCCAGGCCCCCACGCACCAGGCGGGAGATGAAGATACCTGGAACCCGCTCCAGACCCTGGGGAGCCACACGAACACTCATGCCATCTCGAATGTAGAAGCCCAGGGGGCGGTCTGAGCCATGTTTGTGCAACCTCACACGTCGATGGGTCTCAGGTAGTAGGTCCACATCTATAACTGAAGACACCTGGCGGAAATCTTGGGGCAAGCTGATTAACAAGGGTGGTCTGGTGCGCAGAGGTGCCACTGGTCGCAGCAGGAGCCCTTTCTTGCGCCTCTGTAGAGAGTTGGAGGCAAAAGCCAGGCCACTGGAGTCACCTTCTGCTGCAGGAGAGGAGGGGTACTAAGATTAGAGACTCTTCTCCCATTTGGGCCCGTGATATGGACAATGTCAACTGTTTTCTTGCTACTTGGAGGTCAGACCAAGGGCAGAGGCTGCAGAATGTAAAGCCCGGGGGCCCTGGGTATGGTCTACCCTAATATGCCTGCCCTGTCACCCTACCCCAAGGAAGCTACCCACTGTACCCCATCCTCACCCCGTTTTTGGACCAACAGGCGCAGAGGTGGGGGCCCGCTGGCCAGGGCCCGGTGCAAACTGTCATCGTTGGTGAGGGGCAGCAAGTCGCCGTGAGCATCCGTATAGCCAAGCAGCACATCCAGGCCAGGGATCTGGTGTACCACACACAGCAACCGTGAGAACTCCTGAAAGCCTCTCACCGAAGTGCGGGGTAGTGCAAAGCGTCGGAACTCAGCGTCAAACTGGAGGCGGGAGGGAAAGGGGAGAGGAGTGTCAGGACAGAGCCCAAGCCCCTTTCTCACTACAGGACTGAGGCTGTCAGGTGAGGGAAAAGGCTGCTGCAACAGCTGCAGCCTTAAGCTTAGACCTCAGCTCCGGTACAAGGGACACTGTCCAAGGTCTTTCCCTTGTTATCCACATACCCAGGCCATAGAGGGACTCTGGCGGTCCGTAGTGGGAGGGAGGATGCGATGAGGGGAGACAAGACAGAAAAGCAGAATAGGACGTGGAGGATGGAGGACAGAAGGAGGTGATGGAGACCCAAGGAGGTAGTAAGGGAGAGAAAGGCAATTGGGAGAGCCTAGCGCAGTGGCTAGAGACAAGACTAGAAAAGCTCTTACTTTGCTCTTCACCTCGACGATGCTATCGGGACTGCGCGCCGGAGTCCTCTGCGGCCTGGCCATTGCAGGGCCTGGCGGGCGGGGGACAGTGCCCCACGGCAGCCCCGCCGAGGCGCAGGTGCACAGCCCGACCCGCTGGCCCGAGCCGCCCCGCCCCTGGTGGTAACACTCGCCCCGCCCTCCCACCCAAACATGACGTCAAGGGGGACGCGACACCGAGAAACGCGGAGTCTACGTTTCCTAGGAAACGGAGACGGAGGTAGCGAGGGCTTCCTCTGTTCTTACGTCATTACGCTATGGTTCGAGCGTCCCAAAGAGGACTCGACCAATCCGAGGGCAGAATGAGGGAACTAACATTAAATTGTCTGTGCTGTCATTTCCATTGGCCTTACAGGACCGCGCATCTTGTAGAGGAAACTAAACCAACATTTTAAGAAAACTCTGGAGGTCTTACACAGCCGAAATGGCTTCAAGCCCCATTTTCGGCTGCAGCCTCCTAACCTGGATCGCTCCCATCCAGGCTAGTCCTTGCTTTTTCCCTTAGGGTTCTAGAGTAGTACTGAGAAACAGCTTACAGGCTCAGAGAGATGTCCCGGTGAGAATAAGGTGTCATCAGCGCGCAACGAGATTAGCCATCCAAAGACTACACACTTTACCGCCCAGGAGGTGCTTGCGCAGGCGCAGAACCGCGATTGGGCGGTGTCTCAAACTTAGGCTCCACCCAGCGGTCACGTGCTTCCTCTCAGAGACAGAGCAGTGGTATTCGCGGGAAACCCCTTCATGGGGGTCTCCTAGGGTGCTGCCGTGCTGATGTCGAATTCAGGGAGGCTGGTCCTGAAGCCCTGGATTCGAGAGCTGATCCTAGGCCCAGAAACACTGTCGAGTCCTCGAGTCGGTCAGCTGCTCAAGGTGAGCAGACCACTCAGATTCCAGAGACCCGGGTGGAGACTAAGGTAGTGAATTAACACTAGCCACTAATGTTGTATTAGGTACTCCAGGACTCGGAGACTGCGGGCCCATCTTCCGCCCCTGACACACCTGACACCGGGGCCGAGTTGCTTGTGTCAGACGGAACCCACAGTGTCCGATGCGTGGTGACGCGAAATGCCATCGACACCTCCGACTGGTAAGAGAGGTGTTACTTGTCTCTGGAAGGCGGGAGCCTAGCAGGGTAGTGTTGAACCTGAGGTGGGAGGGTGCTGGAGAGGTGGGGAAGCTTGCACGGATGGGGTACGTGCCTGTGCTCTGGGCAGTGAGGGCTGTGCTTGCAACAGGGAGGAAAAGGAGTTCGGATTCTGCGGGACCGAGGGCCGGCTCCTGCTGCTGCAGGCCTGCGGGCTCCGCATTCAGGTGGCTCAGGACCGCTCGGTGAGTGGTAAGGCTTATTTGGGCGGGTTGGTTACTGCACCTAGCTCTTTGTCGCAATTCCTGAGACACCACTCCCCAATATCTCCAGCCCGCGGAGTTCTACCTCCAGGTGGATCGCTTTAACCTGCTGCCCTCGGAGCAGCCCCGGGTACAGGTGACTAGTTGGTAAGTGTTCCCTCCAAGGAAAGGGAATGTAGCTCAATGGTAGACTACAGGCTTCGCAAGGCTGAAGTCCTGAGGGCTTCAATCTTAGTGTCTCCAAATTCCTCTCCCCAAAACAAAACAGTTAAATGAAGCTTCCTTCTGCCTCTGTTCTTCCTATGCCTGGGCATAGGTCTTTAGGTGAAAGGGATGGGCTTCAATCACACTGACACCTACCACCCTCCTCTTTCTCTCAGCAATCAGGATTCAGATGTGCAGAAAAAGCTCAATGAATGCCTCGAGTGAGTTTGGGGTTGGGCCCCTAGGTTGTGTGTGATATGGTCAGGGGTGGCAGAGCTGGGCAGACTGGCATCTGAGAAGTATTCCTGAGAAGTATTCACTGTTTCTTTAGGGACCACCTCTCCGAGTCTACTTCTTCCAGTGCAGGTACTGGGAGGGGTTTCCTGGCAACCCTACCTAAGTCCCTCTGTGGCTGTCTCTGGACATGTTTCCTCAGTCTGTCACTGTAATCTCTTACCCTCCCTTCTTGTTTCAACTTCAATCCTTTGGCCAAATTGCTGGCCCCAGGGCTAACACTGTCTCAGCTTCTGGATGAGGTGAAGGAGGACCAAGATCATCGGAGCGCACTAGTGCTTCTAGCTGAGAGCTGCCTTATGCTAGAAGGTCCTTTCACAATTCCCCTCACCCACTGGGCTACCTCTAGTTCCCAGGCCAAGGTCAGTGCTGGGCTTTTCTTGGGAGGTTTCAAAAAGAGGGTTAGTCAACTGCCGTACTGAGCTTTCATGTCCCATAGGGAGAAGCTGTGTTCACTGTGCCTAGCTTCTTGCTGCACATCTCTGAGGAGGAGGAACAAATTCTGAGTTCTATAGGCTCAAGTCAGAAGGCACAGGGTAAGAACTGGATGAGGAAAAAAAGGGCCCAGAGCCCACCACAGCACTGATGATTCTCTCCAGAGCTCTAGGAGATTTATCTTTGTCCTTCAGCCAGTTCCTCTGGTTCAGACCATAAGCACTCAGTACTCTGGGTCAGATTACCAGACTGTGCAGAAGGCTGTGAAATGCTGTGTAATGCTCACAAGCACTCAGCTGTCCTGAGCTGAGAGGTCTGTGCTCACACCCAGTCTCCTTTCCCCCAGAAACCCCTGCTTTCCTCAGCTACATGCCACTGGAAGAAAGCAGCGCCAGCATTAGCCTTCTGTCAGCCTTGGATGCATCAGACCCTGGGCAGAAGGACAACTTCCAGCCTCCACCAGCTGTTTCTTCAACCTCCCCGGTAGCGCGGACCCCCAATTCCCCACCCAGCTCCCCACTCTTGACCTGCACCCCCAGCCTCTCACCCCTTCGACAGGCCCCTAGTCCATACCAGGCCCATGAGACCAGAGCCCAGGCTCTGAAGCTGGAATTCAGGGCGCCCCAGTGGCCCATCAAGAAACGGCAGCTTTTCCCAAAAACTGGAATCCAGGAGCCCTGCTCTGTCTGGGTGAGCATTATAACTGGAAGGGAAACTGTGGGAGGGCCTTGGGCAGAGCTTGGAGAGGGAAGGGTAGGCTTGGGTAATATTAAGGGTCCTGACTGGACTCTCTCTAAATACTTTACCCCTTCCAGGAGCCCCCACTGAGGCATCATGATACTTCTGCGTTCCAGTATAAATATGAGGCACCCTCTGCCTTCCTCCATACCCAGGTCCAAACTGCAAAGTGAGTGTTTGGGGCGGCCCTGCCTGTGTTGGTCACCAGCCCTGAGTAACCCTGACCTCTGGGTGTGGCTTCTTTCCAGGCTGCCTCCTCAGCTTGTAGCTTGGGCCATGAGCATAGTGATGGAGTCTGAGTCGACACAGGTATGAGGAGCCATTAGCATATATCAGAGGATGTGTACACAGGGGCCTGCCAACCAACAGTATTCCACGCTCTGCTTCATTCGACAGTTTTTTTTTAATAAAATAATTTCATGCGGCAGGAGAAGAGAGGATCAGGGGTTCGGGCCGCCGCCTCTTTGGTCTGTGGCTGGGGAGGGAGGGCTCCGCTCGGGGCTGGAGGGTTCTGTTGGGTATGGAGGAAGAGGCTTAGTTCCAAGGCCAGAGCCTGTGAAGGGAGATGGAGAGAGAAAAACTCTAGGCTTGTGCAGAGCAGTCTTGTCACCTTCCCAACTGGCCCTTGCCCACTCTCACCTAAGCTTGGGGAAGGGGGTGCCTCGAGTTTCGGCCTACGCTTGAGGACAGGGGAGCGTTGCAGCCGAAGGGGCCGTTCTAAAAGGGATACAGAAAAACTTACTGGCTGTCCTCAACCCTTCTGTCCACCTTAGGTGCACGCAAAAACATGCACATGCTACTCCCATAGATTCTCCAGCTAGTGACCTCCCACCCTGGCAGAGGTCGGCCTTCAGGAGGTTGGCTTCCTTCCCGATGGCTCTAGAACTCACAGTAATGGTGGCCCTGTCCAAGGACCAGAACCAAGACCAAAGTCCAGGAGCCCCCCACTCCCGCTTCTGCACTTGAGCACAGGTAGAGGTGTCTCCCTCACCCGCAGGGGCCTGGAGCTGGTCCTCATGCACAGACACTGCTCGCCGGCCTGCCGAGAGAGGCCTCGGCCTCAGCTGGCCATCTAGAGGAGTCCAAGATATCAGAGTATGTTCCCATACTCTGCCCATACCCAGCCTTTGCCTCCCCCCTTTGGTGTTCCCAGAGGAGTCAGGTTCACAGGCTAGGAGTGGGGTGCCTACCTACCTTCATTCCTAGGGCCCAAGCAGGGGTCCTCTGGGAGACTCAGAATGTCTGGGGCAGGGCTGGTTCTTCGGGGACTTGGGCTGGGACATGGGGAGGGGGGTCCTGGACCATCCTGTTGGCCCCAGCCACGGCCTCTGAGCTCTGCATTCAGCTGCTGCCCCAGTGTTTTCCAGGTGGCGGACTCAGGCCCCTGCCCCCCTGGCCCAGGTCTACATGAGGGATCTGGGTAGAGAAATAAGTGTCAGCTAAGACCCCAGCCTGGCTGTGGAATGGTTCTGAGCAGTGGTCTGATCCCCCTCCTGTCCTTTGTGCCTCCTTTAGCACATATACAGGGGCCCTCACTCACCAGCAGACACAGAGTGGGTACGGGACTTGATTGAGATGGGAGGGGTCTCTGTGGAGCTGTCCATAATGTCACCTGCAAGGAAAGATTAGAGGCTTAGGTATCAGACCTTAGTGGTGGAGGGAAAGTAACCTGCCCTCTCCTGCCGAGGGGCAAGTACCTTAGGGATTATATCTCTGAGGCCACCTTGTCCCCCAACATCTTGTCCCGCCGGGGTCCTACTCACCATCAGAGCCTGCTTTCTTGATCTCGCCATCCTTGCTCTGTAGAAAACAAATCAGACAGCAGCCCTGTTGCCCATACATGTTGTTTGGCCTTGTCTCCATTCATGTTCTTAAAACCCAGCTACAGAATGGATGCCAGAGCATGGCAAAACCAGTCCCTGCCCTCTGACCTTACAGTCTGGGATGCTAGATAGTTAACACACAAAAATGTGCATGTTAGTCATGATAGGGTTTTTTTTTTGTTTCTTTCTTTCTTTTTTGAGAGTCATGTATATATCCCAGGCTAGTCTCACTTGCAATCCTCCTGCCCCAGCTTTCTAAACGCTGAGATTACCATCCAGCAGATAATGTGATTTCCTAGTTCTATGACTTCCCACACTTTAATGTCACTAAATTCAGGCCAGGTCTCACTGCATATGTTTTTTCTGAAAAGCTGTTTAAATGGACAGTACACAGATTTGTAGTTCCTAATAAAGACTGCGATTGTAGTAATGTTATTTAACTGGAGGGAAGCGAGAAGGAGACCATATAACCCAGTACATGACCAGACATAGAGAATATAAACCAATGGCGATATGAGGCTCCAAAGGAAAACAGAGGTCCAAGGGGGCCAGTACCAAGGTCCCAGGAGATCTTGCAGGAGTATTAGGAATCTGGATAAAGAAGAAGCTCCTGGAGAACTTTCAGGTACAGGTAAAAACAAGGTCAAATTTCTGTTAATTTCTCCTTCAGAGAAAGGAGTTCCCTACACCCTAGGAGGTATATATCAGTGACCTGAACCAGGTCAGAAGCAGGAAGGAAGAAAGTTAAATCCAATGACTCTTGAAGGGTAAAAGCATGTAACTGATAATTAGATCTATTCACACCATGTGTTTCTTCTTGGACACATATGTCACCCACAGATTACCACATGCCACCTGCCCCCGCAGTTCACCCCCCCCCCCCACTCACTTGCTTCCTCTTGTTTTCGGCACCCCCACTGCTCCGGCTTACACCAATCCTCTGCAACACCACTTGTACCCGCTGCTCAAAAGATGGGGCCAGTTCTGTGTCTCCACGTTCCAGAGGCCGCCTCTGAGGACAGAGATGCCTAAGTGGAGAGAAAGCCTACTGCTCTCTGTTCCTGAAGAGCCCTCAGCCCCGGCATCAGGCCTTACCTTATCAGGTCTGGCACCCATTGCTGCTTCTTCCTCAGCAGGTAGCAGTATCATGGAGTAGGCCTTGCTTTCCCGTGTGTAACGAGGCCGATTTCTGCGAGCAGGGTCAGGGCTGCTGGCGCCGCCTTCTGCCCCTCCAGGCTCCTCACCACGGCCCGGACGGGCTGGTGGTCGAAGCAGATCGCCAAGTGTGGTTTTTCTGGCACGAGCTGCTGCTCCGGGGCTGGTCTCTAGATCAGGTCGTGGACCCCTTGTTGAACGAGGTTTCTTAAAGGCAAAGAGGGTACCCAGCTTCTTTCGAAGTGTACGGGGAACAGGAGTGGTACCACCCTCAGTGGCTGGATCCTCCTCTGGGGCCCAGCTGTAGGAACAACCATCAGTGAGTGGAAAAACTCAAGGATGTCCCACCCTCTTCCACCCCCAGCCAACTGACCCTCACTCACAGGCGATCCTGCTGGATCAACCTTTTGGAGAAGAATTCCTCCACACCCTCATCCACACGAGCAGTGAGCCCATTCCCTTCTTGAAGCAGGGCTGGGGACACCTGGGAGACATTGGGAGGTTAGGAGTCGGGACTAAGAACTGTGGCTCTCCCCCATAGGCTTCCTCCTTAGCAGTGGCTTGGCCTGATTACATCCTAGAGCCGGGGACGACTGTACCACACTGGGTTTCATTCTCCACTGCTGTCACAGTGCACCCGCCCAGAGGATGCTATACCCTGAACTACCTGGCTGTCCCTAAGCAAACACCTACGGGTCACACATTCCAATATGCTACCCCTTCATTCCCAACAGTTCCCTGCAGTACCCTAACCCTCCACCTCCATACTATACCACCCGGCCTCTCATCCCGGGCGCAGTGGCGCCACTGCTGCGTCAGACCCTCAGGGGGCCTCAGGCCAGCTCCTCCTCTCCTGCCAATGCCCACTACCCTTGCCAGTACCCAACCCACACATCCACCCGCTGGTACACAGCAGACGCAGGAGTGTCCCGCGGCCCAGCTGCCCAGTGTTTTTCAGTAACCTTATGAGAGAGAGGGCAAGGCGGACACCGCTCTCGCACGTTCACTCATAGAACAGACCACTACAAGGAGGGAGTCTACCATCTAGGAGCTCCTCACAGGAAAGGTGCACACCATGGCCCGCTATAGCCTGAGGCTAAGGGTGGCCAGAAAGATGATAGGGTGCGTCCGGTGGCCTTGGGCCTCCATAACCCATCTTCCTGTCTTCTGTGGCAAGTGAAGAGTGAATGGTCCACCCATGACACTCAAGAGAGGCGAGGGGGAAGGGAAGCACTTACCTGAGGGCCCCCCGGCGGCGGGCGGTGGTGGTGCTGGCGGCGTGGCCTCGGCCGGGCTCGGGTCGGATGGCGTAGGGGTTGCCCGGCGGGTGGCAGGTCCATGCGAGGCAAAGGGCCTGCGGGTGGCCCCGGGGCGGCGGGGCTTGGAGAGCCGCGTGCAGACGGCCCAGCCTGCGGCTCCGCATCTTCCCCCGGAGCTGCCAGCTCGGGGTCCCGTTCTGGTTCCTCAGCAGCACCTGAGGCAAAAGCACCAGAAGAGCAGAGAGCGTCGAACCCAGGGAGGTGGCGGAGGCACTAGGGCGGGCAGTGGGGACCCGCCCAGGGCGTGGGGAGGGGCCCCGGCTACGCCGCCCGCCCCTCCCCCCAGTCGCCGCTGTCCGTGGTGCTGAGCGCGGTCCCGAGTGCGCGCGACTCGGTGCAGCCGCCAAGCATGCGCGTCCTGGAGTTAGGAAAAGGGGCGGAGGAGGTAGGGAAAAAAGATATCTTAGTCTTATTCTGTTCAGGTCCCACAGGGTTCTGAGAGCAGCTGACTCCGGCTTTCTTTCAGGGTTGGCTCGGAGAAGGGATAGGGTACACCCGGGATAGGGCTGAATAAGTGTCTAGGTGTCCAGATTGAACAGAGCTTCAGTCCACTTGGATAAATTCTCTTCCCTCCTGGGCCTGACTTACCATGAAGGGAGGGGACCAGGTGAAAACAATTACTGGGCTCAAGCCATTTCCACGAAGAACCATCATCCTGGTGGGATGGGTACAGCCTCAGTCTAGGATTGGGGTGGGGTATGACCCAGAACTGCTACTTACCTTTCACATCCCAGAGCAAGAAGGGAAGAGCCAGGGTTCTAGGTTTGGGATTCTAGAGACACTTACCTTTTCTCTCTCCTCTTCCTCCTCCGTGGGAAAGAAAAGCTCTTCCAATCCCCCAGGCTCGAGGGAGTTAAGCTCATCTCCACCCAGTGGTGGTACAACAGGGGCCACTGTCACTGGTGTCTGCTGAGCTAGACTCTCCACCTGTGATACCAGGCCATCCAAAGACAGGCAGATCTAAGATAACCTTAAAGTAACTATCGTATGACCCCAAAAGTTATTCCAGGTTTCTCTGTGAGTGTTAAACAAGTTACTCTAATGTGTGCAAAGCTTCCCCTCACCAGTCGATCTCGGGCTGCATGAAGACCTGCAAGAGCCTGAGCCACAATGCTCTCTGCTAGGGTCCCTGTGATTGACAGGCGCATGTCCCTGAAGGCAGGAGACAGTGAGGATTAGTGTACTATCTCTGTCCAGCTTTGTCCAGCTTTGCCCAGTCCAGTTGTGGTTGCTTACCTCAGCCTAGTGAAGGCATCTTGCAGCAGATGTTCTGGAAGCAGTTCTGGCAGGCCTCCGGAGCCCACCAGAACTCCCTCTAGCTGCTTTCTCCAGCCAGGTCTCTGCAACATCTGTGGGCAGAGGCTCCTTGTGGTATCCAGTGTGGTTTGAGTGAAGTCCTGGGCGAAGGTTATAAAACAGTAAACAGTATGGCTAGGTGTGAGTTCCCATTAAACCACTGCTAACAAGGGGCATATCACAGACAAGCCTGTAGAATGAGAGTCAAGCCTACATATGGAGGTGAGGCTGGGGCAGGACTAGGGCCTACCTGGATGTCCTGGCGACAGATCTCGCCCACCTGACCCAGGAGACCCTCCAGCTTCTGTTGCAGCTGCCAGTGATGGCTTGAGGACCTCCCAGCCTCGTATAGAATGGGAAGGATCTGGGGGCCAAGAAACAAAGGGAGCTGCAACCTGATACGTGATTGGGAGCAGAAAGGTCCTCATAGCAGGAGAGGGAGCGCTTACACTTAGAGAGAAGTTGGCATTCTGGATGGCGTCCTCAGCCTGGTGCACAGCAACCTCACCCTGGGGCCCAGCTTCACAGCCTAGCAGCTCCACATGCTCCTGAACTGATTGGCAGAGCTCATTCACCTCCTGGGGGGAGTCATGGATTAGTCCTACCTTTGTCTCTCATCAGTCTCCCTTCCGGGGTTTCCTACAGGAAGACAAACTGAGGGAAACCCTATCTGCTCAAGGTGGGATACCAGGGTCTTTTCCTTTTGGTTATTTTAGGGACTTGATATTTTCTCCAGGCCTAGAACAGGAAGGAAAGAAGCTTTGGTCACTCTGATTTAAAAGCTACTGTCACCTTAACCATCCATACAGAGGAGAGAGAGAGAGAGAGAGAAACTGAGGAAGCAAGCATGACTGGTGTGGTAAGAACTGTATGTTTGAGAGATACTCCAGAGGCCGGCCATGCAGGACTGAGGGCTCCAGTATGAGCAGCAGGGAGCTGGAAACGGCATTTAGTGAGAATGGGTTTTTAGAAAGTAGTAAGATCACGTGAGAGCCCGTGAGACGGCTCATGGGTAAATGTCCTTGTCACTGGGGCGTCAATCCCTAGGACCCACGTATACCTGGGGGCAGGTGGGTGCGTGTACATATGTATACACACACAAATTAATTAATTAATTAAAAATCATTTAAAGGTGTGAAGTTCATAAAGACCACCCCTCAGGATGTCTGGATTAAGGTAACTGGGCTCCAGAGCTTGGATAGGAATTGAGGCTTAGAACCTGGTGGTCGTGGTGCACACCTTTAATCCCAACACTTGGAAGGCAGAATCAGGCAGAGTTTAAGGACAACCCCAGGCTACACAAGAAACCAAAACCAAATAAAAGAACTGAGGCTTGGGAATGCAGAAGTAAGAACAATACAGAAACAAAACAAAAACAAAAGACCTGGGTTAGGGGGAAAATTAAAGCCAGAGATAGGACAGCTGAAAGCTAACTATAGTGAAGAGAGGGGAGTAGCCCTTAAATGGGAAGTCCGATGAGGCTACAAGGAAATGTTACACAGGAAGCTATTTCAAGAATGACCAAGGAAAGGAAATTGTTTGGGACACAGAACTCAGGTAAGACTGTCCTTTAGCCCAGGATAGTCAGACTCTCAGACTCAGGTGCCCAGGTACTCAAGATTAGGGGAAGGGACACTGACCTGCTCTGAGTGGTCTGAAATCAGACCCAAGGGCTGAAGACAGGGCTTGAGGTCAGAAGCAGAGTCAGCTCGGTTGTTCCTCCAGAGACAAGCTTGGATCTGCAGTCACGAGACGATGAGAAATGCCAGGGCGTGGAACCACCGCACACAGAAGGGCAGGGAGAAGAGGGGACCCCCACCTGGTGGACTGCTCGAGTTGTCTGTTCTGGCCGGCTGCGATGTGCCTGTGATACATCATTCAGTGGCAGTGGCATGGATTTCAGGCTGTGGTTCTGTTCCAGGGCTTGGGCCACATCCAGCAGGCCCAGAGCAGATGTGTTGTTTCGGTCCCAGATCACAGACCTGGACCCCACCAGGCTTCAGTTAGGGCAGAACCCCACCCAGCCCTCTGGTCTCATCCATTCATCTGCCTCATCAGCATGTATACCTTAGACCCACACACCCTTCTAATATATAACTCTTTTCCTCAAAATTGGTCCCAGCCCGTGCCCACCGTAGCCTGGTGTTGACTCGTAGAGCCTTGGCTAGCATCTTGGCGCCAGCATCCCCTATGGCATTGCCGCTGATATCCAGCACTGCCAGTTTAGGATTGGTGCCCAAAGCCCGGATCAGGACGCTGGCACCCTGCTTCAACCGCGACTCAGCCACTGACAGAGACTGCAAAGGCTGGGGTTAAAAGAAAGGCACTGATGGATAAATGGGATCGGGTTCAGCAAACAGGGTTTGAAGGAACAAAAAGTAAGAAGCATTACAAGACACTAATTGCTTAAGGACCCCCGCAGGGCTCTACGAACTCACACAGTCATCATCCTGTATGAGCTGGACTATCCGGTGCAGAACATCATCCAGCGTCTCCCTGTGGAAAGGGGCTGCTGTTAGGAAACTATCTGGGTGATGAGGTCCTGTCTGAGAGATACAGGAGTAGGCTTGGGGCTCACTTGCACCGGACGTTGAAGTTCCTTCCAAGGGCCACGTGCTTCAGAGAACGGCTCCTCCCAATGGCAAGCACCAAAGTCACCATGTCAGAGCCAAAACCTAGGAGTAATTAGAGTGTGACGCACAAGGCGCTGCTGCCAGGGCAGGGTCCCCCCCACTCTGGGATTCAGGTCCAAATAACAGGGGTATGGAGGGGGTTCCCTGGTGGCCTTACCATTATCCGACAGATCCAAGGAACTCAAAGCGCCCACGTCACAAACTAAGTCTTGTATCACCTGGGCACCCACAGAGCGCAGCTGGAAGTGGAGATAGGGTGCACTTAGGATCTTTATGTCTGGGTAGGGAAGGCCTCCCAGTCCCACTCTCAGTAATGTAGGCGTGCTCTCAGCTCACAACTAGGACTGGGTGCCCACCTCACATGCGCTGAGATCTAGGTGCAGGTCATGAATCTGAGTGTTGAGCGCGAGACCATCTAGAAGGGCCCTGGGAGAGGGTAACACACAGGTGACAAGGCCCGGGAAACCGGAACTCGGGGTGCAAGTAAGCACCAGGCAGGTTGGGGTTATAAAAGATTATGGTAGTGATAGAGGGGTGAGAGAGTGGGGGTCAAGGTTTAACTGCACGTGAGGATGTGACTGAGCGACTGAGCGTAGCAATACTGACCTGAGCGCTTCGGGTGGCAGCTTGCAGCCAGCCAGGCCCAGGTGCTGCAGCATCCTGGCACTGCCAAGGAAGCGTTGTAGCGCAGCTGGCGCCGCTTGGGACTTCCTGCGGTGGGGGTGGAAAGCAGAAGTGGGATTTATTTTCAGGGAGCTGATTCCCCCAAGCCTCTTCCTTCCCACCCTGCCTGGTGCCCCTTACGTGCGAGAGAAGATATTCCTAGAAGCTTCGAGATGAGTGAGGCTGGAGCAGCAGCCAACAGATAACGCCGTGAAGAGCTGGGGGAAGATGGTATTAGTGATAACCTTCCAGAAGCCCTGGCCTTCTCTACCATACTCTGCTCTCCATCCTACCCTGCTCTGGCATAGCCAAGCCCTACCAAACATCCCCCGAGACCACACTCTCACCATGCCTAGAGCGGTGTCAGTGCCTGCAAGATTCAAATACGTCAGAACGTTAGGACGGCTCAGGAAAGCATACAGGCCCTTTGGAAGGAAAGAGGGAGTCAGGAGTTGCCTAAGGAGCTGGCATCCCATTGATTAGGCAGTCCCAGTTTCTGACTTTAAAAACTGCTACTCACCCCACTATTCTGTAAGGCTCCCAGTGCCCCAGGGTTCCCAGAAAGATCCAGGTGGGTCAGGGTGGAGTCAAAGGTGGCATTGGTTGCCAGTGCCCTGCCTAGAGCTCTCATGCCTGTTGGTGGGTGAAGGAGCGCTAAGTATCAGATATCCCTCACCTCACCCCATCCCAACCCTCCTCCGTCCCACCCACCTCGAGGTGTTAACCCTGTCTGTGCCAGGCTGAGTCTCCTCAAGGCTCCCGGACAATGCTCCAGGTGTCTGCTGAGTGCGGCCATACCTGTGATAAGAGCAGCCCCGTGAGCCTCACCTCTCCCGGCTCGTCTGCCTTGGGTCTCCCAAATTTTGCCATACCTCTGTCATCCAGTAAGTTCCCAGACAGGCTGAGCTCCCGAAGTCCCGAATTAAAATGTCCTGCCAGTGCCTGGGCTAGTCGCCTAACGAAGTCTCTGAGGATCAAGGCTCCAGTGTAAGTCTCAGTCTCTCCACAGACCATCGCTCCCCAAGCCCACCTCAGGCCAAGCCTCACCCTCTCAGGCCACAGGTCTCCAGTACCAGCTCCTCCAGATAGGAAGACTGATTCGTCATGTGCAGGATCTGTTCTGAGACCTCCAGGCTCTGAGAGGAGAGGGTCATGACTCATCAGGTTGAACTTTGACCCTTACACCCTTGGCACTCCCGGCCGTGTGCCCGCTCACCAGTTTCATGTCCGTGCAGGAGAGCCGCCGGAACCACAGGTTATAAGATAAGGCAGCTACACTCAAGGCCAGGTCTCTGGTGTGGGGAAGAAAAAATGCAGCATTCAGGGCCTTCCAAACACCAGGCCCAGCTAGCACCCCCTCTATAGAGAGGCAGAAGTCTAGGAATATGGATGCTGGAGTTCTCTCCTCCCAACTCTGGCAGGCCTCATACCGGCTACCAAGGTGGCTGAAATCTCCAAGGCAGAAATGACGGCAGCCCTGGCGATGGTAGATAATGTCTACATCCTAGACGTGAAGAAAATATTTACAGCTTGCTTGGGGCCACAAAGGGTAGAGGGACTTAGCACATAACAGGGGTGTGTCAAACATCTCCAGAGCTCCCCAAAAGGGCCCTACCCTCACCCACTGAATCTCTTCTCGGAATGGGAAGCCATTGTAGTCACATAAAGCTTCATATGTCTCCAAGAAGCCACCTAGGGAGGTGTCAGAGGTATGATGGAGGGAAAGTCAGACACTAAGTCAGAGACAGAGGAAGGTCAGCCCCATACTAGATGGCAGCAGTAATCAAAGAACCCCTGTTCACTTTGGGGAGCCCCCAATACCAAGGGACTACAGTTGCATGGAGTCAAACGGGAAGATTCATGTGGCTCTGAATTGGCCCTCACCACACGGACTGCTGGGTACTGCAGAGTCTAAGGGGTGGCTTCTCTCCAGTCGAGCCAACAGTGTCGAGGGTGTGGGCTTCCGGAATAGCTTCCTAGGCAGAGGATGAGGGAAAGAGGCAAGGGACTTCTAGCCTTTGAAGGGTGAAAAGCTTTCACTGAAGCCCCCACCTGACCCCTTGGATTTTCTAGGCCTCACCCAAGGGTTGAGCGAGGGAAGACCTTTTTGATGGCAGCAGCCACATGCTGAGCCAGCTGTTCTAGAGCGGCCACTCCGGAAAACTCCAGAACCAGTTCAGGCTGGGACTCCAGCTCAAAGGTGACCTGGGGAAGAAGAAGCCTTTTGGATCCCTGTGTGGAAGCTGGTGTCCGTTGAGAGTTCTGTGTGTAGGGATAAATGATCAAGCAGAGTGTGTGTTCAAGTTGGGGTCCAGCTTTCTTACCCGAGGAGGTGTTTCCTGCAGTGCCATGGCTTGGACTTCCAGGTAGCTGAATGTGCGGTCCACCTGGAGAGCACAGGAATCATTTGGACTAACAGATACCACTCTCTGGAGCCTAGTTTCTTGCTTTCTCTCTCTCTCTCCCCCCTCCCTCTCCCTCTTTTTTTCTTCCCTGAAACCGGGTTTCTCTGTATACCCCTGGCTGTCCTGGAACTCACGCTGTAGCTCAGGCTGGCCTTGAACTCAGAGATCTTGTGTCTGTCTCCCTAGTGCCAGGACTAAAGGTGTGTGCCACCACCTCCCAGCTTGTCCTTAAATTTTAAAAATTGTACTATTGGCTGTTTTGCTGGCAGATCTGTCCATGTGCCACTTGTGTTCCTTGTTCCCAAAGATGCCAGAAGAGGGTGGTGGGTGCCCTGGAACTAGAGTTCCAACCACTTGTGAGCCTCTTGGTGGTGCTGAGAATTGAACTCAGGTCCTTTCTCTACAGCCCGGATTTTGTGGCATCCAGAGCTAGACCTGCCCAGACTTCCCTCCGGTTCACTGCTGGAAGCTCAGCACAGGCAAAAAGGACAGCTCTGCAAATGTAGTCCCTTGCTGAAGGGAAAGGAGTGTTGGCTAGGCCAGGGACTCACTCACCCTCAGGGGAAGGCAGGTGTGCAGCAAATACGCTCTCCATCGAAGCAGTGCCTAGGGGAGACAAAAGACTAATATTCTAGGGAAATGAAGCTTCTTCGTGCTTGGTCTAGCCACTGTCCTGAACTTCACTTCTGGCTACCGTACCAGAATATGACTTTGCTCAGCACCCTCCTGGGGAAGCCAGGTTTTCAAAAGCAGCTCCGCCTCCTTGGGCCGCAGGAACCTGGTGATCTCGCCTGTGGAAAGACAATCTACTGGGTGACTTTGGTCCCTCTATTAGGACCACGCTGTGTGCAAGGTCTGTGCTAGGCTGAGTGCCCAGGAATTCATCTACCAGCTAGGAAGAAATGAGGCGGACTTTTAGGAACTGGCCCTCCCTCTAGAACAAAACCTCTCTGGTCAAGCTCCCTGAGGTGCTGAGAGGTCTAGTTTGGAGCCAGGCTCTTCGCAGCCAGGTGGGCTCCCAGGAAAGGCCTAGCAGGGCTTACCTCGCAGTTCACAGGATATGCCATCTGGGGTTTGAGCCATAGGGCCGTGACGACCCAATGAGCTCTGGCGGGAAAAAGCAGCCGGCAGGAGCGTACACAGGAAGCCAGGGGCCCGGGCAGCACTGCAGCCACCTGCTCCTCCTGCAGCGGAAGGTACGCGCCGCTTCCTGCCAGGCCGCCCCCGGCCCGGCCCCTCCCCGCCCCGGCTTAGTCGGCTGGGTTCGCCCGGGTTGGAGATTGTGGGAGGATAGTCGAATCTTGACTCTTAGGGACTTTTCCTTCCGGGTACTCATGGGTGTGGTGAATGGCATAGGGGAGAGGGTCTTGCCTTTTCATGCTTGCCTCTTACAGGTCCTGGTGCCCTACTTTCAGCCTGCCCCGTAGTCCCTGACGCGAACACCAGGGGACGCCACCCTCCAGGGGATTCCAAAGTTCCATCTTGGTCTGTCCCAAGACAGGTTTTGGTAGGTGGTGTAGGAACTCAAAGGAAGCCAGAACAGGTGTCTCTCTTCCAGTAAGAATTACCCACCAGCCAAGGCTCTGCTCTGCTCAGATACGAATTTATAAAGTCTGGCGACCTATTTGTAATCCTACTACTGTTAAAACAGGCAGGTAGAAAAGAGCCTGGGCTGCATGTTCAGTGATGCCTGGGCTTTATAAAACCAAAAAGCCAGATTTTTTTGACTGAAGTATGTACCTGCATTTAATCCTAATACTTGGGAGGTCCCCGCAAGAGGACTCTGAGTTCGAGGTCATCCTGGTCTACAGCCAAGATTATACGGAAGACCCTTGTCTCAAAAACCAAAAAAAAAAAAAAAAAAAAAAAAAAAAAAAAAGCAGGTTCCTCTCAATCAGATTAGGGCTCTTTGGGAACATCTATAGCTAATATATGACCTGAATCTCAGGGAGGGCTGGAGTGAGCAAATGCCAAGTATACCTGTGTCTGCATTTAAGTTCAGGGAGGATTCACTTGAGTTTAGAGCTGGGTGGGACAGGGCTCCAGAAATCACAGTACACTAGTCAGAAACATGCTACCCTACAAAAGGGACTAATTCAGATCTTTACACTCCCCCTGCAAAGATTTCCATTAAATTCCACATCTAACTGACCTATCCACAGTTCAAAGAGAAATAAAAAGTTTTGGAGAGTAGAAGAGACTGTATTGTAAGCTCTTCAGCTTCTTTACCATCTCTAACTACCCTTCCCAGACTTGGGAGCATCTTCTAGACAGGACTCTCCGACCAAGTCCCAGCCTCTCTGAATCATGTTGAGCCCAGGACTTTCTGGCCAACTTGGACAACACAAAGGAACCCTGTCTCTTTAAAATAAAATAGCTAAATGGCAGGAAAATTTACTTCCTCTGCATAAAATCTGAGTTTAATTTCCTGCATTGTGAAATGATAGCTTCTTAACGTATTTGTCAACTTCCACCAAAACATAGGACAAGTTGGAAAGTAAAAACAACTTGGAGGAAGACTGGCAGTTAGGGAAGAGGTATATGGTATGGCAGATAAAGCCTGACAGGGACAGCCTAGCTGGTATAGATACAGAAAGAGCTACAGAACCAGGAGGCCCCAGGCCTCTCAGCCCGAGACTGAAATTTAAGACTTTATAGGTCATCTGGAAGTCACAAATGGCTTATAGGGTGACTCAATTTAATCTCATGCACATTATGGTGAAGAATGTGGGTTTTGAAGGCAAAGTCAATAAATTTTTCTTGACACTAACCTCACTAGTCTTTTGGAAGCCTTTGACATGAATTATTCTCAGAACTTGACTTTTTTGTGTGTCTTAGGGTTTATTCCTGCACAAACATCATGTCCGAGAAGCAAGTTGGGGAGGAAAGGGTTTATTCAGCTCACACTTCCACATTGCTGTTTATCATCAAAGGAAGTCAGGACTGGAACTCAAGCAGGTCAGGAAGCAGGAGCTGATGCAGAGGCCATGGAGGGATGTTACTTACTGGCTTGCTTCCCCTGCCTTGCTCAGCTTGCTTTCTTATAGAACCCAAGATTACCAGCCCAGGGATGGCACCACCCACAATGCCCACCCTCTCATCACTAGTTGAGAAAATGCCTTACAGCTGGATCTCATGGAGGCATTTCCTCAACTGATATCCTCTCTTTGTGATAACTCCAGCTTGTATCAAGTTGACACAAAACCAGCCAGTGCTCTATGTATCTGTGTATATGTGGATGGGTGCTCACAGAGGCCAGAAGGGTATCAGGTCACCTATAAGTACTTGTGATCTGTCTGCAGTGGGTGCTGGGAACCAAATTCCAGTCCCCTGCAAGAACAGCAAATGAGCTCATAACCACTGAGCTGACTCTCCAGCCCCCTTTTTGTTGGCATAGTGTTTTACCATCCCTGGTACCCAGGTTGTCTATGCTGGGTTTAAACTTGCAGCAATCTTCCCGCTTCACTTCCAGAGTAGCTAGAATTGTGTAACCTACCTGACCCGAGCCTACTTTGAACAGGAGTTCAAAGCCTCCTCCCATGTACTGGTGTTACAGTGGAGTGCTAGCATGCGCAACTTCAATGTTTACTTTTAAGATGTGTATCTTATCATGGCAACTCTGGGGTGTCAAAAATAGAGCAAATCTATTTCCACAGGAATTTTTCTGATTAAAACAAGGAGTGACTGTCAAAGGACTAAAGCAATCCTTCTGGCCAAGGCCAGATATACCCCGAATTAGGTTCTATGCCTTGGGTGCAAGTAGAGCCTACTAGAAAAAAGATCTGAAGAGGTGACCAGGACTAGCTACGTAGCGGCTAGCGGCCGGTGCATAGTGTAAAAACCAACACTCGGGCAGCTTTTAAAGTGAAGTCAGAACTCCCAACAGAACAAATCAACTGTTTGTGAGGAACACTGGATAAGGGCCCTTGGTGCATCAGCGAGGCTTACTCATAACAGGTGGTTCTACAAGAGAACCCGACTAAAACCAATGAAGGCTCGCTCAGGTGCAAGCTGAACAGGGCAGCAGTACATAGGGCTGAAAACAAGCCAGGATGGAAAGAACACATATAGACTATATATAGATTATTGGAGGCTCAGTAACTTATTTAAGAGTGATGACTAACTTCTTATGTTGAGAGATTTAACGGACTCATCACATGAAACATGAGCTATGCAAGAGTATCATTTTGTCTTAAGCTTTATCAGAACCTCACTTCCTACCTGACCCTTTCCACTTTTTAAAGTAATTTGAACACCCATGCTGACAGTGTTTTACAAAGCTAGCTGACTGTTCTGTAAAAGGAACTGCCACATATGCACACAGCTAAGAAACAAGAATTACTGCCTGAGCTTGCTCTCAGTCCCTCTTACCTTTACCAATGCTCTCTCTCTACTCTCCTGTGCCTTGCTAAGAACAAAGACAGACCCTAAACCTTCCTTAAGCAGGTTTCAAGGATCTCAAGGGCACAGCCTCCCATCAGCATCTCTGGCAACACTTGCTGTGCAAGTCATTCCTCAGGTATCTCTTGGAAGCAGGGGGCTTCCCTATTCCCACACACTGTGGGATACAACTTGAATGGGCTGCATTCCACAGCCCATCACCTGCCAGGATCATCTATCTCCTGTCTGTTGCAGAAGAAAGCTGTGCATAGGCCTCCAAGGGACCTCAACAAATAGGAATCCCAAAAGATACGAGTCTTCAGAATGCCTGTTAATCCGTTATGATTTATTAGCTGTACAGCAGTAGATCCTCCTCCCCAGCTTTCAACCCCATTACATATTTTATTACAGGTCTCATGTTGGCATCCTAAAATAATGAAAAATATCACACAGTACAGCTAAGTACAAAAATGCATCAACCTAGATTCTGATAGCTAACTGATGGCTCTCTTAAAAGCAATACACAGAAGAAAAAAAAGTGTTTGAAATCAGTCAGACTGAGGCTCTTTAAAAAACATGTAACATGTGACAATTCATGTGCAAGAATCACTTTTTAAGTTGGTTTGCTTCACATTATTATTAATAATTTTTTTCCCTCAGATTTAAAGTTTAAATTACTGACCTACTGAAATTTTTTTGGCCCAGCTTGCCAGGGTTGCTGTGGCCCATTCATAATCAACTCTTCTGGCTTTAACAGAACATTAAGCTACAAACAGAGCAAAGAAAATGTTGATGAGGAAATCATAAATGAAAATTATTTGTTCAAGGTTCAAATGGTGGCTCCATGAGCTGGAAATCAGGACTTTCACATGGTGCCCATGACTAGCAGGCGACAGGCCCAGTGCCCTTCTGCTACATGATTGTGATCCGGTCAACATTCACATACCACCAAGTCTGTGTCCGTATCTCCTTAATTTGAAAATAATTAAAATGCTGGGTTTTCTTATTCTTACACTGTACTTCTTTTCAACCTCTTAATTAATGGAAAAGATTAAAATGTAAAAAAGGTTATTTACAAGCTTGACCATACCAGAAACTTTGCCAAGAAAGAGGCAAAGCTTTCAGGACAGAAACTGATCGTAGCATGCCATCCTACTGGTGTGCAACTGACTCTGAGCAAAGGGAGTCAGGAAAAGCAAAAGCAAAACCAGGTTAAAAGTCTAAGTCTTTCCCAAGTCTGCATTTACAATTAAAAACTCTCTTGGGAAGACCATAGAACTCTGGGAAACCTGTGGCCATTCTGGAGTGGTTTACTAAATCAAGAGAGAGGGCTCAATGTCTGTTTCCGTCTAAGAAAACTAATTAGGCATCAACACTGTCCTCAGCACTTCACAGTAAACCCTCAGAGACTTAGAACATTCCATGATTTGCTAACATCAAACAAGTTCTAGTTAAATCACATTTTTCTAACATCATCCTTGAAGTTTTCGTTCTCAGTATGTTTGGTAAAATGGTGTAAAATTATGCCGTTCCCAAAGCCAAAGAAAGAAAGAAAGAAATATTAAGATTTGGGCCGTTTAAACACAGCCCAACAGTCTTGGTGACGAGGAAGGCCCCGCCATCACCGGTCCATCATGCTAAGAATCATCTCAGGCGTGAGGTCTCCATTGGGGGCATCTGTGGTAGCTGCCTGAGCCTCTTCTTCTTCCCCCTCCGCAGGCTCGGCGTCTGGCTCTTTTTTGACTTCAACTATAATGTTCTCAATTGCACCTGTATTCTGGTCTTCAACCTGAATGATGGCTGTTGCTGGCAAAAAAGAGCAGGAACAAAAAACAAATGGTACATTAAAGCCCCCAGAGAGTACAGGCATTGTTTCAGATGCTGATAATGAGTAGGAAGCAGCAGCATAGAAAACAAAGCAACCTCTTGTGAATGCCAAGTGGTCACACATAAAATCCCAATAGGCTAGAAATTGTCAAGATACCAATACTGGCATTCACCTTCACAGCCTCTAAACTGCACTTTAAAAACTGTTTTAGTTTTCCTTTATGTTCTATATTTAGGATTTATAGTAATGCAAGGCAAGGTAAAAGAAATCTAACACCACACCACACACAAGTACCTCACAGAATATATGATGTAGCTGACATTTCTGATCTTGTACTGCTCTCAAGTAGTTGTGTGTAGGTGGTCTAGATATAGAGTTAGCCCTGCTCTGTGATGGACATTTAAACATGGTGCTCGGGGAGCTTAATTATAGATTAACCCCTGAATTTAATAGAAGAAAAGGCTGTTTTGCGGAGATCTAGAAAGGGAACACCTCTGGGACAATCCGTTCACCTGAATTTTTCTCCTTCCCTTCTTGTTCCCATGTAGTCCAGTTAGCCTCCCATGTGTTGGGATTATGGCTGGTAATACCATTCCCAGCTTTATGGGCCTCAATTTCTCTAGCAGGACAGTCTGTATATTTATTACTTCACTCCTTCATTCCTTAAAAGCCTGGCTCTTTAATACTCATAACCCTGCCAGCTCTGCCACGTGACTGTGATCTTGGTTGTTTTATAACCCCTCCCAAAGCACACCCACTTTGCAGGACATAGTACCTTTCTCCTCTAGACTTTTTCTGCCTTTTATGTTTCTCAGTAAAAAAACAAAAGCAAAAACAAAAAAATACTTCCTTTAAAAAAAAGGCTTCCTGAGCATCTGTGCCTGTGTGACCTTCACTTGTTCTCAAAACTCAGTCCCCATCTTCATGAAAACACAGTCTGCCTCCTCACATGAGATGCCTACTGAGCCAACGCAGGCAACTTACGCTGGTTCTGCTTGGGCTGGTTGGTTCTTCCTGGAGGTCTCCCTCTTCTCTTCTTGGCAGGTGGTGGTGCTGGGGTCACAGGCTGAGGCTGAGGCTGAGGCTGAGGCTGAGGCTCTGGCTCAGGTTCAATTTCTACAGCAGGCTCCTCCTCCTCCTCATTGTCATCGAGATCCGGCTCAGCATTTTCTTCTCAAGAAATCAAAGCACAGGTGGTGGGTCAAGCAGAGTGGTGAGAGACAAAGAAAGCAGACCATTAAATGTTCTGGAAACACTTTTATATTCCCTAGGAAAAGGTCCTTGGCTGGGCACGGAGGTGCACACCTTTGATCCCAGCAGTTGGGAAGCAAAGGCAGGCCGATCTGTCTCTGCATACTGAGTTACAGGAGAGTCATGGATAAGAAAAGAGACCCTGTATCAAAACCAACACAAAACAAAACCCCTACTTTCACATTTCATGTGAGCTGTTTAGCGTTAAGAATACTAGTACACTGAGTACAAGAGTAAGACCGCCAAGTGGTAGTGGTCCACACCTTTGATTCCAGCACTCAAGTGGAGACAGGTGGATCTCTAAGTTCAAGGACTAAATGGAGAAATCTTGTTTCAAAAAACAAAACAAACCAACCAACCAAAAAAAAAAAAAAAAAGCTGAGTTTCAAACCATACAGATAGCTTCATCTATTTGTTTGTTTATTTATTTAATTTATATGTATACACTGTCGATATCTTCAGACACACCAAAAGAAGGCATCAGATCCCATTAGAGATGGTTGTGAGCCACCATGTGGTTGCTGGGAATTGACTCAGGACTTTTAGAAGAGCAATCAGTGCTGTTAACCCCTGAGCCATCTCTCCAGCCCAAGCTTCATCTTTTATCAGTTATGTAACATACTACCAAACAGCTCTTAAGCAAATTAACAAATATTTCTCGTATTATACAAAGGCAAAGCAGGAGTCTGAGCTTAAGTTGAAGCACGGGGAGGGGAGGTGCTCATCTTTAGACAGAGGCAGAACATATGGGGATATGCATACACCCACCTACAAGAGAAGGAAATACAGAAACTGCTAATGAGAGTCCTGTTTACGAGGGTAAGAGGAAAAGTTCTGGGACTGTTTTCTTTTTCTGATCCTCTTCCCTCCAACTCCTAAATTTATAGGCAGATGCCATAATAATGCAGTGCTGGGGACTGGACTCAGAGCTTTGTGCATGTTCAGCAAGTACTGCTGAGCTACTTCCCCAGCCTTTAAAACTATTAAATGTAAAGGGGGTGAATTAAGAGAATACCAAGAAGGAATCAGATATTAAGGCTTTGAAGTCTCAGCTCTCTTACTTGGTGTACAGACTTGACACACCTACCCTTCACTTCCTTGGGGAGTGTCTTTAGCACAGCAACCCAACAAAGCTTTGAGGATTAAGAAAAGAGACAACTGCATATAGTAGTGTACATATACAGTTCATGACAGGCTGTGGCAAGAGAGCTGGGAGTTTGAAGCCACCCTGGGCTATATAATTTCTATATAATATAAACACAGCCTTTACAGTGTTCATTACAATAGAGAAGCCTCTTTTTATTAGGATTCAGTATTTCAGCTAAGAGGAGATATCCAGAGCTGGGAAGACAGCTCAGCTAGTAAATAAAAGTGCTTGTCATGAAAGCTTGAGGACTTGAGAGTTTAATCATCACCACCCCAATTTTTTTTTTAAGGCCTTGGAGCTGAAAGGATTGCCCAGTGGTTAGGGCACTTCCTACTCAAGTTCAGTTCCTAGCATTCACAATAGGTGGTTCACCACTAACTCCAACTCCAGGGGAATTAATGATTCAAGCCTCCACTGGAGTCTGAATTCACGCCACATACTTATTTTCCCACATACACATAATATTAAAAGATTAAATACTAATAAAAAGAGCCTGAAGTGGAGTGGTGGTATGTCCCAAATAATCCTAGCACTTAGGAAATATCCCGGGAGTATCCCTGGGACGTGACCTCTGGCCTACATGTGTGCAAGTGCTCCTCTCCCCTCCTCCTCTCTGAGCATTGTCCTTATTTACAGGAAAGGCGAGGAGCTAAAACTGCTGGAGGTGGGATTCACGCCTTTGCTGTCTACACTCACAGGCAGTCAGACAGTACTTATTATCCTTGCCCAGTGCTGTGGCACTGCTTGCTTCCTCCAAGATGCACAGACTATTAACACACAATTCACTCTCTCTGGAAAGAATGTTTTAAGTTACAGCTATGAGTAAATGCCTTATCTTCAAGATAAAATGCTTCATGTTCCAAGTTACTGAGTAAAAGGAACACACTGTAGGTGGCAGTGTGTCAGAAATAAGATGCTTCTTTGTGGAACTCACTTGAGCCTCCACTGCCCTATGCCTAGAAAATTAAACAAATCCAACCAGAAACTGGGGGGTGGGGGAATGCAGAGAAATGTTAGTTAACAAGGTCAAAAAGGATTCAAAGGCTTTTGGCTTTGAGAAATTTTGGAAAAATTCTGTGGTCAATCTGTGCAGATGGCTAACAGACAGAAATTATAGGGTAAATAAGACTATATATGGCCTCTGCTAGCAATAGGATAGAGTCCAGATTGACTCAAGTGTTCTAGGGGAAGAAAAGAGACAATACCTGTGAGACCTATGAGTGAAATCAGTGGTTCTTCAAAAGAAAGAATTGTGCAGATCTACTAGAGGCTGTCAGTAGTTTCTTCAGAGACAGAACATGAACAGCATGGTACCAGAGAAAGAGAAGGCACTGCAGAGCCTATAGCAGCAGGGAGGACTGCAGCAAACAAGTACAGAGCTATGCAACCTCATGTTTATTGTCAGTACTTCTAACTTCTGGGTGGGTGTATTCTGACATTTCATTTTTTTTTTTTAAAGATTTATTTATTTATTATATATGAGTACACTGTAACTGTCTTCAGACACACCAGAAGAGGGCATCATATCCCATTACAGATGGTTGTGAGCCACCATGTGGTTGGTAGGAATTGAACTCAGGACCTCTGGAAGAGCAGCCAGTGCTCTTAACCACTGAGCCATCTCTCCAGCCCCCCCCCCCCCGACATTTCTTGGTGCCAGGGATTGCCTTGAACTTGCTATGTGGTGAGGCTGGCATGGAACCTCTGCTTTGATCTTTCTGCTCCACTTGGCTTTAGAAAGATTACAAGTGTAAAGAAGAGGGACCTTCTTGCCTCTACTATCTTACACAGATGTACTGGAAACAAGGCCTCCAGTGTGTCACCTCTAACCAAATCAACAATGATCCACTTACCACTATCAGAAGAGTCTTCTTTTTTAGATCGCATCTTTCTTTTTCTTCCTCGTTTGCTCTTCTTTGTCTCTCCTCCATTTTCCCCCTCTACACCATCTGGACCAGCACAGTTATCTGCATGTCTTGCCATTGTATTCTGACAAAAGGAACAAACCTTGTTACACACTACTTTAAAAAAAAAAAAAAAAACTAAGTTCAGACGGAAAGTTCTCTTTAATTAAATAAAAACAAACTTTAAGGAATACATAAAGTCACAAAATTCTGCAAACTGTACCGAGCATGTTCCTCCCATCGAATTCAGGAAAGATGGATAGCATCTTTCAGATGCTATAGTAGTCAGAGATAGGGTAATAGACTGAGATAAAAAAGGAGTGAAGAGCTCTTGGCCTCTCTTGCCTCCTGGCTCTTTTGCTCTCCCAACCCTACCCCTCCTCTTCCCCTTCCCTTCCCCCCCCCACGTGTTCATGGCAGGTCTCTACTCCTTTACTTCCCCCCTCACCTCTACCACCCTCTTAACTCTCCCATGACCTGAATAAATTCTATTCTGTACTAAAAAAAAAAAAAAGGAGTGAAGAGACACCAGTAAGAAGGCTGGGCCCTGCATGCATGAGGGTGTGTGTTTGAGTGTTGGGGGGGGGGGGTGTGAGCGTTGAGCTCAGGGCCTGTAGTCACACAGAAACTTGGGAGAGATTCAGCATGGCTGGCAAGTGCTGACTTGGCTAACCAACAGAGAAAGCTAAGTCAGACTCAAACTAGTTAGGGTTATGATAGAATACAGATTTTAATCCACCTAAAAAGATGCCTTTTTACCACCAGCCTACTCAAAGATGCTGTAGTCCCTATCCACAGAAGGCTTTCCCGATGGACAGAAGAACCTGAGACAGGAATAAATAAGTCTTTTCAAAAGGCAAAGTCTATCTACATTTATTGCTCCAGTGCAACAACTGTATTCTGTAACAGCAGATCAGGCATGTGATATTAAGAACCATAATAGGAACCCAACCCTTACCCGGCGTGTGAATGTTTTCCCACACTTAGAACAAACAAAGGCCGCAGGGACAAAGTTGGGATCATGATAGCGCTTGAAATGCATGTCAAGGAGCTGTTTCTGGCGGAAGGTCTTGTCGCAGTGGCTGCAGGCATAAGGCTTCTCCCCCGTGTGAGTGCGCTTGTGCATGATCATGTGCCTCTCCTGAAACAGAAGTGCTTGTCAGAAAGGCCTCAAAGAGTCACAGGGCTGTTACCCTAGCTGCTACGCATGCACACCCTATGCCATTCATCCTCAAGAGTTAACACTGTCAAGATGTTAACAGTATATTCACAGAGAAGCAAAAATGCGTACCTGAAACCCCAGCACAGAGAAAGCCGCTCCCTGCGTTGGGATTTTCTTTCTTATTTATTTATTTAAACTATAGCTGTCTTCAGACACACCAGAAGAGGGCATCAGATCTCATTACAAATGGCTGTGAGCCACCATGTTGGGATTTGAACTCAGGACCTCTGGAAGAGCAGTCAGTGTTCTTAACACTGAGCCATCTCTCCAGCCCTGGGCTGCTTTTCTAACTCCAGTTTAAGAATCATTCTGGGGCCAGATTCTTTTCCCAAGTCTTGGACTTAATACCCTTGGGATTTTTTGGTTTGGTCAGGCATAGTCTTATGTAGTCAAGGCTGGACTCTAATTCACTATACTCTGTAACTAAGCCATACCCACCCCTCTTCAAGAAAGAAGCTGAGGGTGTATCTTAAGATATCACATCTGTCATATGCATATGTAGACCCAGATTCAACTGATAAAGAGTACCACCTATGACTATTCTTTATATTTGTCTGAAAAATATTCTTAGAAATAGCTACCAGGTTAGGTATGGTGTCACACACCTTTTATCCCAGCACTCAGGAAGCAATAGCTAGGAGGATCTCTAAATTTGAGAGACTACCCTATTCTACAAAGAGATTAAACAAAGAAACCATATCTCAGTAAAAAGAAAAAAAGTACCATACTAGTCACATGATACTTGAAATAGAGCATCAATGGCTTTCCTTAAAAATAAATAAATAAATAAATAAATAAATAAATAAAAACTATACTTATTTTATGTGAGCACACTGTCACTTTCTTCAGACACACCAGAAGAGGGCATCAGATCCCATTACAGATGGTTGTGAGCCACCATGTGGTTGCTGGGAACTGAACTCAGAACCTCTGGAAAAGCAGCCAGTGCTCTTAACCGCTGATCCATCTCTCCAGCTGGATCACTGGCTTTCTAACTACAACAGTACCTACCTGTCTACAAGCATAATCACATTGATCACACTTGAAGCGCTTCTCATTTTTGTGTGATTTTTGATGCTGAATGAGAGCATATCGCTCATGAAACACAGCATCACAGTAGCGACATTTTTTCCCCTGCTCAATATAGGAATGCTGCTTTCGCAAGTGGACACCTGCAAATAAAATATAAAGCCAGGTTGAACTTGGAAAAACACAAATTAAATATTTCTACAAGTTAGTAATGGATTTATTTCTTAAGAACATGAGATCAGAAGTAAAACCTTTGGTTAGTAGGAGTGAGAGCCAGAGTCAGTCCCTAGTGCTGTGGCACCCCTCACCCTCTCCACCTCTATCCAATGGTAACATCAGTGGGGAGAGAACAAGTCAGAGACAGAAGCCTGAGGACTACACTCAGAATGGAAGTGTGGAGAGATCCAGAAGTGAGAGCAGTGGGAGGGAAGTCACTGACTAAACATGAGACAAGATGAAGAGTAAAGTGGGTGCTGGAGATGACACCTAATAACAACAAAGCCACTTACTAAGGTGAGAAATGGTGGAAAGGGGTCAAGACCAAGCCGTGTCTGTTCTGGAGACCATTCTAGACCTATAGTAGGCCATTCTAGACCTATAGTTTCACAGACATTGAATCTGAAGCAATCACATTAAAATAGGGATGGGAACAGAAAAGGACAGATAGATAGTATAGAATTAAAACAGGAGTGGAACCAGGGAGCTGATGAAGTCACTAAGACAAAAGGCCAAAAGTAAGAACTAGTATAGTCAGGCTTGTTTCACTGTTGAGTCAGGGTCTCTATGACTCCAACAGCTTACAACTGGCCTGGAACTCAGAGATACCTGCCTAAGCATCTCCTGAATGCTGGGATCAGAGGCCTTCAGAACCACACCCAGCCTGGGTTAGGCTTTCAATCTAAGAGTTAAGGCCACTGAGAAGAGGGAACAGTTTTTAAAAGGGGGTCAAGAGGAAGAACTACCAAAGAGAGAAATCCAATAGTACTTTAATCATAGAGGCAGAGGAAAGAAAGTGCTTTACAGAGATTGCAGTGTACTGTTTTTTTTTTTTTTTTGGGAGGGGGAAGGTACTGTTAAGGAAGCACATGAAATGAGTACAGTGTTTTAGCAAGGCTGTTTACTGGAGTGCCAGTAGATTCTACAAATGAAAGGGATGTCAAAAACAGGGAAGGAAAAACTACAAGGGGCATCATTGTTCATTACAGTTGGCTAGAAGGAAGTAAATTAAACCTAGGGGTAGGGATGTAACTCTGAGAAATGGCTTACCCACCACACAACATGAGCCAGATTTAACCTCCAGCAACATGGGATGGTGGTGGTGGTGGAGGGGGGAGACAGACAGATAGACAGACATTTGGGAAAACTGTTATTTAAAAATTTTTTGTGGTGCTAAAGATTAAACACAGGGCCCTACATATGCCAGGTAAGCACTTGACCACTGAGCTCTGTCACCAATATTATTAAAAAACAAAAAAAAACCTTTGAGGCAGGGTCTCCCTACATAGGTGCAGGCAGGTCCTAAAATTGTTATTCTTTTGCCTCAGCTTCTTGAGCAGCTAAAATGACTTGTCTATACCATGAGGCCTCATTCAAAATCATGCTCTTGTGAATAGGAGAGAAATGAGTACACCAACTTGCAAACATAAACTAATAATGAACATACATAAGGAAATAAAAAGTGGGGATGAGGGTGAAGGGACAAAGCACAGATAAAGAGAGCCACACCAACTCCTAAGGGCAGATAGGAAAGGTGAAGGTAGGTGTAGATATAAGGAGATTATAAATTGGTTTTATAACAGGAAATTTCACCCTACTACCTTTCTATTGTAAGCAAAAAAGGTTAGTAGTTAAAAGGGAAAGACTTGTCTAACTCTACTGAGTAATGGTACATCCTACAGAGCAGAGCCAAAGGATCTGTGCCACAAATGAATACACTACGGAACAATGGGAATAGCCCCAAAAGAGCAACTTGTGGGACTGCTCAGGAGGAGGGCAGCCCATATTAGGATTGTGAACATATGATATGCGTAGTCTCTTCCCTAAGAGAAACCAAAACCCAAAGAACAGAGGACCAATTCTGTGGACCAGGTTCAATCCCCAGCATGGAGATATGCGGGGGTGGGGGTGGAGAGATAGGACATACTGCACTCATCTCTGGGTTCACAGAGGCTGAAGTAGGACCTCAGGTGTCCTACTCTATTACTTTTCACATTACTCCTGAGATGGCTTGGGTTCAATTCCCAGTACCATCAATAAAGCATAACAACCAAACCAACCACCCAACCTGAGGGAACTCAGGGGCTTCTGCCCAGCTTTGCCACTCATCAATTCTGCTGAACATCTGGTACATCTTTGTAAGCATTACACTTACCACTGTACTAAAACTAGAGTAAGATATACCCTGCTTACTTTATACTGTAAAGACCAAATGTAAACAGAAAAATCTAAACCACAAAAATATAAGTGAATGTAAAAAAATGTTTCTAAGAGCATAATTTATGGTACAGTGCTTAACTGCTTCCATGAGGCCCGGGGCCTCAACACACAAAGTCAATATGTTCAGGAAACTGTATTTTGAGTTGAGCATAGACTGAGTAGTATTTCTATTTTTTTATGTAGTAAAGCACGGGCCTCCTAACGTGGCTAAGGCTATGCTTAAAATCCCAGAACCAAAACGTTCTCCTGATTAAGACTTCTGAGAAACTGGGACCACAGGTACATGCCACTAAGTTATCCCTTTATTTTCTGTCTGAGACAGTCTTACATAACCAAGGCTGGTCTTGAATTCTCAATCTTCTGCTTCAACTTTCCAAATGCTGGCACTTACTATCCCTAACTTCTGTGTTTCTTTAGTAAGAAAGATGAAGAGAGAACTCTAGATGATCCTAAATGTAAGCATGTACCACACTAAAATTCCTATAGATAAATTCTCCCTCTATGTAATTCTGGCTTACCAACGTACAGGAATAGTTATCACTAAACCAATAAAATATTCCAATTACTCCGCAGAATGTACAAATACTCTTGAAAAACCTGAAGGAAACTGACCTTATTTGAGACATGTTACTTTCTTATTTAGAGAATGGAAGCTAGTGTTACAGGCATAGTGTTCCCTATTACAGTTCCCATTACCTTATGTACAGTCTATATTCTGGTTATATTTAACTTGTAGTGTCACATTAATAAAGAGAAAAAAGTCAGGAGGAGGGGGAGTTAAGCTATGGCTTCCACTAAGTAGTAAGCCATTTGTTAACATAAATAAAAGTTTGAGTATAAGGTCAAATATTTATCTTCTTATTTTCATAAATTCTTTGTCTCTGATAAATCTACTTACCCAAGTCACTTTTTCGAGCTATAACAGTGTCACAATGGGGACAATGAAATTTGGCCACATTTTCTGTGTGCTTCTGTAAAATGTGCATCTTCATGGTACCACTCTGGGTAAACCGAGCATGACAAATATAACATTCATAAGGTTTTTCTCCTTAAAAGAAAATACAGAATGAACAAATTAAATGAGTAAATACTGTAACTTCATAAGTGAATAGCCGAGTGGCAGACACACGTTAGGCCATATAAGATCAAAGGCCTTGCTTGAGAAGGTAAAGCTTGGTGTAATTAATTGTTCAACTCATGCCTATCTTCAGAATTAGCAAACAAATCCTATACCTTTGTTTGCTCTGCTCTGCTCTCTACACTCTTCTATTTTAGGACAGTATTTCTTATGGCAAAGTTTACCTGGGGGAAGGGGGAAACCAGAACTAAATTGTACTTTCTCTTTTACTTTTTGAAGCAGGATCTTGTCTTGCTGTCTAGGATGGTCTCGCACCAGAGATACTTTTACCTTAGCCCCAAGTATCAAGATTATAGGCTTGTGCTATGACACTTGAGCACAAGCCTTTCTTTTTACAAAATGATAGTACTTAGAAACCACAGTATGTTAGATAATCTATCCAGACTTATTATTTTAGCTTTTGAAACTTGAAACAAGGAGTCACTATGTAGCCCTGGCTAGTCTGGAATTTGCCATGTAGACTAAGCTGGCCTCAAACTCAAAAGATCTGCTTGCCTTTGCTGGGATTAGAAGTGTGTACCACCACATCCAGCTTCTACTCAGACTTTAAAAGATAAACATGAGATTTTAATTTCACTTGATGTCTCCCCTAAAAGAACCATTTTCACATTATAAGACTCAAATAAAATTGCCCTCAGGTATATTTTCAGAACCATCAATTCAGATGATATACCAGAACTTTTCTTAATAGTTTTCCATTCAGGTAAGCCTTGGGTGCACATGGCAGTTTACAGGATTCACTGAAGAGCAGCTCATTAGTAGCAGGAGGGGAGAAGTCCTACCTGAATGGGTTCTCATATGCCTTTTCAGCTTGTATGTGTCCCTGCTGGCATAACTGCACAAACTGCACTGGAACGGGCGCTCTCCAGTATGAGAGCGAATGTGTCGTTTTAATTTGCTGACCTGAAACATGAAAGCAATCGAACGAACTTCTTATACTTCTGTTAACATGGACTATAATATGAACTCTATGGCTTAGGTACAAAACCTTAATTTGGGGACACTAAAGTTATGAAAAGCCCCTACTTTGTAGCCTTTGCTTCCTCTCAGTAGTATTACAATCTAAGGAGATGGGGGTGAATGGACAGGACACGGATCAGGCAAAAACTGTCACACTGATAATTGAGTTGGGCACATGATGCTATACTAGTCTTTACTATTATTGTATGTGTATGGGTGTGGTGTGGTAGTGGTCCTGAAGATTGAACCCAGGGACTTGTATTAGGCAAGAACTCTCTACCACTGAGCCATGTACGCAGCCCTTTTATTGTTTGAAACTTTCACAATAGTAAATAACTCATGCCTATTTTTATATATATTACTTTCCTACAAAATTCAACTCCAAACTCATGTTTTAATACCCCTACCTACTTTTCTCTCATTTGTACTTCCTAAACAGGCTGAGATTTCGGAGTCTCTGACTTCTCTTCCTTGCTACTTGCGATGCTTTCTGTCTCTTAGTAAGCACCTTATCCTAAACTATGAGTTTCAAACAGGACTCTAAAAATACTTTGGATATTTGCAATTAATGTCTGTCTGAGATTTTTGAAAAAGTGTTTTTAATTTTAAGAGAAAACCCCTTCTACACCCATGAGAATTATTTACTAAATTTTCTCATTTGCTCAGCGGCCAAGTGCCTATCCCTGCAGCATCGCTCAATCCCCACCCCTTTTGCCACATTAGGGTGTGCCATGCACAGACTAAGAGTGCTCTCACACTCACCAGTAGTAGTACCTCACCCCATACCTGCCTGACTTACCACATAGACTCACAACATTCAATACAACACCTCTCTTTACATACTTTCAACTTGTAATCTTCATTTTTTATGTCCTTTGGAAAAATTTGTACCCTTTTCTGCCTAAAAAATATAAGAGAGGGCTGGGCATGGTGGCACATACCTTTAATCCCAGCACTTGGGAGGTGGAGGCAGGCGGATGGATCTCTGAGTTCGAGAACAATCTAGTCTACAGAGCGAGTTCTAGGACAACCAAAAAAAAAAAAAAAAAAAAAAAAAAAAAAAAACCAAAAAACAAAAACACCCTGTCTCAAAACACATTAACAGTAACAAAAATCACAAAAATGGTTTTTATTGTTATTTCAGTCATTTCACCACTATGAGAATTGGGACCACCTCAAGGTTTCATAGTTTCTCTATTCTTAGTATAGGTTGTATAACTCCAGTTGGAAGGTTTGAAACTACTATTATTTCTCTCTTTGACAGTTCGGGGACTCAAGACAGTGCCTAGCACTGTACCACTGAGCTACATCCACACCTAGAGTCCCAAATTAAAATTTTTTGAAGAACCAACATACCAGCAAGCAGCAAATCTGACACTGGTCTCAGTGAAAACAGTTACAACATAAGTAAACAAATAAAATTATACCTCTGTGCACAAACTTATGCTTACACTTCAATCTCTTTGCCAAGATACCAGTATATTTATGCAAATATTCTAAAATCCAAAACAGGGTTAGGCTAGAGAGAGAGCTCAGTCCAGTAGTTAAGACTGTCAAATGTTCTTCCAAGGACCCATGATAGTGCCACAGCAACTCATAACCAATCCCCTGAAACTCCATCTACAAGGGATTCAACTTTTTCTGGCTCCATCACACTTGTGCACCCAAAGTACTCCACACATAGTGTAATTTAAAAAATAAAATCTTAACTCACCGACCCCCCAACAGATAACCTCAGAAAACAAAACCTGGAAAAAATCTTGAAGCATCTTTGGTGTTAAGCTTTCTTGGGAAGAGAAAAAAAAAAACTTTTACACTAGTACAAAATGTTTGTGGAGACTGGAGACACAGCTTGGTGGTCAAGTTCATGCCTAAGGAACTGGGTTCAAACACTGGTTTAAGTACAAAATTGTTCATTTCTATATACTTTTGTTCTTGAGACAGAGTTTCATTGAATTGGCTATCCTGGAACATATACTATAGACCTGGCTGGGCTTGAAATCATAGAGATCCGTCTGCCTCTGCCTCTCCCAAGTGCTGGGATTAAAGGTGTGCACCACCACTGCCCAGCCCATACTTTCTTTATATTTGGTCCCTATCCACTGAATTCGTCCTATTCTAATGTTTTTTTACTACTGGATACTCTCTAAAATAAAAATAAAAAATCTTTAAGAAATGATGTTTCAAGACCTGACAAAATGACTGAGTAAATTATTTTCAGATGACTGAGTGTCAACCTCAAGATCCACAGGGTGAAAGAAAAACGGGTGCAGGAAGTACCCCCAACCCCAACTCAAATAGAAAAATAGGAAAAAACAAACAACAAAAAACCAAACAGCTGGGTGTGGAGGAACAGGCCTCTAATCCCAACACTCAGGAGGCAGGGGCAGGCAGAATTTTGTGAGCTCCAGGCTAGCTTGGAATACATAAATAGTTAGACCTTGTCTCAATTAAAAAAAAAAAAAAAAAAAAAAGACAACAACATTTGCCTAGTTATACTTTTCTTCTTCTAGTAGCTGTAATTCTTAATACAACGATGAAACAATAGCATTAAGATCCATAACAACAACAACAATAATAGAGACAGGGTTTCTATAGCTTAGGCTGGCTTAAAGCTTGCAGCACTCTACCTGCTCCAGCCTCCCGACTACTGAGGTTATAGGCATGATGGGTCACTTTAGTGATTCAGTTAATTAAGAGAGATTTGCTCTGGCTTTTCCCTAGTCTTGTTGGAACTTTACACAGTAATGAGAACTGAATTTTATTACCCCTCTTCCAGCTCCCTTTTTTCCCTCTAAATGATAGGAATCAAACTCAGAGCCTCATAAATGCTGCTGCTCCAACCCCAAACCTTCTATTATTACAATTGAGACAAGCTCAACTATATTTCAGTTGGTTTCAAACTCAATATCTAGTCCAAGGTAATTTCAAACTCATAATTCTCAGCCTATCCAATGCTAAGATTAAAGGGGTATACATGAAACCTTCCATTTTTAAATGACTTGGGTACAGTTATTTCTTCAAAGTATAGAAGAGCTTTCTTGTACTAATATATAGAGTTGGCATTTAAAAAAATTTTTTTTGAGACAGGGTCTCTCTCTCTATAGGTCTGGCTGTCCTGGTACTCATTACGAAGCCAGGCTAGCTTTGAACTCAGAGACCCATCTGCTTCTGGTTCCTAAATGCTGATATTAAAGGTATGCACTAGCATGCTCAGTCATAGAATAGGTATTCCCCTAAAACAAAAAAGCCCACCATCATGGTCTAAGAAAGCTCTCAATAATAAAGAACTAGACACTCACTTCTACACTGGCATAATCACACATGGAACACTTAAATGGTTTCTCATGAGTGTGTTTATAACGACGATGCCGCACCAACTCTCCACTGGTCACAAAGGCCATGTCGCAGTCGGGGCACTTGTGAGGACGAGTACCTAAAGAAAGGAGGGAATAACAGAAATCAATGACACATTACATGACAGGGTTCAATGTATGGCTCAAAGCTACTATATAAGCTGAAAGTAGCTGTACAAGCTACAGAAAGCCCTGGATAAATTTTTGTCACTAGTCCCTAAGATGTGAGAACATGGGGCTGGAGAGATGGCTCAGTGGTTAAGAGCTCTGGCTGCTCTTCCAGAGGTCCTGAGTTCAGTTCCCAGCAACTACATGGTGGCTCACAACCATCTGTAATGGAATGTGTCTGCCAGCTACAGTGTACTTACATACATTAAATAAATGAATCTTTAAAAAATACATTTATAAAAAAAGATGTGAGAACATATGCTAAATGCAAGTTTCTGCTAATTATTTGATTCCATTGCCTTTGAATAGAAAAATCCTTCTTATTCCTATTTTGTAAATATACTGGTTACTAAGAATCCAACCATTAAAAGAAGTTCCAGTATATTTTCATCCTTACCAAATGCAACAACATACATGGGCAGTGGTGGTACATGCCTTTAATCCCAGCACTTAGAAGGCAGAGGCAGGGTCAGAGGGCGGTCTGAATTTGAGGCTAGGCTGGCCTACATACTAAGTTCCAGGACAGCCAGGGCTACACTGAAACCCAGTCTCTAAACAACCCTCACCCCCAGCAAAAAGATTATAATTAGAAAATCACAATGTCAACAATGAGAACAGACACCTGCAGAAACTATTCTTTGTTCTCTCGTTCTGTCTCTAAGGTCTCAATATATAAATCTATAACCCAGAACTGGCCTTAAACTCTTATTCCTAGTGCCCAGCCTCCCAAAGGTTTAGGTTTACAGGCTTAAAACTCCATGAACAAATGTACAAAAATGACTTTCTAAAAAGATGGAAGTATATAAGCAGGGAAGTGCTGATGAAAAAATTACAGCAACTAAGAAATGAAAAGGAATGCTATTCTCTTGTTAAATTTGTTTCCTCAGTACCACTGAGTTAGAAGAAAATGAAGGAATTCTTTCTATGAAGTGTATATTTAATCTAGTGGTACAGAAAAAAAAAAAAAAAAAAAAACAATTATCAAGGGAAGGAAAGCATTAATCAATCTGAGGAACAAGGTAATCAGAACAATAACTTCTGTTTTTCACCTAGTGTTATTACGGGAAGAAGAGTTCTGCCTCTGGGAGAAAAAGCCTGACAATTATCAAACTGGATACTGCTGTGTAGCAGGGATTTCCATCAGGCTGTACTATGTGACACCATGTCCTTCTTCTCAAGGTTCACGTTCACCAAGTCTTTTTTTTTGTTTGTTTGTTTGCTATAACTTTATAGGTAAGAGTATCCACTAGAAGCTGGGCATTCTAGTGCATGCTTTTAATCCTAGCACTGTAGGCAGACACAGGTAGGTCTTTGAGTTCAAAGCCAACTTAGACTACATAGTAAATCTTAGAACAGCTAGGGCTATGTAGAAAAGACCGTCTTGGGGGAAAAAAAAATCCAAAGAATGCCCCCTAGAATGTAATATAAATACATTTAGAAAGTGAAAAGCATATTCTTTATCAGGAAGTGGCACTTGAGCATGTGTGCATTTGACTTTTGCAGGCTTAGTTAACTAGATGAGTAGTCAATTCTAGATAGCCACAGAATGAACTTTTCAAAGCTTAAATACAGTCTAAGAGTACTCATGTCAATGTAAATACACACGGACAAATCCTATCAAAGAGTAATACAATGTCTTCAAAGTACTAGATGCATTTATTTATTTATTTAAAAGATTTATTTATTGTATATAAATACACTGTAGCTGTCTTCAGACACACCAGTAGAGGGCATCTGATCCCATTACAGATGGTTTTAAGCCACCGTGTAGTTATGGGAATTGAACTCAGGACCTCTGGAAGAGCAGTCAGTGCTCTTAACTGCTGAGCCATGTCTTCAGCCCTCTAGATGCATTTATAAGTGTGTGTGCACACTCTAAAAAAATGACTAGATGGCTAAGAATATCCCAATATGTAATACACTATTTATAAAGCAATAGATGGTCCACTAATTGTCTAATCTTTTGACATGTAAAGCAGACAACTAATTTAATCTGACAACCAGTATATCAAATCAAAACCAACCATCACCATTTTAAATGGTGAAGATAGAACTAGAGGAAAATCTACTCTGAAAGAAGTAGATAATATGGGAAAAAACTCTTCATAAAAAACTGGGTCAGAGAACTTACAATCAAGAAATTAGGCAGAAAGATTAAAAACCTGCAGAGAGAGTTGCCTTAGGGTTTCTACTGCTGTGATTTTAAAACAAAGCAAAACAAAAAACCGCACTATGACTATATCAACTTGAAGAAGGGAGGGTTCATTTCAGCCTGACTCTCACTCAGGTCAAATTCCACTGCTGAGGAAGTCAGGGCCGGAACTATGCTTACTGGAGTGCTCCCTCTGGTTGGCTTCGTCTGCTTTCTTATAAATCCTATGACCACCTGGCCTAGGTATGGAACCATCTATAGCTTGTGTCAAGTTCTCTGCTCCCCCACACCCCCCAGGCTGACAGAAAGACTCACACAAACAAACTTGCCAGCACAAGAGTCTACAGAGAGCGAGAATGCAGTCACTTCACTGGAATCTGTCTATATGAAACATGAATAATGAATACCATATTAAAGAATATTTTGTATTTGAACAAATAAATGAACTTTGAGAATGGTACTTATACTTTTCTATCCTTAAATTGTAAACAACCTACCTTCTTTAAGATGAATCAACAAGAAACAAAAAAGCCACAGTTCTAACATAGGCAGGATTTTACTTCTATTTCTAGTGTTCTTTCTCATTTCTTGGGTCTCATTTCTTGTTACTGTTAAATCCTTAGCAACATAATGCTAAATTTTTATAAATTATGTCAAGGGAAAACTGCAGATTAACAAAAATCATCTTCTTCAACTTCCCACTGAAGTAATCTTGGATTAGAAAACATGTTTTAGCCTTTATTATGCTGTACCCCACATTAATATCCAGCACCTGTGTGTGTGTTAAGATGATTCCTCAGGAGGGTTACTGTTCTGAATGCTCTGCCACAGAGATGGCACTTGTGTGGTCTCTCATCAGTGTGGCTTTTCATGTGACGATCCAAATTTGAACGCCGTGGACATGTGTAACTGCAAAGCTCACACTGGAATGTTTTTTTTACACCTATATGCAAAACAAAACATGAACTTGTTACAGTGCTTCAATGTTTAGATTAATCCCAAACTACAATTATATTCTCTTAACTTTTTATAATCAAAGTCACTCTAAGTAGAAATTAATTCACAGCATTAATAGACTTCTCTTGAGAACTTAAAAACATAAGTAAGACTCTTCTTTTGGATTAAAAGCCATGGCACCCACTAGGAGAAAGAAAGAAAAAAAAGCACTTGACAAAAATAGCTTGCATACAGGCTGTTGTATCCTTTTCCCCAAATGGTTTTACAAGTCCATTACAAATAAACTCGTTTTACCTTTTTTTTTAATTTTTGTTGGCTTCGGAGGCTTCATATTACCAACCACTTTCTCTGCATTAACCTCAGACAGCAGTCCTTCCTGCTGTTCTTCCTCAAAATCATATACAGACACATCCACATCTTTGCCCTCCTCTGTGTAACGAAGTTTACTCTTTTTGGTTTTCTTTGTTTTTTTGGCTGGTGGCTGATAGTCTGGGTCTTTTTGCCAGCTAGGGTCTTCCTGAGGAGGAAGCTCCCCCTGCTCTAGTGTCTCCACTTCTCCATTGGCCCCCACTTTAACCACCTGAAATCCTTCAGGCAAAGGTAAGGTGTGACATATCATCGGTTCACTTTCTGCAAGGCCCTCTTTAGACACTTCATTCTCATAAGCCCCCTGAAGTTCTTCTACTGAAGTAGTAGCAACAGGTACAGTCACAGGAACAGGTACTTGGACAAGCTGAAGCTCTCCTATATTAATGGGCTGTTCCTCCATATTTACAACCTGCAAGGTTATGATCTGGGTATCGTCCACTGCAGCCTCTGCTTCAGGAGCCACTGTACCCTCCATTACTTCAGTCTTCATTTGGAGAAGGGTAGGATCCAGCTGTTCCATCATTACCATCTGTACACTGCTGTTGACATCCTGGACCACTTCACCCCCATCTGTCTGGTTCTGGGGCAGGTGACAAGCATCCTCTTCCTGACCCCCTTCCCGGCGTCTCTGGTAAGTCTTTCTTTCCTTTCCTTTAATGAAAGTTTCAGACTCCTCCACAATGGCTTCAACCGCCTCACCTTCCATTTCCCCTTCCTTTATTAAGGGAGAACACAGATTGTTATTTAAGATATGGTTTGCCCAAATAAAAGCATACACATTTTAAACTAAAAACTTTTAGTGGTGCACACACCTTTAATTTCAGTACTTAGGGAGGCAGAGGCTGGCAGATCTCTGAATTTGAGGCAAGCCTGGCCTACACAGAAAAACCCTGTTCCTAAAAATCAAACCAAACTTCCAATACCTGCACGCCCCCCCAAAAACACCTCCTTAGTGAAATGATTAGGTACCCATCAATGGTTATTCAACAGATATCTTTCTCTTTGATGGAAGAAAAAAATAATCACCACCTATATTATAAATCTTACCAATCAAAACAAAAAAAATCCAAAACTGATCAAGACTATGGATTATACTTAAAACTAACAGAAAACTGGTGACAGTGGGTGTTAAAATACACTGCAGAAGTAAAGTTCAGTCTAAGAAAAAACTAAAATGTTAATTTTGGTTTCTTAGGCAAATAAACTGCCAAAAGAAAAAGCATGGAAAAGTTAAAACAACAACCTATAGGCTCAAATTTCCAAACTGAGGAAACTTAGTGTCCAGAGACATTTGGCAAGGTCTAAGGCTATTTTCTAGTTGTTATTACTGGGATAGAATGTTATTAATGGCATCAGGTGAATCACACAAGGCAGAGGTCAATCTTCTACCACAACAAACGACCAGAGCTAGGTACTGCAGGCCATGACTAGAAAACTAGCACTTGAGGTTTGAGACTACCTTGGCCACACTATGATACCCAACAACAAAGAGACATTAAACAGTAGAAACTTTAATTCTGAATATTTAATTATATTAAAAATTACCAGTAAAGCTAGTTTAAAACTTACTCATTTGGAGTGTATTAGTTAAAGAATAAAAATTTTCAGTCAGAAGAAGAAAGTTTAAGATAGCTATTGTACAACATGCAGACATAGTTAGCACTCTACATACTTACCTTCTCTTACCACAAATGAAGACTATACATGTTAGATTTAATAATCCTCAATGTACACACATTTCAAAATGTTAAGCACAAACATATTTTACATTTTTCTTCAGATTAAAAACTAGTTTAAAAATACATTGTAGGAAGTTTAGGGCCTGGTAATACATTGCTTTAATCCCACCACTGTTGAGGCAGAGACAAGGAAATCATTGAGTTTAAGGCTAGACTAGAACTAGGGCTATATAATAAGACCCTGTTTCAAAAAAAAAAAAAGTACATTTTATATCTATTTATAAAACATTAGAAGAGATTTTGCTTGCTTTAAATGGCTCTGGGTGTCAAATCCAGAGCCTCACTGAATTATACCCCATGCCTTGCTGCTTTTTCTAAATTCTTCCTTAGAAATCCTACTTTGTCATACCGTTTCTAGAAAACTTTGTTGTATGGGGGATAGGGAGATGCTCAGTTGGTAAAGTACTTTCTGAGAAATCATGAACACTTAAGTTTGATCTCTAGCACTCACATGGAAAGTTAGGCATGGCAGTGGGTGCCTGTAATCACACTGCTAGGGAGGCCTGACTGCCTCGCTACCATGCCTGTCTACAGTTGCTGTATCTTAAATCTTGGTAGTACCTAGAGTAAAATAATAGGTCAGCAAGATGACTCAGAAAAGATGGTACTTGCTACTAAGCCTAGTGACCCAAGTCCGATGCCCAGGACTTATGTGATGAAAAGAATCAACTCCTACAAATTTCCTTCTGACTTTCATATGTTCTATGGTATGCCCATACACACACACACACACACACACACACACACACACTAAATGAATAACTAAGACTTAATTAAAAAGAAAAAAAAACTTGAAGAGTAAAGCAGGGAGCTGGATAGATGGCTTCTTGGTTAGGAGTATTTATTGTTCTTTTGGAGGAGGACTAGGTTCAGATGGAGCTCACTCAAGTTCCAGGAGAATTAACTCCCTCTTCTAACCTCTTGTGACTGGTATACATATATACATGCAGGAAAAACACCATACAGATAAATCTAAAAATAAAAAAACTCAGCTAATAGTGAGTCTGAGAAACATCTAATTTAAAGCAATACTATAACCTAACAAAACACACACACACACACACACACACACACACACACACACACACACACACAGAGTCATCCCTAAACAATTTAAAATGCCTTATGTTCTTGGCCCAGTCTCAAACAAAGCTCTTGCTACTTTACTAGAGACACAGCTCATCAATTCTCTGTGCAGGCACCGTATCTGAGCCAGCATTCTGGGAAGGCATTATAAAATCTACAGAGAAATAGCCATGGCCTGATTTAGGATGAAAAGAGTTTAAGGTAAAATAAGGTAGGCGCGGAGCAAAGTAGAGTGACCATGTCCAAAGCAAATGCTTGTATTAATTATAAACGGAATGTTATGAACCCCTATCTCAAAATAAGAAAAGACTGAGAATACAGTTCTCCGTCAAGGCACTTGTCTAGCACTAATAAGGCCCTAAAATCAATTCCAGTACTGTCCCCTGCTTCTCACCCAAAAAAGATGTGTTGGTTCATAACTTTTAATCTTCGAATTAGGAGGCAGCTGTATCTCTGTAAATTTGAGGCCAGACTGGTCTACATAGTAAGTTCCAGGACAGCCAAGGTTATCTAGTGAGGCCCTGTCTTGAAACAAAATGATATGCTCAACAACAAAAAAAGCAAGAAATTGTATTTTTACCCAACATTGTTGCTCTGACTGTCTTTTCTCTCTCCTTGTCCTGTTCCTTGTGTCCTTCCCATTTTCTTCAGATCTAGCTCATTCTTAAGACAGTAAAGTTTCCCGCGGCCATTACTTTGTTGTTAATGGCTGCTAATAAAACAAAGCACATGATTTTGTGCTGAACAATGCCTCAAAATAGTTAGGTATAGTGATATACACTGTAATCCTATAATTCAGGAGGAAGAAGGAGATTAGGGGAAATATGAAGTCAGCCTTGGTTATTTAGCAACTTCAAGGCTAACCTGAGCTATTTAAAAAAAAAAAAAACAACTATCCTGTATTTTAAGCATGTCTATATACAGCACACAATTATGTGGGTGGGGAGCACTTTTCAGCACAGCTGCTTTCAAAAATTGGGCAGGGAACTCCTGTCCTGTGGTGGGTCTTTCTGTCACACAGCTATCTGAGTAATCCATGCTCCTATAAGTAACGCCAATAAACTCACAAATTGGTTTGTTCACAAAACTCAATGAACTTTAAGTAACTGCAGGTAAAATCATGCAATACATCGCCTCAAAAACAAAAAAAGAACCATCAAATTTAAAATAAAAGCAAAAACTGTGAAGCCAGGCCTGAAGAGCGTGTGAGTACTTGCTCTCTCTCACGTTAGTCATTTCACTAGTAGTGCTGAGGATTGAGCCTGGGGCTTCCCACACTCCTCATCTTCAATACAGCAACTTTTATTTTTGGACCAATTCAACAAAGTCTACCATGTGTGGAATAAAGACAAGGATGATGGAAAACTTTCTAGATGGCCAGTTTGGTTTGTACTGCTGTCACCTGCTTTTATTACCCTTTGCTCTAAATATCTAAGAGTAAAACAACACAACAGTTCTTTTTGTGTGTGTATTTTTAAAATTTATTTATGGGGCTGGAGAAATGGCTCAGCGGTTAAGAGTACTGACTGCTCTTCCAGAGGTCCTGAGTTCACATCCCAGCAACCACATAAATAAATCTTTCTTAAAAGATTTTTTTATTATATTTAAGTGCACTGTAGCTGTCTTCAGACACACCAGAAGAGGGCATCAGATCTCATTACAGATGGTTGTGAGCCACCATGTGGTTGCTGGGATTTGAACTCAGGACCTTGGAAGAACAGCTCCTAATTGCTGAGCCATCTCTCTAGCCCCCTTGCTTTTGTTTTCCTGAGACAGCCTAGGCTGTGCTGGAATTAGCTCTGTAGACAAGGCTGGCCTTCAACTCAGAAATCATCTGTCTCTATTTCCCCAAAGGTGCCATCCCACCAGGCTAATAAACAATACAATGTTTTACCACAATGGAGACAAATATAACAAAATGTTACTATAAAAGGTAGGAGTCAGGGCTGGAGCAATGGCTCAGTGGTTAAGAGCACTGACTGCTCTTCCAGAGGTCCTGAGTTCAATTCCCAGTAACCACATGGTGGCTCACAACCATTTGTAATGGGATCTGAAAACAGCTATAGTGTACTTACATATAATAAATAAATAATCTTTAAAAAAAAGGTAGGAGTCAAGGAACTTTATAACTTACCTATAAATTTAAAATTTCCAAGCATTAGCATGCCAGAGTTTTGTAAAGTCTAGCATTTATGATTATGAAAGTTCTCAACAACAACACTAGAACCCATGACTAGGCAACTGTGTTGCTCAAAGTAAGGTCTAAAGCCCAACCACACTGGGATAATTCTGACCTTTGTTTGAAACACAGAACTTTGGGCTCGCCCCTAAACAACAATCAGGATCTGCCATTTAACATTAAGCTGCCATTCTTCTCCTTTTCCTTCTTTACTTCAGACAGGTGTTACTACTCTGTAGCCAGACCAGTCTAATTCTACATCAGCTTCCAGGGTACTGGAATTGTCATCATGTATCTCTGGAGCTCATAGAGAACAACCAACCTCTGCCTCATGAGTGCTGGGGTTAAAGGTGAGTGTGCCACCATGTCCTCACAAGCTATATCTATGTTTAAAGAGTTTTCCAGATTATACAAGCTCCAAAGTTAGTCACAGCAAGCAAGAGCAATAATACAGATAGATAGCTGGAGTTAGGGACCAGAGAAAAGGCCCTATTTACATTACAGACACCATTAGAAAAGACATTAATTCCCATGCGTGGTAAATGTTTAATGGTAGCCCTGCCAGAGAATGACTACATTATCTGGACTATTTAAATAAATATCCCATAAAAAAGGAAGGCAGAGTCTGCATAGTAGCACACACCTGTAAGACTATCACTTGGTAGGTGGAGAGAAAAGATCAAGAATTAATGGTGAGCCTAGCTTACAGTGTTGAGGCTGGCCTGGGCTACATGACACCCTGCTTCTTTATAAACAAACAAATCAAAAGTCAAGGAAAAATTTTTTTCTATAACACCTTTGGGATTTTGTAGCACATAATTTGAACGGGGGGGGGGGAATCAACTGTCTCTGCTGTAAATCTGAAAACTTAAAACATTAAATACTACATAAGGGCTGGAGAGATGGATCAGCAGTTAAGATCACAGACTGGCATTCCAGAGGTCCTGAGTTCAATTCCCAGCAACCACATGGTGGCTCACAACCACCTGTAATGAGATCTGATGCCCTCTTCTGGTGCATCTGAAGACAGCTGCAGTTTACTCATATAAATAAAAATAAATAAATCTTTAAAAAAAAAACTACATAAAAATTCTATATAAAAGAAGTCATAGAATTATACCATGTTAAAAAAAAATAACATATAACGGAGCACAAATTGAAAACAATTGCGTGCCAAGGAATTGAGCTGACAGTACTCAATGAAAGGAACATATGATTTACAGTACATGACCATCAGTATCTACTGAAGTCTTAAAGTAACAGTTTCTAGAGAAAAATCACATAAAAGGAAAAAAGCAACCTTCCTCTAGCTTTCTCCAGAAGTGAATCTCTCCTCTGAATCAATAACTAACCCAACAGTCTCTGGCTTCTTTCCTTTACTCCCTGGAGGAAATACTTGCCCTGTCGCTGTTAACAGTTCTAACCCATCTCTTTCTTGACTCCTGGTTGCTTTAATCTCTCTCCTCTCCCATCTTCCTTGTTTATGCTCAACACACCTTTAATAACTTTTATTAATCCTCTTTTATGGAATGATAGCATTAAAAAGGGGGTCTACAACATTTAATTTTTATTAACCCTAAGAAAAGGAGCCTTTCTTTCTTTAGCTGCTCCTTGTCATGGGAGCATTGTCTGTGTCTCTGAAAGCATTCTGTTTCAGAGTCTAAAGGCTACTGTCTCCACTCAGATGACTACCTATTACTTTCTCAAGTCAAAGGCACTGGGTAGAGTAGAAAGGCAGACTGTAGCCTTCAACCTATCACAAAGGGATAAATTATCTGGTTAAACTCTACCCTTGTTGTTGCACTATCACTATAAAATGATACATTGCTTCTTTGGCAATCGGGGTTTTGTTTTGTTTTTCTTTTAAGGCAGTGCTTGGGATGGAATCCAGGGCTTTGTACCTATGAGAGGCTCCCTACTGCTCTATCACTCAATAATAGTCCCTATCACAATGGTATTCTCAGAACAGATCCTTGTATCTTCTATCATCATGGTAAAAATAAAAGAGGGGTTACTAATACTGCTCAGTTAGTAGAGTTCTTCCCTAGGACAACAAAAACATAGCTTTGATCTTCAGCACCCATGAAAACTAGTGTACTGATATACAGCACAATCCCAGTATAATATAGGTTAAAAAAAAAAATCAAGGTCATCCTCATATACATAGAAAGGTCTCAAGTATACAGAAAGTTTCATATCATCATACCGACCTACATAAGACCTGTTTGAAAAATAAAACAAAAAGAAAGAAAGAAAGAAAGAAAGAAAGGAAGGAAGGAAGGAAGGAAGGAAGAAAGAAAGAAAAACAAGTTTTGTTTTGAGACAGGGTTTTTCTATGTAATAGCCCTCCCTGGGTGTCCTGGAACTCTCTGTATACCAGGATGGCCCTGAACTCAGAGATCTATCTGCCTCTGCCTCCAGAGCACTAGGATTAAAGACATGTGCCACCACATCCAGCTAAAACATTTTTTAAGGAAAAAAAATAGCAAATAAACCATCATCCCATCAACTTCTAGACAGAAGAGGATAGAGGAGCTTCCTTTAGATTGAGCAAGTAAGATCCTAAGACAATTGGGGGTGAAGGTTTAGAAGAAGGAAAACTGGTTCAAGTATTTTTCTGACCTTTGACAGAGTGAATGCAAGGACCTAACTCTAACAGAAAACACCTAAAATGCCATGCTCCTATGTCATAACGTAACTATATATCCCTCAGGCAGGCAGTCTGCTAGATCAATCCCCTTTATCCTTCTCTTGGCTTTTCTCTCAGCAATATGTTGTCCAAATATGTTCCATCTTCAACCTCATTTCACTGTATAGTCTTTGTCAGGTATTTTCTATATGCTTGACTCCACATCTGCTGTTTCTAACCCATCTCTTCTACCTCTTAGTTCAACAATTTTGGTTTTCATTCCTTAGAATTCTACTGAACTGCTCTGAAGCAAACAATTACTGTTAATGGGTAAATCCAAAAGGGACTTTTCTTTCTTATATAGACTTGGTCTCTCTGCGGTCTTTATTAACATTTGACCCCAGGTTTTATCCTAGACTTAAGCCAGATCATCTGAAAGCTGGACATACATAGGTCACATAGTCCTATCCCCCCAAAAAACTGCTTTTTCACTGAGGTTTTTGGCATTATGCCTTTGGCTTATACCAAAAGAAACATGGGTAAAATTTTATTTGCAGTAAGTATATATAACGCTTATTTAGAAAAGCTCTTGTTCAAAAAAATATTTTTCCTTTGCCCTAAATTATTTTTATTTTCTATATGGGTATTTTGCCTATATGGCTTTTGCCAGCCATAGTGTCTGATCTCCTGAACTAGAATTACAGCTGTGAGCCACCTTGTAAGTGCTAGAAGTCAAACCCAGGTCCACTGTAAGTGTTCTTAATCACTCTGCCAAGGCAAGTGAACTGTTGTTAAACTTTTTTCATTTTATAAGCTATATAATAGACCTTGTTATCTTTTTTTTTTAATTGGTTACATCTTGACAAATTTGTTAACATGTGTTTGAATGAAAATGGCCCACAGACTCATAGAGAAAGGTATTATAGGAGTAGGTGTGTCCTTGTTGTACAAAGTATGTCACAGGGCTTTGAGGTTTCAGAAGCTCAAGCCAGGCCCACTCTATCTTCTTGCTGTCTGCCAATTCAGATGTGTAACTCTCAGCTACTCCTCCATTATCATTGTCTGCCTGCATGCTACCATGCTTACCACCATGACAACAATGAACTAAACCTCTGAACCAGTTAGTCAGCCCCATTTAAATATTTTCCTTGATAATAACAGTTGAATCTATTCACAGTAATAAAACCCTAATAAGACACTTCATTCTATTTTCTATATACATCCCCCCAAATTCTTTGTGGAACTGAAATATAAATTTAAAAGTGTGTATATGTACTTTTGATAAACAGAAGTTAAAGAAAAAGTGTAAAGACATTTACAATAAACTTATCAGAAGAAGAAAAACAAAAACAAAAACAAAACACCTCAAGCTGGCCATGATGACTCTTGCCAATGTTGATTCAAGCAAGGCCAGCCCAAACAATAAGACCCTGTTTTTAATCCCAGCATTTGGGTAGCAGAGGCAGGTTAATTTCTGAATTAGAGGCTAGCCTAGTCTACAGTGGGAGTTCCAGCATAGCTAGGGATACACAGAGAAACACTGTCTCAAGAAACAAACAAAAGAACAAAGGGGTTGGGGGGGCTGCCTTGGAGAGATGGTTCAGCAGTTAAGAACACAGTTCTTCCAGAGGTCCTGAGTTCACATGGTGTCTCACAACCATCTAGGATCTGATGTCCTCTTCTGGTGTCTGATAGCTACAGTATACTCATATCAATAAAATTTAAAAAAAAATAGCAAATAGTTAAGATTTGTTAATCATTAATAAAGGAAAAATATTGTGTATTTTTATTTTAATGTTTTGCTTGTGTGTGTGTGTGTGTGCGCACGTGCGCGCGCATGTGTGTGTGAGGGGATTCCTAGACACTGCACTTACAGACAGTTGTATTCCACGCCTTGTAGATACTGGGAACTGAAGCTAAACCTTCTGCAAGAGCAGTTAAGTACTCATTTTTGGTTTTACTTTCCTGTGTAGCTCTGGCTGTTCTGGAACTTGATCTGTAGATCAGGCTGGCCTCAAACTCAGATCCATAGGTCATGTGGATCCCCTCCACTGGGATTAAAGGTGTATGCCACTTTGCCCTGCTCAGTTAAGCATTTATTTTTTAATTTTTATTTTTCTATAAGTTAAGCATTCTTAATTATTGAGCAATCTTATCAGCCCCTTGTAGTGTATCTTTCCCCCAAGGGTGAGAATAGACAGAATTAGTCATTAAGAACCAAAATCATAGGGCTAGTGTCTAAGGGTTTTAGTGCTGTGAACAGACACCATGACCAAGGCAACTCTTATAAGGACAACATTTAATTGGGGCTGGCTTACAGGTTCAGAGGTTCAGTCCACTATTCTCAAGGCAGGAATGTGGCAGCATCCAGGCAAGCATGGTGTAGAGTTAAGAGTTCAACACCTTCATCTGAAGTCTGACTTTCAGGCAGCTAGGCTGAGGGTCTTAAGCCCATCCCCACAGTGATACACCTACTCCAACAGGGATACACCTTCTAATAGTGCCACTCCCTGGTTGATCATATACAAACCATCACAGCTAGTAAGATAGCTTTGCTCTGGCCAACAGACATGACAATCTGAATTCAACACTCTGGATTCTCTAAGTAGAGACAACTAATTCCTGTCAAGTTACACTTACACACACACACACACACACACACACACACACACACAAATTACAAAAAAACAAACAAAAAATAAAACCCTAAAACCTACACCAGAATTCCAATTCTAGTTTTTTTTTTTAACCAATAAGAAAGGAGGCCTACAGTGTAATATACTATCTTCTTTGCCTCGGTTTCCATAAAAAAATAATAATGGTATCTACGCCCACAGATTTTTGTAAAGATAATAAGAGAACCACTGTATGATGGCAGGCTTCTGGGAACTTAAAAGGCCACCATCCAAGAAGACAAAGCATTTTAGGAATTTAGGTAAACAGTAGCATTAACATGCCTTTTTTGTTTTGAGACAAGTTTTCTCTGTGTAACTCTAGCTGTCCTGTGCCTTGTAGACCCTGCCTATGCCTCCCAAATACTGGGATTAAATATGGGCACCACCACCCTCAGCTTGTGTAAGCCTTAATTTCATAAAATTCTAATAAAAAAAAAAAAAAACCTTGAAGTCCCCATGAAAATGACTTTTTCAATAAATTCTCAAGTTTCTATGAGTTGCTGACTGATCAAATATTGAAATAGGGGATTAAGAGTTCTCTAAAGAAACATGACTGCTGCACACATGTAGTACACATATATACATACACTCAAACACACCTATCAGAATATACATATATGTTTTGTTTTTGTAAGAAATCAAACTGGGAGGTGTAGTTGAGAACCTAGTATGTCTTATGTCCGGGGTTTGGCCTCTAGTTCTACAAAAACAAAATAACAAATAAAACAGGTTTGCAAAATAGCTTAGTAAGTAAAATGTTGGTCACACAAGTGTGAGGACCCAAGTCTAATTCACAGAACCTATGTAAAAAAGCTGGGTGGAAGTGTGGACTTATTATCTCTAGGACTAACTATCTAAGTATACCAGTTGTTATACTTAAACTGGTGAGCTTAAAGTTCAGTAAGATCCTGACTCAAAAACTGAATGACAAACTAAAAAAAAAAAAATTCAACATTGACCACTGACCTCTACAAGAACCTGGATACATGGGTTCAGATATGTACAAGAATGTATCACATTAAAAAAAAATAGTAACCTTTGAGTTTGGTTTTTCTAGCTTGTAGACTGTGTTAGAAATACACTGTATCTTCCTAAAATGTGGCTCATGATTCCTAAAAATACTCATGATGAATGAAGGAAGATAAAGGAGCACAAGCCTTAGTCTCAGCAATTTGTCAGACTAAGGCAAGAGGGTCACTTGAATTCAGAAGTTTGGAGGTGGCCTGGGCAAGAAAGATAGGGACCCTCAACTTTTAAAAGACAAAGCTGAATATGGTGGTTCAGTCTATACTCATAATACTCAAGGGGCTAAGACAGGATCTTGAATTTGAAGCCAGACTGAGTTACACAGCAAGATTGTATCTATCAAATACACATGTAATAAGAAAAAAACCATTTACAATGGTTGATGCTTACTGAATCAAGTTCAGACTCTCTGGCTCAGCTCCCAGCTCTGTACAGTTTGTTCCCATCCCTGCTATTCATTTAACCTCATCTTTGAGTGCTCCATGCTAGGCATCTATCTTTACAACAGTGTCTACCGCCTTGCTCTCTCCTAGCTTACAACATCTCCTACATCAAAATCTTTTTAACCTTATCCAGGGCAGACTAACTTTGCTTTTGCTTTAACTATAACATGATACTCTATATTTGCATCTCCCTTCAACAAACTAGTTTTTAAAGGCAGGAATGTTTTGCTCTGTATCTAAAGCAATGGATACAAACCAATATTAGGTAAACAGCAGATACCTACATATTAGTATCACTGTCAAATGAAATACTGACCCAGACTGGCCTTGAAATTTCTAAGCAAATCAAACTAGCACCATTTGCAATCACATGCCCAGACATTAATTTTTGACTACATAAATATCAGTAATGCCGTATATAAGATAACATAGTTAAATGTATTAAATTATTACTAGAGAAAACTATCAAAATAAACACTTCATATTTATCATTGCAGTATTTGGTCATTGGAAGAAAAGTTTGATTTTTAACAATCTGTTACTGATAATAAAACTGAGTTTGACTGGATATGGTGGCATATTCCATCAATCCCAACATTCAGGAGACAGGCACTTAATCAATATACATAGAGATGCTGAGAAAAACAAAAATCTGGGTTTCATGGTAGATGCCTATAATTGCACATGAAAGGCAGAGAAAAAAAAGGATTGCTAAAAATTTTAAGGTCATCCTGATCTACATAGTGTGTTCCAGACCAGCCAGGGATATGTAGTTATGTAGTGAGTCCTTGACTCAAAACAAAAAATAAGGCCTATGTGGTGATGCAATCACTGAGGAGAAAAAGGCAGGAGTCCCAGACTATCACGAGCTACAAAGCTGGAAACCAATCTGAGCTATACAAAACCCTATCTCAAAAGTCCTATCTGTAAACATATTAACATCTGCTTGACAGTTTATATGAGAAATTAATTTTCATTATACATTTATACTGTGAAGACTAAAAAATAAGTCCTACATGAACAAATGAATAGAACTGGGAATATAACTTGCCCAGTGACAAAGTGCCTGTCTAGCATGGAGAGAATGGTTAACAAGACAGCCTTCATAGCTCTAGGAAACAAGATAGGGGATTTAGCAATTATTTGTCACTGAAAACAGGTAGAATGTTAAAGTTGTTTTGTTTGTAAAATAGACTCCTGCTAACTGACTTAAGATCTTCTGCCTTAGCCTCTCAAGCAGCTCAAATTATAAACCTATGGTAGCAAACCAGGCATAATATATACACTATGCAGACAGACAGACAGACAGACAAACTGTAACCCCAGCTGGATATGATGGCATACACCTTTAATCCCAGAGTTTATGTGGATCAGTTTGAAGCCACCTGGTCTATATAGCATATCCCAAGCCAACTGGAGCTGCCCAGTAAGACCCTGTCTCAAAAAGACAAAGGAGCCCCCAAGTAGTTCAATTAGTAGAGGATACTTGGTTTATATTTAACACTGGGTTTGAATCCCAGCACCATATAAACAATGCAAAGTGCCTACAGCCTCAGCACTCAGAAGATAGAGGCAGAAAGATTGGAGCTCAAGGCCTGCCTGAGGCTACATGAGAACCTATTTTGAGAACAGGAAAGAAAAGGAGAGAATAGTAGCTCCATGGTTTTACTGGCTAAAAAAATGTTTAAAGCAACAATTATGAAAATCTAACATGAAGACCACCCAACAAAGGTCAGCATAAACCATAAGATATCAACATAAGGGAGAGTTTGATCACAACTTATTATGTAAGTCAGGCTAGTCTTAAAAAATTTAGAATCTTTCCTGTCTCTTGCCTCCTGACAGCTTGTGTAACTCAATTTAGTTGCCAGACCTTTTGTTTTAGTTTTCAAGACAGCACGTCTCTATGTCCTAAACTCACCCTGTGTAAACTCATCAGGCTGGCCTCAAATTCAGAGATCCACCTGCCTCTGCCCCTTGAGTGTTGAAATTAAAAGTGTGCACCACCAACTCCCAGTTTCCAGGTATTTTTCTTAAAAAGATTTTAATTGTTTATATGTGTGTATCTGTGCATAAATGTAGCAGACCAGGTTTCTCTGTGTCGCTTTGGCTGTCCTGGAACTTCCATCTGTACACCAGGCTGGTCTCTGCCTCCAAGCCTGGCAATTTTTCTTTCCTTTCCTTCCTTCCTTTCTTTAAGAGATATTATTAAGGCGAGGCTGCTAGTGAATCTTCTACCTCAGCTTCCAAAGAATGTCAGGATTACACTTGTGTGCCATCCCACAAGCTTATAATTACATACATAAATATGGTCTTTTAAAAGGCTACCTGGGGGTAAAAAGGCTAGCTGAAGAGATGGCTCAGTGGTTAAGATCACTGACTGCTTGCTCTTCCACAGGTCGAGTTCAAATTCCAGCAACCACAATGGTAGGTCAAAACCAAAACCATCTGTAACGAGATGTGTGTCTTAAGACAGCTACTGTGTGTGTGTGTGTGTGTGTGTGTGTGTGTGTGTGTGTGTGTGTGTGTATGTGTGTGTGTGTGTGTGTTTAAAAAAAGGATACCTGGGTTTGGATTACAAATGTGTGATGCCACGCCAGCTTGTAGATAGATAGATGGGTGGATGGATGAATGTCTTTAAAAAAAAAAAAAAGTTGACTAGCAGATGGTGGCACAAGCCTTTAATCCCAAAACTCAGGAGACAGGGAAACATAAAGTATAAGTTCAAGGCTAGCCTGGCCTACAGATGAAGCTCTAGAACAACTAGGATGACAAATTCTGTCTCAAGAGGTGGCCAATTTGGTCACACAGTGATTTTGATGTCAGCCCAGACTATGTGAAACTGTCTAAAGAAACTGCAAGAGGTGTTATGATCAATGGCTCAGTTGTTAAGAGTGTGTATTGCTTTTGTAGAGAACCCAAGTTTAGTTCTAAGCACTCAAAGCAGTGCACACAACCTCCTGAAACTAGCTTCAGAGGAATCCAGGTCCAATAGTTCTGAGCTCCGAATGTACTTTTATACTCGTGAGTACCTACCAACACAACACACACACAACTTTTAATCAAAAAGATACCTGATGCTTTTTTTAAAAAATTAGTAGCTCCTTAGCAAGTTAAGAATGGGACAAAGGTTACAAGTAAAGCAGAGAGAGCACAAGCAGTAGTGGCATCATCCAATTGGTAACACTGCTCATTCCCAAATAAACTTTCTACACAGGACTTAGTTTTTAGGCTTCCTCATCAGATAGCAAGACAGACCGAGAATAAATAAATAAATAAAGAAGTGAAATAATAGGATGAGTGCTGTGAAGAGAGGGTAACATGGGCTGGAGAGATGGCTCAGCCATTAAAGGCTAAGCTCACAACCAAAAGCATAAGAGGGATTAACATACTTCCTATAGCTTTGTCAGAGGGCAATTTGTGTGGATAAGAAAGAATTTCAAAAGGCAGGCATAGTGGCCCATGCCTCCTAGCACTTGGGAGGCAGAAGAAATAAGCAAATCTCTCTGAGTTTGAGGCTAGTCTGGTCTACAGTGAGTTCTAGGAAGAGCCAGGGTCACATGGTATGACCTGGTCTCAAAAACAAAACAAAGAAGACTAAAAACAAAAAGAGATCACTAAAGCTATAATCTCACTCTCACCCAAGACTTATTTTACTAGCAAGTATGTATGTGCACCACTTGTGTGCCTAGAGGCCAGGGAGGCTAGAAAAAGGCATCAGATCTCTTAGAACTACATTTGCCTACATTTGTAAGCTGCTATGTGAATGTTGGGAACAGAAATCCCATCTTCCACAAGTGCTCTTAACTGCTGAGCTTTCTCTTCAGCCCCATAAAGTTAGAATCCACTCTACCCCCAACCTCAGGAGATTGCTAGGGCCCTGTACATGCTTAACAGACCCTAAGCAAGTGCTTAACAGATACCTAGATTGTAAACAGTAGTCCCCTGGTTCATTCCCCAGTACCACAAAACCCAAAACCCTCAAATGTATAATTGTGACCTGGTTTTAGAGGCTCTTTATTAAAGATAGTCCATTTATTCCACTTACTAAACATTTGCACAGAGAAAAGGCTTAAAGGAAGTCAACATTAGTGTCACAGTATTAATGGAAGGTTGGGTCTCAAGCAACTTCTCACAACCCAACTCTAGAGTAAAGCAACCTAACACCTTCCTTTTCCTTATTTTCTTAAGAGTGACCACCAAGACTCACCAGAGCCTTCCTTATCCATAAGAAACAGCTCAGAACCATTATCTCTAAACAGTTCTACAAGCTTTCATCAGTTAGAATACTAAAAAAGCTAAAATCATGTAGGCTTAATATTAACAAAAGAGGAATAACACACACAATTTAGGGTTTATACAGAGTTAACAGATAACCTATTTTTCGGATGATGCAACCAGGAACAATGGTTCTTAAAACTTTTTTTAAACATCAGAATCACCTGGTGAACTTAAAAAATACATAGATCTCAGAGATTCTGATTCAGAAGATATGGAGTAGATAAAACCTTATTTTATAAGGTCCCCAGGTCACTGGGTATGGCAACAGATCCTGTTTATAATCTAAGCACTTTGAGAGAGGACAGGTGATTTCAGACTATAATTATATTTCATATAGAATTTATGTTCCACAATTTCAAAGTTACTGGCCTAAAATATAATACTTTAAATATAGGCTTATATTTTTCTAATGTGATGTTCCCCCACTTTTGAGACAAGACTTCACACTGGCCTCAAACTCACTAACGGGAATTCTCCATCTCTGGAGTGCTAGAAATGTAAGTATGAGCTTTAACATCTGACTTGTTTATTTTTTTGATAAAAATTTGCAAAGATGCTAGGTGTGGTGGTACATGACTTTAATCCCAGCACATAGGAGGCAGAGGCAGCAGGATCTCAGAGTTCAAGGATTACACAGAAAGACTCTGTCTCAAAAAGACAAAAAACCTGCAAAGTCATCTCAAACCAATTCTATCTCACATAGTAGGTCTTCAAGTTTCACTTCTATTCTTGGGCACCAGTGATACTGAAAGATAACTTTCTTAGGAGGAAAGAACAAGCTTAGTTTTGTGATGCATCTCAGTATGTCACTACACTAAACGACCACACAAAGACTACTTGAAAGAACCACCGCCATTTCTATTTGGCTGGGAATGAGAAGGAGTTTCTATAAGTTAATATTAAGTCAGAATTTTCACAGCTCATATTCAACAAACACCTATACCATGCAGCATAAACATACACTCTTAACACAGATCAAGACTAGTTGGGAGGGGGCTGGAGAGGTGGCTCAATGGTTAAGAGCATTGGCTCCTCTTCTAGAGGACCTAGGTTCAATTCCCAGTAGCCACATGGCAGCTCACAATTGTCTGTAACTCCAGTTCCAGGGGATCCAACACTCTCACACAGACATACATGCAGGCAAAACACTAGTGCACATAAAATATAATAAAAAAAAAATTCATTAAAAAAAAAAACTAGTTGGCAACAAGCCCCCACATTCTCTAAGTATAATAGTATCATAGAACAAAATATGGATAATTTAAAAAGTATTTAACCAAAAAAATCTGAAAAGCAAAGATACATATATATCACATACTACTCATTGAAATTTAAAGAACATAGAAATATTAGATTTCTAAAGCAACTTGTCAAACAGAATACTTCTTAGAAATACAGTGTTCTGTTTAGGAGCAGTTTCTTTGAACTATACAGAAACTAACTAACAATGGACACCCAGTTAATAAACCCTGTACCCTAGAAGTAGCAGTCAATGGTGTATATATATAGAGAGAGAATGTATCACATAAAAATGAAAATCCAAGGATCTAGCCAGCCAAATCAAAGAATATGAATACAAAACTAATGTTAGAAATGGAGTCACAGTTACGTGTGAGGGATCTAATCCTGGTCCTCTGCAAGAGCAGCAAACACTTAGACATCTCTCCAGCTCCACCGGACATTTCCCCCAGCACTGGTAACTGAACCTGCTTCCCAAATAATAGGAAAGGTTTCTAACACTATGCTATATCCTCAACCCTCCAAATTCACTATAAATAGTTAATTAAAGGAGTATGCTCAGCCTGATGAGATGGCTCAGGAGGGTAAAAGCACTTGTAACCAAATCTGATGGTCTGCATTTGGTCCCCAGAATTTACCTGGGAGAAGTGACTCCTCTTCCAAGTTGTCCTTTGACCTCCAATATGCACAAGAGCACAATTGTGTATATTCATGCACATGTGTGCGCGAACACACACACACATACACACACACACACAAATTAAGACAGCCAGGCCTGGTGGTATATGCCTGGAATTCTAGTACATGGGAGGCCGAAGCAGAACTGTCTCTCATTTCAATTTCAGCCTTAAAGTCTAGGCTACAGACAGCCAGAGCCATCTCAACAAGCCAGTAAGCAAGCATTAGCAACACAAACATCATTTCTCTCAAATATCTGTTTCCACTACGATGTCCATAAATAACACTTTCTACTCTAGGCATTTATACCTCAGTTTGTTGGAGAAAGACCTTACTTTTCAAGACAATAATATAGTTTGCATTCTACTTCAAATATGGTGACTTGTCTAAATAAAATTTTTGTTTTGTTTTTGACAAGGTCTCACTAAATAGACTTAGCTGACCTAGAACTCAAAGATCTGCTCTGCCTCCCCAGCACTAAGACAAAAGGCATGTATCACTACATCTAGCAAATATATCAATATTTTAAGTTACTTCTAGCTAAATTACTTAAGTCGCTATACCCTAAATTAGGAAAATGGTCAATTTTATGTTTGGCTTCAAGTGCTGTAAAATTGTATCACCTTGGACCCTGAAGGCATTCATATCAAAATTTGAAAAATAGGAATCAAATACAATTAGGTCAACTAATAACACTTAAAAATGAGCAACATGTTCCTATTCATTCTCCAAATTAGTAAAGTTCTTGATTTCTCAGCAGTTTTCAAGTCAGTGTTGCTCCCTTCAGCAGCTTATTAACCAGTGATCAGTACTAGCATTCCTACAAGAACCTACAGGGCATAATTTATGAAGAATACTACTATACAAACCTTGCTGGAAAACAAGCTTGCAGAAAAGAACTTTCATTCCTAGTCCTTTCTCTTTGTTCTAGACAAAGTTTATAAGAAAAACTCTAGCCAGGTGGTGGCTGCACATGCCTTTAATCCCAGCAACCAGGAAGTGGAAGCAGGTAGATCTCTGAGTCCAGTGCCAGACTGGGCTACAAAGTGAGTTCCAGGACAGCAAGAAACGCTATCTTAAACTTGAAAAACCAAAAAGCAAAACAACAGAAAAAAAAAGTTCTAATAACCACTTAAATAGACTCATGTCAATTTACATAATATTAGCACTTGAAGTTTCCATCTCTATGGTGAGTGAGATGGTACAGTGGGCAAAGGCACTTGCCACCAAGCCTGATGACCTGAACTCAATCCCTGAAACACATATAGTGAGAATGATTCCCAAACTTGTTCTCTATCCTCCACAAATGCAGCATACCCCCACTAATACACAACAAACATGTTTTTTTTAAATAAACTTCAAACTCTAAATTCCTTTTTCCATTATATAAATGTAATTAATTATCTTACATTTTTCCCCAAAGGTACTTTTGTTATCATGAAAAGAGGTAATCTTATATCAAATCCTACTTAGTTATTTAGAAATCTTAAAGCAGAATATACCCACCCCCAATGTTATGAGATATTTTCCAAATACCCTATAATAATCCATTATTTAATAGCAAAGAGTACAGGTTGGCAATAATTGATAATGACTATTATAATACAAAGTAAACATGGGCCAGTTAGACTAACTCCAATTAATTAAGAAAAATTTTATCCCAGATACTAGATACTCCAAGGGAAAAAAAAAAAAAAAAAACCTGTTCCATATCAAAATTATAAAACCATAAACTGTCATTCACCATTTCACATCATTTCCCCAAAGTTCAAAACATATAACCCAAAGGTTTCTACAGAAAGACATCTGCTCTGTCAACCAACAAATATAAGGTACTAACAGTTTTATACCCAGGATCTCATAATATAGAAATTATTCTTGCATGCTCTGAATTACCCAATATGCTGCATCTCCTATGCTCAAAACTACCCAGATAATCCTCTAGACCTAAGAGGTGACATTACATCATACTCCCCCCCACCCTACCCCCAGTACTGGATAGTAAACTTAGGTTCCTGAGTGCTGGCAAACAGGCATATGCCACCATTCCCGTTTTCTAACTTTATTTTCCCAAGGGCAGAATCAACTTGTAAGGAATCACAGGTCTGCACCACTGGGCCCAGCTAGTCTCTTTTTAAAGAGCAAACAATGGAATAGGCATTTACCTCTCCGTGGCTGCAAAATCAGTTTGGGGAAGGACAAAAGAACCCAGATCTCCAGTTCCTAGCTTCGAGTCTGTCTGCTAGTGCATCGTGTTCTTTGGTTCTAGATTTGTGGTCATTCTAAAAGAAAAACAGAAATCATTTAATGAAAACAGCATTTCTCATTAATACACCATAAAAATACATAAATACAGAATAAAAAAAAGAGAGAGAGAACACATTGAAGATTACTATGATTGGGAGAAAAAACAAAACAAAACAAACCCCAACAGACTAACTGGTTGTGATAATGAAGGCCTATAATGTCAGTCAGTACCTGGGAAGTAAAGGCAGGAGACCTGCCAGCAGCCCAAAGCCAACCTGGGGTACATACAAACCAGGATCCTTTCTCAAAACAAAACCCTACCACCATGCAATAAACTGCTACTAGACTGACTAACTGAATAGTTCTATCAATGCCTGTAATGCCAATAATACAACACTCAAGTACTTTTCAGCCATTCACTGAATATATACAGATTAAAAGGATTTGTGATTGTTAACAGTTTTCTTATAATCATGGCACATATACTCAAAACTACCTAACATTCCCATAGTTGAAGTAACAATCTTTTAGCAATTTGTTTCCTTTTCTTCAATAAAAAGTGAGTAGTGTTACTGGTTAAGTTAGTTTGCACCACACACTAGTAAGGTTATTAACAAATAAGACAGAAGGTTTTGCTGACCTTTGAGAATCCTTGACACACAAATAATCAAATACTTGTTTCAGTGAAATAATGAATACAATATTTTTCCTCCCTGAACTACCAATAAGCTACCATGTTTCAAGTAATGCTGGAAATCTAGCTCTACTTATAAAGGGAGAGAGAGCCAGGTCTAGTGACCCAATACCTTTTAATCCCAGTTCTCTAGACTCTAAGGCAGGAAGATCCCTCCAAATATGAGGTCAGCCTCATCCACACAACAAATTCCAGGACTGACTGGCTACTTTAGAAAGACCATGCTCACACACACAGCAGAGGGTGGGGGTGGGGGAGTCTCCCAAGTGAAATACTCTTTAAAGTGTGTATACTCATAGTCCCAGCACTTAGGAGAGAGAAATGGGATTATGAGTTTGAAAAGTGAGATCATCAAAAAAAAAAAAAAAAAAAAAAAAAAAAAAGGAAAAGGGGGCTGGAGAGATAGATGGCTCAGCTGGAGAGATGGCTCAGCAGCACTTGCTGCTCTTGCAGAGGATCTAGGTTCAGTTCCCAATAAACACATGGTGGCTTACAATTAAAATTGTTAACTCCAGTTCCAGGGACGCTGACCCCCCGCCCCCCGACCTTCATAGGTTATCAATTATGCATGTGGATATATACATACATGCAGGCAAAAACATTCATACACAAAGTTTAAAAAATTCTTATAAGCAACAGAGAATTTAAAAAAATATATCTCTATATATGGTACAACAAAAAAGAAATCTCTCATAATTTAACTAGCTCAATAAAATTGATATAATACCTTTGAAACTCATGATAATGGACTGAGGAGATGGCTTAGCAGTTAAGAGCATTGGCTGATCTTCCAGAGGACCTGGGTTCAATTCTCAGCATCCACATGGTGACTCAAAACTGTCTTTCACTCCAGTTCTAAGGTATGAGACCCTCACACAGACATACATGCAATCAAAACACCAATGTACATAAAATAAAAATAAATAAAATTAAAAAACAAAGAAAAAAACAAAAACCCCTCAAGATAAAAGAGATGTCCTGGCTCTTTTGTTGGGAGGTAGCTTAATATAAACTTATTCCTGTGTAGGAAACAATTTCATATTGAAGTCCATATCACCAAGGGGAACAGAATTTACATCCCTGAACAAAACTTTCAGTTATTCCAGAATAAAGATCAAATATATGAAAAATATACCACTCCTGAAGTATTTGTTAATAGTCTTATGCAATGCTCCAACTTTACATTTAAATACTAAACCACTGAAAAAAAGCACAAAAAAATATTGGCCAGAAGGATTCGAAGATCGTGACTAGAAAGTCTATATAGTATTCTCTCCCCAACCCTGTAGGGTGATATAAGCCTGTAATTCCAATACTTGAGTGGCAGAGGCAGGATAAAGGCTTTGAGTTTCTAGGCCAACCAAGATTACATTTTGCAACCTGTCTCACAACCACCTTTTTAAAATTTATTTTTATTTATTTATTATTCTCACTCCCAGCTTTTTTAAAAAGAAAGTTTAAAAATTAAAAATAAAGGAGATTTGTTTCTATTTTATGCATGAGTGTTTTGCCTACATGTACTTAAGTACACAGAGGCCAGAAGTCAGGATAGTGACTATCCCTAAACAGGAGTTAAAAGATGGGTGTGAGCCACCATGTGGGTGATGGAACAGAACCTGGATCCTTGGATCTGTTAGCAAGTGCTCTTAACTACTGAGTCATTTCTCCAATCGCAGGATTTCTTTGTGTTGTTTTGCTTTAGTATTTTCGAGACAGTAATCATTATATTTAGGCTAGAATGGTCTCAAACTCATGATCATCCTGCATGCTGAGATTACAGGCTTGTACTACCATACTTGGCTTTATGTGTTTTTTAAAAAATGGGGTATGACAAATCTACATTATTTGAGAGCAGCTATCTGCAACATTATACATTATTTGCCTCTATTGTTTTTCCTAAACCTGGAAACTCTCAAGTTATTAGAAGGATCTATTTTTACCAAGAGTTTGAAGCCATCTAGAGCCAAGACATATAAATAGGATATAAAGGCCAAGTCAAGTTCCTACATTAAAGAGAGAAAGAGATGTGGGATAGTTGTAATGCTAACAGCATCCCTAGGAGAAAAAAAGGCTCAAAAAGAAACTTTCTGCCTATAAGTTCAAGATTCTGTCATAAGACTCCTCCCTACAGCATTAGTCAGCCACATGTGGACTCTGCCAAGGAACTCCCAAGCCAGTCATTAGTCCCAGTTGGGTTCCTTTAATTCTGAATATCCTTTTCGAAAATCTTAACTCTTTAGAACACATCTTAAGGTTAACTTTTGTTCCTCTTAAATTTTCTTACAAGGTTGGAGAGATCCCTAAAAATTTTTTAACTACTCCTAAATAAGGAGGATTTTCTTATGTACGCAGACATTCATGTAAACTGTGTGTCACATTACTGACTTAAGTAAGTTAAATCCTTGGGCTGGGCAAGATAACTCTGTGGGTAGAATCTATTTCCAGGAAAGCCTAACGACCTGAATTCAGAATTCAAGTAAAACCCCAGAGTTTTAATCCCAACACTCAAGAGCAGAAGTAGACAGATCAAGTGGTGTAAGGCCATCCTGGTCTACATAGTCAGTTACAGGACAGACAGGGCTACAATAAGGAAAAAAAAAGGAAAGAAAAGTGAGTGTAGGAGTCAGGTATGATACGGCCCAAGACTTCAATCTTAACCCATGGAAGGCTAAGGGCAGGCAGATCTGTTCAGCAACCAACTTAGTCTGCATAGCAAGTTCTAGACCAACCAGGGTTCCAAAAAGAAAGGAGAAAATGGACTCCATGGTGTTATACTGCTTTCACACACACTTGCCTGCACTCTCACACAAAGGCCTTTGGACATAGTGGCTCATGTCTTTAATCACGGTCAGAAGCAGGTGGAACTAAGAGGGGCATCTAGCCTGTTCTACACAGCCGGTTGCTGGCTAGCCAGAGCTATACAGTAAGAAACTACCTAAATAAAAACAACAACTTAAAAAACTTTTTTTTTTTTTTTTTTTTTTTGGTTTTGAGATGGGATTTCTTTAAGTAGTATAGGCTGGTCTTAAACTCAGAGATCAGCCTGACTCTGCCTTTCAAGAGCTAGGATTAAAGATATGTGACACTATGCCCAACAAAAACAGTTTTAAAAAGTAGTCCCCTCAGCATTTATTCACTCCTCTGATTTATTTTCCTTATAGATTTAGTAGTTTCCTTTCCATTTAAAAAAATCATAAACATACAAAATAATCATTTCATAACATTTCCAAAGGAATCATTGTACTTAGCTAATATTTGCTATTTGTTTGTTCTAGTAATATTGGAGACTAAATTTAACTCCTGACCAGTCCTAACTTTAAATGTGTCTGGATTCAAGGTTGTAATTCCAGGTATTTTGGAATTAGGAGGATTAAAAAAAAAAAGGTCTATCTAAGCTACACAGTGAATTCAAGGCCAACCTAGACAACTTAAGGAGACTTTACCTAAAAACTAGAAAGGGGCTAAGGAAATATCTCAGAGGTAGAAAGCACTTGCCTAGCTTACCCAGGACCCTGAGTTCAAACTCCAGTACAACAAAAACAAATCCTAACCACTCTTATCTGTTAAGGCAGTTTCAGGTATCAAAGGGTCGCCTTATCAGTTTCAAAGCTAAGGATAACCTTGAACTCCTCTATCTTCCTGCCTCTACTTCGGAAGTACTTACTGGCATTGGATACCATTAGGAACTTGAGCAGCTCCTTTTAATAAAATGTGGCACTTGTGAAACACAAACCTGACAGTAAAACTCTAAAATAATTACATGAGTTACATACTTTGGCCTAATATATTTAAAAAGTAGTTCTACTAAGGCTGTCACTCTATCTACACTACTACAATTAGCACAATTTTATTGTGAGGGAGGATGAGTTAGAACATTCTAGAGAATTCAAAAAGAAATGAGGTGCTGCTGAATGACTAAACATAGCTCAAAGGCAGAACAGTTGGATAGCATGCTCGTGCATGACAGGAAACAAAGTTTCATAGGATTTCAATGTGGCTAGTATGGCCTAACTAGCCAAAGAATCCTAAATTCTTTTGAGGGAGGACATAAAGGTTGGGGAATGTCCAAAGAGCTGCATACAATGTGGGTTGTCAAGACATATAAACTGAAATGACACACAATGAACACAATCTTTCTTAGCATTGAGATGATTGAAGCAAGTCGTTGGAACACATCTTTAACCACAGCACCAGGAAAAAGCCAGAAGCAGGTGAATCTGAGTTCGAGGCTAACCTAGTCTACAGAGTTCCAAGACAGCCAGAGCTACACAGATAAACTGTGTGTGTGTGTGTGGTGTGTTTAAAGTGCCTCATTATCTTTTCTTTCTTAAAAGTGTCAACCTACACTTTCTTTACTCAAAAACCTAAGCCACACACATCAGTGGCTAATTGACAATAAAATATGAGTGGGCACGGAAAGGTTACTCCAGCAATTTATCAAAGTAAGTTTTTAAATGCAAAAGACTTAAAGCCAGAATAAATACTTTGTTTAATTTCTTTTCCTGTCTATGGACTCCTGGGAATTTTAGCTTTCTTAATTGATCTAAACTCCAAAAAAGTATTAAGTCTCTTTGCTCATGTTTACTTAATGTTACACACTCAATACAGGAAGTCAGATACTAGAGAGTAGTTACATTAGGCACAGATACTTATAAACCATCTGCTGCAAGTGACCCAGGATTCAATTACAACATCAACCCTCACATTTCATCGAACAGTCAAATTACCAGTCTAGTCAAGAATAAGTTCATTCTACCCTACTGGTGCATTAGATCGGTTTGCACAATACTAGATGCCTTAGCCTAGCCCCAGAGCATCAGGTCTTCTAAGTGGAGTACGAAGTTAGCGTCAGGACATTTTAAACAGGCAAACTCCAGCGTCGCCTGTACAATCGTAACCAGCCCATGGTCCCGAATTTATAGTTTATCACATCATTTGATATGAGAGTGAAATTAAGTTTCAGTCCTTTTGAGATCTCTGAGCGCACCAATTCTGACTGCTATCGTTTCAAGGGGCTGAAGAGTGTGAACATAGTTGGAGAAAAACTATTTGGTGCAGAAATTCGTGTCTTTTCCGCGCACCATTGCGGGCCGCACCGGTCGGGTCCCGCGCAATGCCTTGGTGTGTGTTTGGGGGTGCAGCGGGGCCCGGCGGGGGTGGCGAGCGCGCGTTCCCCCGCCCGCTCAGGCGGCGTTGAGGCGCGAGCAGCTCAGCCAGCCTTGCAGAGGGAGCTCTCGGCAGTTCAGGGGTCCCTCTGCTCTCAACTACAGCAGCGCCGCCTGCGACACTCGGCGGCGACGGAGACACGCAGCAGCGATGATCGGACTAGAAGAAACTAAGAGAGCACCCCAATTGCTGGAGAAGCACGCAGGGCGATCGGGTAGGTTCCGGGACCGGGTGGACTTGAAGATGGGCAGTCCGAGGCGCGTCAGTCGGGACCCGACACCCACACGGTTCGGGAACCTGGCTAAGCGGCCGGCAGAGGGTTCAAAACCCCTAGGAGAAGCAAGCGCGGCAACCGAGCTTCAGAGGTCCAGCCTCGGTTAGGAGTACCCGTCGCGGGAGGGGCAGAGGGCGGGCCGTGGCCCGAAGATCAGCCGGGCCAAAAGCCGGCCTCGAGGGTAGAGACAAAGGAAGGAAAATGGAGTCGCCGAGCGCGCAGGCCTCTGTCGCCACCGCCGCCAGAGGCCTACTATGTTGGGAGGAGGGAAGCTAGCGGGCGGGCGTGGAGGGGGTTGGCCAGGCCCTGGCGGCGGCGCCGGGCAATGGCGGCGGCCGCGCCGCAGCAGGGACGGTAGAGGGAGACAAACACCCCCCGGCGGCGGCGCTGGCGCCGGGCTGCAGCCAGCGCCGACCGGAGCGGCCCCATCGTGACACCTAGAGGCGGCCCGCGAAACCTCCTCCACCCCGGGCCCCCTTACCTTCGCGCCACACCCCCCACGACGCCCGCTCCGCCGCCGCTCCACCGCTCCGGCCACCTGGCGTCCCCGGCCAGCTCCGCGTGCCTGCACTGGCTACTGCTGTCGCCGCTGCCGCCAAAGAAGCAGCTCCGCGCACGGTTTAATCGCTCCACAGGCTCGGACACAAAATGGCGGCGGCGCGGTGCAGTGCGCCTGCGTCGGCGCTGCCGGGGCCGCGGGTGCTGATAAGGGAAGAGACGCGTGGGGGGGCCGGCCGGCGGCGAGTTGAGGGCGGGGGAGGAAAGGTGAGGGGAGGGGTTGGCGCAGGGCAGCATGGGAGGCGGCCCCGGGCGCCAACTTTCAAAAGCAGGCGCGATGGCGTCACGAGATGCGCCGCGAGTCGCGTCGTCACGCCGCACGCGCCCTTCCGCGCCCTCACCCGGTCGCGCGTGGGCTTAGCTGGCGCGGAGGCGTCCTGGTTCCCGTTGGGTGGGGCTTCCTGGGCGGAGGCTTGCGGCTTCTGAGCAATCGGATCTCCGCCTAGTTGCCCTGATTCCTTAGCTCTGTCTTTCCTTCAAAGCTGTGAAGGGCGGGAGGACTACGGTTAGCTGAAGTAAGCGCTCGGGGCTGGGCCGTGGGGTCGAAGAAGCTCCAAGGTTCGGCCCTGCCCAGTCTCCGCCCCAGCTGGGTCCAACCCGGGGTTAGCTCTGCACCCTGTCCCGCCACCGAGTAAAACCCAGTGAGTTCCGGCACTCTCTCACTTCTCGGACACTTGTCCCGTGCTCAAGATCGACGGATAGGAGAGGCTTTGCCCACGGGTTTTGGTAATCTTCCTCCCAAGTAAAAGGGCCTTATAAAACCGGATGTGAAATTAAGAGAACTAGGACAGTCACCTCAGTCCGGAATCATAGCCGACCACAGCAGTCTTTAGCAGCATTTGGCACCGTGGACGTCTGCGTTTTAAGACGATTATTTCTATTTCGGTTCCCAGTCGGTGGTCCTTAATCTCTTCTCTTTCCGGGGAAGACCCTATGCCAGGTGTTCGTTCTAACGATCTCTCGCCCCATGGCCTTGGAATGTGACTCTGCACTGTAGTCACAATTCTCTTGCTTTAGCTGTTTGGATAACAAATGCAGCAAAGGAGCTGCTTCTGCTCTGTTCATATCTACCTATGCTGTGTTGTGGGATGATGGCCCATTATCCACAGGTACTGTTTATTCCCCCAAAAGATTCAGAACGTTGGGTTTAGAAGTATGTAAAATCCAAATGTTCAAATGTCAGGAACTAAAGCAGAAGTGTTTAAACATCGTGAGCCTGTTCAACTACTATTGGGATTTCAGTTTATGACTTGATTTAGGGGAAAGACAGAAGAAAAATTCCAAGATTAGAAAGAGGATAATAAAGGAAGTAAACAGAAAGCCAAGTCTACAGTGTTTAATCCAAGGCCAGAAGTAAGTTTGAGGCAGAAAAAGAGGTTTCTGTTTTCAGGTGCTGAGACAGGGTTCTAGTACAGTTCAGCCAGAGGCTTTGCTATTGAGTTTGTTACCTTGGAGATAACTGGAAAATATGGTGAATTTAGCTTGACTCATATGAACTAACTGAAGATGTTAACCTGAGTAGAATAGGTTAAAAAGTAAACAGGAAAGTAAGGAAATAGAGACAGTACTTGAAGACAACTTGAGCTTTGCTGTGGGTGGAGCAGACATTTGGGAATCCCTGCAGAAGGATGTGAGGTCAGGGAGGAGTTTTGTTTTGTTTCCCTTTTGGTGGTAGGGATCCAGCCCAGGACCATTCACTTGGCAAGTGCTCTGCTTCATCTCAACTCAGTGGGGATATTTAAAGAGTGGTAGAGATCAGGTGGTGATGGCTCACACATTTAATCCCAACACTTGGGAGATAGAGGCAGGAAGACCACTTTGAGTTCAAGGCCAGCCTGCTCTACAGAGGGAGTTACAGGTCAGTCTACACAGAGAAAACCTGTGACAAAAAAAAAAAAAAAAAAAAAAAAAACTAGCTAAGAGAGATGGTATTATTCTCAAGCATTTTTATGAACCATCAGAGGTGATGTGGGGAAAGGGAAACTTGCTTGACCTTAAAGCGCGCTGAAATCAATGGGAGAATATATGGAAGCCAGGAGAAATGACCCTGGAAAGGAAGGTCCCATTGATTATAAGTTGTAACAGAGATGAAGGGGTATGCAAATGTAGGAGGAAGGAAACCTAAGTTCTTTGTAGGGACAACCCTGCCCATCTGAGGATTGTATAAAGTTAAACCAGATGACCCAGGATGTGCTTTTTCTCCAGTAGCATCATGGGTGTGTGTATTTTCTTTTTATCTATATGGGTGTTTTGCTTACATGTATACCACCTGTATTTAGACCCCATGGAGACAGAAAGGGAAGGTACATTCCTTGGAACTGAAGTTAATAGAATGTGATAATCATGTGGGGGCTAAGCCTAGTTCCTCTGGAAGAGCAGCCAGTGCTATTAACCATTAGCCTGCATTCAGCTTCTTGAATACAGACATGAAAAAAGATATTTTGGTTTCTCAGTATCTGGATACCATTTTTTTCACTCTTAGCCCTAATTACTTCTTGCCTTATATTAAATACTGTTTTTTAAATGTGTAAAATATTTGAAAATTTTATATACATCTTTTTCCCCCTAGGAACTAAGTTAATCATATTTATCTTTTATATATACTTTAGGACTCAAAGATAAGAAAAAGACAGATTTAAAGAGAAAAAACTTGAAGACAGATGGCTGAGATATTTGCATTTTACATTCTTTTTACTGAAGAGATTGGTGCAGGCACTTGGGAACTTAGATATTAGAAACAATCATAATGCTGACTGAAGTCTAAATCATTGGCTTCTGGGATGAGGATGTCACTCTGTGATAGAAAGCTTGCCTAGGATGCCTAAGGACCTGGGTTTTATCCTAGTATTATGAGTAAAAATAAATAAACAAATAATGAAGTCTTTAACCTCTCTTCAAGGATCTCCACCTAAGGCTTTATCTCAGATCACCTTGAGAGTAATTTACAATAATAGCTGATATATGGACAAACAAAGGCAATGTCTTTGGAAGGGGGAAAAAACTGTAGTTACTATGTATGACCTCTGAGGTACCAGAAGCCAAGAATAGTCCAAGTAAACTTAGGACTGCTTTCTGGAAAACAAAATGAAGCAAAAAAACCATGTGCTGTTCTCTCATCTGAGAAAATGCTGAAAATGCATAGGAAGGAACTAAAGGATGTTTTCTTTCTTATAGGAAATTCTGATGTGTCCTACTTTGTGCAGTCATTTCTAAAGAGCAAGGAAAGGAAAGCCAAACCAAAGAGCAAGACATTTCAAGCTAGAAAGAGACAAGCTGAGAGGGAAGACTCATATTATAAAAGACCGGAGAATAAGAGCAAGGCCTAGGGGATAAGAGAACATGGCTTAGTAGCAGACTACCTAACATGTTTGAGGCACTAGATTTAATCCCCAGAACTGAAAAATAAGAGCAGATTTGTTTCCTAACCAAAACCACCCTATGCAGAAAATTGATAAACTAGGTGATATTTATTTACAGGATGTGAGCATGCTTATGTGTGGAGGTCAAAGGACAACTAGCAGAAATAAATTTTTTACTTTATGGGTCCTGGGGATGAAATTAAGTTATCAGGCTTGGAGGCAAATACCTTTACCAGGTAAGCTATCTTGTCAGCCCCTGTGTTTTATTTTGTGAATAATTGGGATTTTGGGGGATGTATTTTGTTTTGTTTTGTGATAGGGTCTTGTTATATAGCCCTGACTGGCCTTTTACCCACTTTTTAGCCCAAAGTGGCCTAAAATTGAATTTATACTAATCCCTTCTTATCCTTCCTTCTGGTATTACAGGCATGAGCCACCATTCCAGGCTTATAAAGAATAGTTTTAGAATATACTAGAATGTGTTATAGACTGGAAAAAATATATATGTTTAGTATTGTTAGGACTGTCATTTAGGAAAAATAGGTTATAAGGATGCCCCCTTCCTTTAAAAGAAATCTTTACATTTTATTTATTTTGTGTGTGTGTGTGTGTGTGTGTGTGCACATGCATGTATGCCAGGATACATGTGTGGGGATTAGAGAATAACTTGCAGACATTGGTTTTCTTCTGCAATGTAGATCTCAGGAATGAAACTTCAGGTTGTCAGACATGGTCTCAAGCACTCTTACCTGATGAGTCATTTCACCATTATCCCCTATACCCCCCCCCTTTTTTTTGGAGAATGTAAGGAAAGGCTGTATTAGGGTTCTCTAGAGTTACAGAATTTATGGAATGACTCTATATATTAAGGGCATTATGATGAATGGTAGTGTGAAGTCCAGTTAACCCAACTATGGGCAGCTGTGAATGGGGAAGTCCAAGAATCTAGTGGTTGCTCAGTCCCATGAGGCTAGTTATTTAAGCTGGTCTTCAGTAGAAGTAGATTCCAGCAGATGTGCTGGCAAGTAACTGCAAGCAGTCAACCAAAAGTAAATCTTCCTTCTTCTAATAACCCCAGAGAGGCCTCCAGCAGATTAAGGAGTGTATGTACCACCATCCCTGGATCTGGGACTTGTTTTGTCCTATGCAAACCTTGAAGAACTCAGAGATCTCCTTGCCTCAGTCTCCTGGGGTTAAAGGCATATGCTACCTTGCCTGGGCCCAAGCATTTCATGGCCACCATACCTCAAGATCTCCACGCCAAGATCCAGGTCAGAAACCTGTGTCTTCTAGCCTCAAGATCTGGATCACAGGAGTGCCCTCCAATTCTGGATTGTAGTTCATTCCAGATATAGTCAAGTTGACAACCAGGAATAGCCACCACAAGGGTCCTTCCCAGGGACTTTCACTTAGGTTTGTAGTCCATTGAGATTGGTCAGAGCCTTTTAGCAGGTAGCTGCCCAGTTTACCATATAGTTTTAGTGATGTCACCATATTTTAGAACCTGTTCCTCAGCCTTTTTGGTGGGAGCAGATTCCTGAGAGTAATGTCAAATTCTTTAGGGTTGGGACCCTGAACATGACAGGTAAAGTGTTAATCTGTAAACTGATGTCCATGCTGACAAAGGATGTGTTGTTGTAACTCAGTGGTAACTTGGTGGTAGAATACTTTATTTAGCATGTATGAGGATTTGGAGTGGATCTGTAGTAAGACAAAAAATAAAATTGGCTTTGTAGCCAAGTATGGTGGTACACACCTACATTCCCAGCATATGAAAGCCTGAGGCAGAAAGATCATGACTTGGAAACCTGTCTGCACTATGTAGGGAGACCTTGTCTAAAAAAGGAGGAGGAGGAAATCAACAAATGAAAGGGCAATGTGTTAACAATAGACAAGAAGCTTTTCTGTGGTACAGGACAATGGCTGTCAACCTTCCTAATGCTGACATCCTTTAATATAGTTCCTCATGTTGTGTTGACTCCTAACCATAGAATTATTTTTGTTGCTGCTTCATAACTGTAACTTTCCTGCTGTTGTGAATTGTAATGTAAATATGTTTTCCCAATGGTATTGGGTGACCCTGTGAAAGGATCTTTTGACCTCCCTCCAGAGGGGTCAGGACCCACAGATTGAGAACCACTAGTATTGGGCCTAAGGATACATGTGAATTTTCTGTTGTCTTTGTACCTGTTGAGAACATGTATGGGATATGACATGATCCATTTAGCTCAACAGATTCTCTCATATTCATTCCCTCTTTATTGTCATCATCTTCTCTTCCTCCTCCTCCTCCTTCTCTCCTCCTCTCTTTCCCTCTCTCCCTTCCTCTCCTTTTTTCTTTTTCTTTTGAATTGACCCAGGGCCTTTGGCACACTAGGATGTTAGAATAGCATGTTGTCTAGGAACTATACCTCCAGCTCCAGTTAAGCAAATCTTTATTGAATACCCATGCCCTTGCAGCTCCCTGTTTGGAGCATTGGATTCAAGAAATGCTTGTTGCCCTTGAACTTAAAAGTTTAAGTGTAAAAAAAAAAATGCAACAACTGGGTCTGGAGAGATGGCTCAGCAGTTAAGAGCTCCTGCTCATTCAGAGGACCTGGGTTGGTTCCCAGAACCCACATGGCAGATCACTACTGTTTGTCACTCCAGTGTCAGAGTATCTGACACCCTCTTATGGCCTACGAGGGCACCACAAATACATATGGTAGCCATAAGTACATGTAGGTAAACACTCATACATATTAAAAACAATAACTTTTAAATAAGGAAGAAATGGATTCACAATAAAAAGGATGTAAAGAAAAGAATAATTCTAGTAGCATCTCACTTCAGCTGGATCTAAAATGCTACAAAGGTATGAATTAATAGGTGATCAACAGATGGCATGTAAGGTAAAGAGCATGGTAAGGGCATAAAAGTATATAAATACACTTGAGGACAGTGGGTCAGCCAGTGTCTCGGGCCAGGTAAATGTGAAGCTGGACCCCAGGAAACATTTGGAAAGCTCTCGGTATCCGAGCACATCAGCTGCCAACCAACTACTAATGTTTTAAGGACATCATCTGTCCAGACCCCAAGCATTTTTTTGCTTATCAATGTCTTCTTTCTTTGAACTCTTCTTTACCCCTCAGTTGAAATGGTCGCCCTTTCAAGTACCTGCAACCCATGTTTGGGAAGTAGGTTAATTCTGGGTTTTGCTGTCCTCTTCATTTTTCAAGCATTGATTGATTAGCTTTCTGTAATGCATCACATCCGTTTACAAAATACCTTAGTGACTGACTTTCCAAACGTTCTGGGATTACAGGTGTGCGCCACCATGCCTAACCTAGATTTATCTTAAATTGAGGAAAAGAGCTGGGTATAATGGTACTCACCTGTGACGCCAGCACTCAGGAGGCTCAGGCAGGAGGATTGTGAGTTTGAGACCAATCTGGCCAATATTGTAAGTTCCAGGATAGGCTGGAGGCCTTGTCTCAAAAGAAACAGAAAAGGGAAAAGAAGTTACTTATTCAAAACCAGAATGAAACACACGAATGCATATGCCTCACCACACTTTCTCAGTGTTCTTGTTCTCTTACTGGCTGCTCTAGGTTCCTCTCTCCCTCCATTAGACCTCAGATAACATTTCCTTCATCATCTTTTGCTTATTTCCCTCCCCTTTGTATATTGGGGTTTAACCTGTGGTTGTGGGCACATTAGGCAGGTGCTTTACCATTGAGCTATATGTCCAGCTTTTGCTTTCTATTTGAAGGCAGGATTTTACTAACTTGCTGGCTTTAAATTCAGTCTCTAACACAGGCTGGCCTTAAACTTTGCAAGCTCTGGAGTAGCTAAGAGAGCCAATTTCAAATACCATTCCTCCCTCTCCTTCTTCCCCTGGGTTCCCTTTCCACAGCCTCTCCTTTCTTTGTCTCCATGTTATCCCACCTTACTTTGAAATCCTAAGCTCAAATTCTTCTCCCTCAACCTGCTGAGTGCTAGAACTAAAGTTGTGCACTGCAACACCTAGCTCAACACTTCTGATTTAGTAGGAGCCCTCTGCAGATGATGCTTTCGCTCCAAGGCTACCCAGTAAAGAGAAGGGAGGAGACACCTCTGCCAAGAGTTAAGCCCAGTACCTTGTGCCTGGTAAGCATGTGCTCTTTCACTGAACACTGAACCCCCACTCTCCTAATGCCATGTGATTTGTTTAGAAGGGACAGGAAGATTTCTGATCCAAGAGCAAGCTGGACACTACTGCTTCACCTCAAAGGAAGGGCTATCATCAAGACTCATCAGACCTGAGCAGAAAATGCTTTTAACCTGAGCCACATAAAAAGAGCTTTAGTGATGAAAATTTCATGCAACCTTGGCAGACAGACAGCAGAGATATTTGAGGCTATGATTTGATAGTCTATGTTGGAACCCAGCTTCATGCACTACACAGATAATGCTGAAGGGAGACAGGTGATGTGCTAAATTTTCAGACTTTTTTTTCACTAAACATATGGTACTTTCATCCTCAAAATGTTTAGATGCTGCAGTCTAGATAGGTGTAAGACATGGGAAATTGAGTATAAGGAGCCCAGAGCTAGACAGATTGTAGGGATAGATGTCCAAAGACAGTTCTGTTATTGTGTTTAAAGACTGAAATCCATAGTGTAGCCCAGTCTAACCTGGAACTCAAAAGAAATCCTTCTGCCTCAGTCTCCCAAGTGCTAGGATTATAGGTATGAGCTCTCCTGGCCTTGTAAGACGTTTCTTTAAAAAACTGTGTGTGTGTGTAATATCTTATATTTATTTTATTTACATATATGCCTGTGCCAGACAATGTGGTAGTCAAAGGATAACTGGAAGGAGCAGGTTCGTTCTTCCCACCGTGTGGATTGCAGGGAACCAACTTGTGATGCCAGGCTTGTACATCACATGCTTTATCCACTAAGTAATCGCAAGAGTCTAAAAGACATTTTTTTGACCTCTTTCTGTGTATCTGGCTTTAGGGACCAGGGGTAAATGGGATCTATAGCTAGGCGTGGTAGCACATACCTATAATCCCAGCATTCAGGAAGGGGAAGTAGAAAGATGACAGGTTCAAGACCAACTTGAGCTATATAATGAAACCTTGCCTAAAACAAACCAAGAAAAACAAAGAAATGCAGGCTGACCAGAGAATAATCACCAGGCTCTGTGGCAGACTCACTGAATTCTCGGATAGCTCTTAGAACCAGGTAAGTTGGTAAGACATAATCTGATTCCATTTGTAAAAAAAATATACAACATAAACAAATCTGTAGGGGTGGAAAATAGATTTCTAAATGTCTGGGCCTATGTAGGGGCTGGCAGAATAATAGCTAAAGGGAAGTAACATTCTTTTATTGGTAGAAAAAAATATTGTAACATTTTAGTCATTGGTTACAAAGCTGACTATAACCAAAGCCATTAGGCTAGACACTTTATTACAGTACCAGGGATTGAACCGAGGGTTTCCTCTGTGCTAGGCAAACACTACCTATAAGCTATATTCCAAGTTTGCCACTCTCTTTAATTTTATTTTGCGACCTGGTCTTGCTAAGTTATCCAAGGTAGCCTCCTAGAGCTCACTTTATAGCCCAAGCAGTCTTTGGATTTGCAGTGCTTCTGCTTCAGCTCCCCAAGTAGCAGGCATTAGACCCCTGCACTATCAGGCATAATTGAATTGTATGCTTTATTGTTTAATTTTTAAAATTTGGTGGGTTTTTTGTTTTGTTTTGTTTGAGACAGGGTCTTACTATGTAGCTCTGACTGCCCTATAACTCACTTATGTAGACCAGGCTGTCCTTGAACTCACAGAGATCTGCCTGCTTCTGCCTCCCAAGTGCTAAGATTAAAGATGCATGCACCATGCCCAGCTTTTTTTTTTTTTTTTTTAAATTGTTTTGTGGGGCTAGAGAGATAGCTCAGCAGTTAAGAGCACTGACAGCTCTTCCAGAGATCTTGAGTTCAATTCCCAACAACCACATGGTGGCTCACAACCATCTGTAATGGGATCAGATGCCCTCTTCTGGTGTGTCTGAAGACAGCTACAGTGTGCTTATATATAATAAATAGATAAATCTTAAAAAAAAAAAAAAAAGTGGGTTGGGTGGGAAGTAAGAATTCAGTGGTAAAGCACTTGGCTAATAAACCCTGGGTTCAATTCCCAGCACTTAAAAAAAAAAAGACTATTCAGGTAGGGGTGGCACACACCCTTAAACCCAGCACTCAGGAGGCACAGGTAAGCAGATCTCTATGAGTTCAAGGCCAGCCTGGTCTATGGAGCAAGTTCCAGGACAAAATGAGAAGACTAAAAGACTTCAATTGGTCATCCTCAGACTTGTGTGGTGCCAGCTGTTTAGTAGACTCATCAGGGTAATTATGTATACACCAGAGATAATTATGCATACACCAGAGGTTTCAAAGGAAATAAGCAATTGCAGTAGGTGTGAATAATACACTACAGCGGAAGTATAGGCCAAGCAGGCCTCAAAATCACTGTGTTACCCAGGCTGGTTTTGAAATCACCACAGTCCTATTACAAGCATTTGCTGATAACTCTTAAAGAAAATTATGTCTAATGCTGGAGAGATGGCTCAGTGGTTAAGAGCACTGACAGCTCTTCCAGAGGTCCTGAGTTCAAATCCCGGCAACCACATGGTGGCTCACAACCATCTGTAATGAGATCTGATGCCCTCTGCTGGTGTGTCTGAAGAAAGCTACGGTGTACTTATATATAATACATAAATAAACATTTTTTTTAAAAAAGAAAAGTATGTCTAAGTTGAAGGTTTTTAGGGGGTTGGCTTGAGCAAGGCTATATAAGGATGAAATAATTGATGACAGAACGAGTGGTACCAGGCTCAGGTGTAGGCAAGCCCTGCAAATAGCTCAGGAAAGCTCCAGGGCAGAGCATGTAGTTACAGTAGAAATGAGGATCCAGACCAAAATAGACCCTATGGGCTTTGTGAGCCGGGTTGAGTGGGCTGGGTTTTTTTTTTTTTTTTTTTTTTTTTTTTTTTTTTCTGTAAAGGAAAGGCTTGTAGTGGTAGATTTGAGTTTTAGAAACCTTTCTGCATCGTGGAGAATAGATAGGTCCAGGAAGTGCAAAGAGTAGGCTTTGGGTTGTCGAATTTGAAATGCTTTGGATGTTGAAAAAGAAGTATCAAGGCTGGAGAGATGGATCAGCAGTTAAGAGCACTGACTGTTCTTCCAGAGATCCTCAGTTCAATTCCCAGCAACCACATGGTAGCTCACAACCATCTGTAATGGGATCTGATGCTCTCTTCTGGTTTGTCTGAAGACAGAGACAGTGTACTCAAATACAGAAAAATAAATCTCTCTTTTTTAAAATGATGTATATGTATGAGTATTTAGGCTGCATGTATGTATGTGCCTATATATAGTTGTGATACTGGTGCAGAAACCAGGTCCTCTGCAAGAACAGTAAGAACAGTAAGTGCTCTTAACTGCTGAGCTATCTCTCCAGTCCCCCAAGAGCCTTCTATCCATGGGGGATGGATAGTCTGAATAGTACACTTCTTTCTGAGGGGATGGAGAGAAAGCAGAGAACATCTCATGTGCCTGATACTCAGCAAATTGTGCCCACATATCAGACTCAGGATTGTACAAGGAAGGCACCCCCGCTCTGTGGGGGAGACACAGAAGCAGTCTTCCCATGTGCCAGCCCATCTGCTTCTGTGCCGTCATAAACATGCTTTTTCTTCTTTTTGGTCACTGCAGCTTTGAGTTTATGAGAAAGAAGAGTGTGAAACAAGAAGAAAAGATAAGGTTGGAAGAGGGCAAGAGGAAAGAATGGGAAATGGAAGCCCCTGCAGCCACCAACACAATAATTGTATCCTGAACTACTTCATCTTAGCATACACCCCCCCCCCTTTATTTTGCAATGCACACATGTCAATTTCCTCTGTGCAGAATTCTGAAAATGATGGCCAGGACATGGCTATGACCTAGATGGCCTTAAATGATGAGACCCACATTACAGGCCTTGGGAGCCCATCTCCATTTTACCCCTCTAGGCACAGACTTTCTTTGTCTTCATACCTGTGACTCCTGACAATACCATCACTTTCCCACCTCCTGAGGCAGCAGGCTCCCAACAGTTCTGAATCTGAGCAGGAAGGACAGATGTCTCCCCAGCAGGGTCAGAAGTAAAAGGCTTCTGGAGCTGCTAGCTGAGCTCTTTGTATGCCTTCCACAACCTGACAGACAAGACCTGCTCTTGGGCTAAGAGACCAGCCAGCCTGAAGTCAGGTCATGAATTGAGAAGAGACGTCAAGTATTTGGTTCTCCTGTGGTTGGTCCATGCTGCACCAAGCCCAGAAGTCTTGAAGGGCAAAAGCCTGAGGTTCTTTCTCTGACCCTGATAGATGCTCAGAGTGCTCTGATTCTCGCTCCTATCCACCCTGCTCTCAACGTTTCTCAGCTGAGACAGAAGCCCAGGCTCTAGCCTGAGGACCCTCCTTGTAGAAGACAGAGGGGTCCTGATCTTTCTGTTTTGAAGAGCAAGATTTTCAGTGACAGCCAGAACTGACCTCTTGACTGGACTAATGACACTTTCCCACCCCGTATTTCTTGCCAGGCACAGTCCTATGAAGTTCCGGTCTAGTTCCCAAGACCTGCTCAGCCACTCTCAACATTCCTGTCCCACCAGTGGGCCTTTCCTGTGGCTTCAGGCCTGCAGGGATTCTAGTGCCTCCGAACTGATCAGCTATTAAAGGCGTTGGTGTGGCTGTCACCTAATTGTTTTATCTACTCCATTTTACTCCAGCTGACCATCCAAAAGCTGAACTGCCCTATCCTGCCCTGCTGAGCGAGTATCTAACGGCTATCCCCCTGCCCTACCCCCACCGTCCGGTGAAGCTCATAGAGAACCACCAGCATCCCCTCACAGGTGTTTCCTGTTGCCGGTTCTTTTGCTCAGCATGACCTCCCCAGCAGGTGGTGCGGGCTCGGGCAAAAACCTCTTCACAGCAGTTCTAAAGCACTGGGGTAAGGCTCCCCAGGGATCTGGGTCACCCCACCCCCACCCCATCTAGGCAACTGTTGACATCTAATTGGCTCTTTGAGTGCTCCCCATCTCCCCAGGATAGCTTTGTACACACAATATCATACTGCTGTGCTATATAAGTATTGGGACACCAGAGTGGGCTCAAGCTGGGGAGGCCTTATCACGTCTAATCTCCTGGAAAATAGAGATTCTGGTAGGAGAAGAATGGACGGTCCATTTTTCTAGCCAACGGTGTCGAACTCCCTCAGGACCTTCTTAGCAAAGTCCTGCCATCCCACCCTCAAGTTTCTCCCAAAGGTCTCCTGACCTGGGTTAACAAACTCCTGTGCTGGAGGCAGGGAAACCCTCTCCTGCGAGTCCTACTTCCTCAAAACAGGTCTGCTGACTGTTGGAGGGGACACAGAGTTCACAGGTTTGTTATTACAGGGAAGGAGGTGCCTCAGGGAGGGAAAGACCTTGCTGCCTTGGTTCACAGGGCAGCCATCCGGGTCTCCCATCTCCCAGGCTCAAGCTCCTCCCCTCAGCAAGGATTTCACCCCTCTCCCCACAACCTAAGTTGCTCCTTGAGGTCCGCTGCAGGAAGGAAGCTGCCTGATCAGAGGGTTCCTATAGAAGCCTACGACCCACGGATGCAGTTCTGCTGCCCCCTGGTGGCCACAGTTCAGGCACTTCTTGCTGGCTTACTTCTTGCCGGTCTCTTTGCTGTCTAGCCACAGCTGATCTAGAATAATTAAGGCCTTCTCTGGGCCTGCTGCAGAGTTTAGATCCACTCAGGCTATAGTTCCCAGGCTCAGCCTATTTAGCAGTACTAGTTCCCTTCTGTGTCTCTTCTCCAAGCCCAACCCTGGACTCTGGGCTTTCTTCCATCAGGATTTCCAGGGCAAATGCTCATGCTGTCTGTTGTCACAGCTGGGGCGTGGGCACAACAGTACCAGGAAGAGCAAGCACATCAGAAAGTGTTGGAGCAGAGGCTCAGGAGTGCACCAAGCCATGTAGGAAACACATTTTGCTTTTTTATTTTCTGTAAAACTCTGTAAATAAAATACAAAACCAAGGGATGTGGTGAGGCAGAGCAAGCTGACCAAATGGCCAGGCCCCTGACACTGTGGCACAGAACCATGGCTGGGAGGCACTTCATTACAGGCATTCTACCAACCCCAGTGGTAACAGAAGAATATATTAGATTTTCATTGATAGGAATTTGTGGGGAGAGGTGACTGGAACCAGCCCTCACCCTCCCTGCCAGTGCCTGGTGAGCCCTGAAAAAAAAAAAAACGAGGGAAGGAACACTGGGAGCTGGCAATTAGAGTTCAGAATGCTGTGCTGGCCATGCTGCTGGGCCCAAAGATGCAGGGCAGAGCATCCAGGGACTCCTCTAGCTGTCGATGAGCAGACTGTCCTTCTTCCCCTATTATGTGCAAAAAGATAAGGTCAAGAGTGGCCCTGGCATCTTCCAGGCCTTCCCTCACGCTGCTCCCAATAGCCAAGATGTCCCCAAATCCCCTTAATTTGTATCTCCCACTTCCCAGCCTCACCACACTGCTGTAGGCTCTGGCGGGCGGCTTCCCTCACAGCTTCTGTGTCTGTTTGACACAAGTATACCAGGGGCTCAATGCCCTCAGGAGCCTATCAGCGAACAAAATAGTGAGGCAGGTTCAGTGTAACAAGTACAAATAGCCCTGGAGTGAAAGTGTTAGGCAGGTTGACAGGGAATCACCTTGATACAGCCCAAAGCCAGGCATCCAGCCACTCGAGTCTGCACATCCTCATCCTCAAGCTGGTCCAGGAAGCACAAAAGAGCCTGGGGAAGGGGGGAACAGAGATTTAGACACTGGGAGGGAGCCCTCAACTCTAACCTTATCTACAGGAAAATCCAAACTCACCCTTTCCCGAAAGACAGGACCAAGTGACAGGCTCCGAAGCTGAGTGCTGACAGCAGCCATGACTTTGCTGTTGCCATGGACCAGCAGGGAGCTAAGAGCCCGCAGCCCATCCTTTCGCAGGCGCCCCTCCGGTGCTAACCTTAGAGCTTTCAGCACAACAGCCTGGTCATCGGAGTTCAGGTTCTGTACCAGTAACACTAAAAGAAGTAGTGGGGGAGGGGTGCTTTGTTCTCATCTCAGCATTCACACCCTCAGGCTCACCCATGGGACTGGCATTCTGTGGCCAGAGCCACTGCCTCACCCTCCTCTGCAGTCTCTGTCACATAGGCATCCATGGAGGGGCTGTCCAAGGCTTCTACATAACTCCAGAACTGGAAGATGGTGAACTGCTCCCCTGGGCCTGGTTGGGGCCTCCTGGGCAGCTTCTGTCCCAGGGCATCTTCCAGGAACTTCATACACACTGCAGAAGACAGTACCACAGCCTGAGCTGGGATAGACCCAGGCCTCTAAGGGGGAAGAGAATGCCCCCGCTCTAGCTCATGCCTAGGGACTCCTTATTCACACTCAGAGGACAAGCATTCTCTTCAGTGCTCAGTTTGTCAGTCAGTATGGGCTGACAAGGACTTCCCTACAGGAGCTGATATGGAAGAAAGAGGCAGATAGGTAAGCAGCCCACTTACCAGCCTCGGCTAAGCCTGGCTGACGCAGGGAAAGACGGGCGCCATACTGGCTGCAAAAAGTGAGGAGCACCTGCTCCACAGGGCAGATGAAGGGGTTGAGTCCCTCTGTACACTGGTCCCAAAAGGTCAGGAAACCGGGCCGAGAGGCAGAGAACTGTACCACTGTGAAGGATGAGGAAAACCATCAGCAACTGCGCAAACCCAGGAAGAAGGAGCAAGTGTGTAGATGGAAGTAGGTTAGGCACGGACTCCAGATGTACATCAAAGCCCAGGCCCAGGAGGCCTTTACCTTCCTGGGCAGATGTGGCAGAGCTCCCCCATAGCTTGCTGTGCTCGCACACTTCCTGGAGCACACGTGCTTCTCTCAGGAGCCGTTCCAGGGCCCAGGCCTCCTGGCAGCGCAGGGGCCCAAATGTGCCCAGTTTCTAAAGGACAAGGGTTGCCAAACAATTTAGGCTTCATGGCAAGGGTTGGGGCGGGGGATAGGGTCAGGGGAGTACAGGTCCCAGCATGCATTGGGAGAGGCTGAAGTAGGAGGAGTATGAGAAATATTACATTCAATAGGCACCAAATGCCAGGACCACAGGGCATCGCAATATAGAACTGTGAGGTTTAGAGGGCTGGATTGGAGTGTAGGGCTCACTGGGTAAGCGTTAAGGGGTTGGGGGGGGGATATTATCCCCTCACCAGCAGGAGGCGGCTGCAGTGGTACAGGTGCTGGACCAAGGTAGCATCCAGGGCTGAACACCCTGTGCTTAGACACTGTGCATTTGATGAGTCTAGTCTGTCCTCTGCCACAACCTCTGGGCTGCTTGTGGGCCTGAGAGGAAAAAAATGGAATCAAACCCCCCACCCTCCAAGAGCACACATCACCTCCTGGTCACCAGAGTTTATTTTTATTAAGCTCCTCCCACCCAGAATGGAAGAACAATATGAAGACACAGACAACAGGTAAGCTCACAGGGGAGAATGAGGCTGTAACCAGCAACAAGTAGTACGGATCTTTACAGCTCCTTTTTGCTACCTCTGCTAGGACCAAAGGGGCTGCTGGGCCCGAGATGGGCGCCAGTAGGCCTGCAGGCGGGATGGTCTATAAAACGTGGGCTGTGAGGGACGCAGGGCTTGGGATTGGAACCTAGGAGGTCGTAAATGGAGGAGGGACCGGGTGCGACTCTCAAATCTGAGTCGGTAAAACCTATTCCAGGAATGAGAGCTGAATGGCCGGGGCCTCCGGGAGAGTCGGGGTCTTGACGGACGGGGGTGGTGCTGGGGGACATGGGGAGTCACTGAAAGAGCTCCTTCACAGGGTAGGTCCAAGGTGAAGTCAAGGGAAAGCAGAGTGGCAGGAGGCTCACAAGCTGGTGGGGATGTGCAGGGGAGGCAGACATTGCTGAGATGAGCAGGGTGGCCAGAAACACTGGGATGGTAACATGGGCATCAAAGACACATGAGGTATACAAGGAAAACCACAGCTACACTGCCGCAAGTCCATCCCCAGGTATTCTACCTTACCCCACCTGACCAATTCTCATCTTGCCCCCCTTCCTACCCACCTGCTTCTCCTCTACCTTACATTGCTGGATCTCCTCCCCTGAATCTCTCCCTGACCCACCAAGTTCCCAGTCTCGCCTTGCCTGGCTGCCTCACCTGTCTCCAGGACCATCATTATCTTCATCTTCATCATCATTGAGGAAGCTGAAGCTCTCCAGGGCATGTTCCACAGTGATGCTAAGACTGGAGGCCCGGCTTCGAGTCAGGCCTTGCCTCTGCTGGGATTGTAAAGAGGGTCAAGGCTACTGCCACTGGTTGGTAACTGTCCCCATGCAGCCCCAGCCCAGCCCAGCCTCCTTACCATGAGTAGACTCTCCAGCCGAGTCACCTCCTGCTCCAGGCCCTGAAGCTCAGGGAACTGACCACGATAATCATCCAGGGCAGTCATTAGGGTCCCAAGCGCCTCTTCAAGCCTTCTGTCCCCAGCTCCTCCAGTTGCTTCAGGGACTGGGGCTTGAACAACTGAGGCCAGGCCAAGTTCTGAATGTTGGGGTTCAGGGATTATGGATGACGGAGAGGAACTTGGGCTCTTAAGGACTTGTTCTGGGGAATCTGGGGCAGGGCTTGTGAGGGGTTTTGAACCAGAGGAAGCAAGACTCTGGTAAGAGGTGCAGGATGCTGTGGGGTCTACTTTAGTGTGGGGAGTGGAAGCTGGGGGACTATGGGGCTGAGGCTCAGTGCCTGGAACAGTGGATTCTGCAGAGGAGCTGGAGATTGTAGCCAAGTCTACAGGAGGGGAGGGGCTTTCAGTTGTAGAAATGGGACTTGTAGTGGTCTGGACTGGGCTTACAGCATTGGTGGAATGAGTTGACATCTTGGCTTTTTGAGTAGGACTAGTGGTACTGTGGCTGAGGCTTGGAGCAGCATTGATGGGGCTTGGCATAGCATTGCTGGGACTTACAGTGGTATGCGTAGGCCCTTGGGTAGTGTGCGTAGGGCTTGGAGTGCTATGGGTAGGGCTTGGGGTAGTGTGGGTAGGGCTTGGGGTAGCCTGGATTGAGTCTGTAGCATTGGGGATAGAAGCTGTAGAGGTGAGGGGAGAGGGCGTGGGTTTGTGGGTAGAAGCTATAGTGGTGGAAGTTAGGCTTGGAACACTGTTAATAGGGCTCACAGCACTATATGTAGAGCTTGTAGTAGTATGTGTGATGCTTGGCAACTCAGAAGAGCCAGAGTCTGTGGCTTTGGGAACTAAGTCTATCTGTGTAGATGAGGCAGGATCTGTAAATGTCGGGGCAGGGCCAGTTGTACTGAGGGCGGGACTTGTGGCAGAATGGCCATTGTCTGTGACAGGAGAAACACTACTGACATGCTCCACACGGGTGGAATCTGGACATACAAGTGGGCTGGGCCCTGGAGTCGGGCTTTTTGAGTCCACAGCTTCCACTGCCTCAGTCAAGGCAGCATCCACACTGGCCTCGCTGATGTGGCTGAGAGTCCGGCTGTAAGGGGCATGCCCATTGACCAGGGCTGGGGTGGCAGCTGGCTCTTCATTCATGGAACCAGAGGTGAGGCTCTCTGGCCTTCGGAAGGCAACTTGGACAGGCAGGGGCTCAGGCTGTTGCACCAGAGGCTTGGGAGTTGAGTGTCGAGCAGCGCCCGAGAGCTGTGGGCTAGATGAATCATCTGAAGATTCAGATGACAGGGACCATGCTGTCCCATTCTCTAGCTCCTCCTGCCGTCGTAACATGTTCTAAGAGAGAAAGGAGTACACTTCAGGGCCACACCAAAAAGACCCAGGGAGATGGTAAGATCTGGGGCCTGTACTTTGACTCACATAAAAGGCCTGTTCCCGAAGTGAGGGTGTATCTGGTGGGCTCTGGCTATATGTGGAAAATCGCTTGTTGACTGTGGAAGCTTTGTTGACTGTAGAAGCAGCTGAGGGCTGGTCATCCTTGTCAAAGGGACTATGAGGGGAAAAAGATGTTACTTATGCTACAACCTTCCTTGTCCTGCCCAAAGCCCTTTATTTCTACCAACCTCCATATGACTTCTAGGCTGAGCTTGATAGTGCCAAGATCATTGATATCCACAGCCACAACCTGGGGCAGGGCAGCAAATAGGTCCTTGGTCTCACAGGAGACACTGCCCACAACTACATGGTTAGCCAGTCCCTTTAATTCTGTCACCTGTAGCCAAGAGTGCAAGAGAGGTCACATGAGTATAGGGTCTTCTGGGCATTCAGAAATCCGAATTTGCAGAGAGCTTATAGGATAAGGGTCATGAGGCCATGCAGGTTACTTGAGGATGAAAGTTCTAGGGACCATAGGCCAAGATGGCAATCTGGGAGCAAGAACATCACAAAAGTCCAAGTTGGCATGGTTACTGGAATTATAGGTTCAGAGCCTCACGTGAACTCAGGAAACTAAATATCCACAAGGTCAGAATATCATAGGGCCTCAGTATCAAAAGTCATGAGGTATAGGAGTTACAAAGTTGTCTTCAAGGCCCACAGAAAGAGGGCTATGGGAGTTAAAGAGGTCATGGAGTCACATTTACAGGGCCATAGAGCTATAAGGGACCACAGGAATAAGAGACGGTCATAAGGAATTCACAGAATAATGGGGTTCACAGGAACAAGTCTGTCAAGAGAAATCACCTTGATGGACAGGAATTCTGTGAGTAGGGGAAGAAAGACAGCCTCTTCGCTATCCCACACCTGCTTTCCACTGCTCTCTATCCGGCCTCGTAACTTCCAGCGCTGGCGGCCATATTTCATGCAGATCTGGGGAAACAGGCAGGATGAAGCAGCTCTCAGGACAGTAACCCTTCCAGCCCAGCTTTCTCATACACAGCCTCATACCTCATATTGATCGCCTACACACAGCCTGGCGAAGCCAGCCAGCCCTGGGCACAAAAGAAGAAAATGAGCCATGCCGAGGGCCTTAAGCATACCCACTCCTGCCTCTCTTTTGCCTCCATAACTCAGTACCTTTCATCCGGAGATGAAACTCGCCCAGCTGTGCCTCCAGCTCATTTTCCAGAAGACACATGCTCTGGGAAGTGGGGGGGGGGGGGTAAGAATGTGAGGGAAATGAAGAACTTATCTTCTCTCACCAGCCCACACCTTGTGGCTCTGCCACAGTGGTCCTCATCTCTCACCTCCGTATACTCTCGATGACCTCGAGTGGCCTCAGCCAGGCTGTCTCGGGCTTCTCGACTCCCTGGGGACCCAGTGCTATAAGCACGAACCATGTTGTAGGCACCATCTCTGAGCCGCCGCTGGACACAGTATGCTTCATACAGCTCATCAATCTGGAAAGGTGACAATAGGGCAGCAGGAGGGGACTCACCACTGAGAACCACTGGAGTTGTCCTCGGTGGACCGTACCCTTCCTCCACGATCTCCTCCCAATTCCCACCCTGCATGCATGCTGCACAAGTAAGTACCTTACTGGCATGGAATTCCAGTCGTCGAAGAAAACGTTCAATGGACTTGACTTGCTAAGGGAGAGTTGAGTCAGAAAGAGCCTAAATCTCACGACTCTTTCCTGAGCCAGCTCCCTCCCAACACTATTCTACATGCATACGCTTACCTTGTCCAAGTCATACAGGAAGCCCTACAGAGGGAAATAAGAACAGATACTTAGAAAGCATGAGGAGGAGCCCAGGAAGGTAAACTGCCTATCCAATGTTTCCTCTTTTGACAGTCCTGTTTTCCAGGAAGAAGGAAGCACCCTGGCCCTCTCCTGTGCACTGCAATCTCTTATTGTCCCGGGGAAGGCCTGACCTCTCCTACTGGAAACCTCTGTGAGTTAAGATACTGGGTCTCAATCAGAAGGTACACTCCAAAGAAGTTAAGATAGAAACACCTACTAGCTCACCTCAGTAGCATACAAGGTTGTTTTGCCCAGCCCCTATACTATAGAGACAAGGGGCATTGGTCCAGGGCATCCCCTATCATTACTCACTAGACGGGAGTTCCTCTTGGACTCCTTTATCTGGCGCTGGAGCTTCTCCTGCTCCTGCTGATGCACTTCCAAGTAGGCCCTGGGGGAGAGGCAAATGACAAGAGTCAACTTATCCAGTCTCAAGCTGGTAGGGTGCTAGTGGTAAGAAAAGGGGGCAAGGCTAGGGTAGATTCAAACTTGCAGAGAGAAACCTATGTGGAATCCTGGGACACTGAATAAAAGGAGATTGCTTACGTCAGTCCCCGCTTAAGAGCAGCGTACACCAGGTCCAGCCTCTCTGGCTGTGGCACCTTGGGGGCTGGGTGGGCCACAGAAAACATCCTTGACACTCGGGAGAGCACTAAGGGCTTCCGTTGGGGCCCTGGTGGGCTGAAGACAGTGAGGCTCCTGAAGAAGAGACTGCCTTTAGAAAGGGGTCTGCAAGATTCCCCCAAACCCTCAACTACCCCAGTCCCAACCCCATCTAACTCTCTCAGCCCCATTTAATACCCTTGTCGCGTACCTGGGCCCGCGCTCGTGGCTGCCGAGGACGCCTGCGAAGGACTGGCTCCTACTGACCCGGGCGCTGAGCAGGCGGCGCTGCGGCCGCACCGACAGGGACATCATGGAATGAGTTCGCGCGGGGCTCCCTGGGGGTGGCGGGGGTGTGTGTCCAGCACCAATCGGGTCCCTGAAGCCCCCTTCCCGTGACTGGGTCCCAGGGTTGGAGCAAGCCCTCCCTGGTCGCCAGGTACAGCTGCCCCAGTGGGTTCCAGCCTTGGCAGTCTTAGCCTCATTAGCCCCCGCGCTAATGACAGGGCAGTGGCAGGAGACTCGGCCTCGGACTCAGCGTGGCCTCTGCCGGCCCCTACTTCCTGCGGAGGTGCGGGCTCCGCCTGTCGCGGAGCAGGAAGGGGGGGTCTCGCGGGGACCCTCCTCCAGCTGGGAAGGAGCAGGAAAGAGGCGGGGCGCGCAAAGAATGTACGGAAGCGCCTGTTTACCCGGGGGCGGGGCAGCATCCCCAGCCCTTCCCCTGACCGCCCTCCACCCTCTGTGGAACAAGGGGGTACCACCACCCCGGGAGGCCGTGGGAGGTCATGGGGCGGGGCACAGGTTCAGATCTCAGTAGAGCTGGGAGACAGGCCAGGCTCACGCAGGTTTGGCTCGCGTAACCCACTGCCCAGTGTAAACGCTGCCCCCAACTCACGCCGACTCGCAGGCGCCTGGACGCAAGCGTTCTCCCGGCTGGGAGCATGGGGATTCCCGGGGTTGGGGTGCCAAGAAAGAAGTGCCCCGCCTCCTCCACTTTTCTAAAAACCTGACTTGGAAACTGAGTCATGGACGCACTGTTCCCCTGCCCTTAAAGGGAAGGGGTCCACTTCGACCCCAACCTATTCCCAACGAAACACGCACTCTAAGCCCCCAGAATCCCGTCTGCATCCCTTGCGACCATCTCTGGAGCCCTCGCAGCTCCAAGCCATGTCCTACCTCTCTTTTTGGAGTTCATAGTAAGTTCCGGACGCCCCCGACTCACGCTCACCCACTGTGTCCCGCTGGCCCCGGGGCTTTTAGGTACCAGCCCCACTGGGCTCCAAGCTCACTGCCAGCGGCTCTGACCCCGGTTTCTGGCTGCTCTCGGCGCCTCCCTCCCGCCCAGTTCCTGCCTCCTGACTCAGCCCGCCGGGATGGGGCGGGACTGGTCTCCCGGACTAGGGGGGCGCTGAACCTCAGTCTCCATAGCCTCTGCAAGGGATTACAAGGGGCTCACACACACACACACACACACACACACACACACACACACACACCCGCGTGCGCAATGAGCCGACATAGAGTTTGTGGCTAGGGACACCTATGAAGGGAGTTGAACACCAGAATGTATATGGAAGAACAGAATGAAGAGACTATGGAGGAAAGGTGTGCAAGGGGCTGGGGAGATGGCCCAGCGGTTAAGAGCACTGGCTTCTCTTCCAGAGGATCCAGGTTCAATTCCCAGCACTTACATGGCAGCTCACAACTCTCTGTAACTCCAATTCCAGGGAATCTGACACCCTCATACAAACATATATATACAGGCAGAACACCAATACACATGAAATGAAATATGTTCAGATGTGGCTACTGAGAAAAGATTCAACATAGAGAGACTGGGTTTTAGATGGGTGAGGGGGGAAAGTAAGATGTTGGGGGATTGAGTTCAGGAGTTGTACCAATGGGTGACACTGGATAAAATGGGTGACACTGGATAATAAGAAATTGAAAAGAGAGGAGACAAAGGGTTTGGGCTACCCCCAAAGCAGCCCCTTGCATCTGACTCTCTCCTTTCTCTTGGACCAGTGCAAAAAGATCAGATCCTACTACCCAGCCAGGGTTTCCCCTTACAGTGGAAGCTAGGATTGTTTTCTTCTACCCATGGCTCTCCCCTCAAGTCCTGAATTCCCTGTACTGGCTTTCCTGATCCCAACATCTCTTACTCAGACATCCAGCAAGAACTATGTGTTCCTGTGAACTGCTTACCTAACCCTTTATGAATCTTACACACACACACACACACACCCCGGCTCCCTACCCAACACCATTGCCTAATTACCTGTTTTGGAATACCCTTTTCCTAAACCACAGCCTCCCTGTCTGTAATCTCTCCATCAACACTACTGCATCCGTTTGCTACCTGAGACCATGACAAGCACATGCCAGCCACTGGACACACAGCCCAGAATTCCACAGGCACCACTGAGCACACTTTGCACTGTCCGCCTCCGCTTGCTTTCTCTACCAGCTCCCTCCCACCTTCCTTCCCCTACCTTCTCTGCACATCCTCTTCCCAGCCTACATCCACTACCAGTCTTCCATCTCTTGCCGGCTGTTAGCATCCTTGGTGTTCTGCACTTCTGTCTTCCCTGGCAGAAACCAGTCCTGGCAACGCCCCCCCCCTTGCAGCTCCTATACTCAGCCTGGATTGAGCCCAGAGGTCTTGGCACAGCAGTGGCTGGAATCACAGAATCCCAGTGCGGTCCTCAACCACAGACGCTTCTCACTTCCTACCTGGGAAATTATCCTGTATGGCTCTAGTCTTTTTCTCCCTTCTCAGGGAAGATGGATGCCTCAGACTTCCTAGTCAACTCACCAGTAAACTCAAGTCATTCTCACATGAAAACTGAAAACTATCCAAAATGCCCATTAATGATAATAGAATCACTATGTGGTTAAAAGTATGAAAAATAAACAAATACATGCATTTGTAAACCTTACAGGTATATCAACAAGTGACAGACACAACATACAAGTAAGGAGACATTATTCCCTTGACAAGAATGTTCAAAACCAAGTGTGAAAGCGTCTGGGCATGGTGGCCCATCCCTGTTATCTCATCGCTCAGAAGGCAGAGGCAGGACAATCAGAAGTTCATGGTTAGCCTAGGTTAGATTAGTAATTATCCTAGTTGGTTTCTTCCAACTTGACACAAGCCAAGACATATTTGGGGAGAGAATCTTACCTGAGAAAATGTCTCCATTAGATTGGCCTGTGGGCAAGAAGCCTCTTCTGTTGCAGTTTTTGTTTTTTTGAGACAGGATCTAGCTATATAGCTTTGATTGGCTGGCCTGAAACTTGCTACGTAGACCAAGTTAACCTTGAACTCATAGAGTTCTGCCTCTGCCTCCCAAGTGCTTAAAGAGATTAAAGGCAGGTATGACCACAACTGGTTTTCCAATTTTTCTTGAGTAATGATGGATAATGGAGAGCCCAACCCAACTGGGGGTGGTGCCAGCCCTGGGCAAGTGTTCCTAGGATGTATAAGAAAGCAAACTGAACAAGTAATGGTAAGCCAGTAAACAGCATGCTTCCATGGTTTCTCTTTCAGTTCCTGCCACCAGGTTCCTGCCCTGCCTGAGTTCCTGCCCCAACTCTCTTCAGTTACCTAGAAATATAAAATGAAATAAACCCTTTCTTCTCCAGGTTGCTTTTGGTCATGGTGTTTTATTACAATATTTTTTTTTCTTTTTAGTATAGAATAGAATTTATTCAGGGCATGGGGAGGGTAGTAGAGGCAGAGAGAAAGAGGAGAAGAGGAATAGAGGAGAAGAGGCTGGCTATGAGCCCATGAAGTGAGAGGGGGGAATGGAATGGGAAGAGGAAGGACAAAGGGGTAAGAGCAAGAAAGCCAAAAATGATGTTCTAAGTCAGACCAGACAGTAGTTATCCTTAGGCTGTAGCTAGAAGTAGGCAAAAGAGGTCTTCTGAAGTGTTAGCAAGGTTCCACTTCTTGAGCATATATAGGTGTGTTCCATTACAAAATGTTTCATCGTGTACAATTAGGACAGTCCTCTGTGTGTGTGTGTGTGTGTGTGTGTGCGCGCGCGCGCGCGCGCACGTGTGCGAGTGTGTCGATAGGAGTGATAGGGTCTTAGTTATATTCCCGAAGCTAACCTCAAAATTCCTAGGCTCAAGCAATCTTGCTGCCACAGTGCCTGCCTATTTTCTGCACACATTAGAGTATATAATATAGTTAGATTTAAGTAAATAACTACAGGTAGTCTAGAATTTAGCTCAATGGTAAAGTATATGCTTAGTATGCTCAAAGCTTTGAATTCAATCCTAGCAACACAGGCAGGCGCTCTTGAGCACACACACGCGCACACACACACACACACACACGCACACATACATACACACAGAGTGAATGAGTAACTATAGAAAAGAAATTCCCTCCCTGTGTGTCCTGTGTCTTGTTCTTCCCATTCCTCACCCCATTCCTCTGCTCCTTCTGAGTCAAGTTTCTGGAAGAATAGTCTACTTCCATTTCCTAGCCACACCCACCTACTCCTCTCCCCAAGCTGGCTGGCTTTTTGCACCCACCCCTCCTGTGGCTAGTCCTGACAAGGTCAACAATGACCTCTCTGTAGCTGAATCAACTCAGTATCTAATGTCTGGTCCTTATCCTGCTTGATCTCAATAAAGTATTCAACTTGGTGGTTCCCTTCCTCTTCCTTAAGCCTTTCCTTCTCTTGAATTTCAAGAAGCAACATACTTCTGTTTTTCTACCTACCTCTTTAGCCACACATTTTTCCCCCACAGAGGACTTGTTTCTGTTTTTATCACCACGGGGACTTCATTGTTTTAGCCCTTGGGCTATTTACCTCTTTGTCAGCATCCTTATCAATCCTCAGCCAAACCACCCTTGTAAGTATTAGGCCTGCTTATCCAACTGTCTCCCAGATGTCTCCCCACAAACTAACTGACAGTGTATAGTGGCCTGTAAAGGGAGCTGAGCTGAGTTTGAGGTCACTGGACTGACCAGTCCATGACAGTCCTGTTGTCTACATGTCTAGTTGTTCAAAACAGAAACTGGGAGTCATCCTCTGTGCTGCTGTGAGTTGTGCACCTCATCTCCACTCAGTCACCCACTCTTGGCCGATCAAGCTTTTAGATGTCTCTAGATCCAGTGCTGATGGTACAAGGCCAGCCTGGATAACTTACTAAGAGTATATCACAAAATTAAAATATATATGTGTGTGTGTGTGTGTATCTGGGGGTATAGTTCAGTGGTAAAGTGGCATTTGGTCAGCTTGCTTAAGGTTAATACTTAGTGTACACACACACACACACACACACACACACACGGATGTGCGCACACAGTGTTCTTTAGAATCCACATCTTTACACATCAGGTCCAAGCTATTACCAGCTGTACCCTAGAATCATATAGGAGCCTCCTAGAATGCTCACAGTCTCCCCTTTATCCTGCAATCAACCATTCTTTATTCACCAACAGCCTTAAAAATTCTAGTCACCAACAGCTAAAAAAAAAAACAAACAAGCAAACAAACAAAAACCATCCCTTTTCAAATGTTGACTCTATGTCAGGCATTATGCTGAGCAAAGATCATTTAATTCCAGCAGGAAAACCTACGCAGGTGAGTCTTATTAACCCTGCTTCACAGATGAGGTCACCTGGCTGTATGTGACCTTGGGAAAGACTCTTAAGCTTTTGGATCAGATCTAATGAGGATAATAACCACAACCATTGCTAGAAGCATGAAGTGAGATACCTCCATCTACAGTGTTTAGGGGAGGGAAAGCATGTGTAGTACACAAGTATTAGCTGTTCTTGCTAGTGAATATGAATTTACCCAAGACAACACAGACAGTAAGTGACAGGGCCCAGATTCAAGCTGAGGCTTTCTGATCTAAGACTCTAAATCTTAAAAGTCTCTCTATTCAGACTCTTATGGAAAATTCATAGCTACCTGCTGCCCCTAAGAATAAAGACCTATGCTTTCTTCCCAGGCCCCTGTCCTCTTCTCTAGCAACTGTGACCCCCCTCTTGCCACACTCAAGGTTCTTAGCATCTGAGCAACAAAACCCATTCCTCCCATACCCCCTTTCCACTAGTGTGTGTGTGTGTGTGTGTGTGTGTGTGTGTGTGTGTGAGAGAGAGAGAGAGAGAGAGAGAGAGAGAGTGTGTGTGTGTGTGTGTTTTGCTAGGTTCGAACTAAGGACCTTAGGCAAGCAGTCTACAACTCAGCTACATCCCAGCCCCCTCTTTTCTCTACCCTTAGCCTGCTTAACTCCCTCTCATTTTCTTCTGTCCCCCTAACAACTTCTTCCAGGAAGTCTGCCCTGTGTTGGTTCCCCCTTTTTGGGGCCTCTATAGCTTCCCCTCTCTGATCCTCAAGACCACATAGCTAGCTGTAGTTCTCCAGTGTCTATCTTCCCACCAGTTTATACCCTCTGGATCCTGGGACCTACCTTCTTGCCCACTCCTCTAATTTCCTGGGCCCTCCTCCAGCACCTAAACATCTGAAAGAAGACGGGAGTTGAGTTGGGGAGCTGGGCTGCTCAGCCTTTGAAACAGGATCCTGACCTGCTAGAAGTGTAGGTGGTAGATCATAGGACGCGAATCTGGGTCTACACTAGTCCCCGACCCAATGTAAGATTCTTCCCACTAGGGGGCGGGAGAGACTGCTCAGCGGCGGTTAAGAGCACCCGACTGCTCTTCCAGAGATCCTGAGTTCAATTCCCAGCAAACACATGGTGGCCCACAACCATCTATAATGGAATATGATGCCCTCTTCTGATGTGTCTGAAGAGAGTGACAGTGTAGTCTTACATATTAAATAAATAATTCTTAAAAAAAAAAAAGAGTATTCCCACTTCATGGGGCAGGCCTGTTCCCTGGGACAGACAAGTGTCCTGGTATTCTGATTGTCCCTTTCATTTTCTTTCCCTGGCAGCATCTCTGCTGCCATTTAACCTCTATAGTCAGGGATCATGACGAGTGACTGTTGGTAGCACTAACCACCACCTCACCCCATTAAATAGCAATGGAGAATGTACATCTGACTGGTCACTTCTGGGAGAGGCAGAATCTCCCCTGTTGGTGTGGATGGAAAGGGTTAACACCCCCCCCCCCAATCCACACCCCTACCTGGAGCTAAGGGAGAGGAACTATCTCAACTGGTGGGTGCTGGCTGCTAAGAGACAGAAGTCTCAGCTCCTGCCAACTCAGGTGAGTTCTGGACATGAGAAAGAATCCAAGTCCTAAAGGTTATGAGGCGTGCAGCTCAGCAACGAAAGGAATCTTAATTGCCTGCGTGAACCCAGTTCCCATAGACCTCCAATAGTTCCTGTGTGCCAGGACATTAACACCAGCATGGGACAGAAAGTAGGACCAACAGTTCTGTCCGTCTAACACAGTGGTCGGTCACACTAGCCAGAGCCTCTCCACGAGTCTCTCTGGGTCCAGCCCGACTCAGCTGTAGGGCTACAGTAGACTGAGGTAAACAGAAGCTATAAATAACCCAGGCAAAAGGGTAGCTGCAAGAGAGAAGGGGGTCGCGCGCAAGAGCCTGTCCTTGTCTCCAAGGCAACTGCCCCAAACCTAGCTGCTGACGTAATCTGGCAGCCGCCAACCAAAACTGCCACTGAAGAGGGGAGGGGGCCTACTATGGCCTAAGACCCCCACCCCACCCCGGAACCGGGTGGAGACTGCTTAGTGGCCTCACTTCCTGCCAGCCTCCTCCCTGGTCAGCTGGTCACATTCCCTGTCCCGCCGCGTTCTGGGAGCTGAACAGCCTCCCCCGGCTAGATCTGGCTAGGACGCGAGTCCCAGCGGTGGCGGATTGGGAACGCTCTGACTCACTCTCCTCGCCTGGTTTTCCACCTAGGCAGATCCTAGTTTAATGCCTTGTGTGCTCCCCTCCCTCCCACCCAAACCCAGGCCCGGGGACTGCTCATCTCGCTCTGCTGCCCACAGGGCCCAGGACCGTGTGGGAGGTAGAGGGAGCCATGGCAGTTCTTGTCCCGCTGTAGTGCTGTGTATTACTGTTTTCCCCCTCCCCACCCCCACTGTCAATACTAGAGAGGTGGATGGTGAATTCTTGCTTCTTCCCAACCCAGCTGTGTGACCTTGAAAATGTTGCTAACCTCTCTGGCCCAGTATGTACATCTGCCAGATGGCCGTACACCTCCTCGGAAGGCTGCATGTTAGCTGAATGTGCAGATCCAAGACACACGCAGCAACATAGACGGTGGTCAGAACACCGTTATTATTGTATTCTATTTTACACACGAGAGACCAGCCTGCACACACATCAGAACTGATTTGGAAGGACGGGTAAGAGAGGTCACACTCAGACTTAACTCAGGATAGGACAGAGGGTGCTGAAGGATAGGACAGAGGCTGCTGAAGCTGACTTAGCCGGGGCTCTAGCCCTCGTGAACAACCCCTTCCCCAAACCAGTTCTACAGGATGCTTAGTTCTGACTGCTGAGTCCCCCAGAGCAGCATCCATTTCCAGGGACAGGGTCTGTCGACCGCCGCCAAAACGACCTTCGCTTCAGCTCTGGTCTAGGTGGAGAGTGTGGCCTCGGGCAAATTCAATCACCTCAGGCCTTGCCCCAAAGCAGCTTAGGTCGACCAGGGCCAGGAAGTCTAGCTAGCTCATCTAGGAGGTCTCCTGTACCCTGTCACCCCGTTCCCATTCCCAGATCAGCATCCTGCCGCACCGCAGGCTCGAGGATAAAGCCAATCCCAGGCCCAGATAGGCGTCTTCAGGCTCGCCCTCCGGCCTGCCCACAGTGAAGCCCCGGGGCACAGTCGCGGCGGCCTGGCCGCAGAAGGGAAGGAGGCGGCGGCGGGCGCGGCAGAGCCGGAGGCGGCGGCTTTTGTGGGGCGAAGCTGCGTTCTCGGCGCCCGGGGTAGGGGTGGGGGTGGGGAGAAAAGACACAGCGCGATCCGGGTCGCGAGAACGGGGGTGAGGCGGGACCCGGGCGCAGGTCCCGGAGCCGCTGGGCGGCGCGGGTGCAGGAAGCACGGGATCCACCGCCCGCCCCTTCTCCCCGCCACGGCCTTCGGACACGGCGCGGACACTCACATGGCTGCGCTGGGCTGCGAGGACCTCGCGCTGTCGGTACTCTCGGCGTTGCCGGGCCTGCTCGCGCTGCAGCTGCCGCTTGTCGCCGCGGCCAGCGCCTGCCCCTCCCTCAGCTCCGCCGCCCCGCCCCGCTGGGCCCCACCTCCTGCGCTCCCCTCCGGCTCCCGCACCCCTAAGGGGCGCCCACAGCTCGCTCCGCCTTCGCGAGTTACCGGGCAGAGTGGTCTGCCTACCGTGTCAACCAGCTTTGTGGGAAGGGAGACCGAAGGGAGACCGAAGGGAGACTGAAGGGAGACCGAAGGTGTCTCTGCTTGAGCCCGGCAGCTTCCTGGGAACTGCATGCAGACCTTAAAACTGGGGTAGGGGGCGCTAGGGAACCCCTCCTACTTGCCTCTTACCCAGATCTCTGCAGCTCTAAAGACCTCAGGCCCCCTTCCTGTCACCATAAACAGGTTCTTGGAGCTGACACTGAAAGTTGGGGTGGTTGGAGGAAGTGCTTAGAGTCTGGAAAAGCTTAGATAAGGGAACCAGAAGCCTAACCGTCGCACACCTTCTGTGTTGAGGGTTTTGCCCCTCATCCCTGTCCACCTTTTCAGCCATTCTCAGTTTCCCCCTGTAGGATCAGAGCCTTGTCGACATTGTCTTATAAATAGGGCTCATTAGCCAAATTATGCAAGCATTCGCCATTCAGTGGGTACTGCTTTCTAGGGAGTTAACAGATTTTGTTACTGGGATATAAGTGGTTAACCTGGTAAGATCTGGGTATTCGTGCTGGGAGCACACTGGCCATGGTGCCGAAGCCAAGAAATGGGTTATGGTGTGATAGAGAGCTAGCCTGACCGACCCCCCCATGGGGTCAACAAGCTACTCCAATCCCCTACCCCTCTCATTAATCAGGTGCTACTAGCTTTCTCCGACCCTGTGTTCCTGATCCTCCACCCCTTGGCTTTCCTGTTTTCGGCAGCATCTCATCTTTTGAGGTAGGCCAGGCATATTCAGGGGTGATTTGATGGACTTTCAGAGGTGCCTGGATTTCTGAGCCTGACACTGATCCTGAGGGTGGGTCTCAATAACCCAGGACTCCAGGGCTCTTGGAATACCAACATCGTCATTCTCCTAGGCTCTTACCAGAGAACCCTCAGCCTCTCTCAGCTTTCCATGTCTGGACAGTTTTGTCCAGGCTTTTCCCCAGAACACTTGTTTGTTCCGGAGCCCTTTATGCTCTTGTGAATGCCCCCACTCCTTTCCCAGATTTTTGTTTGTTTTTGTTTTTTTAAGACAGGGTCTCACTATGTAGCTATGTAGCCCTGGCTGTTCTCGAACTCTCTCTGTAGAGCAGGCTGGCCTCAAACTCACAGAGATCTACCTGCCTCTGCTTCCCAATTGTGCCACCACTGCCTGGCTTTTTTTTTTTTTTTTTAAATTTTATGTGCATTGGTGTTTTGCCTGAATATGTTTGTATGAGGATGTCAGATTACCTGATACTGGAATTACAACTGTGAGTGATTGGCTTGTGGGTGTTGGGAATTGAACCCAGGTCCTCTGGAAGAGCAGCCATCTCTCCAGACTCCCTCCCCAGTTCTTAGGATTATCTAACTGGGTACTTTGTCCTTAACCTTGTCAAACACTTCTGCCCAAGTACCTATCTGTGCCCAGAGTTTGAGCCTCTCTGGAACTTTCTTTTTTTCCCTCTCTGGAACTTTCTTTTTTTCCCTCTCTGGAACTTTCAAAACTGTCATCCCTAGGCCTCTGGCTAACTCTAAAGATGCCCCCTTCAGCAAGAAAGTTTTCAAGTCTTTTCTCAGCAGATGACCTCTTCTCTTTTTCTTCTCGGTCAAGTTTCTGACCACTCCCCTCATATCTTGAATCAGGACCCAGTAGCAAACAAGCCACCTGCATGTAGGAACCCTGTGCGTGAGATTAAGGAATCTGACGGTGGCCTCTAAGCATTTTAGTGCAGAGATCACCACTGTCCTGGCTCATGGTGGGAGTTTTGAAGAACTATTTATTGAATGAGTGAACGAATGTGCAAATGTCAGTACCCTGCTCTGCCAACCTCCCTCCCCTCTCTTCTTACCCTCCCTGCCTCCATTTTATGACTCTCTGGGAATCAAATCCAGGACCTTCTATATGCTAGGCACGTGCTCTCCTACTGAGCTACACTGTCTTTGGTCCACAGAGACAGGGTCTTGTTAGGCTAGTCCCAAACTCACACTATTCCTACTTCTGCCTCCTAGGTGCTAGTGTGTTGAGGGTATGTGCTACTGTGTGTGGTTCCTAGCCCTCCAGGCTGTGTCCGCTTGACACCTTTAACATTCATTCTTTCCTCTCCTCTCCCACATTACCGGTGCTCTGTCATCCATTCCTCCACCAGTGAATATTCCTTGAGCACCTGGAGTTGGGCAGCATGCTGAAGTGACAATGGCTGAGCGCTGTCCCTGTGCCACCCCTTGGCTAATCAAGTCACTTTCCGAGAAATGCTTACAGCTTTCAAAGACTGAAATCATGTAATTCTAGTTTGAGAAACCCTCCCCCTCTATGGTGCTTTGAATAGAACCCGTGGCCCAGGGTCTGCTAGGTGAAAATTACCCTACCACCAAGAGCTCTATTCTCAGCCTGAATATCCCCATGTTAAAAAAAAAAAAAAAAAAAAAAAAAAAATTGCCAGGCTAGCATCTGAACACAGCAACAGTGTACTCACACACATTAAGTAAATAAGTCTTTAAAAAGAAAAAGAAAGAAAACAAATCTAATGCCACCCCTCTCTGAGCCCTTTGGTGTCCCTGTTATTCATCAGTACATTCATCACTGTGTGCTGTATTTTATAGCCAGACCTGTCCGCACCAGCGCAGACTGTACTTCAGTGATCAGATGGCATATTTTTGAGTTTACCTGACTTTCCCCACTTTCCAGGAGGCATCGAAGGAAGGGAAGGCCATGGCTCTCGGAGGGCTATAGGATGCTAGAGAACTGTCAGGTCTCTCACCAGCCATTAGCAAGCTTGGGAGGACACAGCAGAAACTCACAAAGGAGACACCTGAAGCTGAGAGAAGGCCACAGTTTTCCAGGGCATGTGGTTAGGAAGGGTTACGTCTGACTTCCAAATTGGCTCCCTGAGTCATAGTCAATTTTGCTCTGCCTGAGTCAGGCATCAGCCCCTAAGCACATCTTCTACCAGGCACTGGCCTTTGAGCTGAAGCTTAGCAAGGAAACATGGACACTTCTAACCCGGAAGAGCTTGTGTTCTTGGAGGGGTAGACACAGGCCTGAGAAAGCCCATTTAGCAGAATCAGACAGAGGGTGCTAAGGGCCCTTCTGCATGGTGCTGCCTGCCCCACTTTGGGAAATCATGCTTTCAGAGGCTTCCCTTGTCTTCTCCCACGAGCCCCCAAAAGTTACAAGTCTTTGAGGTACAACTTCCCCCTTGCTTTCTGGGAAGAAATAAAATAGAGCACTGTGCACACACACTGTGCTTTGGCGATGTCATTCATTCATAGGACAGATATTTAGAAATTTTCAGGAAATGTTCAAGAACATAATCATCTTTAAGGCCACCACTATCCTTGTCTCTGAGGGCTCACAATCAGAACAGGTTTTCTTTTGATCTGTGAATTTTTATACTTCCTGTATTACCAAAATTAAGAATGTGTATATGTGAGAGTGTGTATGTGTGAGAGAGATTATGTGTGTGAGATTGTGTGTGTGTGTGTGTGTGTGTGTAAGTGTGTGTGTGTATGTGTTCAAGTGTGAGACTTCGTATGAGTGGGTGTATATGTGTGTGTGTGAGAGATTGTGTCTGAGTATAGGATTGTTTCTGTGTGTAATGTGTGTGAGATTGTGTGTCTGTAAGTATGTATATGTGATATTGTATGTATGTGTGCATGTGTGTAAGTATTGTGTGTGTACATGTGTGAAATTGTGTGTCTGTGTGTGTGAGTACACTGTAAGTGGAAGTTGTTAGAAAAGGGCCCTTATCATGAGCTGTTGCCAGAGATTCCTTAACAGGTAGGGAGCTTTTTGAGGCTCATGTGAGGTAGGACAGCAGCAGGGCTCAAGAGAAGAGAAGAGATGCAATCTTTTTCAATAGAAGAGAACAAAAGCCCAACATTGCTGGAGAGCTATGCATGCACTGGTGGAGGGACTAGTTATGAGGAGTCTTAGGTACTGAATGAGGAGCAAGATTTATCCTTGGAGTAATGACAGCCTTGGCTTTCAGCTGGGGGACTGTAGAGTTGGATCATATTTGTGCTTTGCAAAGGCCACCCAGGCCATAGGACAAGTGTCACAAGGACCTTGGCCTTATTTCTAGATGAGTTGAGAGTGACATGGACCTAGTTGGTGGCAGAGGGGAAGAAAGGGAGAAATTCAAGGAATATTTAGGAGGCAGAATGCAAAGTGCTCTGGAGAGAGGAAGGCATCCTAAAATGATGCAAGGACCCTGGGCCTTGGGCCCTGGTGTTGCCTTAGTAAGGTGGGGAGGCTTGGAGAATCAAGTTAGGGAGACAGTGACATGGTTAGTGGACAGGTAGCATCTGAAGGGAACTTTCCACAAGATAGCTGGACATATGGGTAGAGAAAGAGGGATCTAAACTCAAGACAGCTTTTAGAAGAGCCAACAGTCAGTCATGTGAGCAAGATGTCTAGTGAAGGATGAAGCATGTCAGGAAAGTGCTCTACTAGAACACTCCAATGTATTATGCTGATAGTGACAGGCTTTTAGAAAAAGGACTAAGTATGGGCGCTGTTATGTCCCTACCCACATTCGTTCATCCTCTGGACTTTCCAGCCCCAACCTAGGTCTTACTTTTTTTTTTTTTTTTTTTTTTGAGGGAAGGGGGATTGTTTTTTGTTTGTTTGTTTTGGTTTTGGTTTTTTTTTTTTTTTTTTTTTTTTCTAAGACGGGGTTTTTCTGTGTAGCCCTGGCAGTCCTAGAACTGGCTTTGTAAACCAGGCAGACTTCAAACTCACAGAGCTCTGCCTGCGTCAGCATCCTGAGTGCTGGAACTAAAGGCATGTACCACCACCACCTGGGATTAGATCTTACTTTTTATCATGTATGTCAAAGGTGATGGGCCAAGAATGCTCCCCACGTTCAAGTATAAGCATTCCTACCTTGTGGTTCTTGGAGAAGCTTCTTTCTGGTGCTTTACTGATATCTATCCATCTACTCATTAAAATCCCAATTGAGGGCCAGGCATGTAGCTCATTGGTAGAGCCCTTATCAAGCAAATACAAGGAAGGTTCTGTGTTTCATCCCCTGAACCATTGAAAAAATGTGATTTAGTGGGACACACCTTTTATCCCAGTACTTAGGAGGCAGAGATAGGCCAATCTCCGAGTTTTGAGGCTAACCTGGTCTACAGAGTGAGTTCCAGGACAACTAGAGCTACAAAGAGAAATCCTATTTCAAAACACTAAAAAATTTTTTAAAAAAAGAAAAATAATGTTATTTGAGGAAGCCATTTCATTAATGAGCACCATATAACCAATGAGATACTTTTTTTTCTCTTCACATTGGCCATCATGGGCATGATGTATCAGTAGGCACTCTGAAAAGGAGGAGAAATTGGCTTGAGATTTCAGAGCAATGTGTGTTATCAGAGTCTCAAGTACTAGCCTTGTTTCCCTGGTAACCCCTTTGAAAAATTTAGCCCAAAGAAATAGTTGTTCAAAAAGGTATGTGCCTGAAAATGTTGTTACTCATTTGTTCCCTCAGAGCTAAATTGATGATGTTGTGTGTAGTAACAGGTTTGGAATTTCAGTTTCTTTAAAAAAAAAAAAAAAAAAAAAAAACCAACAACAACATAGGACTATGTTTACATTTTAATCCCAGGTGTGGGATATGGACAGCTTCAGACTGTCCACAGCAGCTGACTATGATTTGTCTCGTGCTCTAGCAAGGATGTGACTTTGCCAGCTGCAGATTGTTTCTTCCATTTTGTGATGTTTGGAATTCTGGGGACTTTTCAGATAAAAATACTAGGGACCAAAGAGGCAGGGTGAATTGTTCGTTGGTTGCTGGTTGCTGGTCACAGTTACGAAGCCGTGTGCAAAGAAGAAACGACAAAAAGATGACATTAGATATCCTGACTTCGAAGACCAAACTTGCTCCAAGGAACTTGATGCCCCTAAGTAGTCTAATGATAATAACATCACCTCATTTCCGACCCCTGACTCTATTCAGAGATTTCTTTCCTTCTCTCTATCCTTTTTCTCTCTTTTCTAGTGTTAGGGGATTAAAAGGGTGGAAGAAAGGGTACAGAGAAGGGTAGAAGACAGAAGATCAAGCAAGGCAGCCAAAGGTCAGTGGGCAGCTTCTGAAGGAGTTCATGGATGCCTGTATGCACTCCATGGCCAGTGGGAAGGGAAGGTCAGAGTAGGGGCAGGGCTGGATGGCAAGTGGGAATTTTGTATATTTCAATATGCTGAGAGTTTCAGGTCCCTCAACACAGCAAGCATGGCATGGTAAAGAAAGCTTCAGTAAAACCTGTCTATGCATCCTCTGCCCGTGAAAGCTGCTGGTGACTCCCTGTCCAGTAGACCATCATGTCCCAGAGTTGTAATTTCTTGATCGAATGTTCTTCTTTTACTTATTTACTTATACCACGAAAGGTTTCAGCCAACTGGGCATTGTTTTGGAGAGCAACATGTCCATTATGTATTTAAACAGCTCTATGCTGACTTCTGCACTAGGAGGTGTTAAGTCTCTAGTCTGGGCCAGGAAGCTGACTTCCCTGGGGACTCACCCAACTGTGACTCTGTTGTGGTCCTCCGATGGTCCAGTTTTAAACCTCCAGGGGGAGCAGTGAGCAGGGCCCTGCTGGTTTGGTATGAGTAAGAGGTGGGGTGACTGTGTCTTTCTGGAGTTGGGCTGGGCATCCTTCCTTCCTTCCTGAGACTTTTCTCCTAAGGGACAAGTGGGAGGCATGTCCTTGCCTCTCCCAGGTCATGAGATGAGCTGTTCCCCTAGGATCCTCTTAGGCCACATCTCTTAGTAAAGGCTATAGAGTGTGGCACACAATTGTTTCTGTGCGTATCCTATTAGAAATCTTCAGACAGAGACATAGTGGGAGGGCTTGGTGGAGGTGTGAAGTATCCTAGACACCAGGCATCTGGCAATCCCCTCCTACCCTGGACTATGACTTACCAGTGAGGATCCCCAAACTGACCCCTGCCCAGTCAGGTCCAAACCAAAATGCAGAGCTGGCCTTTGGTGCCACCATGTGGGAAGTATCCACAGTGCATTTACAAAGTTACCCACTCCAGGAGTACCCCATTAACTGAACCCTGTCTTGTTGAATAGTGACTGGGGTGTGCGGTGTACAACATGCTCAGTTGGTGCTATACAGTCCTGCCTATATTCAAACCTAGTCTCTACTCAGGCACCCTGGAACACCACCACCATGAAGATCTCCACAGCTCAAAGTCTCTTTAGCAGGGACACACACTCCCTGTCCACTTACTTCAGTCCCAAGTCCTTCCCGTCCGCATCTTTTCCTCTTTGGAAGATTCTTCTGGTTTTTGTAACTGCTACTCTGGGAATTCTAATTGCTTCTCTCTGGATAGCTCTCTTTCTGGTTCTTGGGGACTGGGTCTCTGTCCCTCTTTCTTGGTACCCTAACAACTTCCAGGGTCTTGCTTCTGAATCCACAAGAGTTTCTTGAGATTTTCTCAGTCCCTTCACTTGGGTTGACCCTTGGTCACCCTAAACTCAGTGTGTTGACCTCATCACCTCACAGCTGTGTTGCTGTGGCCATTTCTCCAGCATTCCACTTCCTATTTATAGATAGAGCTGGACCCTGCCCACCCTTAGCTGAAACTCTGATCCTTGATTTTCCTGACTTTCACTCCACTCTTCACAGGATGGATTCCCTCTATAGGTTGAACCCTGCCCCTCTTCATTTTCTTACTGATCCCTCATCTCTAGCCAGTTACAGAATAGGAGGACCTAAGTCCTGCCAGATTGAGCTACATGTTCCCTGAATGCATCGCCCTCTCTTGTATCTCTGTCTTTGCACAGGGTGGTCTGTGCACCTGAATGCTTCCTGAGCTTTCATTTACCTGACTATACCGGTTACTTGTTAGTTCCCAGATGGAATGCCAGTGCCTTTTGGATAGTTCCTATGGAATCCAGGCTTGGTCAGGAATCTTTTCTTTGTCCTCAAGATGTCCTAAATCTGTTTCATTTGTCGATACCCTAATCTGCCTGTTTTTAAATAAAATACCATACTCCAAGGCCATATCTAGGCTGAGCCACATCACTGCCTAATTTCCTATCCCCAGAAGACCTAGGTATCAAAAACCAGTGAGTCCTAGGGACAGGAAAGCCACAACTGCTGGAGTGGCCAGGTTGAGCTGAGACCTACCTTCCTCTCCCGAGTTTCTTTGCTCCCCAAGATGTCATAGTGAACTGAAGATCCTTGAAGGATCCTTGAAGATAAGACTGAACAGGAAGAAAGTTGTTCTAGGTGCTCTTGTCCTTGGACAGCAGCCACCAGTTTGGGCTCATTAGAACCTAGGGACTGTCTCAGGACACCAAGGGAGCTGGTAGAGTAGCCACAGGTCAACCCATCTGATGAAATCTTTGTGAGACTCCCTTTGCCCTCAGGGCTATGCAGTGGGAGTGCTGACCACACGTCATTCTGGGAGGGCCTGAATTTCTACAGGGTGCTAGTGGCAGCAGTTATGGTCCCCAGGTTAATTATTTCTAATGTCATATAGAAGAGAATGTGCTGAGTGAGACCTCCCCACTCAGCATTGGCCACAAAAGGCACTACCACACTAGCGTTTAAGGTCATCTCAGTATTTCCTCTGGCCTCTACTGTCACGGTGTGCTCCATATCATAGGAGCCCTCCTCTGAGAATTCATGATTACAACTTGGGGTTTTTTTGTTTTGTTTTGTTGATTTGGTTTTTCAAGACAGGATTTCTCTGGCTGTCCTGGAACTTGATCTGTATGTAGACCAGGCTGCCCTTGAACTCAGAGGTCTACCTGAGTGTTGGGCTTAAAATTATGTGCCCTCACACGCCTTGCTCTATGTTAGTTTTTTTGATATTGCTGTGTCCTTTGCCTGCTCCAGGGGTGGACCTAGTTCCCTTGCTCAGAGAGCTCAGTAAACAGAACCAAAATGCTCTGTGAGAGAACAAAAAGCCAAAGAGGATGTCATCTGGCACTTAGGAAGTTCCCCTTCCACCTTAACAAGCAACCTTACAAAGCAAACAACCATGAATAGAATACAAAGGCTCCACTCAGTTCTTTTCTTGAGCCTCTGCTCCCCAAACTGCCTTCCTTGAAGTTCTCTAGAACAGGCCCCCACATCCCCACGGTTGCATGTCACTCCCCCCTCCACTCTCCCTCCTCCCCATGCTCCTCATCAATCCTTCCTCTTTGTCACTTGTGTGATGCTCAACGAATACCTGCTGGGTTGTGTGACTGGCTAGAAACCTAGGGGACTGAGATATTTTCTCCTTACCTTCCCTGGATGGTGCCATCTTTGCTGCCTGCTACAGATGTAGAGCCCTCCTCTGAGCTGCCAGGACTCACATGCTTTCTCTTGTCTTCCTTAGTGCTATTTTTCTCGAAGTTTCCAATATAGCTCAGTGGCTTGACAGCTTCACACTGAAATGGAAAACTTTCCCTGCAATTCCTCCTTGCTTACTTCCTGGAATCTGCTTTCCATCTCCCTTGGCCTGCAAAGCCTGTGACTCATTTTCCCAGCCAGCAGTGCAGTCTCCACTGGGATTTCTCACCGGAAACCTGAGAGCAGCCCAGGCACTGCACGCTGTTCTCACTCTGCCCACTCGGCCCTGGCTATTCTTATCGAAAACCCTGATTTGTCCTATCTCAAGAGGCTGGAGCTGTTAGCTTTCCCCTAGATTTGGGTACCCTCATTAAAACAAGGCCTTATGTCCCAAGGGGCCCAGGCTGGAGCTTTGCAGAACTTCCAAACCCCTCCCAACTTCCAAATCCTGCACAAACGCCGAATCATCTTTGTCACTGTTCTGCATAATGAGTCTCTAGATCTCTCTGGAAATCTAGAAAACTATAGGATTATTTCTAATATTTTCAAAATGTGAAGGTTCCTATCCTTCCTAGGCACCCATAACACACACCACACACACACATACCATACACACACACACACACACACACACACCATACACACACACACACACACACACACACACACACACACTTTGAGAGCATCTGGTGAGGGGTAGGGTGTGATTTTGGTAGAACTGACAGATGGAGTTCATATCTAAATGGAATGTGCAACATCTCAGAAAGTGCTGGAAAGGCCGGGGAGTGTTTCTGTCGAATTCCTGAGGGTTGTGGAAGGCCCCAGTGGAACTTTAAAAATGCTTTGTTGTTGCTGTTGTTCTGTTGACAGGGTCTTGCTATATAGCCTGGGCTAGCACTATATTGCCCAGGGCAGTCTCAAATTCTTGGCAGTCTGTTAGCCTCAAAAGTGCTGGGATTACAGGTGTGTGTGCCGTGCCCATGTTTTGCAAATATATTGGTGAAAGAAAGCAGGTCAATGAACCTGGGCGATGAATTAAGCTTCAGTGAAGTTTGAAAAGCAATTTTAGAGTTCACTCTTATTTTCATCACTACTAACACCCAGTAACAATAATCATAGGTTTCTTCTAAGATAGATTTCTACTAAGGTTTGAACTCAGGACTTTGGGCATACTATGTTAGTGCTTGACTACTGAATTACATCTCCAGTCCTATTTTTATTTTGAGACAAGTTCTTACTAAGTCACTCAACTGGGCCTTTAACTTTTTTTTTAAGATTTCTCTTGTGTAGCTCTGGCTGTCCCAGAACTTGATTTGTAGACCAGGGTAGTCTCAAACTCAAAGATCACCTGCCCCTGCCTTCCAAGTGCTGGGATTAAAGGTGTGTAACATCATGACCAGCAGTTCTTGAACTTTTTTTTTAAAAAACAGATTTATTTATTTATTTATTATGAGTACACTGTAGCTAGACACACCAGAAGAGGGCATCAGATCTCATTACAGATGGTTGTGAGCCACCAGTGGTTGCTGGGATTTGAACTCAGGAAGAGCAATCAGTGTTCTTAATCACTGAGCCATCTCTTGAGCCCAGTTCTTGAACTTTTACTAGTGTCTGGGATTCCATATGCATAGCAATACTTTTAATACATTTTAGACAGAACTATTGCTCCTCAGCCACCAACCTCATTCACCCACGTGGATGCTGTTAGAAACAAGCTAGACAATGGAGCAGAAGCAGGAAATTGGTATGAGTTTGAGGTCAGTCTGGGTTACCCAGTGGAGCTAGACTAGCTAGGGCTATACAGCACAATGTTATCTCAAACAAAGATCCCCAAAACAATGACAACTAAGTTGTCAGAATCAGTTGGGCTATACCCTAACAAAATGGAGAAAGGAGACCATGAAGAAAGAGTTCTCATGTATACACATACTTGATAAAAACTATAATGACTTCCTACCAAAACAAAAGTAAACACAAACACACACACACACACACACACACACACACACACACACACACACACACACACACACACGAGTCTTGGTTAGGGTTTTATTGCTGTAAACAGACACCATGACCAAGACAAGTCTTATAATGACAACATTTAAATGAGGCTGACTTATAGGTTCAGAGGTTCAGTCCATTATCATCAAGGTGAGACATGGCAGCGTCCAGGAAAGCATGGTGCAGGAGCAGCTGAGAGTTCAACATCTTCATCCTAAGGAAGACAGGAACAGACTGAGCATCCTCTGGCAGCTAGGAGGGGGGTCTCCAAGCCCACCCCCAGAGTGACACACTTCCTCCAACAAGGCCACACCTTCTAATAGTGCCACTCCCTGGGCCAAGCATATACAAATCATCACAGACTTCTATAAGGACACTTACCTTGACAAACTACAAGGCCTCTTCAGCCTTGAACAAAGACCAGCTAGTTGATCTTTGTAGCCATAGACAATTGTTTCCAAACAATCCAAGATACTTTATTTCACCTTTACAAATCTTTGTCTTCCCTTGTCTCTTTGGGTGTTCCTATGATTCATTATTAGCATGTATAGTCTGGATTAGAATTTCCAGTTTATTCTTTTGTTGTTTTGTTTCCTTTGAGACAGTGTCTCTCTATATAGTCCTGGCTGGCCTGAAACTCTCTATTTATACCAGTCTGCTCTCAGATTCACAGAGATCCATCTGCCTCTGCCTCCCGAGATCTGGTTTCAGAAGCATGCACCACCATGCCCAGCCTTCTCTGCTTATTTTTAAGTGTGTCCATTTCTTTGGAGAACTACTTTCTGGATATTGTTACATACTAACACACTTATTCTGCCTTGATCTTGAAACATTTTACCCAGGATGCAATTTGCTGGGATCAGTGAGAAAAGAAAATGTAGAGTGCCTCCTTCAATAGGTCATGAATTTCAAGATAACAATAGTAGAGCATGAAATTAATCTCCAGACTCTTTGGATCATGGAGCTCATGCAATTACACAGTTACTAAATAATATTGAGAGGCTAATTGATATTTGATACACACATGAACATATGAAAGCTAATTATGTACCCATCCACCAGTGTGTAATGTGACTGCTGGTGATCAGTGTATGTGTGTGTGTGTGTGTGTGTGTGTGTGTGTGTGTGTGTGTGTGTTTGTAAGAAATATTATGGGGGTCTGTGCCTGGGTCTTCTGACTGATGTTCACCAAACCTAGAGGGACCTCTCTATTGCAATTAAGTCTGTCTCTGAGAAGCATCATTGCACACAGTGTCTGAAGTAATTTAGCATAGAGAATTTGTTGTTGTTTTTTTGAAATCTGATGAGCCCAGAAAAGACAAAGTGGGATGGGAGAGTGAAGGAGGTGAAGGTGAATGAAGAAAAGAAAAAGAAAAGAAAGAAAAGGAGGCTGATAGGAATTCCCTCCTGCAAGATTTCTTTTTTTAGGGCTGGAGAGATAGATGGCTCAGAAGTTAAGAACACTGACTGTTCTGAGGTCCTGAGTTCAATTCCCAGCAACCACATGGTGACTCACAACCATCTGTAATGGGATCCAATGACCTCTTCTGGTGTGTCTGAAGACATTGACAGTGTACTCACATACATAAAATAAATAAATTTAAAATTTTTTTTTTAGACTTTTTTCCCTTCTTCCTGGGTTTGGGCACCAGATGAATGGGGGGGGGGGGGAGAAAAAGAGGATATGACTGTTCCTAAGGGGTTGCAGTTTTTATTACAGATAAAAGGGAGAGCACAGGCAGAGGCATCTGGAAGAGTCCAGACTGAACATGCCCAGTAGGCTGAACCAGGAAGTGTGAGGAGAGAAGAAAGAGGGGGAGGGGAGAGGAAGAGAGAGGAACCTGAGGTCAGGAGTCCAGGAACAAGCCAGGAGACCAAGGGGGCAAAAGACCAACATAGCTGAAATGTGTATAGGGAGGAGAAGCTGGGTGAAGGGCAGTGGGTGAAGCTCAGGAGCTGTAGAGGTTGAGGGTAGGGGGTTGGGCATGCCAACAAGGATGTCTTCTTGGCAATGCCGAGAAAGTCTGGAAGACAACATCCACTTTAATTAGTTAATTCTTCAGTTAGCCAGTTTGTCTCAGGTTTGAGACCTTGTGTGTGTATGTGTGTGTGTGTGTGTGTGTAATTGTAAACAGAGACCATGTGACAGGCTCTGATGAAGTTCCAAAAAGGAAGCTCAGGTAAACTTGGGTGTGCATTTACATTTTAATTAAAAAATTTAAAACACTCAAGGGAAAACATAACTATTACCTAACATATACAAAACATGATTGACTTCATTATGAAAGTAATATGGAGCTGAGGTTATAACGTGGTGGCAGATCATTGTCCAGCATGTCTGAGGGCCTCAGCACTATAAAGAAGAAGGTAGGAGGAGGAGAAAGAGAAAGAAAGGTCAGGAGAGGTGGCACATGCCTGTAATTACAGCATTTAGAAAGTGGAAGTAGGCAAGTCACGAGTTTATCCTTGGCTATATAGCAAATGTACTCACTTCAGAAGATCGGGAAATACATACATACATACATACATACATACAAAAAGAAGGACAGATGATAAGCAAGTAAAGTACATGTATATTAAGACAATAGTACATTGTTTTATTTTTAGATTGTGTGTGTGCCTGAGTGTGTGTGTTTGTGTATACAGGTGTGTGCAGGTGCAAGTCCAGAAGAAGGAGTTGGATCCCTGGGAGTTGCAGGTGGTTGTGAGCCTTGCAGTGTGGGTGCTGAGAATAAAATCAGATCCTCTGAAGGAGCAGCACATGCTCCTAACCACTGAGCATCTCTCCAGCTCTAATCCAGTTTACAAAAGGATCTGGATACTTGGTATAAAAAAGTCTACCATTGTGACTCAGGGAGTAGCACTATTAGAGAGTGTGGCCCTGTTGGAGTAGGTGTGTCACTGTGGGCATGGGCGTTAAGACCCTTGTCCTAGCTGCCCTGGAAGTCAGTATTCTGCTAGCAACCTTCAGATGAAGGTGTAGAACTTTCAGCTTCTTTTACACCATGCCTACCTGGATGCTGCCACGTTCCTGCCTTGATGATAATGGACTGAACCTCTGAACCTGTAAGTCCGCCCTAATTAAATGTTGTTCTTAAAAGACTTGCCTTGGTCATGGTGTCTGTTCACAGCAGTAAAATCCTAAGACAGAAATTAGTACCAGGACTAGGGTATTGCTGTGATAGGCCTGACCATGCTTTTGTTTGGAAGAATGTAGGTTTTAGAATTTTGGATTTGGAAAACAGTAGAATGATTTAAATGGAGTTTAATTATCCATCCTAATAGGAATATGAAAGACTTTGTTGCTGAGAGTAATTTGAACTATGTTGATCTGTCCCAAGAAGTTTCAGAGGAGAAGAATTTCAGTATGTGCTATAAAGACTGTTTTGTGGTATTTTGGTGAAGAATGTGGCTGGCTACTTTTCACCCTTGTCTGAAAAGTCAGCCTGAGGCTAAGGTGAAAAGACTCAGATTAATAACATCAACAAAGGAAGTCTCAGAAACACCCATCACAGACTTTGTTCTCTGGTTAAATCTCATGAAGAGCATTTTAAACAAATGTAGCAAGCTGGGAAAGGAGAAATATAAAATATATAGTTTAAATATTAAAAGGGCACCAGGAAGTGAAATAGAACTGAATTCCATGTTCCAGAAGATAACAAATGAAGGGAATGGGACTTTAGGGACTTTAGATCCTACCCAGCTGAGTTCCTAGGCAAGATCCTATCCAGGCATGGTGGTACACACTTTTAATCTCAGGATATAAAGCCATGTAGATCTCTGAGTTCAAAGCCATCCTGAGAAAGAGCAAGTTCTACATGAAGAAAAGCTTAAACCCAGGTGTGGTGGTACACATCTCTAATCCCAGGAAACAGGCATGCAGATCTCTGAGTTCAAGGTCAATCTGCAGAGCAAGATCAAGAACAGTGAAGGAGTTGGAAAAGAGGAGGCTAGTGATAATGTAATAGAACAAGGGGGCCAAGTTCCAGATCATGAAAGCAGCAGAATTCAGCAGCTTCGGCCATCTGCCTCTGGCTTTATAGTCAAGAGGAGGAGACTACTGGGACAATTGATGCTACTGAGTTGGAGCGAAGAAATTAGTGGTGATTAAGAAGAAACCAGCATCACTGAGGTGAAACCTTCTGGGAAGTGTTTTCTGAGAAACTGTGTTCCAGAGGTAGCCAAAGTTGTACCTTGTGCTACAGCTGTACTTGGTAATGTGTAAGAGTTGCCCAGGTGGCACTGGTTTTGAAGGCATGAAGGCGTCATGAAGAATAGCTGAGGCTTGGCATTGTAAGAGGCCATAGAAGACCATTTGTGAAGGTGCTGCCTCAATTTCAGTTAACAACCCAGGACTGAAGGAGTCATACAAAGGACTTGAGGCTTGGCACCATAAAGAGAGCCTATGAAAGGCTATTGTGAAGCCTAGCTGCAGCTGAAGACCCCAGGGTACTGGAGATGTCAGTACCATGGGATAATAGAAAGGCAGCAGCAGGGGAGTGGATCAACCTGAGCTTAGAGTGCTACTGAGGGCAGAGCTGGAGAAGTGACACTAGCCCTTTGGAGGAGCCCAGAAGATCATGTGTGGATTCCAGACATTGAAACAAGAAGCTGTAGCAATGAAGTTGCCTTGAAGACCCTGAGATTTTTCCAGATGTCAGAGTCATAGGATATCTGCTGAGGAAAGCTGCTAACAGGGAGTGGAACCAGCCCAGGACAAAGAACTTTGTTGCAGTCAACAAAGATGAAAAAGCAACTGGAGAAGACCACTTTGACATCAGATATGGAGATACAGTTTGGAGTTTTCCCAGTTGATTTCCTGCCTTCTTTGGGGATTATAGTTAAGTGATTGGATGAATCTTAGAAAAGACCTTGAACTTTGGACTTTTAACATTGTTGAGACTACTATAGACTATGAGGGCTTTGGAAGTTGAACTAAATGTATTTTTTATTATGCTTTTTAGGTATGTCATAAACATAGACTCATAATGTTTGAACAAGCCTATGGGGGCCAAGGAGTGAACTATGATGGTTTGCATACGCTCAGCCCAGGGAGTGGCACTATTTATTACAAGGTGTGGCTCTGGGGGCTAGAGAAATGGCTCAGTGGTTAAGAGCACTGACTACTCTTCCAAAGGTCCTGAGTTCAATTCTTTTTTAGATTTATTTCCACTGCAGCTGTCAGAAGAGGGCATTAGATCTCATTACAGTTGGTTGCGAACCACCATGTGACTGCTGGGAATCCAACTCAGGACCTCTAGAAGAGCAGTCAGTGTTCCCAACCACTGATCCTTGTCTTCAGCCCAAGTTCAACTCCTAATTATATATGAATGTATAATTATATAATATGCATTAAAATATTTTAAAGGTGTGGCCCTGTTGGAGTAGGTGTGGCCTTGTTGGAGTAGGTGTGTCACTGTGGGCATGGGCTTTAAGACCCTCATTCTAGCAGCCTTTAGATGAAGATATTGAGCTCTCAGCTCCTCCTGAACCATGCCTGCCTAGATGCTGCCATGTTCCTGCCTTGATGATAATGGACTGAACCTGTAAGCCAGCCCCAATTAAATATTGTCCTTAAAAAATTTGCTTTGGTCATGGGATCTGTTCACAGCAGTAAAACCCTAAGATAACTATGAAATATTTTTTGTGTTTTGTTTTGTGCTTTCAAAATGGGGTTTCTTTGTAGCCCTGACTAACCTTGATTTGTAGACCGGGCTGTCCTCAAACAAACAAAGTTTCATTCACTCACTTCTGCCTCTGGAGTGCTAGGATTAAAGGGCTGAGCTACCTCTGCTTGTCTTTACTACAAAATTTTTACTTTTTTTGTATATATATATATAAAGACAGAGTTTGACTATACAGCCATGGCTGACCTGAACTGAAACTTACTACGTAGACCAGGTTGGCTTCAAACTCATAAAGACCCACTTACCTCTGCTTCCCAGTTTTTCAGAGCTCAGGATTGAACCAGGGCTCGGAGCATGCTACACCAGCACTCCACTCTGGAGCTACACTCCAGAGTTCACCCCCAACCTCTTTGTAGCACAGTGAGGCCCTAACCTCAGCCTGTCTCATGCTGGGACAACACACAGCATCAAAGCCAGCTAACAGAGTTTTGTTGTTGCTTTATTATATACAGAAATTGAAGCACATAGTCAGGTTGGGTGTAATGACACACAGTTTTAATCCTGGTATTCAAAACTCTGTCTCAAAAACAAAAGAACTCAGCCTGATGCTGTGTGCTAATAATCCAGTACTCAGGGGATGGAGGCAGGAGGATTGCTGCAAGTTTAAGACCAGCCTGGTCTACAAGTTGAGTTCCAGGTCACCCACAACAAAATAAAAATGAATAAATAAATTTTTATTAACTGAGTGTGTTGATGTGTGCTTGCAGACTCAGGTACTTAAGAGACTCAGGCAAGAAAATTGATTTAAAATTTTTTTTCTTTCTTTTTCTCCCTCTCTCCCTCCTTCTCTCTCCCTTTCTTTTTTTAAAGTAGGGTCTCTTTATGTAGTGCTGGCTATCCTGGAACTCATTTTGTAGACCAGGCTGGCTTTAGAAATAACAGGGATCCTCCTGCCTCTGTCTCCTGAGTACTGGGATCTAACCTAGCATATCAGCTTCCCGCCAGGATTTCAAGACCATTAGGAGCAACATATAAAGTCTTGCTGAATTGTAGTGGCACACTTAGGAGTCAGAAGCAGGGGGAATCTTTGTGATAGAGGCCAGCCTGGTCCATAGAGTGAGTTCCTGGGCAGTCAGGGGCTACAGAGAAACCCTGTCTGGAAAAGGAAGAAAAGTCTTCATCTTGAGCCAGGCATGGTAGCCTACAACCATAGGAAAACATGTCGATCTGTGTCATCCTACGGACCATCAAGTGCTGCACCAGCTCGTGGGCCAATCTCAGAGAAGATCAAGTAAGGAGACATGAGTGCTCTGTATACTTTTGGAACATTGATCAGGTACTATGTCTGTTGGGGATCAGATGGTACCTCCTGTACCCATGTGATATGTACAGATGAAAGCTCAGTAGGAACTCCTTTCTATTCCACAGATACTGTTCCAGGTCCATTTCTCTGAGGAGCAAAGGAAACAGGATCACAGAAAAGCAGAAGCCTTGTAAGGAGCCTTTAACTTAGAAGCAAGGTGGAGAGATCCAGGATGATAACAGGTCCCAATCTATAATGATCTATGGTGATAGGGCCTAGAAGCTGGCTTTCTCTGGGTCTTAACACTTGAACAGTCAAAAAGACCACTGCTTAAAAGTCTTTTGTGAAAGTTAAGACAAAGGGAACTGGGGAGGTAACTCAGAAGTTAAGAGCACTGGCTGTTCTGGAAGCGGACCTGGGATTGATTCCCAGCACCCACCTGGTGGTTTATAGGCATCTCTAACTCTACTTTCAGGAATCTGAAGATCTCCTGACCTTCTTGAACACCAGGTACATACACAGTGCATGTACATATATGCATGTAAAACATCCAAATACATAAATAAAACAAATCTAAAAAATGTTAGGCTAGTTAATCATATTAGCTTAATGTCTGTGCTCTATGCTGTTAAATATGAATGAAGTGCTAGACCAAGAAATATTCTCCAAACATACCTCCATGGTCTTTCACTCTCCTTAAATCAATTCACACAGTTCAGCACAATCCCTTCCTCGGAAAGTTATTATACCAGGGCCAGAGATATCAGCTGAACTACAACTTGGAGGGCCAAGCATCTGTCCTTCTTGCAAGCACACTCTACTGTTACAGCCACAAAGTACTGCTTCTAGCTCACCTTGGAGGCTCTACTGCTGGCACGCTCAGGAGGACAGAGTACATGTGTCTAGATACATGTTGAATCCAAGGCTGAGAGCATGCTATCCAAGTATGATGTCACTGAGATACAGGCCCAGTCCTTTTGTTTAGTTTTGAGATCAAGTATCAGTCACTTGTCCTGGCTGCCCTGGAACTTTCCATCTTCCTTTGCATCTTCTCCTTCTCTTAAGATTTATTTATTTTACATATGAGTGCTCTATATGCATGTGCACCTGCATGCCAGAAGAGGCATCTATAACCTGTTATAGATAGTTGTAAGCCACCATGTGGCTGCTGGGACTTGAACTTGGGACTTCTGGAAAAGCAGTCAGTGCTCTTAACTGCTGAGCCATCTCTCCAGCCCCACCATGTGAGCTCTTGAGATTGACTCAGATCAAGCTCAGTGGCAGGTGTGTTTCCCTGCTGAGTCACTTCACAGACCCCTTGATTGTTTGTTTGTTTGAGTGTCTTGCTATGTAGTCTTGACTGGCCTGGAATTCACTATAAAGATCAGACTGGCCTTCAACTTGCAGGCACCTTGCTACCCTGTCTGCTGAGTACTGGGTTTACAGGCAATGCACCACCATGTTTCTGCAGTGCTGAGGGATGAACTCATCAATCCCAGTTTGGTTCCTTTTCATACTAGGGTGGGTCTGGTAAGTAGGAGGGATGGCAAGGCCAAACACAAGGAAAACAACCAAAAAGTATTATCCTCCAAGGAACTTGTCCACATGGAAAACTATCTAGAGCTTTTGATCAAGAGAGCCTCTGTGTCCCTGTACAGGTTGAAGTTAACAAGAGTTCAGAACTCCATGGGCTCAGGATTTTCATGTGTATTTACACAGATATTTTAACTGCAAATCAAAAGGTCCCACCCTTCCCCTATCATAAAAGGCAACTTTCAAGATGCCACATTGGGTCCTGGAACTGGTGTCACTTTGCCTTCTGGTTTCATGACAGGAAGGTTCATCTACATTATTGGTTTTCCTTTTCTTTTTCTTTTTTTTTTTCCATTTTGTTTTGTTTTTGACTTTGGAGACAGGGTTTCTAGGTATAGCCTTGGCTGACATTAACGGTTCTCACTGCTAAGTAATACTTGTTAATAGTGTTGGACAGGAACAGATAGTAAAAGTTAATAATGTTTTTCTTGTTGCTGTGATCAGATACCTGATTTTTTTTAAATGTAAGAAAATGTGGATTATTTTGGCTGACAGAGTTGAAGCCCATCACAGCTGGGAAGGCAAGGCTGTGAAGTGTTGGCCACATTGAATCTCAGCCTAGGGTGGGGGGCATCTGGTGATCCCCTCACTTTCTTCTATCCGGATGGAGACCCCAGCCCATGGAACAGTACTGTCCACGTTCAGGGTAAAGTCTTTCCTCCCTTAATTAAATCTCTTTGGAAACACCCTTGAAGACTCAGCCAAAGGCCTGTATCCCTAGGTGATTCTGGATCCAATCAAGTTGATAGTGAAGATTAACCATTTCACCATTGGATACCAGATTTCTTTCTTGGCTCATACTCCAATTGCATGAATTGCTGTATCTTCTTCATCTTGACGCCTGTCCCCATTTCCTGGAGTGAATATTTTATCACCTCAGTGTTGTAGTCTGAGGGCTCTCAAATACCACATCCTGTTAAGGACAGAATTCCTTTCACCAGATAGTCTGGTAAGTGGTCAATTCCTGTTTATCTTCTGGATTGCTCTTTGGACTCCTCCTGTTTCTGTCTGTCTCATGCAAGCGATTTATTTAGGGAGAGAATCTTCCCAGAAAAGGAATGAAAGAAGCAGAAGAGGGGTCTAGAGAGGTGGCTCGGTGGTTAGAAGTGCTTTGCATGCAATCATGAGAACCAGAGTTTAGGTTTCAACACTTACATAACAAGCAACAAGCTGGGTATCCTGCAAATATCTACAACTACAACTCCAAGGATCCAGTGTCTCCTTCACCCACACCTACACATATGGACAGAAACAATTACACAGACAATGCATACATGAGTAAACAAAAAATAAGAAGAAATAGCAGAGTGTAGGAGACTAATTTCAGCTAGACATCACAGGGATCTAGAATTACACCCCATAGTTGGTTCCACCATGAAGTAAGAAAGTTGGCCTTTATGGCTTGTGTCCTAGCCCTGAGACTAATATCCAAGCAAGAAGGGGACTCATTAAGCTAAACAAAATTTTACATAGAATGGGTAGTTGAGAGATGTTCATTTTGTCAACACATGCAGTCTGGACAGTGATGCTGTAAGTCTGCACTGATTGTAGAGGTAGAATGGAGAAGGTGTGCCCAGATTTTCTCTGTGTACTCGCACACAGACAGACAGACAGACAGACACAGACACACACACACACACACACACACACACACACACACACTCCGTTTTTTTTTTTTTTTTTTCCCTCTGAACACTAGCTTCTTACAGCCTGTGGAGGGGTTGGGTTTTCTGGGATAAAATAATGGGCACACTTTTTTTCTCCCCCCACACAAGGAGTCCTTCCTTGACTTTCCTGGAGGATAGACTGTAAGCTGTAAGATGAAATAAACCTTTCCCTCCCAAGGTTGCTTTTAATCAAGGTGTTTTATCACGGCAGTAGAAATTCTGACTAAGACAGGTTCTTGGATGAACCTTTAGAATGCCACATCTTTCCTTAGGCCTTTTCCCCAAATGCCCCAGAAAAAGGGATCTTGTTCATCCCTCTCGAACATCCCAACAGCTTTTGCTGAACAGGAAACAGGGACTCTTATCTCAGTGTCATGTACCTTCCTCTTTGCACACTGCCTTTAAGGATCTGCCTCTGTTTTCACCCGAAAGGATTTGTGCTTTAATGGTCAGTGGGAAACTGGGGAGACACTGAGCCCGTAGTCCCCTAAGACAGTCCTACTGACAGGTACCAAATGAAGCTTAAGGCTGGATCAGGAACAGCTGCTGCTGCTGGCACTGCTCCAACTGGGTGTTCGTCATCTGATGATATCTTGATGGGACCCGGAGCACAGATAAGAGCCTGCCAAACCCAGGATTGAGCTGGTGTGAAGGCTTTCACGGCTCAGGGTCACCCTCGCCTCTTTTTCCTCCAGTAGCTCTGGGACAAAACATAAGACAAACCGTTGGAGATCCTTCATTTTGGTGAAGACACAACTGACCCTGCTGTTCTTTCAATGGCCACTCCTGTATCCTTGCTTCTTATTTTGTCCGTCTATACTTGATTTAAGCTTAAACTGGCTTAAACAGGGTCATGTGGCCATAATTCTGACAGTGAAACTCAACTAAGTACACAGCCCTTGACAAAGCCATGGCCTGTCTATTTCATACAGGTCAGGGTGTAAAGTCTCTGATATAGTCAGGTCACTGTGAGGAGGACATGGTGAAGAGAAAAATCCTTTGACAGTAGATCCCAGGCACGGAAGCCCTCAGGCCAGAGCATACGTGTTAACGTGAGGAAGCGGGCAGGCAGCTAAACAGGAAGCAGAGCCCCAAGGAGTCATGTTTAGAAAGGATCAGGTAAGATTCTAAAACCAGTACTGAATTATTTCCAAAAATGTCACAAACCTTGCATTCACTCAGCTAGCTGAGTGCAGACCTTGGAGCTTCTGAGAGACAAAGGCCCATCCCTGTTGTTCAACTAGGTGACACCGTTGAGGATTATATCCTTGGATGCAGAGACGGCCACCAAAATATAGCTGTGTATCAGATCAGTTGTGGTCATAGTTCTGACCTTGTGGTCAGAGGGATTTCTGATTAATTTAAAGTGAGAAAATATACTTCTAATCCAGATCTTGAGGTAGGAAGACACACCTTTAATTCAGATCTAATCTGGGCCATACCTGTTACTGGAAGCCTATATAAGGACATGGAAGAAGGAAGCTTTTGCACTCTGCCTGCTTGTTCTCCTTTTTCGGGCAAATCCTTTCCTTCACTAGCATTAGAGCCTACTTCTTCAGGGTTCCAGTGTCTACTGATGACCAGCAGAGACACCCAGTCTCATGGACTGAGCAACTACTGGATTCTTAGATTTTCCATTCATAGTCAGCATTGTTGGATCACTTGGATCACAGCCTGTAAGCCTGTAAGCCATTCGAATAAATCGTGCACACACACACACACACACACACACACACACACACACACACACGTATATGGAGAGAGATTCATTCTATAAATTCTTTTACTCTAGAGAACCCTGACTAAATATACTGTTCTTCCTTTAACACAAAGGACCTAAGGCAAGGGAGGGGATTCCAGCAGGCCCAGGCAGCAGAAGGAATCTGGTCCAGTTCCCTTAACACCTGCTTTTGTGCTGAGTCATGTAAACTTTTCTATAAACTGAGACTATCATCACCTTGGCTGCCAGGCACAGAGAGGGTCATCTCAGCTTTGTTCCTTCTTGTCTATAGTTATTCCCCTGTCCTAGGCCTTCCTAGAACTGGTGGAAAAAGCTGACCAAATCCACTCTCTCCCAAAGAATGGACTAGGCACGAGAGATGCCATCTTAACCTTTGCAGCAAGGATCTTTGAGCTGGAGAGATAGCTCAGTGGTTAAGAGCACTGACTGCTCTTCCAGAGGTCCCGAGTTCAATTCCCAGCAGCCACACAGTGGCTACAACCATCTGTAATGGAATCTGACGCCCTTTTCCGGTATGTCTTAAGGCAGCGACATAAGTATACAGTGTACTTACATAAAACAAATAAATAAAACTTAAAAAAGAAAAGAAAAAAAGAACCTTTGTAGCATTTCAGGCTATATAATAAAATCTGTGGTATGGGACTGCAGACAACACAGTGTTGAGTTTGGGGGCAGGAGGCTAAGATGGAGTTTTCACTGTATTTGGGACCTCTTATTCCTGGCATGTGCTAGGCTATGGTGTAAGGGGAGAAAGGCATTCTGTGTCCTAGCATTCACCCTGGCTGTGAGGATGAGGGCAGGTCTGCTCTACTGGGTTCTAGGGGAACTTGGCAAAGACAACAGAGCAAATGTCCTTGAACTCTATTCTTTAAAGGGCTATTAATACCAAGACTTGCACATGCCATAGTTGTGTGACATTAGAGGACTTTGGAGAGTTGAGTCCTAGCATCCAGGCTGCAGGTGAAGGATACACAAGAAGACAGGGGTGTTGGTGATATAGGGATATGGAAGGTTGTAGAAAAAGGAAGTAAAGGACTCCTTCTTCCCCCCCCCAAAAAAAAGATTTATAAGATAGGCTCAAGGCTTTGAGACATTTGCCACCCATGGAATTCCAGAAAGCAGCCATCCCCTATCACACCCTGGAGCACAGAGGTTGCAGAAACAGACATTCTGACTTATCTCCTATTCCAAAGTTAAAAAAAAAAACAAAACAAAACAGTTTACACAAAAATCGGCTCATGGATCTGGCTTCACCAGGCCCCTCACCTTTTACAGCTACAAAATTTTATTCTCAGACCTTGTGTGATGGGGTGTTCTCCCGCACCCCCTTGGATACTGAGTCACTTAGGGCTTAGCAACACCAACCTCTCAGACCAATAAAACTCTGCTCCAGCCATTTTGAGGCAAAAGGGAGTCTTTATCCATTCATTTCTTTTTCACTGATTTATTGATGGGTTGAAAGAAGTAGGGCCTTTACACAGGAATCCCTGGGCTATTCATGGAGCATAGGTAACCAGTAGATGGCATTCAGACCCCAAAAGGTATTGGATCTAGCTTCTGTGGGCTTCTCTCTGACTTTGGTTTAACCCTGCAAGTTTGATTTTTGAGCCTGCCTGTGGTCAGGTGGTCTTGCGTGGACTGTAAGGATCATATACACTGGGTGTTCCACTGATGGTGCCCAGAATCTACCCATAGGCACACTGAAGTGGATGGTTCCTTTAACCGAGAAAGAAGTAGGACCTTTCTGGACTGTCAAGGCTGAGTTATGTCCTGCTCACCATCTCTAAGGTCTCATGTAGACTAAGGAGCTCCAAAAGACTCCAATTTCTTATGTTCTAGCCTCAGCTCTCTCATAAACTTAGTTTCCTTTACTTGCAGGTTTTCCTAATTCCTAAGTATCGGTGGCCATTTCTGTATCAGGCACAGCCACACAGTAGGCATGCAGGGGCTACTGGATGAAGATATTCCTCTGCCTGGGATAGCTGCTCATTGCTCCTTGGCTTCTGGTCTTACATGAGGAAGTTACTAGGGTTTGGAGTTACAAAGTGGAATGAGGATTCTCAAAGCTCCGACACATCAAAGTCTGTTAAAACCAGGGCAGCTGGTAGATAGATAGCTCAGTTAGTGTTTGCTTTACTCCCACAAGAAACTGAACCTGGTCTTCAGCCTCCACATAAAAAGCCAGGCACACTGGCTTATCTTTATAATCCCTAGAGTTCACTGGTCAGCTAGCCTGCCCTAGCTGATGAGTACAGCATTCCAATAAAAGACTGTCTCAAACAACACTTCAGCTCAGCTCCAAAAGGAAGACATCTGATGTTGGTTGACTTTTGGCTTTGACATACATGTGCCCATCAGACACCACACACACACACACACACACACACACACACACACACACACACACACACACTGAGCCCAGTCCTGGGAGTCTGATGGTGTCGGTTTGAGTACTACTGTCAAAGATCTGCATGCTTAGACATATTGAAACAGATGCTCTTGATATGCTACCTCTCCAGGAGAGTAACTTTTAAGCTGTAGGGATGAAGTTACTTCTCTTCGATTCTCTTCTCCTATTCTCCTCCTCCTCCTCCTCCTTCTCCTCCTCCTCCCCTCCCCCCTCCCCCCTCCCTCCCTCCCTCCCTCCCTCCCTCCCTCCCTCTCTCTCTCTCTCTCTCTCTCTCTCTCTCTCTCTCTCTCTCTCTCTCTCTCTTGCTGGGACTCAAACTTAGGACCTCTTGCTAGTCAGTGGTCCTTACTGCAGAGCCATCTCTCCAGCCTTCTTTTCTCATTACTGAAGGCTCTGCCTTCAAGGGTTAAGGGAGGAATTTTGGGGAGCTTTGAGTCTTCTTTGCCAGTTCTAGGGAGAATGCCTTAGTACGCTTAAGATAACCAGTGCAATAACTTCTTTAGCTGTCACTTGGTTTCAAGAAGGGTAAAAAAAAGGTGTGTGTGTGGGGGGGAGCAAATCCCATTTGATTCTGAAAGGAGGGTGCTGAAGGTATATGGTATGGAGGTTGCAACCACTAGGCTTCCAGTGTGAATAACTGTGCAGAAGTAATCCTAGATGCTAGATGTCTCTTCCTTTTGAGAGGATGCTTTATCTTCAGAAACCCCACTTTAACACGTTGCTAGGGAGCCCAAGATTTGTCAGAGGCATAGTCTCAAGCATTGTAAATGTGCCCCCCCACTGATAAAGCAATGCCTTAGGGCATCTGAGGACCCCTGGTATATTTAGGCACTGCTCCAAACAAAACTGGAAACAGGAATCAGGAATGCAACCATCTGTGTCTGCCCCATTAAGTGTTTATAAACTCAACAGGCATCTGTCAACCCTCAATTGAAACCAGCCCTGCCTTTGTGCTCTTTGAGGTATACATGACAATATTTTTATGGTTTAAAATTGATTTGAATCAAGCTTTTAGCTTCTTGAAGCTGATGTTAACTCGCTGGCTTTGCTTTCCTAACAGTATTTTTTTTCAGTGCTGTTGCTGGAGCTGAGTCTAAGGTTTCCTGCATGCTGGACAAGGGCTCCACTACTACATAAGTTACATTCTTCATCTGCGTTCTGCTTTTTGTTTTCACTTATTTTATTTCTAAAAAAAATATTTGTCTTATAATCATGAGTGTTCTATCTGCATGTACACCTGCACACCAGAAGAGGGCATCAGATCATATTATAGATGATTTTGAGGCACCATGTGGTTGCTGGGAATTGAACTCAGGAGAAGAGCAGTCAAGTGCTCTTAACCATTGAGCCATCTCTCCAGCCCGTTGTTTTTGTTTTGAGACAGGGTTTCTCTGTGTAACAGCTCTGGCTGTCCTGGCACTTGCTCTGTAGACCAGAGCTCACAGACATCACCTCCCTCTGCCTCCTCGGCGCTGGGATTAAAGGCTTGCACCACCATACCAAGACCTTTTTGTTTTGGGAACAGGGTTTCACTAAGTTGACCTTGAACTTGCAACACAACTGCCCAGGTTTTATGAGTTCCTGGGATCAAACTCAGAAGGTCTGGCTAACATAGCAAGTGCTTTTACCTGCTGAGCCATTTTGCTGGTGGGTTTTTTGGCCACTCTAGAAGTTTTTCTTTTTAAATTCAGTGGGAGAGAACAGCGTCAGTATTCTTTTAATGGGCGAATCAGGGCAACTTTGGAGGATGAGAGTACTGTACCTTGCATCACAAAGGTGATCTGTCATTTAGGCACTGTATTGTTTTATGAGCCTCTAGTAAGAACAGACAAAACAACTCTGTGGCCCCAGGTCACAAATCCTGCACCCAGAACTCACCAAACATCTCTGAGAGCATCAGGGTGGTTCCTGACCTGTAGAGTCACCTACACAGCTAGGTTTGTTTCTGAAATGCCAGCACCTGAGGGGCTGACACTAGGGGCTGAGTTCAGGGATAGTTTGGTCATGTAGTGAGACTGGGTGTGGTGGCACATGCTTTTAATCCCAGCACTTGAGAGGCAGAGGTAAGTGGATCTTTGTGAGTTTATGGCCAGCCTGGTCTACAGTGTGAGTTTCGGGCTAGTCAGGGCTACAGTAATGAGACCCTGCCTTAAAAAAAAAAAAAAAAAATCAATCACAGAGTGTTTATGTTCATTTACAGAGGAAATACACTCCAACAGTGGCCTTTTATAGATTACAAAATGTAGGGCAATTGTGCTCAGTAAGTAAGAAAGATAAAAGTGAGGATTAGTCACTGCACCTTAAGTTACCAGAAAAGGGAAAAGCAAAAATTCCAAGTGGCAGCCATGTGTAACAGCTTAGGCCTGTAGCCCCAGCATTCAGAAGGCTGAGGCAAGAGGATTATGAGTTCCAGGCCGGGATTACACAATAAGCCCATGTCATAAAAAGAAGGATGGGGGCTGATAAGACACTGTCTGAAGACCCGAGTTTGTTTCCCTAGAATCATATGGTAGGAGAGAACCAACTCTTTTTTTTTTTAAGATTTATTTATAATATATAAGTACATTGTACGCTGTCTTCAGACACACCAGAAGAGAGCATCAGATCTCATTTCAGATGGTTGTGAACCACCATGTGGTTGCTGGGATTTGAACTCAGGACCACTGAGCCATCTCTCTAGCCTGAGAAAACCAGCTCTTGAAAATTGTCCTCTGACTGAACCAGCAGGCACAGGGCTGACCTGGTCTGTACCACGTCCTCTTCACATATAGTATAGCTTTCAGCGTAGTAGTTTTACGGGACTCCTGAATGTGTGGATGAGTGGGTCTCTGATTTTGGTACCTTCTCACGGGCTTTTCCCCCCTTATTATAGTTTATTTTGTCATGTTTTGTTATTATTGCTTAGAAGCCTGTTCGTTTCTAATGAGACAGAAAGGGAGTGGATCTGGAGGAGGGAGAGGCTGTGGGGAGGGACTGGGAGGAGTAGAGGGAGGGGCAACTGTAATTTGGACATGCTGAATGAGAAAAGAGTCTATTTTCAAAAGAGGGAAGGCTGGAGAGATGGCTCAGTGGTTAAGAACTCCGACTTTGTTTTTTCAGAGGTCCTGAGTTCAATTTCCAGCAACCACATGGTGGCTCACAACCATCTGTAATGGGATCTGGTTCCTTCTTCTGGTGTGTCTGAGGACAACGACAATGTACTCACACACATAAAATAAATCTTTAAAAAATGGTTAAAAAAATAAATAAATAAAGGGAAAAAGTTGTCCTCTGACCTCCCTATGTGCATCATGGCACACACATTGCTCTCCAAGACAAACAAGTAAATAAATGTAACAAAATATTCAAATTATTTTAGATTTATTTTCATTTTATGTGTATGAGTGTTTTGCCTGGATGGATATCTGTGCACCATGTGTGTTAGATCTTTTGGAACTGAAGTTACAGATGCTTGTGGGTGCTGTCGATGGAACTTAGGTCCTTGGCAAGACAAGTGCTCTTAACTGCTGAGCCATCTCTTCAGCCTCTAATGAAACATTTAGAAAACAAAACCAAAATCTGAGTAGGGTGGCACACATCTGAAATGCCAGCACTTGGGAGGCTGAGGCAGGAGGATGCCGTCAGTTTGAGGTTAGTCTGGGCTTCATAATAAGTTCTAGGCCAGCCTAAACTAGTGTACTACCCTGTGTCAAAAATCAACAACTTCAGAGAAATGGTAGTTGTAAAAGTGCTTTTCCACTATACTAAAATACCGGAAGCAGGGTGTTTATGGGGGAATAAGTTTAGCTGGGGATAATGGTGCAGCTATAATCTTGGGAGGTAGAGGCAGGAGGATCAGGATTTCATAACTGTAGTGGCTACCTGAGATATGGTAGTTGGTGGCTACTGGAGTTATTTCTCTTCAGGGGTGTCACATGCATGCAGACAGCACTAATCAGACTCTGGGTTATTTTTAAAAAATTGTTTGAGGGGGACTTGTTAGAGAGGATCCAATGGGGTTCGTTCCAAGGAGGGATAACGGTGGATATGATCAAGACACATCGCATATATGTATGAAATTCCCAATAAATAAATAAAAATTCTATTAAAAAACAAAAGGCTGGGGGCTGGAGAGATGGCTCAGGGGTTAAGAGCACTGACTGCTCTTCCTGAATTCAATTCCCAGCAACCACATGGTGGCTTATTTATAATGGGATCTGGTGCCCTCTTCTGGCCGGCAGGTAGAACACTGTATACATAAGTAAAAAAAAAAAAAAAAAAAAAAAAAAAAAAAAGCCTTATTTAGCTTTAGCTTACAGTGTTAAAGGCTGAGGAGGTCACATGGCACATCACAGACCTGGCAAGAGTCCCGAGGCAGATGGCTGGAGTGCAAACCGGTCCATGGCTTCACTTCTTCAACAGGCAGCAGAGAGCTGGATGGAGCCAGGCTCTTGTTCTTTTTATAAGAACCCTCTTACAGTGTCTCAGAAAGGAGTTCCTCAATGACCTAAGGGCCACCTCTCAATTCTTCCCTCTGGGGGTTAGCTTTTTTTTTTTTTTTTTTTTTTTTAAGATTTATTTACTTTATTTATATGAGTGCACTGTAGCTGTTTTCAGACACACCAGAAGAGAGCATCAGATTCCATTACAGATGGTTGTGAGCCACCATGTGGTTGCTGGGATTTGAACTCAGGACCTCTGTAAGGGCAGTCAGTGCTCTTAACCATTGAGCCATCTCTCCAGCCCTGGGGGTTGCCTTTTAATCACAAGATCCTAAGCACTAGGGAAAGCAGGACTTGTTAAAAACACAGAAGTTTCCAATAGTAATGAATCAAAACTGAATTGAGGCTGGGTTTGGTGGCATACACCCTTTATCATGGCTCTTGGGAGGCTGAGGACCAGGCAGATCTCTGTAAGTTCAAGGCCAGCCGGAGCTATATAGTAAGACCTTGTCTCAAAAATAAGTAGAGCAGGCTAGAGAGATGGCTCAGCGGTTAAGAGCACTGACTGCTCTTCCAGAGGTCCTGAGCTCAAATCCCAGCTACCACATGGTAGCTCACAACCATCTGTAATGAGATCTGATGCCCTCTTCTGGTATGTCTGAAGACAGCTACAGTGTACTTATATATAATAAATAAATGCATCTTAAATAAATAAATAGAGTCAGATGTGGTGGTGCATGTTTTTAATTCTAGCACTTAGGGAATCTCTGCAAGTTTGGGGCCAACCTGGTCTACATAGTGAGTTCCAGGACAGCCAGGGCTACACAGAAGACCCTGGCTCTGAATAAATAAATATAAATAAATTTGAGTTTAATCAAAGATTGCTTATTTGCAAAAATCAGTATAGGTAGAACTTAGGGAGACATCTCAACCGTTAGAGCACATGAGGAACAAGTGTGAGGACCAGAGTTTAGATGCCACATAAATGTCCTGTTCTCATGACAGCCTACCTGTAAATTTAGTGCTTGAAGGCAGAGAGATGGGATCTGCACAGCAAGCTGGCTAGCCCAACTAGTGTGTGGGTGAGCTCTCTGATCAACTGAGAGCCTCTGCCTCAATGAATAAGGTACAGAGTGATCAATCTGGGGCCTTCATGGGCACATTTACACCTGCACATATCTATCTATCTATCTATCTATCTATCTATCTATCTATCTATCTATCTATCTATCTAATTATATACAGATATATGTATACATAAAGAATGATGACAAGAAACTCAAGCCACGTTTAAGGACACACTGGAAGCCAAAGGGGATTGGAGCGAGAAAGGGTGTAAGGTTGCTTATTTCCTCTTCTGGACACTACTCGTGCTTACGGATGAGGCGAGTTATAATGTGGCAGGTTGTCCGAGCCACGCACATTCCCAGAAACTGCAATGTGGTGATGGGTACAGATATTTGCAGACAACTCACTAGCTGAACCTTGGAGGATGGCTGACTTTCCAGTTCCAGTTGAAAGAAAGTCAACTGACTACTTATTGGGCTGGGCCTTTGGTCAGAAACCAGGTTTGAGGCAGAGCACATCAAGCAGTGTGAACTAGACTGAGTGGCAAAGTGTGTCAGTTATGAATCCAAGAAACTTACCCTGTCCTGGCACTCCTCAACTCCTACTCAAGTTTCATGACCCAGGAAAGGTTTCCTCCCCTAGGAAAGCCTTTCCTAACCAACTTCCTGCCCACTGTCAGCTGAGGTGGGTGCCCGAACTGGCCCAACAGGCCCTTGAATAATTCTTCTATCAAGAGACTGAGCATGCTGAAGTTGGTTTTGAGAAAAGTTCTATGTAGTCATGGCTATCCTGGAACTCACAGAGATCTGCCTGCCTCTGTTTCCTGAGTTCTGGAGTTAAAGGCACACTCGAACCTTAGCTGTTCTAAAAGACAGCATTTTATGAGGTAGCCTAGGCTGGCTGCTAAATCATGACCCCACTCCCACTTGCTGGGGTGGTAGACATGTGCCACCACACATGCCCTATGTTAGCGATTTTTAAAAAAATGATATGGCTAGTGAAACATTTCTATGTTCTATCCATCGTGTTTCCTCATGTTCCATTTTATATAGTCAGGTTTTTCTGAATACACTTACAATTTGTTGTATTATCTTCTTAGTCTTTTTTGTTTATGAGGTTTTCTTTTAAAAATATTTTTAATTGTTATGTACATTGGTGGTTTGCTTGCAAATATACCTGCGTGAGGGTCAGATCTCCTGGAACTGGAGTTACAGACAATTGTGATCTGCCATGTCTGTGCTGGGAATTGAACCTAGGTCCTTGGGAAGAGCAGCCAAATGGAAGCACAGTTAAGCAGCTCTTAACTGCTGAGCCATCTCTTCAGTCCCCTTACTTATTTTTAATGGGAGACTGGTTCTCAGCAAGGCAAAGCATCCAGATACATAAAATAAAAGTCTTTAGTCGGGTGTTGGTGGTCTATGCCTTTAATTCCAGCACTAGGGAGGCAGAGGCAGGCAGATCTTTGAGTTTGCAGCCAGTCTGGTCTACAGAGTGAGTTCCAGAACTGCCACGACCACTAGGAGAAACTCTGTCCTGAGAAACAATAAACAAACGAACAAAGTAGAACGTACGTAAACAATTAGGTAAGTTTATGGAGATGACCAAGCTTCATACATTATAAGATATTTCATTTTTGAATTCTTTATAGTTAATATAGTTTTCTCTTGTCATTTTGGAAGCCCTTTACTATAAGGAAGATTCTTTTGTCTGATGACAAGCAACAGCCATGATGATTATTCTGGTTCTCCTCATTATATGAATTCTATTTCTTGAGACTATTCCTTCTGGATTTCTTCGATGTCTGTTGGACAGTGATGAATCAGCAGACCTGTCACTGACTTCCTTTAGGATGCAGTGAACTGAGTGAGATGCTAGTCCTGCTGAGCCTTTGAGGTTAGGGTTGCCTCTGTCAGAGAACCTTGTTAAATGCAGCATGTGGCTTTGTTACCTGAGGGTGTCTCTGCTGGACACCCTCTTGCTGCCTATCACCCTTGTCACTGTATTTTGGGTTGGGTTTCTTGACTATCTCTCCACTGGACTTGTCCAGGATCATGAATTGCTCCTATAAGCACATGGCTCTTGTTTACCATTGCCCAATACACATTGTGCACATACAACCAGCTAAAGCCAGCTGACCTTTAGGGAGGGAGGAGCCCCCACTGGAGACCTGAATCCCTGTCCTGAGAATAGAGGGTAAATCGGTATGGCCAAGTGTCCAGAGCTCATCTCAGCAACCCTCCTAAGGGTTGGGATTACAGTGTGCATCAGCTTGTTGGGGTTCCTTTCCAGTTCACAAGCTGCCCCTGCTTACCTTTTCAGCCAGAATCTCCAGTAATGGAAGCTAAAAAAAAAAAAAAAAAAAAAAAAATCTTGGGAAAGTACCTCATGGACACTAACTTCAGGGATTGCTGTTCTCAAGTTCCCAGAGACACAGCTAGGATCTAGCCCAATTTCTTTCCCTGTTACCCTAGAGAAGACAGAGTCCTGAAATGGGGCACCAAACTTCCAGATCAGCTTCCAAACGTCACAGTGCCAGATCTGCCTAGTGACAGCCTCATCAAACTACCTATACCATACTGGGGAGAAAAAAAGGACTGACCCTTGTTCCCTTACTGTCCTAAAGGAGAGTTCGAGGACTACTCCCCACAGGGGTTTTTCCCAGCTCCTCAACCTGGGAAGTAGAAAGTAGACTCTGAGCTCTGAGGACTGTATCCCAAGTCACCTGCAGGAGAATGAAATGCCAGCCTGACTCCACAAACAAGTGTTTGACTGAGCCTGACTCCACAAACAAGTGTTTGAATGAACCTGACCCCACAAACAAGTGTTTGACTGAGCCTGACTCCACAAACAAGTGTTTGACTGAACCTGACTCCACAGACAAGTGTTTGACCAAGCCTGACTCCACAAACAAGTGTTTGAATGAACCTGACCCCACAAACAAGTGTTTGACTGAGCCTGACTCCACAAACAAGTGTTTGACTGAACCTGACTCCACAAACAAGTGTTTGACCAAGCCTGACTCCAGATACTAGTACTTTAGGCCCATCATCTGCAGAGCACCTTCTTCCCATGAAGCTTGAACCCAAACACTGATGTGAATTCTAGAGAAGGTCACCAGATGGCAATCTGCTTTTTCATTCTTGGGGTGAGGATTTCCTGAGGCAACCACCTCATTAGAAGAGTCAGTATGGACTAGGTTATATATCTGACAGTTCTTTCATCTTTTCTTATTGCCTTGTGCACTGGGGTGTATTCCTTCTCCAAATGAGCATGCTTTTAGAAAGTCCACCAAAAGGGCTGGAGAGATGGCTCAGTGGTTAAGAGCACTGACTGCTCTTCCAGAGGTCCTGAGTTCAAATCCTATCAACCACATGGTGGTTCACAACCATCTGTAATGAGATCTGATGTTCTCCTCTGGTGTGTCTGAAGACAGGTAAAGTGTAATTATTTATAAATAATAAATAAATATTTTAAAAAACTTAAAAAAAAGAAAGTCCACCAAAGAGTGTCAGGGGTCAAGAACATTTTTGCTTTTTTCGGAGGACCCAGATACCTCCTAGCACCTAAATGGTGGTTTACAACCATCTGTAACTCTAGTTCCAGAGGATCCAAGTCTTTTTCTGATCTTCTTGAGTACTAGATATGCACTTGGTGCACATACACACATGCAGGCAAAAACAACAACAACAACAAAAAAAAAAACAAAAAAAAAAACCAAAAAAAAAAAAAACAAAAAACCCCACCAGATGTCATGGCGAATGCCTTTAATCCCAGCACTTAGGAGGTAGAGACAGGTGGATTTCTGTAAGTTGGAGGCTAGCCTGTTCTTATATAGTAAGACCTTGTCACAAAAAAAAAAAAAAAAAAAAAAAAAAAAAAGTCCCATATGTCCTTTTATACCCACAAATGGGCAGTCCTCATCACGTCCTCAAACTGAAGAGGCCAGGCGTAGGCAGAGACCTGACAACACAGGGCGGAAGGGAGCAGCCATTAACACTAATGAAGCAGGCAGCCTGAAAGCTTTTTACTCTGAAGCTGTATGCCCACCCTGGGAACAGTGTGTTCTCTTCCCTTGGTTTCCAGGAACCCTAGTTAGAAAGGGGGATTGGGGATGGAAATAAAAGTAGGGGTCTTAAAGAAGGGAAAAAGGAGGGAGAGCCAGGAGGGCTGTAAGAGCTTTTTGGATCTTTCTTCCAAAGAAACCTTGGGTCTAGTTTTTTAATCCCTGCTGCCTGGTGACATTCACTGACCCTCTTTGGTACCCTTGACCAAAGTTCCTGGAAGCAAAGGAAACAACATGTCCTAGGGAGACCAAGTGAACATCTGTGGGGGCGGAAATTAAATTAAGACCAGAGGGCCGCCTGCCTTATTATTGCTAATGGTTCTAGCCCGACCCATCCCTAAATTTTGCTCTTATGAAAATTTTGGGGTCTGGACACCCTATTTTGTTCCCAAAGTCTAATTGGTTCCTGGCTGTCTCATGCTAAAGGAGATGTTCTAATAGAACACCCAAAGGTTCAGGTTCTAGGGAGAAAGCCAATTGTGCCTCCATTTTCCAGGGAGGCCCATCATGCCCTGGCTACAGGAAGCAGTCACGTGTGGGCCCATTATTAGACCCTGCCATATAAGCTCAGGGCACAAGTGGCCAGGAACTCCCTAGGCAAGGATCAGCAAGCAAAGGTAAGCACCAAGACTGTTCAGGAATTCGGACTTTCTGGGAACTTCTCTCTAAGCATTGGTAGGGTACTCTAAAGATGAGGAGAGACTAAATGGGGGGTTTTCCTGCTGAGCCAGGCCATGCTGACTGCAGTGTTGCTGAGCTGTGTCCTGCTGCTGGCACTGCCTCCCACACTGGGGGTCCAAATGGGCGTGGCACCACTGAAGGGCATCAGAAGGCCTGACCACACTCTGTTCCCAGAGTTCCCAGGTGAGTATGGTCAGGTTGGGGATGCATGGGGCAAGGACAATTGCTGGCCACAGATTGGCCTGCCCAGACTAAACCCTCGTTCCCTAATCCCGATCTTGGGAGGTGGGTACTTGGCACATGGTGGGTGTGGCTCTCACATCTTCTGCCCCAGGTCTAAACCTGAAGAAGAAAACTGCAGACCGAGCAGAAGAGGTTCTGTTGCAGAAGGCAGAAGCTTTGGCGGAGGTAACTCCTTAGGGAAAGGGATAAGGTAGAAGGTAGGGAGCTCAGATACCATCATCTCTCTCCACTTCCGGACTACCCAAACTGGGCAGAACTGCAGACCATCCCTGACCCACACTGCGCTGCCACTCTACTGGGACCGGGGTTCGAGAGTTTCCTACTTTACTTCCCTATGAATGCAGGTGCTAGATCCACAGGACCGCGAGTCTCGTTCTCCGCGTCGCTGTGTAAGGCTGCACGAGTCCTGCTTGGGACAGCTGGTACCTTGCTGCGACCCGTGCGCCACGTGCTACTGCCGCTTCTTCAATGCCTTTTGCTACTGCCGCAAGCTGGGTACGACCACCACGAACCTCTGCAGCCGCACTTAGCCAATGGATGTTGGGCAAAGGCTGGGGACGCGAATAAAGGATGGGACTAACCCTAAAGCTGTGGTTATTTCAAATGTGGCTGTGAAAGGGTTGCTGGGCTCACCGAAGGGTAGGAGGCGTCGTCATGTTGGACCTACACACACCATAACCTCAGGTTCTAGCTACCCCATCATTTTTGCCACATATATGGGCTATTTTAAGGCACCAGGCCCCTTTGGGGAAAACAGGAGGCACACGCCGGTCCTAGAGAACTAGTGCAATAAATGCATTGAAAGAGGGCACAGTGCGGCTTACCATCTAGAGGAAAAACATTTGGCTCCGAAACACTCCCCTCCCGTCCCTGGACCTAGGTTTCCGTCTAGTAGGAGACAGCCTCCACAGCTCAGCTTTAGCCGGTTGGCCCTAACGGAGCCAGACAGAAGCGCCTAACCCAGGAAAACTCGCTCGAATCCTGAGGGTATTAGCACCACCACGTGGTCGATTTCCAACATCGACTTTGCTCGGCTTTCCGCTAGGCGCCGAAGGCCCGCCTTTCCTTAGTGCGCAGGCGCTTGGAGGGAGGCTAGAGGGTCACTCCGGAGGAACGCATGCGCGCCAGGGTGCCCGGAAGCTGGATGCATTTAAGACCCAGCCCTACTGTGGTCACGTGAGATGCTGTGCGTCACCTGACGCACTTGACAGCCCGCTGCGGGCGCCGTGTCAGCTGATCCCGGAGTCGAGTTGCGTGCGGGCAGATCGGGGCTCTCTGGTCCCGCCGCCCCCGCCGCAGCCATGTCGTTCTTCCCGGAGCTTTATTTCAACGTGGATAATGGCTACTTGGAGGGATTAGTGCGTGGCCTGAAGGCCGGGGTGCTCAGCCAGGCGGACTACCTCAACCTGGTGCAGTGCGAGACGCTCGAGGGTGAGCCGCGGGTCCGGGCTGTCTCAGGGGGCCTTGAAAAGCCCGAATGTAGGCCGCCCTGAGCCGGGAAGCCGGAAACGGAGGGTCTTAAAAAGGGCCTGGCAGGCCTCTGGGAATCCGCGAGAGGATGGTGGGCATGTCTGAAAGGAGTCTACCTATAGCTGCGGCTCTGCGCCGGGGGCCCAGACGTAAACAAGACTTTTAAGAACCGCAGTGGTTTGCTTCTGCTTGGGTTGCCTCTAACCTCGTTGAGTTAGTCCTGTAATTTAGAAGGATGGGTCCCTGAGGATTGATTAGCCGGAGCGAGGTGTGCCCTTACAAGCTTCTTCACCCTGGCCCAACCCTAGGCCTGTTGGGTGGCAGTGCATAGGGAAGTTAGGTGGAAAAGCTTCTCTCCTTTCCCCAAGGTCTTTAGAAACATTGTGTCTTGGTGTAGGTCAGAGGCTTGAGTCTTCCTGGGGAGTTGCTAAACCAGTTTAGCGAGAGGTTCTTCCTAGCTCTGAATCCCTGGCTGTGTAGTGTCTTCAAGACAGGCTGTTTGGGAAAGAAAGAGTTGGCCCTGAAAAATCTGAAGTTCACAAGTATTTGACCTCAACCCGCATTCAACCCCCCAGGGAGAGGCAATGCCTGTTGGGGCACCAGTTTCTTACCCAAGAGCGACAGAAGCTGAGTTCCCCTTTCTTAACACAAATCTAAAGCAGCAGTTTCTAACTTATGGGTCGCATTCCCTTTGAGGGTCATAGAGGTTGCCAAAGACCATTAAAAAACAAAGATTTTATGGTTAATAACAGTAGCGAAATTACAGTTATGGAAGCAACAATGAATGATTTTATAGCTGGGGGTCACCACAACATAAGAGATGTTTTAAAGGATTGCAGCTTTAGGAAGGTTGAGAACCACTGATCTGAAATGAGATGATTCTCAGGCTCAACTGTAGCAGATGTACTAAGCTAGAGATGTCCCTAATTCAGACCCTCCAGCCAGATGGTAGTGAAGGATAGGAACGTGAGTTCCCATTTCTGAGTCCTAGAGGACCCCTTTGAAGTAAAGTACTTGTAGGTGGAAGAGGCTGGATGATTCACCCAATGTAGAGACTTCTCATCAAATACTTCTGAGGTTAAGTTGAGCTCATACAGTTATTGTTTACCTTGAAAACTAGACCTGCTAAGTGAAAAATAATGTTAAATAGGAAACTTATTAAGGTTAAAGAGCAGTAGTAGATTTTACGATTTTAATGATAACCTGCAAGAAAAATGGTTCACCTTTATTATGAGTGAAAGTGAGGAAGGAGAGAGGTTCAAGATGCTAGGTTGTGGCAACCAGCCCTAACATTCGACTTCACTGTGGGAAGAGAAGTAGGCTGCCTGGGGCAGGGATTAACACGTAGTTGGCACTTAATGTGAGTTCTGTGGATTGGCTGGAGCTTTAGGAAGATTTATTTTTCCCTGTTACAAAGATGTTCCCCCCACCCCTTTGAGGAAGATTCTTATTTAGATAAATCTAAAGGTGAATACTGTAACCTTTTCTGGCTTCTGGCTTTTCTTATTCTGGCTGCTGCCTGCTCCCCTGTAGAATTTCTGGGAGCCTGTGTTTCTGTCTTTCCAGCAGACACCTTATCATTGATAATCATACTAAGATATTCTTCCTGATGAACTGTTTAGCAGTGGGCTCCCTTGTGGAACACCATCCAGATCCTCCCAGTAGTATCTAGGGACTCCTTGCTTTTACACATACTCCTCTCCTTTATACACAGTGTACCCCAGGACTTGATGCTCAGAGGTAATAGGACTTCAGAGGCAAGCAAACGTGGGTTTGAATCTCACCTTGCCAGTTACTGGATTATTGTAGGCAAATTGTCTAATGTCTCTGGATATAGACCTTTTTATCAGCCTTATAAAGACTGTGAGATAATCACAATGCTACTTTGTGTAAAACACTTAGCCCAGCACCAAGAACGAGTAAGCACTAAAGACAAGAATCAGCATCCAGTAAATGTTAGTTTATATTGCCTGCTACTTGACTTTTCTCTCTGCTTCCTTCTTCAGCCATTAAGCACTGTCCCACTATTACCCTTTTCCTCCCACTGATATAAGCCTTATAGATACTTGGCAAGTGGCCTAACCTCTGCACTGTAGCCAGAGCCTTCTTTTTGTTTTGAGACAGAATCTTTTTCAGTTAAACTGGCTGGCCTGTACTCTGTAGCTTAGGCTGGCTTTGATATCATGGTCCTTTTAGCCTCCTAAATAGCTGAAATTGTTTTAGTATTTTTGTTTATTTTAAAAGATAATGTGTATATGTATGTGTGGACATGTGCATATGAGTTGGAGTGCCCTTGGAAACCAGAGAAGGAATTGTGTCCCTTGGAGTTGGAGTTGTAGATGACTGTGACCCATGTGGGTCTGGGAATTGAACCTAGGTCCTCTGGAGGACCAGCTAGTGCTTTTAACTGACACACTATCTTTCCAGCCCCCATCCATCCATCCATCCATTTATCCATCCATTTATTCATCCTTCCTATCTGTCTGTCTGTCTGTCTGTCTATCTATCTATCTTATCTATTCTATCCGATTGTTGGGCCAAGATCTCACTTTGTAGCCCAGGTTGGCTTAGAATTTACTATATATCCCTGGCTTGTTAGGAATTAGCAAAGCTCTCCTAAATGCTGGGTTTACAGGTATGAGTTCCATAGGTGGCAGCCAACCTCATCTTTGAAAAGATGGTCATGGTTGACTAAAGTGTTGTCTCCTCCATTCAATCATAACTCCTATGTTATTTGTCAGTGATATTTTTCTAGAAATTTCTTGACATATGTTTGGGATCTCAGGTTCTTTATATGCTGGAGATATTCAGGACTTTTAAGGACAGAACATAATCAGAAGCAGGAAAGGAGGCCATTGAGATAGCTCAGCAAGTAAAGGTACTTGCTGCCAATCCAGATAACCTGAGTTCAGTCCTTAGGATTCATGTAATAGAAGGAGAAAACCCAGCTTCCACAGATTGTCCTCTGGTGCTTTTTTGTTTTATTTTGAGACAGGATTTCTCTGTGTATCCCTTGTTGTTCTGGAACTCCCTCTGTAGACCAGGCTGGCCTTAAACTCAGAGATCTGCCTGTCACTGCCTCAAGTGTTGGGATTAAAGACCTGGCTACCATTGCCAGGCTCAGAGTGATGCTTTTAAAAGTCAGGAGGGGCTAGAGAGAAGGCTCATTTGTTAGAGCATTGGCTGTTCTTCCACAGGACCCAGGTTCAATGTCTAGCACCCTTATGGCTCACTGGAGTTTGTAATTCCAGTTTCCACTGCATCCAATACCCTGTTCTGGCCTCCCTGGGCATTGTATCTACATGGTACACAAATCTACATGCAAAGAAACACCTGTGCATATAACATAACATGAAAAAAATGGAAAAGCAGGAAATAGTTACCTAAACCTTCTTTGCACAAAGGCTTTCTTTCTATGCCTTTGAAAGTGATACTAAAAGCCTGGGCTTCAGGCTGCCATGCTAGATTTTTTTTTTTTTTTTTTTTTTTTTTTTTTTGCCTCTCCCATCTTCTAGAGGAAGAGGGAAAGAGATGAGAAGTGAAAAAACTGAAGAAACTTGTGGGTCCCAGTAAGATATTTTGTTTGTGTGTGGGAAGGTTCAAGATAAGGTCTTACCTAGCTCTGGCCATCCTGGAACTATGTACCAGGTTAGCCTAGAACTCATAAAGATCCTTTTGCCTCTGTTTCCCATGTGCTGGGATTAAAGGCGTGCACCAGTGCACAGAGCTCCCCAGTAAGATCTTTAGGTATATTTTAGGGTGATAAGGCTCCAAAGAGAATGTTTCAGATATTGGATAGTTGGCAGAAGGAAGAGAGGGCAGGACTAAGGATCTTTGTTTGCTTTGCAAGACAGGGTAAGTAAAAGACAGGTGCAAGGGTGTGGTTCTGTAATTGGAACACTCAAGTTTGGAGAATTATGGATTCAAAACAAACTTGAGATCCTGACTCAAAAAAACCAAAGCAAAACAAAATACATAGCAAATATAGCATTTTCCCTTTCCTGGATCCATTCAAGTAGGGTATCTGCCTCACTACACTCTCTGATAGAACTGCCTCTGTAATATGTCCAGTATTGTACATGAAATATTCCTTTTGATCAGCTGAGGGAACTGAAATGGTGTTTGTTTGTTTGTTTATTTATTTATAAACATACTCACTGTAGCTGTCTTCAGACACACCAGAAGAGGGCATTGGATCCCATTACAGATGGTTGTGAGCCACCGTATGGTTGCTGGGAATTGAACTCAGGACGTCTGGAAGAGCAGTCAGTGCTCTTAACCGCTGAGCCATCTCTCCAGCCCAGAAATGGTGGTTTTAAGAGCTCTTCATAGTTCTGAGCTTTTTGTGTGTGGAGATATGGTGAATTCTTAGGTTGACTCTTGTGCTAGGAACTTGATGGTGTAGTAGAGATGTATACACACAAATTATACAGAATTACTTTGAATATATTAATCTACTGGACTTTTGGTTTGCTTGTTTTGGGCAGGGTTTCATGTAAGCTGAGGTTGGTCTTGAATTTCTGACCTCCCCCTGCCTGCATTCTCAGAAGATCCTGGAATTACAACATGCTCAGCTTCATTCACTCTTCTTTTGCCAGACACTGTGTAGGAACTGAGATATCTTATTGAATGGTGGTTTCTTGAGATTCATATCCTGGAGATGGATATCAGCAGGCAGAAAAAGATATTAGGAAATCAGTATAATGTAGTATAGTGGTTGCAGATGAGGGCTTGCTATCTGGTAAGGTATGTAACCTCTTGGGTTTTACTTCATTTATTTACTTTATTTCATGTGTATGAACATCCCCCCTCCCCATACATATATATCACACACAATGTACATGCCTGGTTCCACAGAAGCCAGAAAAGGGCCTGCATCTCCTGGAACTAGAGTTACAAATGGTTGTCAGCTGCCTTGTAGGTGCTGGGAATGGAACCTAGATTCTCTGTCAGGTGCTCTAAACTATTAAGCCATCTTCCTAGCCCCTCATTTATTTATTGTATGTGTGTTTGTGTTCAGTGGGAAAGCACCTGTACAAGGCCGCCGAGTTGGATCTTCAGTATACCTTACCCTAAAATAAAGGTTCATGTATTCCCTGAATCTAAAATATTTTGAGGTAAAATTTAGACATATTATTTCATCTGCAAATATCTCAATAATTCTGAAAAAGGTTATGACATTAAAATAGAATCAAATTATTATTATTTTAAAAAGTAATAAAGACTGGAGAGATGGCTTGAGTGAATATAGAGTTTGTCCTACAGGTGTAAAGACTGTAGTTGAGATTCCCTGCCACCAACATAAAAGGTGTAATTCCAAGGCTTAGGAAGTAAAGACAGGATCTTAAGGCAAGTCTCCAATCTTTGAGTTCAGTGAGAGACCCTGTCTCAGAAATAAATTGGAGAGGGATTGAGGAAGACACCTGACATCAAAGTCTGGTCTTCATTTGAACTCTTACACACTTATGTGCCCATACATATATGCATACACACAGCATGTGTACCATATACATTAAAAAAAGCCAGTAATTGGTGAAGGTCTGCAAATCCCAGTATTTGAGAGGCTGGTAGAGGAATATGAGTTTGAGTACAGCCAAAGTGATACTGCATACTGAGATCTTGTCTCAAAAAACAAAAGTGAGAGAGGAAGTAGGAAAGTAAACTTAGTTGGTCACGTGCTCGCCTACTATATACAAAGCCCTCAGTTCACAGCTCTGCAAAACTGGGCTTAATGGCTCACCCTATAATCACAGCACTCTGGAGGTGGAGACATGAGAATCAGAAATACAAGATCATCTGCTATGTAGGTGGTTTAAGCCTGGAATGCATGAGTCATTGCATATAAACAAGCAAACAAAACAAAACATCCTTAGTAGTTGAATATAATCAAGTATGTATTTAGTGGCCAGCATCCACATGGGAGCTCACAGTCATTTACAGTTCCAGTGGTAGGAATCTGAAACCCTCTTCTGGCCTCTGAGGGTGCTAGTCATGCACATGCTTCACAGACATAAATACAGGTAAAATATATGCACATAAATAAAATAAAAGTTTTTAAAAAGATTAAAAAAATAAAAATTTAAAAATGTATATACTTAGTATTAGGTTTATGATTGCTTCAAGTTTTTATTATTTATTTACTTATTTGTGGTTTTTTGAGACAGGGTTTTTATGTATAACCCTGGCTGTCCTGGAAATCTTTTTGTAGACCAGGCTGGCCTCAGAACTCAGAGGTCCTCCTGCTTCTGCCTCCAGAGTGCTGGGATTGAAGTTGTGGGTCACCACACCTAGCTAGAAGTTCTAAAAGTTTAATCAGGATACCCACACACACACACACACACACACACACACACACACACACACACATTTCAGTTCTGATGTTATAAGGATTTTTGGGGGTGTCATCTGTATGATAAATGTGTATGAGGTACAGGTGCACTCACCCATATGCTTATATGAAAGTGAAATCATAACCTTCAGGAGTTGGTTTTCTCTTTCCACCTTGAAATCTGGGCTTGTTCAACAAATGCCTTTACTCACTGAATCCTCTCAAATTGTTTTTTAGGGTGGTGATTTGCCTTTTTTTCTTTTTCAAGACAGGGTTTCTCCGTGCAGCCCTGGCTGTCCTACAATTCACTGTGTAGACCGGGCTGGTCTTGAACTCACAGAAATCCTCCTGCCTCTACCCTGCAAGTGCTAGGATTAAAGGTGTGTGCTGCCACTGCCCAGTGGTGATTTGTCTTGTTGATCCAGGTGGTGCATTGCAGTCCTAGGCTATCCTGAAACTCACTATATAGCCCAGACTGGCTATAGGTTGATGGTAATCTCTCATTTCTGTTTAATGTATGCTGGGATTAAAGCTGTGAGCTATCATGTCTGGTTCAAATATTTTAAGATAGATTTATTTATTTATTTGTCTGTTTATTTTATATGAGTACAGTATCACTCTCTTCAGACACACTGGAAGAGGGCATTATATCCCATTACAGATGGTTGTGAACCATCATGTGGTTGCTTGGAATTGAATTTAGGACCTCTGGAAGAACAGTCAGTGCTCTTAACTACTAAGCCATCTCTCTAGCCCCTCAAATATTTTAATATATTATCTGTCTCTATTTTTTTTTAATTTAGTGAAGAGGTTGAATCATTTGATTAATAGGCTTTCCATCCATCTCAATTTTGCTCATTGTACTTTAGCTATATATGTTTACCAGTCCCTGAGTTTGTTAAAAAAATAAAAAAAATATATTATTATCATTATTTTAAATTCAAGGCAGGAGAGATTACTCAGTGGCTAAGAGTACAAGTCACTCAGGACTAGAACTTAATTCCCAGCACTCACATCAGGCAGTTGCCAAGTATTCTTAACTCTCTTTCCAAGGGAACCAATGCTCTTTTGGTCTCTTCAGAGCCTAAATTCACATGTATAAACCCACAAAGAGACACACATATATACACAAATTTTGTGTGTATGGGTATTTTGCCTGCATGTCTGTGTACCATGAGCAGAATCCCCACAGAGGCCAGAAGAGGGTGTTTGATCCCCTGGAACTGGAGTTACAGATGGTTTCAAGCCACTATGTGTGTTTTGAGAATTAAACCTGGGTCTTCTGGAAGAGCAACTAGTGCTTCTAACTGTTGAGACCAATTCTCTAGCCTTGTCCCTTGATTTTCTTTTCTTTTTTGGGGGGTGGGGTGGGGAGAAAGGGGAAATGGATACTGGAGATTGAAGCTGGAGCCTTGGGCACGCAAAACTGACACTCTACCATCGAGCCATATCTCTAGCCTTTCTCTTTCTCTTTTTGCCCTAGTAAGTCAATAGTTAGACCTAGATGTTTGATGAGGTTCTGATTCTGGCTGCATTCCCTTTGGCTTTGTTGTTTGCTTGTTTGTTTATTTTGAGGCAAAGTTACTATATAAAGACAACAAGGTTTTTCTTGGATTTGTAAATTTACAATTGTCTTTCATTATCCTCATAAGTATTGGGATAATAGGAACAGACTACCATGTTCAGCATGATTTATATATCTGTATATCTATATGTGTCTATATAATTTTATATGTATGTATAATTGGTGTTTTTGTTGTTTGTCTTTTGAGGCAGGGTCTTGGTATGTAGCCATGGTTGGCCTGGAACTTGCTGTGTAGACCAACTTGTATAGATCGGTCTGTTTCTGCTTTCTGAGTGTTGGGATTAAAGATATGCACGATTGCACCTGGATTTTCACTTCCATTAGGAAACACCTAATACCTAGTTATTATAGTTATTTTCACCGCTCAGAACTCTAATGAGTTTTACTTAATGAATAAAAGTGTCAATGTGATGGAAAAAACAAAACAACCAGCAAAGCTCCAGTTCTCGTTTCAACCTTATCTCAGCCAAACAAAAAGCATCCTTTCCCCAGCACAGAATGAGGTCCCTGGGTATCACTGTGCTGTGTGAAGGGGGCTCAGGATGCCATATTTGGAGAAGGGGAGGAGGCAGGAGGGCCTGAGCCTGGTACAGTGCTGGGAGAAGGAAGTGGACACAGTGCAGGCCTCACTCTTTGAACTTCCACTTCTGGGGACACATGGGCAGTGCTGCTGCACCTGCTGTGAATTCATCCACTTGAGGATCAGTGCATATGGAAGCAGTGTGAGCACTGCCCCTACACGAGGGGTCAGTCATCACTAGGCGCCTTACAATCTGGACAGCAGCCATTAATGCCATCCTGCAGATGCCACAGTTTTCATCATTGGCTACCCAAAGCCAAGTGGCCACACCATTCCAACACTTTCATGACAGCAGAGTCTGTGACCTGAGGGACAGGAGACTGGGGCATGCACATTGTGTGGTACCCAGGTGACACCAAGAGTCTTCCAGCCTCCAGGGGAAGTGCTAGCCACGTAGTTACTCTTCTCAGTAATGAATGAATGAATGAATGAATGAATGAATGAATGAATGAATGAGTTCTTGAGCATTACTCAAAGATACTAATGAGGTTTGTTTGTCATAACACTAATGAGGGGCTTAGAAGACTACTCAGTTGGTAAAAGTGCTTGCTACATGTGCTGACTAGTTTTTATGTCTACTTGACATAAGCTAGGGTCATCAGAGAGGAGGGAACCTCAATTAAGAAAATGCCTCCATAAGATTAAGTTGCAGGTCACAAGCTTGTAGGGCATTTTCTTTAATTGATATGTTGGAGGGCCCAGTCCATTGTGGGTGGAGCTACCTCTGGGCTGGTGGTCCTAAGTTCTTTTAAGAAAGCAGGCTGAGCAAGCCAGAAAATAACACTCCTTCATGGCATCTGCTTCTAGGTTCCTGCCGTCTCTGAATTCCTTTGATTTAGAAGCATAAGCCAAATAAACCCTTTCTACCTCTACCCCAAGTTGCCCTGTGATGTCTCATCACAACAGTAAGAACCCTAAGACAACATACAAATGTGAGTACCCAATTTCAGCTTCCCAGAATCCATTTAAAAGCAGAATTCATCCATTTAAAAGCGCATATCTGTAACTCCAGTGCTGTGAGACATGGGGGAGACAGGTGGACCCTGGTGCTCGCTGGCCAACTAGTCTAGCCAATTGGCGAGCTCCAATCTCGGTTCAGTGAGAGTATAAAAAAACAAGAGGGAGCAGGGTGGTGGTGGCCCACACCTTTAATCCTAGTACTGGGAAGGCAGAGGCAGGCACATCTTTGAGTTTTAGGTCAGTCTGTAGAGTGAATTCCAGGCCAACTAGGGCTAAACAGAGAAAACCCTATCTCAAAAAACCAACTAACCAACCAACCAAACAAACAAAAAATCCCAAAACAAACTAAAAAAGATGGAGAGTGTCTGAGGTAGGTAATTGACATTGACCTCTGGTTTCTATATGTATGCATATCTACATGCGTACTACATACACATCAACACACGAACACATACATACACAATAATGGATCTTATTTTTTTCAAGATTTATTTATTTATTATATACAAGTACACTGTAGCTGTCTTCAGACACACAGAACAGGGCATCAGATCCCATTACATATAGTTGTGAGCCACCATGTGGTTGCTGGGAATTGAACCCAGGACCTCTGGAAGAACAGTCAGTGCTCTTAACCACTGAGCCATCTCTCCAGTCTGGATCTTATTTCTTAAGCTTATATATATATCAGTTAATCTATTGATGCTCACATTGTCTTTTGGTCAGTAGGAGTTTATTTGGCTTGGCTGGTGGTTGCGTGCGCGTGTGTGTGTGCGTGCTTGCGTGCGTGCGTGTGTGTGTGTGTGTGTGTGTGTGTGTGTGTGTGTGTGTGTAGAGCTATATTGCCTATGTGAGTTATGAGTGTATTTTTGCTCACCTGTGCATGCATGTGTGGAACCAGAAGCCAACATCAGGTATCATCTTCTGTTATTCTGTCTTATTTATTTATTTATTTATTTATTTATTTATTTATTTATTTATTTAGAAACAGGATCTTTCACTGAGCATGGGATTTGCCATTTCATCTATATTGCTAGATAGAGAGCACCAGGGATGATCTCTGCCCATTTCCCCAGACTGGGTTTACAGGTGTGTAATATCGTGCCATGCTTTTATGTGAGTGCTGGGGTCAGCAATATAACTCAGGCTAGCCTCAACTCGTGAAGGTACAAATGTTGATATTGTCTTCCATTAGTCACAAGTTATTTGGCATTGATGAATTGTTTGGAAGGCTAGAAATGTGACTGGAAAGTTAAACAAGTATCAGCTCTTGAAAGATTGCAAAATCCAGAGGGCTTTTCTTTGAGTTTGGAGTATGGAAGACTAAAACTATGAAACTTGACTTTTAAAGGTAACTGCAATTGAAAAGTAGGCTCATGGGGCTGGAGAGATGGCTCAGTGGTTAAGAGCACTGAATGTTCTTCCAGAGGTCCTGAATTCAATTCCCCGCAACCATATGGTGGCTCACAACAATCTGTAATGAGATCTGATGCCCTTTTCTTTCTGGTGTGTCTGAAGACAGCTACAGTGTACTTATATACAATAAATAAATAAATCTTAAAAAAAAAGAAAGTAGGCTCATGATAGAGACTGCTTTTTTAAAGATGTGTTTCATTATTTTATATGTATGAGGATTTTACTTTAACCTATGTCTGTACACCATGTGCATATTTGGTACCTTTAGAGGTCAGAAGAGGATGTCAGGTCCTCTAATGGAGTTACAGTGGTTGTGATCTGCTTGCTATGTGAGTGCGGGAATTGAACCTGGGTTTTCTTCAAGAGCAACAAGTGCTCTTAACTTCTGAGTGCCCTCTGCAGCCTCAGTCTGCAGGTTCTTATAGACATCTGATAAGAGGTGATGACAACTTGTGCTCAGGCATTGGCTAGGAATACTGTAGGGGAATTTTAGGAAGAGCATAAGAAGGCTGAGTATGTGGTGCTGCACACCTGTAATCCCAGCACTGGGGTGCGGAAAGTAGGTGTATCAGGAGTTCAAAGTCATCCTGAGCTATATAGCAAATTTGAGGCCAGCTTAGACTATATGAGACTGTCATAAAGAAGGAAAAGAGAAGAAACAAACAAGGAATTAAGATTGGTGTCCTTGTGTCTGGGTTAGGTTAGTGTAGGCAACAGAATGAAGTGATGACAGCATGTAGGAAAAAGGATAGATAGGACACATGGGACGATGAGACAGCCTTCTTGTCATCTGAGTGAAGGCCCCACCCCCTTCAGGTGTGAAATCCGAGTTTGAAAGACAACTTTGAGGACTGCAGTAAAGCTGTAACCAAAGTCTCCAAAAGAGTAGAGAATCAGAATAGAGACCAGAGATCCTTCTCCAGAAAGTGCTTCAGTTAAGCAAAGTTGGGAATGGCAATGAAGGAAAACAACTGTCTTAAGTAGCCAAACCCTGGGAGATAGGTAACCCAAGAGAAGACCTGGAAGTGAAGGGAATAGTGAATCTCAAACATGGCCAAGAGCTCTGTAGGAAGGACTTTTAGTTTTCCCATTCAGAAGTCATGAGTGACCTTAGTGAGAACAGAGGAAGCAAGTGCTAGAAGCTAATTAAAGTGGATTAGCAGAAATGCTAAGTAGATCCAGTAGACTTTATTGATGAACAGATCCCTGTTAACCACTTGCTGGCTTTGTGACCTGGAGAGAGTCATTTATCCTTAACTGTGAAATGAAAATAGAATCCTGTAGCTGGTGGTCAGTCTCAATGGTTCATGTCTGTTCTCATGAGGCTGAGGTAGAAAGAGCTTGAGAGTTTGAGGCCAATCTGTCAGCATAGTGACACCATGAGAGGTGATCATGGTTCTTCAGTATGTTAGTGAAGTACTAATGTGGAACTAGTTGCTGAGTGACTAGTCGAGTTGGCTGTTTTCACTGGCCATTCTTTAGTTACTAGGAAGCAGGTGCCATGGTGAGATCTCTTTTTCTTTCCAATTTAATAACTACTTCTTGATGGCTGTGCATAGGGTAAGGCTGCTTGGTGGTTCAGAAAGATCACAGTGATGGTGTTTTCCTGACAGTCTGTAGTCTGCAGTAGTGAGTGGAATGATTTGTATGACATCACTGTCAAACCAGCAAGACTGCATTAATGCACCCATCGTTTTCAGGATTGTTGGTAACTTGGGCATACTTTCCCCAAATCACCTTGTCCCTTGTGTCACAAGGCCCAACTTGCTCACATTCACTTCACAGTATCTTTGGTAATCATACCCAGGGTTGTATATCATGGGGATGATGGATTCTTTTTCACATCAAGTATAGGCAGGCAAAAGGTAGCTTTCAGCTCAAGGTGTGTGACATGGGCTTTTTTGAAATGCAGACCCATTGGCCGAATGAACTTTTCATATTTAGGTGGTTTTCTTGTAAAACCATCACCAACAAAGCAGACTTTAGTAACCATTCTCTTCCATGCCTTCTTTCTCTTTTTCTCATGGTAGGCCAAACGATATTCATATCGTTTGTGTTGCAATTCAATATATTTATTCTGTGGCATGATGACAGCTGTAGAACAGCAGTCCGTGGCCTCCCGGGTTCCAAAAACCTCTTAATTTCTGGGTGTCACTGGTCCACGAGCCTGCTTCGCTCAGGCTGGAACAGGAAAGGGTAGTCCTTTAAGTACCATGGTGGGGTCTTGAGTGGGTGGTACAAAACTATCACATAGGCTTCAACTAGGGCAGGTGTGCCCAGGATGCCAAGCATTCAAAACATTTAATATTCGGTAGGCACAGGGTACTTTGGGGAAGGGATAGTCTATGTGGGTGAGGGTTTTTGTTTTTTTTTTTTTTGTTTGTTTGTTTGTTTTTAAGGATAGTAAAAATGTTCTAAAATTGTGATTGAGTACTGAAATAATTATATTCAGTACTGAAATATTCAGAAAACTGTGTTCTTTACACTTTAAATGGGCAAATTGTACAGTAAATGAGTTTTCTCAATAAAGCCATTAAAAAAAAAAAACTCTCCAATATAAACAAACAAAAACTCCAGCCAAGTGAAGGAGTTAGTTAGAAGAGCACCACAGGGGGAACTAGTGGTGTTAGACATACAGAACAAAACTACAATCAGGAGTAGAAAATATGAAGTATTGTGTCTGAATAGATAATGCAGTATTGTGTCTGAATAGATAGATGTCCTGCCGGTGTGTGGAAGGCCATGGAGAACTCAGAAGTACTATTGCTCAAGAGGGATGAAGGATAAGACTTAAATTTTTAAAAATTCGATTGATTGATTGGTTGATTGGTTTTTCCAGACAAGGTTTCTCTGTGTAGCCCTGGCTGTCTTGTCTGGAACTGGCTCTGTAGACCAGGCTGACCTCGAACTCAGAGAAGTATGTCTGCCTCTGCCTCCAGGGATTTAAAGCATGTACCATTATCACATGACCTGAGATTTAAGATTTTTAAAAAGAGAAAGATAATTACACTTGGTTAAAGTCAATGTGTAGGAAATGTCTTATTTAAGAGTTGCTAGCTGGGAGCTGGAGAGATGGCTCAGCAGTTAGGAGCATTTGCTCTTGTGGAGGATCAGGGTTCAATTCCCAGCACCCACATGGTGGTTTACAACCATCAGTAACTACAGTTCAGGTAATCTCATGCCTCCTTCTTCTGGTTTCTGAAGGCACCAGGCATGCACCTGGTGCACATACTTACATGCAGATAAAACACTCATACACATAAAAATAAAACAAATAAATATAAAAACAAATTTTGTAATGCTGGCCAATTTGTTGGCTCTAATTCTGACTTCCTCTGTTTAAAGCCCAGGACTTACACGATGAAAGGAAAAAACTGACTCCTACTAGTTTCTTCTGGTCTCCACACATGAGTCATTTGTGCAGATGCAGTAAATAAGTGAATGTGTGTAGAGGGTCTGAGGTCAGGCATAGTGGCTCAGGCCTTGTATTTTACCCCAGCAATTGTGATACTGCAGTAGGAAGATGAGTTCAAGGACAGCTTTGCTCATAAGCAGACCTTGTCTTGAACAAAACCCAAACCACAAACAAAATAACTTCCTTTTGTTTGGTTGGTTTGTTTCGGTTTTGGTTTTTGAGATCATATTTAGCCCTGACTGTCCTGGAACTCTCTCTCTCTGTAGACCAGGCTAGCCTTGAGCTCAGATTCACTTGCCTCTGTCTTCCAGGTGCTGAGATTAAAGGTGTGCACCACCATGCTCAGCAGTTTCTTTATATCATTTTGTGTGAAAATATTTATGTGTTCCATTTTGTTTTGCCAAAGGAGACTAAATAGAATTTAGAAATGAAATAAGCATAGCTTAGACAGCAAGATCAACTAGCTCAGATCTAAATCCATCAGATGTGATCCAATGAGAGAGATACCACAGTTCTAACAATCTAGTGATTGCAAGAGATGTGGGGCATTGGAGAAATGTCTGCAGAAGGCAGTAACTTATGGACAATTGCACTATGGAGGGAAGGAAATAAACATGAGTCAGTGAGAGATTGAGCCTCACACATGCCTGAAGTTTTTACTTCCATCATTTGAGGATCTGTATTGTTCCAATTGCCTTAGTCAGTGACCTCACTACATGAAGAGACCCCAGTGGCCAAGTATCAAGGAGCTGGTATGGATCATTGATGCCTGTGCCTGCTGCCTTGATTGCTTACTTGAAGCTTGTTGCTGCTTCTGCTCAAGAGAATGAGACCTCTAAATTGGGGATAGAGGTTACAGGGAGGCAGAAAGCTGCAGTGAGCCATCAGGAACTTGATCCTTTTGTGGAGGAGGTAGGGATTGTAGGATATAAACAGAAACCTGCTCCGAAGCTCTAGATTTTCAGGAGTCAGACTACGGGTTGGTGGTTTTGGATGACATGACACCTAAGGAGATGAAGGACTGGGTCAGAGATCTGAAAAGGGATGAAATGTACTTTCTGTTAGATATCAGGGGAGAGGTGCTGGAAGTCGGGTTTCTGACTTCAAGAAAGACTTGGATGAGTGCTGGAGCTATTTCTAAGGTGGTGGAACCTTGAGGAGAAGACAGGCTTAAGCATGGCTAGAATAATAGAAAAAGAGGTGTTGTGTTGCCTCTTAGATGTGTGAGGGAGGAGTCCAATAGGCATGTGGGGAAGTAGCAAGCACTAAATTAAGTTACCAATCTGGAAGTCATCAGAACACTGGAAGGAGGTAGACGTGCTCAGCCATCTCTAGGCTTGCGGCCAGGACACCCTGCCTTAGAAGCCCAGGCCTGCCCATGAGTTTGCTAGATGACTAAAGAATCGTGACTGTGGGCTAAATGTGTATGGTGTGCCTAACAAGGACATCTGGCAGGGAACCTCATTTAGCAAGTGAGGCAGAGAGAGAAACATGCTGGAATTTCCCTTTTTCTCTAGATTGCTGACATCTCTGTGTGCTTATGGGGTGTGGTTGGTTTTGTTTCTTGTTCTCTTATACATATGAACATGCATCTATATTCACATATGAAAGTTGATGTGCTTGTTTTGGTTTTTTTTTTGTTTCTTTGTTTGTTTGTTTGTTTGTTTGTTTGTTTTTGGACAAGATTTTTCTATGTAGTCCATGCTATTCCAAAACTTACTCTTTAGTTCCAGGTTGGCCTTGAACTCAGAAATCCATTTGCTTCTGCCTCTGAGTGCTGGGATTAAAGGCATACACCACTACTTGCCTGGTCACCTACAGTTTCTGTTGTTGGTTTGTTTTGGATTTTGAGATGGTCTGGTCTCTCTATGTAGCTGAGGCTGGCCTTGGATTTGCTATATAGACTAGGATGACCTTGACTCCTGATCCTCCTGCCTCTATCTTCCAGGTGTTCATTACCATGTCTGGTAGGCAGAATGTCACCTTCTTGTCAAAACACTGCCTGTATATGTACTGTAAGACCTGGTAACCCCATTTATAGAATTATAGCTGAGCATAGGGTAGCAAGCACATGACAACCTTGTTATTAAGAGAGGCTACTAGAGCCAGTGACATTCATTAGTGTGGTTGTAGTGGTTAAATAACCCATGCAGTGCCCTTACAGTAAAATACTAGAGGAAGTTTTCTAAGTGCTGATTTAGAAATATATTGTTAAGGGCAAAGTTGTAAGCCATTGAACATAATTAACATAATCCCACTGTAGTCAAACACTGGAAGGCATACAGGTGAACAAGCATTTGGAAGCAAAAGCCCTATACTGTCCAGAGTTATAACCTCTGAGAGAGAAGTTAGGAGGGAGGAAAGTTTTCAATGTCTAATTTATGTTTTCTTCTCCTTTTTGAATTTAAGAATGAAAAACTTAGAACAGGGATAGAAAGGTGGATCAGTGATTAAGAACACTAGCTTTTCTAGAGGACCCAGGTTCAATTTCTAGTACCTACATGGCAACTTGTCTTGCAACTCCAGTCCCAGGGGATGACCTCACCCCACAAGCACAAGGCAGGTGCATGATACATAGACAGACATGTAGACCAAACACCCATATATGTAAGATAATAAAATATTGATAGGCTCTGGGGGAAGTTGCTGAGAAGCCATATCCTCTAGGGACCTTAGAAGTCCTAAGGAGGAAAGAGTCCCTGGGAATCAAGGGGACCTCCCTGAGGTCAGAATAGAGGTAGGAGGCTGAGCCAGGAAGGGAGACGTGGAAAGTGGACAGGCACCAGAGATGGGACCAAAAGATGCAGAGATCAGTATCCAGAGGCAGAGTGGTTGCCCCAGGGTCCCACCTCACGTGTGATGCTACCCAGTAGTACCCTTCCCCCTCCCCAGCAGGGATCCAGGAATGTGCTAAGAGTCCCACTGGCCTCTGCCATGTGGGCCTGTATATAGGCTCCATGTGCAATAGGGAGGGATGTCTTCTATTTTTGCTGCCTCCTTTCCACTCATTGTCTGGGGAGGAGGAGAAGGTATTTTTGAGACAAAACACAGGCACCATAAAGTCGTGACATTGCCAAAAAATTAAAATAAAATATTGAAAAAAAAACTTAGAGCATCTGGTAAAGATACTTGAGAAAATTAGAGCATATAGGCACGGACACTCAGTATTTATCCAGACTAGGACGTGTGCTGGTGAGCTTGGGGCATATGTCTTCTAGACTTAGGTTCGCAACATTATAGGGCTAGTCTTAGGTTAAGGTCAGTCCTATCAAGCCTTTTTTCTTTACACCTGAAATATTAGAATCTAGGAAATATTTGAGGGCCAGGCCATGCCTAGACTTCTCATATACCCCAGCCTAAAGCCCCAGGGTCCCTGCCCAGATATAGTTGCTCTGGGCAAGTTCCCTCTTGCCTGGCCATTTTCTCTTTTCTTTGCCTCTCCCTCTCCATCCCCATTCCTGATTTCCCTTCAGATTATATCTTGCTAGTATATACGTTCATTTGATTTTATCTGGGAAGCTATTTATGGTCAAGCCAGTATGCATCTGCCATGAAATACAGGCTGTGCTCCAGGGGGGCACGTCAGGACTGGTACTGCTGAGTAATAATACACTTTTTCTTGGATATACTCAGCACTTTCTTGGGTCTGGTTTGTGGCATGAAACCAGTACCTAAACTCTTGTCTGAGATTTTTAAGGTAGTGACCTAAAATAGGCAAATGCTAATTATTTAGACTAGGGCTTTCTGGACTAAGGCAGAGAGGCAAATGCCTCAGCAGCTATTTACTTCTTTTTCCATTTTTTTTTTGTTTTTTGTAGACAGGGCTGGACTCAGAGTGGCAGTAATCTTCCTCACTCGTTCTCCTGAGTACTGGGTTTACAGGCATACACCACGATGAACTGTTAATACCTTATGTTAAATGTTTTTGCATAAAATACATTTGTTAACAATAGGCTGGTTTCCTTGTTTTGTTTTTATTTTTATACAAAGTTTTACTGAGTATCTCCAACTAGCCTTGAATGAAGCATCTTGCTATTCTAGCCTTCCAAGTACTGGGATTGTAGGCATTTGCTATGAAACTTTGTCTCTGCTTTCTTGGGTGGTCATGTCAAACAGCAGTGTGTTTCCTGCATAAGAGCAAGTAGACATGAGATGAAGAACAGAGCCATCATCCCTGAGGCTGAGAGCTGTCTCTAATGGTTTTGTCTCTAGTCCCCTGTCACCTCTTCTGTGGATGCAGGGTACCTGCTGCAGCATCCTGGTCATTCTCCAATTTATAGCTCAAACAACCAATTATAATCCCGCTCACATAAGGGCCTATATAAAGGACAAACAGATACAAAGAAATGCTGTAATAGACCCTCTGGTAAGTCATCTGTGCCTGTTCAGGTTCAGAGCTATACGACTTCTGATTACTAGAATTTCTCCAGTTCTTTGACAGGGTAGGCTGTGCAATGAATGCTGAGTCTGTATAAAGTGAAACAAGAATCACTCACATGCAAATTGTTGCTTGTTAAAGATTCAGCTGTGCATCTCTAACCAGAATGGATGTTCAATAGACACTTTTTTTTGGTGACTGGATGAGTGATAATAGGTCCATAATGATACTAGCAGAGACCAAGAGGTCACGGTGTCATAGATCCTATTTCTGAGTAGTAAGTGGCAGTAGAGACAAAACAATTCTGAGGGTTAAAGGAAATTAGAGTTCTGGAAGGATCTAACTGAGCTAGAAAACAAGAGTGTAGCAGACTGAGGGTACCCAAGCTTCCCTCCACACCCTGTTGACCTTGTCCCTTAGAAAACTGTCTATGACAGTATAAGACACATACCACCCTCATAAGAATTTGGCTTTTCTAGACACATGTCTACTTCTGATCTAAATTTTCACTGTTTTTAATTAATTTTTATGTGTATTGCTGTTATGCCTACATGTTTATGTGTGTACCACCTCATGTGTGGTTGGTGCTTTAGGAGGCCAGAAAAGGGCATTTGATCCCCTGGAACTAGAGTTGAAGATGGTTGTGAATTCCACATGAGTGCTGGGATCCAACTCCACTGAAAGAACATCCAGAGTTCTTAACTGCTAAGTCATCTTTCTAGCCTCCCTTTATTCATTTTCTTTAAAATGTGTATGGATGTTTACCTGAATGTATGTATGTACTTATGTGCACCTTGTACATGCTTGGTCAGAAGAGATCATTGGATCCCATTGAACTGTAGTTATGGATGGTTATACATCATGTAAGTACTAGGAATTGAATTTGGGTCCTCTGCAAGTTCAAGTACTTTAAACTGCTCTCCAGCCCCCTAAATTTCCAATCTTTATGACATATGTCTGCACCTCTCTGCAGGTGTCAGCAGTTTCATACCTGCAGGGTCTGATGGCTGCGGGAGATGGAGACCAAAGAGTCTGAGGCATGATGAAATTGAAAGGATGTGTTGAGTGGAAACTGGAGCTGGAGCACCCTCTTCTCTCCAAGAGCCAACCCCCTCATGGTTGTTCATAAACCATTTTTTTTTTTTTTGGCCACAAGAGGGTGCACCAGGACCACTCTGCCACTGAGAGCCTGGAGATGAAGCATACTTGTGCTGTACACAGCACCTGTCAATGACTGCTGTCCTTTAGGATTCTGTCCTGGGCTCTACTTCTGTCACTGAGTCCACAGTTAGCCTCTTAGAGTATAGGGTTCAGTGTTTCCTATTTGTTTCTTTCTGTTTTTTTTCCCCTCTGTGTCCCACCTTCCAAGTATAGGAAGAAGACCAGAGGACATTCTCTGATATTCATTCTCTGTCCTGATGATGCCTGGTACAGGATGCTCTAACCTTGACTAATACACTACCTACATTTACTTGCATCTCGATTGTCTGGCAGCTCTCAGAGCTGAAATAGCAGCTATTACATTGTTCTGGTTTTTGAGCTCTTAAGATGTTTTGGGGGGGGGGTTCCAAGTAGGAGCTTGTGGTTCCCCAAGGGCCAAGATCTTGCTTTTTGAGCTCCTAGAAATATACCCTTCATCAGCATTCAGAACCCTTTTTGGTTCTCCCCTTGATGGATCTACCCAGAACTCATCCATAGTATAGACTCTCTTCAGTTCCCTTTGGAACTCTAAGAAGGACATTTAGGCATGTGTATGGCATATACATAGGTGTAAGTGACTCTGAGAGAGGACTAAGCATGGTACCAAACTCCAAGTAAGCAATGTTGGCCCTATATTGATACCAATAATGGGGTCATTAACAGATAACAGACAATTTTTACCTTCCCCTCTGCTCTCATTTGAATGCTTTCCCCCTGAGGTCACTGCTTCTGCTTAGTCAGTATTATAAGACTGACTTCCTTTGTCTCCCCACTCCCTTTAAGAAGACAGGAAAATGAAAGATCAGTTTGGCTAGACTGCTATTTCATAACCTAGGTGGCTTTTCTACCTATCCATACCCAGCATCCTGCAGCTTCCCTGATAGACTGTGAAGATGTGCTCGGGGGCCTTGACTGGACTGACCATCTGAAGATAGACAGGCTGACTTTCAGCAAAGGAAGGGTTCTAGAAGGAAAAGCCCTGACTGATTGATTGCTGGACACGGTTTTCCTAGACAGCTCTATCTGGTCTAGCCAAGGATACTGACTAGGCTTTGGACTTTCAGGCAATGGATTCAGGACTTGACCTCACCTAAGATTTTATATTTGGTTGGTAGATGAGGCTTCCTTCCCTCTCTCTTGTCTTGTTGCTGTCTGTATTCTGAAGGCTTTAGATCTCCCCAGTGTCTTTCCTGTATCTGCTACTAGTCCTGCCAAGGCTGCTTCACTGGTGCCTAGGCCACCAATCTCACCTGAACCTCTGAGTGGCCTTCAGAGGTTGTGTTACAGGGTGTCAGAGTGACCTGTACCTGATCAGGCGAGGATATGGCAGAGCTAGATAGGTTCCTGAGGTAACTTATCCAACCTTCTTATTTTTATCTGAGAAATTAGGTCCCAGATAAAGACAAGGGGCTTACTCATAGTCTCCTGACACCTGTTTTGGTTCTTCAGGTCCAATTATTCTAGTTTCTCTCTTTTTTTCTCTTCATTTACTATTTAATTTGTTTATTCCAGGATTTCTGGCCTATCCCTGTGTTTATCTAGCCCCTAACTCAGTAAGGGGTGGTTAGTGGAAAAAAATCCCTGCTTCTGGGGCTCTTGCCAATCCCTCAGGCCTTGCCAGAAGAAATCTAGATTAGAGTTAATGAGTTGGGAGTTGAGGAATTTAGGTGAGGTGCAACCATAATTTGCTGCATAGGACCCTGAGGCTTCTAGATCACATGTGGCAGCTCATTCATTTTCTCCACCCACTAAGTTTCAAACTATGTTCCACATGGCCAGGCCTGGGGGGTACAGAGAGTAGGAAGGTCTTTCAGTTATTGCCAAGACTGTACGCTTCTCATATCTTATTGTAGCTTCCATCATTTGGATCTAACTTTTGTTTCATTTAAAATATTTATTTTTTGTTAGAATGTCTGTGTGTCTGTGTGAGTGTATGTGTAGGAGTGTGTAAGGGTGTCTGTGCATGTATGTCCAGGTACCCATGGAGTGCAGAGGAGTCAGGTCTCCCAGCAGCTGGAGTATAGGCAGCAACATCCACATGATATTGATGCTGGGAATCTAACTTTTCTGTAAGAGCAACAATGCTTTTATCTGTGAGCCATTGACTATACCTTTTAAACTATGAAGTTCCCTAAACATGGAACCACTGCCCTGCCAGAGTTCAGCCAGGACCACAGTGGTGATCACATGTAGTCCTGCCTTTTACTGCTGCCCCACAACTGTTTTACTATGTCCTTGAGTGGACATGTAATTGGGAATCAGCTCAAGGCAGGATGAGTTAAGGGTACAGAACAGGATCAGTCTGGGTAGTCACTGCTGCATGTTACCACCTTCTTGCCTGATCCAAGTCTCTTTGCTCTGCAAGACATATGTATGGTGTGAATCAACTCTGCTCCTGGCCTGGGCTGCTATGTGCAGTTTCCATGAGCTATAGGAAATGGACTTTCTTACTGAAGGTAACATCTTTACATCCTTGAATAAGGCTTGATGCTTTGAGCCTATCCATAAAGGTGAAGGCAAAGCTATATATATATATATATATATATATATACACACACACACACATAATTATATATTATTTTATTAAAACTATATATATTTAGTATATAATATATCTAAGTTTTAAGGTAAATTTATTTACTTACTTTAAAGCTTTTTAATTAATTTATTTTTCGGAGACAAGGTTTCTCTGTGTATTTCTGGTGTCCTGGAACTAACACACCCTGTAAAACAGGCTGGCCTCAAACTCACAAAGATCTGCCTGCCTCTGCTTCCTGTGTACTGGGATTAAAAGTGTGCCTCATTGTTGCCTAGCTGAGTCTTTCTTATATCTCTCCATTGCACTATCTTTGAGCACCATGAACTTGGCAAGATGCACCTGCCAGGATCCTAGTATAGTGGAACAAAGATGATAGCCCTAAGACTGCCCTTCTCCAAGCAAGCCCTAGATATCCTTCCTGTCCTTCTTCCAGAGGTCTACATGTAGAACAGGAGCATAGCATCAAGGACTGACTGAATCACCCAGGTGCTGTGGTCCAGCAAACCCAGGACCTAGATATGGACATATCTAGCATTTGAGCACAGTTCACTGCTATTGATAGTCTTCATTTGGCCGCCTGGCACCTAACAAGTCAGACCACTTTACCTCTTTTATACTCAGACAATTCAGGTCTTTGAGAAGTGCAAACAGTTTTCTTTACAGCACCAAATTTACTCCATTCTGCTGATTCTATAACTGTAGTAGCAAACCTAAAGAAGAAAGCTTACATAAGGCCAAAGTGCATGGTAGCCCCAGAAGAGGTGTGGTCCCCGACTCCCAGGGTAAGTTCCCTTGACTGTCAAGTGAGGCTGTGGTTGGACACACAAAGAAGCTACTCTGCAAGCCTTTTGTCTTTTGGGTCATACCAGTCCTGTGAAGTCTTAGGACCAAGGAGGGAATAATTTGATGAAGGCTTTCCTGTTGGATTACCACTCAGTTAGAGGAGAGCTTCTTGGAACTTGCCCTGGGTGCAGCAGTAACCAGTTCTGCCCCTCCCTTTGGCACATGAAGCTATTGCCTGACTGGCACCCTCCTGATTGTCAGATGAGTTGACTTCCTCATGGGTTATGAGAGATGCTTTCATTGTCCTAGCTACAGGGACGGGGTGTTCCTGAGAGTAATGTTCATGTGGGTAATTAAATGTGACTCTACTGCCACCTGCCACCTGTCCCAAAGCTGGGAGTGGGTGGCTAACATGGGGCAGACATCCTGATGGCTCTTGAATATGGGGAGTGATCTTCCCACCAATGTTTGATATTGGTGGGTGGTGTCACCAGTATCATCTGGACCACTCTATGGGTTTAGCTCCACCCCCTGTTGTCAGTGCCTCACCTTAACTTATAAGCCTCCAGCATGAGATGAAAATCAAGTCCAGAGACCAAGGAGAAAGCACTGCTGTCCTTGCCCTACAAGAGCTCTGTCTTACAGCAACTGAAACCCAATAACTCTGTATAGCTATGCCAGGAGTAGACTCCAGGTTCTGATGGCCTGCGAGGTCCTAGGGCTTCCCATGGAGCAGGACCTATACTTGGCTACTCTACTTCCTGTTTGCCCCCAAGACTCTGGGGCTGTAGCTTAGGGAAGCCCTGGATATAGTGTAGTGGGCAGAGTTGGGTTATAACCCTTGTTCAGATTCTGGACTGCTCAGAGCTCCGTATGGTCAGAGCTCCTTATGGTCTTATTGATAGCTGAAGAAACACATGGACTTTGGGTCAAGCATCCCAGATCTTGAGGCAGCCCTGTTCTATCTGTAGTAAATAGTAGAGTTGGGTGTGTGCCTACTCATGTGGTATAGGGATCCCCACAGGTGGTGACATGAAGGACATGCTACAGCCTGGAGGAAGGATTGCTATAGGCCATGGAAAGGAGGGTCAGGGGATTTCTTTGGAGAGCTAAGTAGGGCAGCTTGAGCTACAGCTGGTGTGGTGGGGACTATTGGACCGAGAGTGTACATTAGGAAGCTTTGTGTGGCATCCTTTCTGATGGAAAAGATGGGGTATAGTGTTCTGTGTTTATGCCTTTCTGTATACCATTACCTCAATTTAATGTTTGTATAGGGCCCTGAGGGTGGGAGTGGGCACACAGTGCAAGTGCTGGGCAGCCAGCCAAGAGCCTGGATATACAGATGTACTATAAAATACTCAGGGCCAAGTTTCAGGACAAGATTTAAACTCAATTTTTATGGCTCCAAAGCTCATATTTTTCTCATGTTAAGCCAGGCAAGATGGCAGGTATGTACCTGTAATCCTAGCACTTAGAGGCAGTAGGGTTTTAAGTTTGAGGGTCACCCTGGGTTACACAGCAAGCTCTGTGTTGAGAGAGAGAGAGAGAGAGAGAGAATGAATTTTCTTTTCTCTGTTCAAGGAGTGATGTTTTGAAACCAATGGTTTGTCCAAGTGGGCCTGTAGAGGGAAGGGAACTGGAACCATAAGCCGGTTTTCAGAGGGAAGGTATGCCTTCACTGTCCAGGATAAGGGGCTCTTGACAGTCTAGGGATGATAAGGAAGAGCAGAAAGTTTGTGGGGAGGGAGAAAGTTGGCATTTAGTAGAAAGAGTTGAAACTTCAGAGGTGATCAGTTGGCATTACCTGGGGGTTTTGGAGCACCTTTAGTCATAATGGAGGCTTGAAGCCTGGAGAGTCTGTGCTGGGACCTTAGGTAAACCCATGGTTAATAGTTCTCATGCAGAGGCTCCCACGCTTGTGTTCCAGATGTGGCACTCTGACCCTACAGATCCAGCCAGCCAGTGCACACATCTGTTTTAGAGCTGACACGAGCCTGAGAAACTTCCCTGAGCCTAGGGAGGAGGTTTTGACACAGCATATTCATTCAGAAGTATTAGGGTGGCACAGGCTTTATTGTATCACCAGACTAGCCATCCTGTGTTTTCTCCTTTTGAACCTCTAGAATTAATAACATTGGAAGTGGATCCTTGTTCCTTTGAAGCCGACTCCTCACCTGGACCTGATAGGCCAATGGCCTAGCCACCTTTGTAGGGTTGGCACATTAGGCTCTACGGAACATGTTCTAGTATCTAGTTTCATCTAATTCCTGAAAACTCCTGAGCTCCCCAGGAGAATGTCATTAAGTAACCTCTGGAAAAGCAGAAGTGAAGTCTGGGAACACACTGTCCTTTTACACTTAACTCTGGCCAGTTGGCCAGCAGGAGCCCTATGTGGACCATGAGACCATGGTGAGTGTAGAACTGGGCTACCCTGTTTAGTGTGTTGGTTCCCTAAGGCATGTGGGACCAACCCTTTGGCATAGGCCATGACCCTCCTTTCCTGCTTGTCTAAGTCCTTGGAGAACTGCTGTAAGGGCCAGAGGGTTAGAGAGGCCATGTGCTTCCTGCCCCTGGGAGCCAGCTGTATGGCCTGAAAGATCCCCTTTGGGTTGGCAGGCTTAGGGAATGCTTTCAGGAAGAGGGTGGGGGCAGGGCTGCTTAGCTCCATCTCACAGGCTTGGCTGAGTCACTACCAAGGCAATATTTTATCATACAGAGCAGAGAGCACTGGTCAGGTTGTTGTTGTTGGGACATGGAACTGTACTATTGACAAGTCTGGGGTCAGTCAGTAGGGTCAATAGTGTCAGCAAGGACCTGACCCTTACTGCTGAAAGAGACAACTGGGAATTAGGGATAATCAAGGGGGTTTTCAGGACAGATGGAAGCTATAAGGGTAGCCTGAAGCTGGTGCAGGCTTATAAGCTGAATGGCTATGCTAGGTGGGTATTAGGCTGTTGTCTTCTCAAAGAGCTCTTTGCTGGAGATGGGACAGTAGCCTTTGACATACAATGCATGGATGACAAATCAAGAGGTTCAAAAGGAGAAAACACAGGATGGCTAGTCTGGTGATACAATAAAGCCTGTGCCACCCTAATACTTCTGAATGAATATGCTGTGTCAAAACCTCCTCCCTAGGCTCAGGGAAGTGTCTCAGGCCCCTGTGGAAGAGGGAGGGTAGAGGCTCTTGATTTCTAGGGTGGGAGTGTGTCTTTCTGTTCAGTCTTCCTGGCCCGGCCCAAGGAAACCTCCAGTTCAAGGGATTTTTAGTAAGATTACCTATGGGCTTCCCTAGAACATTGCTGGGTTGAGAGAAAGGTTACTCTTGTCAGAAGAGTAGTACTGTTAAGTCAAAGAGTCGAAGAGTCTAGGGGTAAAGCAGTGTAAGGGCTAAGGGCAGGGGACCTTGGGCTTTTGGGAAAAACAGAGTATAGCTACAGGGTCACAGAGCCTCTTGAGGAAAGGTGATAGTGACATTGGAGTTGAATGACTTCATTCTGAGCTTGGTGTGGAGAGTAGACTTGGAACCTGAGGAGTAAAATAGGATGCTTTGTGGCACCGGGAGTTGGAGTCTGTGGGGGAGTTGCCAGATCATCTAAGACAGGAATTTAGGAAGTATAGGAGATTTGGGGTGGTTCTGGAGGGACTTTGAGCTAGGATTTACCTCACACTAAAGCAAGAACTTCCTGATAGCAGCAGCATCTTCTTCAACTTGAGAATCAGCCTCTGAGGAAGTCTTTTACTGTGAGAATCCCAAACTGTCCAGATATTTGGTGCTGGGCCACTGATAGAATTTGAGGTAGACAGCTGGGCTTGGGTGGTTGACCAGAGTTGTCCCCAGAGTCTGCTGTAACTAGAATACAGCTCATACCTCAAACCAGGCATGTCTGGTCCTCTTAAGGACTGTCACTGATGCTGTTAGGCTGCTGAGCTCAGGTCCCATAGCAAACCTAGCCCTCATCCCCAGGTACCCTTGAGGGGCTGGGTTAGGGCTGAATAGCTAAGTCTGCCACGAGGCATCTATAAGTTCCAGGCTTCTCCTGTGCTTGGATTCTATTCCCAGTCACATCCCCTCCTCCAGAAACAGCAGGAAGCTGAGGAGAGAGAATCCTAACCCAGCTTGTCCTAGCCCTGGCCAGGCCTGCCTGAAGGGCTTAGAGTTGCCAGCCACTGCGTCTGGGTGCCAGGTTTCTCCAGCAGGGTCAAAACTGGTTTAGAAGCCCTGTGTGGTCCCCTCGTGGGCGAGCTGAGGAATCAGCTTGTCTCCCTCCCTCTAGTTGCCTTCTTGTCTGGCAGGCTGTCCCTTTTCCCTGGGTCACAGGAAAATGTGGGTCTTAGCCAGAGAAAGTGGTCTGGAGCTGGCCCTTTGACATTGTCTCTGGGGGCTTTTAAAAATGAGTTTCCTGGTAAGACAGACTCTTCCAGCCTTGGGCAGGACTCTCAGTAGAGTCTCCCGGGTTTGCTCTGATCTGACAAACTCCAGCAGAAACCACCCAGCCGCCTGCATTCCAGCAGTGCTCAGAGCCGTGGCTTCTCCTGATGCAGTGTCAGCAGAATGCAGCAATGGAAGCACAGGGGTGTCTGCTCTGAAGCCTGTGTGAAGTCCCAAGGATGGGGCTAACAAAGGAGCATTTTATTCTAACCTTGTCCTGCTCGACCCCAAGTATGTTTTTCTAGTTTTTTTAGTAATGTTTGGGGTCAAAAGTGATACTAGTGGGATTTGTCAGAGTCATGATAGTGTGGGCCTGTGCCTACCATTGACAAGTAGGCAGTGAGTCTCTACATGGCCTGCAAGCCAGTGGTCAACTCTTCTGTCTTTAAAGGCTGTTTGGGCAGCTGGTTCTATTCCTGAAAGGCCTGCTCTACCTATGTAGTCAAGGAGGCTCAGAGAACAAAAGGGAACTGAAGTGGGGACTGACAGAGTCCCACCAGGTGTGCATGATATTATTATACTCTTGACTGTGAGACTCTAGACAAGGTTCTGGGTTTTATTGATAAGCCTTTGAAATTGACGTGTCTGAGAGGCCCAGCACAAAGATTGCTCCTGGCTTGGGAAGGAGACCATTGCATAGCCTGTGTATGTCCAGGCCTTCCAAGGTGAAAACTCTCACTTGTTAAAGAGGAAGTGTTTGAAAGTTGGAGAAGTTGCTGAGCTTGTCTTCCCAGATAGAAATTTTGCGATGCAAGGGAAAGTCTGGGATAGAGAAAGTACCATGCTGCTGGAGAGCTTATCATTGGGATCCCCAGTGGGAGGTGATAGCTTGTCTAGGGAATCCTCCCAGAGCACTTGTCAGGGTTCAGAAGGGCAGAATGTGCAGAGGCCTGGATCTTCAGTGCTTTGGGCATGAAGGATCAAGGGGATTGAGTAGGGATAGTAGGCTTACTTCCCTAGGAACTGATGGGGCTACTGAGAGGAAGCACTCCAGTCAGGACTGAATTTTACCCTGGCGCCTTCCTGTGCCTGTCTTGGTCTCTAGGCTCAAACTGTGGGGGGTGAGGAAGTCTTTTGGCCTGAAGAGAATTTTAGACTGGCTACTATGGCTGTGTGGATAAATGGACAGTTTGGTCTGGCTGTTGTCAGTTCTAGAACTTCTTGTTGTAAATGTTTGGGAACTTGGTGGCCCTGGACCAGAACCCTTTGCTCATCACGTTTGTCCCTCAGGCTCCAGTAGCAACATGTTTACTGGTAGATACACATATGTAAATCAGGGCATGCATATGACATGATAAAGTCTGCTTCATTTCAGTACTTATTAGGTGGGATAGCTCATAATTTTAACCATTTATTTTCATACCCACAAAAACCATTTCAGAGGCATTAATAATCTCTCTCTCTCTCTGTCTCTCTCTCTCTCTCTCAAGGCAAGCAAAGCCAAAGTTTATTTAAGAGGACAATTTTATTAGAGTTTCAAATAAAAACCCCAGGGCAAGCAAGTTGTAAATCTCAGTAGCTGCCTGGAGGAGGAAAATGGAAAAGGAAAATCAGCCATGCAGTTTGAGTTAAACCATGTGGAGGTCTGCCATGTGGCAGCATACAGCTCCATGGTGGGAAATGGGGCATTAGAAGAATGAATTAGAGTGAAGCCCAGTATGTTAAGTAAAATATGCTTAAATAAGGGAGAAGAAAAGGAAAAGTTATGCTTCTCAGAGTAATTCAGAAAAGCTGGCAGGCTTATGAAGCAGCATGGGTGTGTGCTGTAAGAAACTACTAAACAGGTGTTCTAAGATGTAAGTATTGTCCTGTCTGTACCCCACCCCACATCCGATTTCTATTTTTCTTTTATTTTTCAAGGCAGGGATTTATAATCTAAGCTGACCTTGAATACCTGAACTACTACTGCTCCCAAATGCTGGTATTATAGGCATGTGCCATCACACTTGGCTTTATATAGTGCTAGGGAATAAACCCAGGACTTTGTATATGCTAGGTAAGCCTTCTGCCAGCTGACCATGTTTGTTTTAAAAAGATTATGCACATTCCTAGTCTCAAGGTTATTATAATATAGAGGTAGAAATGCAGGCAATATACTGTTATGGCAGTAGCCATCAGTAGAATTAGACTTTTTCTGCAAAACCCATCTGAAAAAAAAAAAGGGTAGTCATGGGAGAAAAGTAGATGTAAGTGGCCAAGTTGTCATGAACACACTGGATCTTCCTCAAGCTAAAGATCACCTATTAGTGCCTAGGAGCCACAGATGATATAAATTCTGTATACCACCAGCCCCCAGGAATATAGGTAGGAAGTATCTATTCCAGCACACATTCTCCATGATCTGTTTATAAGAAGATAAAGAGAGGGGAAATATGCTTTATGGAGGTATGGTGAGGTATGGGGTAAGGGGTTGCCTTGGTGGGCTCATGCTAAGGCATCACTTCCCTCTGAGGGATTTACATGATAGTATAGTATAGAATAGAGTTTGTTCAGGGCATGGGGAGGGGAGTCAAGAGGGTAGTAGAGGCAGAAAAAGGCAGAGAGAATAGAGTAGAAGCTAGCCATGAGCACGGAGAGAGAGAGTAGGGAAGGGAATGTGGAGAAAGTGAGAGCAGGAGTGGGGGGGGGTCAAGCAGCCCCTTTTACAGTGTCAGGTATACCTGGCTATTGCCAGGTAACTCTGGGGCGGAGCTTAGACAGAATACTAACCCCCCCCACACACACAATTTTGATTTAATTAAAAAGGAAAAAAATTAGGAAAAAGCGATGGTGGAGCAGGAATAGGATCATCATGATCTCTGAATACTTCCTGCTGGCTTTGGGGGTGACGTCTCTGGGAAACATAAGACAATGGGTATGGGGATGTTGGTCCAGTCTTAGAAGAGTCGGCTGTTTCTTAGTTGTCCAGGTTCTATGGAACTGTCTGTGGGTAGATCAGAAGGAACAAGTCTAGTAGAAGCATCTGTGTCTGTGAGAGAAGATTGGAGCATCTGTAGGCTGCTTCTCTGGAGCTGTCCTAGATGTAGTAAGTGCCTGGACTTGACAAGATGCTGAAACACACACATACACACACAGAGTGTAAGGGTAGAGAATAAGATTAAGTGTGTTTGGGAGAAAGGAATTTTTTTCTTAGATGTACATTTAAAACCCAGAGGAATCCCACCCTTTGAAATAGGTAGTAAGTGGGAACTTTAGGCTATTGACCACTATATGTACTTATCTGGATGGAGTCTACTTGGTCCCTCAGAGGTGGTAGATCTGAGTGGGTTTCCTGTAGCTTGACTCAGACAGTTTTGAGTCCACAGTGATGACCAAGTCCAGGCAGGGCCATGGTGGTGCTTTTCAGTGGTTTTCATACCACAGTTCTGGCAGTCTCTTGGAGCTATTCCATATTCTTTGAGACCTTGTAGGGTAAACTTAGATTTCGGGAGATTTTGTCTGTCGTAAACATAAATATATTAATAATTAGCAGACTTCTGACAAGATTGAGGGCTCTGTCAATTGGTTATATCTGAATAGAGCACATCATAATTTAATGGCAGTAGCAAAAATCATTATTTATCAAGACAGAATAGGAATGAAAATCTTAAGTAACTTTGACAGGTTGTGTAATAAGAGAAAAACACATTTTGCATTAACAGAGAAACTTTGGCTTTGCATTAGTAGAGAAACACTTGGCTTAGAGTTGATATAGACCAGAATGGAAAGAATCAGAAGAGTTGACAGCTGTGCTGTGAGACTGTGACAGGCGGATTCAGGCCTGTGACACGAACTGAACATGCAGGCAAGCCTTGAGAATGGCTAGTCTGCAGAGTGAGGGACAGTTGGAGCGAAGATAGGTAAACACTTGGGCATAGGGAACCTCTTTCCATTTACTAGACCACTGACAGTACCTATGAAGATCCCGTGAGATAATCCGATCTAGTGTGCCATTAAGTGGCCATTTGGGGCCATTGTCTAATGGGTACTGAACCCAGAACTATTGTAGAAGTGCACTAGTTTTGATGTCCTAAAGTCAGGTGTTAACTTCAGAGATTTGAAATTTTTCCAGGAGACATCCTAATGGGGAGCCTGGAGGTATGTCTGAAGACAGTTAAGCACCCACTGGGGAGTTATTGGATTATTTGTACCAGCATCTCAAGAATAAGTTAATAACAAAATTTTAGCCAGGGTAGATGTCTAAGTTGTCACCTGAACCTTCTAGAGGCTACGGTGAATCCCGGACTTACCAGAAAGCGTCTATACCTAGGTCTGGGTATTCCTGAACTGTTTCAAGAGCCTAGGGGTAGGGGGTGCGAAAGCTGCATTTGAGGGTATAGTCACTCAAGGGTCGAAGTTCTATCTTGTATGTCAGTTAGAAGGCTGGTCATAAGGACCATGGCCATGAAACGCCAACAACTTAGCCCATAAAGGCTGGCCAGGCCCTATTTGGGAAATTGGGGCCCTCCCTGCTGACTGGAGGAAAAAAATCTTACCAATCCACGGGTGTATGTGTGAGAAATTAATCAAGAAAAGTGAAACTGTATGGTTGGTATGGGCCCATCCAACTGAGTAACCCGCATGGCACAGCTAGCCCATGTGGTGGACCTTGGCTCATGTGCAGCTCATGTGGTAGAAGTATGTGAGTCCTATAGATGCAGCCCCAGCTCACATGGTGGATGTCTGTAAGTCCCACAGCAGCAGGTCTGTAGCAGTTCTCCAAAGTTTAGGCTAGCGAATGTTGGATAAACATGTAGCAGGGGGAATGCAAACCTGCAGAGTTTCTAAACCCAAGTCATGGCACCATATGATGTGTTTATAAAAAGAGAAAGAAGGAAGATATGTTTTATGGAGGTGTGGTGAAGTATGGGGTAAGGAGTTGCCTCGGTAGGCCCATGCTGAGGCATCCCTTCCCTCTGAGGGACCATCCACACAATGGTATAGTATAGAATAGAGTTTATTCAGGGCATGGGAAGGGGGGTCAAGAGGGTAGTAGAGGCAGAGAAAGGTAGAGAGAGAGAGAGAGAGAGAGAGAGAGAGAGAAGGGGGCAAGCAGCCCCTTTTATAGTGTCAGACATAACTGGGGCGGAGCTTAGACAGAATGCTAATACTCCACATTCAGCAACATGTATTCTTTTATCTCCTTTTGCATACTTGACTGAAAGTTGAGCGTTCTTTATTGTGGTGGTTGTTCATTTGTTTGGGTTGAGACAGGATCTAGTTATGTTGCCCTGGCTGGCCTGGAACTGACTGTATAGAATTGGCTGGTCTCAAACTCACAGACATCCTCATGCTTCTGCCTACTGCGTACTGGGATTAAAGGTGTGTGCCACAATGCCAAACACTGTTGAGGCACTCTTCATGTGATAGAGTACATCAGAGAGGTGCCTGAAGTCTGTGGAAGTTATCCGTTGCACCTTTCATTTTCTCTGAGCAGCTCCAGCTGGTGTGACCTTCTGGGCTTCAAGAACACCTGGGGAGTCTTCATCTCCTTCCCTCTGATGGATCTTTTGCTCAGTCAGTGGCTTTAGTATTTCCATTGTCGCCATAGTGGCCCTCATATTAACCTAGGAGTAATTTTCCAGTCATCATTACTTATCTTCTCCTATTTTTCATTTATTCTACAGTAACTTTTAGAGCATAACTAATTCTTGTGTTTTAAGAAGACCACTCTCAGCAGGTAAAGGTACTTGCCACCAAGCCTGAGTACAGTACCTGGAACTCAAGTGGAAAGAGGGAATATATAGGAGTTCTCTGATCTCCATAGGCACACAGTGACACTGCATGTCATTGGGAAACATGTGGGCACATGCATGCTCACATCCACTTCCACACACACATAAATGTAACTTTTTAAGAAGCATCAAAGCTGATGATGGTGTTTAGTGCCCATGATCTCAACACCAGCACTTGAAAGATCGAGGCAAGAGGATTGAAAAAGTTTGAGGCCAGCCTGGTCTACAAAGTGAGTTCCAGGCCAACTTGTGCAGCATAATAAGGTCGTGTTTCAAAGAGGTCAGGCATGTGGCACATACTTTTAATCCTAGCACTTGAGAGGCAGAGTCAAGGAGATCTTTATGAGTTCAATGCCAGCTAAGCAGCCTAGGGAGATATTGTCTAAAATGGATGGATGGATGGATGGATGGATGGATGGATGGATGTGGCACATATTTTATACCAGCAATGTTAAGATGGAAGGCAAGACAGGTGGGTCCCTATTAGCTCACTGGCCAGCTTGTCTAGCCTACTTGGTCAGGTTCCAGGCCAGTGAGCAACCCTATCTAAAACAGAAGGAAGAGCCTGAAAAATGGTATCTAAGATTTTCCTCTGACCTCTATAATCATGCATATACATACATGTGCACAGACATATAAAAAAGTAAAAATAATAAAATATACCTCAGTGATACAATATAGCCTAGCATTTATGAAGCCCTAAGTTCAGTTCCCAGCACTGCAAAAATAAAGTAGTCACTGGCTACTGTGTAAGGAATGAACTAGAGGAAGGGCTAAGTCATATTTTTTTCATACGTGTCTCTAAAAATTAAAGAGAATTCTTAGTACTAGTCTGTCTCCCTCCAGCTACTGTTAAGGGGGACCCATCCTTAGGCCACACATCCATTAGGCCACTTCTCAATTTTCCTTCATGCTTCCTAGGCCCTACCCTCTGCTGCAGTCCAACCCAGCATGGCCTTTCTGCTGAACCATGCTTTTGTGCTGTTTATCCATCTACTCCCAACAGCTTTGGATCTACCTACCTACCTTCCTTCCTTCCTTCCTTCCTTCCTTCCTTCCTTCCTTCCTTCTTTTTCTCTATCTCTTTTTTTGCTGTTGTTTGGTTGTCTTGGTTTGTTTTTTTGAGACAGGGCTTCCCTGGCTGTTCTAGAACTCACTCTGTAGACCAGAATGGCCTTAAACTCCCAGATCCATCTATGTGTGCCGCCACTGCCTGGCAGAATTTTTTTTTTTTTTAATATACCTCATGTCTGAATATTTTGCTCCTCCAATTCTAATGTGCTGGAGAGAAGAACCCATGTTATATTCTCTTTCAAGTCAGGATCGCAAAGTCTACAGATGATAAATGATACTTTAGGTTGAGGTTCCCCAACCTCATCATTTTGGTATACAGTCATTCTACTTGTATTTGTACTCTGGGGCCCAGATGACATCTATTCCTAGGGTCTGGAGCATCTGGACCTTAGCCTGGCTACTTTGTAAATTGGCACTGAGCCAATAGAGGTAAAGTCAGGTGGCATCAAGATACACTTTCATGGGAGGAACTGAGCTTAGAATGGGCTAGGGATGGAAACTTAGGGCAACTGGTAAGGTTCAGAAAGCCTAGCCCTTACCATCTACCCTTGGGTTTCAGATTTGAAGCTGCACCTGCAGAGTACAGATTACGGCAACTTCCTGGCCAATGAAGCATCACCTCTGACAGTGTCAGTCATCGATGACAAGCTCAAGGAGAAGATGGTAGTAGAGTTCCGCCACATGAGAAACCATGCCTATGAGCCACTTGCCAGCTTCCTGGACTTCATTACGTGAGTGAACCGATAGTGCTGGGCAAGGTAGCTCTGTGCCTGCAGAAGTTGGCACTAGAATGGCCTAGGCCAGCAGCTACTGTGCTTCTGTCAGGTGACCAGATGGCATCTCTGTCAGGCCAGCTGTTGTTAAAGAATGTCTTTAAAGTCTTCTCAAGTGGTATAACTAGATTCAGTAACCCTGTACTCTAGGTCACAACCAGGTTCCTTTCCTGTCCTCTCATTGTGTGGGGCTGCTAGAGTTGCAAAAGCTGGAGAATTGGAGCTCCCTGTTCACTTTTCCTATTGCGCCTACATTAAACACTTGTCGTTAAGTTCCCCCTACTCCCCTCAGGGTAGAGTCAAGGTCTGGGTGTAGACAGAACTTTAGAGAGCCTGGGATGGGCCATACAACCCTCTGCCCCTACTTGGACTGAGCATCGCTAGAGTGTCTCAATCCACTAGCACTCAAATAATGACATGGAGACTTACTACTGTTTATGAATGATTAGGCCTTATAGCTAGGCTTGTTCTCAACTAGCTCATCTAACTCAATAGCCCATTTATTCTAATCTGCTTTATGTCATCCGAGCACCTGCTCCTTCCTCCACGTCTGACTGGTAAATCCCCTGTGCCTCTGATTCTATCCCAGAGTTCCCATCTCTCCCGGATGTCCCACCTATCCTCTCCTGCCTTGCTGTAGGCTGTTTAGTTTTGTTGTTGTTTTGTTTTGTTTTTGTTTTTTCCCTTACACATCAGTTTAGTTTTTTTATTTGATATATTTTATTTACATTTCAAATGTTATTCCCTTTCCCAGTTTCCCCTCTATACCTCCTATCTTATCCCCCTTCCCCTACTTCTACCCCCTCCTGTCTCCCCGCCCTGACATTCCCCTACACTGGAGCATCCAGCCTTGGCAGGACCAAGGGCTTCTTCTTTCATTGATGCCAAACAAGGGCATCCTCTGCTACAAGTGCATCCGGAGCCATGAATCCGACCACGTGTACTCTTTGGATAGTGGTTTAGTCTGTGGGTGCTCTGGTTGGTTGGTATTGTTTTTCTTATGGGGTTGTAAACCCCTTTAACTCCTTCAATCCTTTATCTAACTCCTCCATTAAGGACCCCATTCTCAGTTCAGTGGTTGGCTGAAAGCATCTGCCTTTGTATTTGTTATGTTCTGGCAGAGCCTCTTAGGAGACAGTTATATCAGGATCCTGTCAGCATGTACTTCTTGGCATCAGCAATAGTGTCAGGGTTTGGTGTCTGTATATGGGCTGGATCCCCAGGTGGGGCTGTCTCTGGATGGCCTTTGCTTCAGTCTTTGCCCAAACTTTGCCTCCGTATTTCCTTCTGAAAGTATATCTGTTCCCATTTCTAAGAAGGACTAAAGCATCTGCACTTCGGTCATCCTTCTTCTTGAGCTTCATGTGGTCTGTGAATTGTATCTTAGGTATTCTGAGCTTTTGGGCTACTATCCACTTTGTTCAGTTCTTTATTAAACCAGTCAGAAGAGACAGTTGAGGAAGGACAGAGACACACCTTCACACAGTGTACAAAAAGATTATCCCAACAGCCGAGGGCTGTTTTTCATGTGCTCTGACAGGTCAGAAAGACAGGGAATGGACTTGAGTTGGGGGAGGCTAAATGCCTTGCTGTTCTTCACAGGAGCTAAGGTGGGTTGTTTATTAATAACCCTTGGTTGCTCCAGGCTTTCCCATTGTGTGACCCTTGGGTGGAACTTTTAGAGAAACTATATATCCTCTAAGAGGAGCTAAACAGAGAAGACCCTGGATTTGAGGGCCAGAAGAGGGTAGTTCAACTAGTCCTGTGTGTCTGGAACCCTAAAAGGTAGGGAAATTAACTCTGAAGGAATGACCTAGGAGTGATGAGTCAGAGCCTAGCAGACAAAGAATGGCTCCAGCTCAGGTTGCTGCCTCATGCAAGTGGTGAGCAGGAGTATGACCATTGGCTAGCCTCTGAGTGTGCTGTACAGTGTATGTTGTTAGGAGTTGTATCCCCACATTCTTCTGAATGTCTTGTTTTTCTCCTTCCCTAGCCTCTTGTTTGGGACCAGATACATTACTCCACTTGTCTCCTCAGAGACAGGGTTGTATGTGGATGTCTAGCCCATCTCCTCTCAACCAAAAACAACCACTTGTACAGAATTCATCTACTCAAATGGGGTATTTAGGCAGAGGGCTTCAACCTCAGTTATAACAGGCTGGGACACCTGAAAGACACAGAATACTCCTATAAGTTGGAGAGCAAAGCTTCTGGCTGTAGATCTTTTCCTCCAGGTACCTCTTTGCTGAGGAATCCTACATGGATTCATGCTCAAACTTTCTCCTCATCAACTAGTATGGACCTAGCGGGACAGGGCAGAGTTGTTATATACCAGTGCCTTGGGTGTATGTGTCATACATCATTCTATCATCTGTCTTCTAACCCCTAGCCTGGGCCTGCGTGTCCTCTACCCCACAGCCAGATCTGAGGACATACCAGGAAACTAAATTTATTGCTAGCCTTCACCTTCAGGTTGTTTGCACAAGGCTCCTCCAGCTTCCTGGTTAATGTTCTGGTCTTTCCAAGCCAGGCTGGCCAGAGGAAGCTTGACCCCATGCCAGTGGTCAAAGAGTAGATGTTATCCTATCCATCTTGCTGCCAAATTGCCCACCTGCCTGTGCATCTACACTGGTCTGTTTTGGTGTTAGTCTGCCAGGCTGTGAAACAGGAGAGGGCTCCGAGAGTGACTGAGACAGAGCAGCTGCCAGCTCTTTGCTGGAGGTTGGCTCCAAGCACCAAGTGTGTGGAAAGTGGCCAATTGCTATCCTGTGGCAAACTTTCTGAATCGACCACTTCCTGTCCTCTTCCAATCATGGGTGATTGTGGCTTATAGCCTTTCTCTCTACCACCACCCTGGATGTCACGTGTTGACTAGTCTGAATCTATGGCTGCTTATCTTTGACACCCCCCCCTTTGTCTGCAATGTCTCATCCTCTACTCTCTACATCACATCACACCCCCTTCCCCACTGATGACTGCTGTGTCATCACCTGGAACTACTTCACTCCTGAAATCACTGAGTCAGGCAAGCATTCTCCACTCAACAGCCTTCAGGCTCTCTAGCCCATTTGGAGTCCCTTGCAGAACACGGGGTCTCGATTCAACAGGACATCGGGCCTTGTTTCCTCCCTGCTATCCCTTCTGTCTTCATTTCCCTCTCTAGCTGGTCTATCATTTGAGCTCTCTTCTGCCAACATCTGTAACTCTCTTGGCTGCCCGACTCATGGTCCCACCCTGCTGGCAGCCTCCCAGCCCTGGAGGAATCCCAGAGCCTCCAGCCTGGAGCTGTCCTTCCTCCACCTCCACTTCTGGGAGCAGAGCTGGGGAAGCCAGCTATTGGCAGGGTGTGTAGGAGGGAATATCATTCCTACTAACAGACATACATGCTCAACCTACTCAGCTTTAGCTTGTTTCTGCTCAGCAACTTTTTGCTGTCCTTACTCAGTACCCTGCAGCTCCCATCATGAGTAGGATGACCCCTCCCCATCCTGAACATTATTCTCTCCTGCCTGCATCCTCTTCATCTATGTACAGATGACCCACCTGCTTCTCTACAAAGTCATCAGAAGCAAATACAACACATCTGCATCCAGCCCCTAATCCATTCCACCCTTTCCCTGAGATCCTTCTACCAGCATTCTGAATCTCTCCTGGACCCTAAGTGGCCAGTCCTCTTTACTTCTGTGTTGTCACCTTCTTTAAGTTTCTTCCATGTGCTTCTAGTATCACACCTACATCTCTAGCATCATTAACCACCCTTAAAACTCATTTTATGGGGCCTATTTTTCACACTCCTTATTTTTTCTCTTACCTCTTCTATCACTCAAGACTATAGTCATTTCCCAGTTTTATCACTCCACAACAAGGCCCTGGCTATGGTCACTCTTGGCCTTCATGTGGCCAAGTTCTCAAGGATTGGACACTGGATATATCCAGCCCTCAGCAGTGTCTTCTCTCATGATATCTGACTAAATTTAACTCCTATTTCTTTAGCTGCTCTTTCTCTTCCAGTGCCCTATCAGATCATTCGATTGTGAATAGAATTTTGGAAAGAAATGAGTAAAGCTTTCATTTGGACCCTATGCTGGGGGTGGGGTGGGGCTTTCTCAATTTGGGGACTCATGACTGCTGTCCCTAAGGAAAGGCTACTTGGCTGAGAAGAAAGGTGTTTGAGGGAAGAGCTAGGGGTGGGAATCTAGAGCCATGCCAGGAGGGAACTACGTAGATGCAGAGGGATAGTGGTGCTGAGGGAGCAGACAGTAACATCAGGGGTGGTTGTATGCCATAGAGCAAGCAGTCTGTGTGAAGTAGACTGAAGCATGTTGTTTTAGGTGACCTAGCTCAACATCAGAATCCTAACACATTTAATATGCTGCTAAACTGAGGGCTGTTGGCAGGCCTAGCTACTACTTGCCCTGTAACTTGGTATAGAGCTTGTATTCAGGGTTCTTTAGACATGGAGAATACTTTTATTTGGCCCATTCCATGGTATTTTCTCACAGGAGAGTTAGCCCTGGAAGAGAAGTTGAAAAAGTTGTTTGTAGAAGAGTCAGCTTGGTCTCTGGGACATCTTCATGTGGACCCTAAAGTGCCATTGTTTTTAAATGAAGACAGTTTCTATCAGGGGCCATTCCTAGTGTATAACAACTACCTGTAGCCTACATGTCCACTGGCAGAAATTGTGTGGTTAACCTGTACTATCTGGGAAAATTGCCATCACTGGAAGTGTCCCCAGATGTAGTCTCAAGTGTCTAGTGGGTCCTCCCAAAGCATCTCTTATCCTATTCAGGTTGGCCCTTCCTGGTCCTATAGTGGTCATTGGGTTTCCACAGACCTTCTTAATAACAATCCCCAGACTCTTTCCAATAAGCTGACTTTGTCTCTGCTAACCAAGGCTTTAGGGCTGCTGTGGGTTGTTTCCTTGTTGCTCTTTAGCATGGAAAGGGAACCAGCACTGACCTATTCTTTCTGGCTTAGGGAAAAGCACCACAGTGAGGGGCCCTTCAGGACCCCAAAGGCTCAAATCAAATGGAATAACCCAACTGGGCCTTGGAGGAAGGTCAAGATTTTAATGAGGAGATGGTCAGAGCCCCACTTAATTCTGGTTGCAAAGGAGAACTTGAGGCTTAAGAAGTGATGTACTAAATAAGGTCATAGCAGAAACTTCTGTTCATTTTCAACCCTGAGTGGGGCTCCTCAGACATAGATATAATTTAGTACAGATAATGTCACTAGCAACAAATGAGGCTCCTAGGTAGGGGCTGCAGGTAGGCTAGTTGGCAGAAGAACCAATCTCCCAGCCCAAGTGCAGAAAAGCCATGTTGCTCCAGCAGATGGCACCAAAGGGCACAGTGGAGGGACAGGGTTGGCCAGGGACTTAAGGTTTCTTGAAGGAAGTAGCTTCCTAAACTGTAGCCTGAAACTTCTCCCAGCCCAAGCTATTTGGAGGCACAGGGCAAGGGAGGGCCTTAGGGCAGAGGATTATAGACTGCCCTACCCCCCACTCCAAAAGGGCCTCTTTGGCCTGGTAGGCAGTGGGCCATCCACTCCCCAGCTGTCTTCCTCTGGAGGGAGATGCTGACCAGCTGGAACTTCATTCTCTCTTTTGAGGCCAAATGAGGGGAGACATGGCAAAGCAGCTTTCTGGGGGCAGGGAGGCAACTTCTGAAGAGCCAGGCAGAGAGGGGAAAGGTTTCCTGCTAGTTGAAGGTAGAAAGGCTGGGTCTTGTCTCTGCCAGGCCTGTCCTGCCTTCCATCCCCCAGGAAAGAGGATTCTGAGCCTTGCTGTACAGGAAGGGAAGGCAGGGCCTCCACTGAAGCAGTCTTATAGTTGCTTACAGTGGGAGGGAAGAGCTCAGCCTGGCACAGGATGGAGGCTGGCCTGGCCTGAGTAAAGGAGGAATTAGAGGGGCTGAGTGCCATGATTGTGAGTGGCCCTAACTTGGCCCAGCATTTTTCTCTGTATTCAACTAAGGCTTATAGCAAGGAGAGGTTTGGGGAAGCTAGAAGGGAGGAGAGTTACTACTGGCTTCTGCATACAATGTCAGAGCTGAACCATGAACCACAGCTGGTCTCTTCCACTCACTAGAGGTATAGATAGCAATGAAGCCAGGTGGCAGCATTTCCCTACAGAGCTTTCTTCTGAGGCTGGGCCAGGACCCTAAGAAGTACTCAGACACCTTCTTTGATCTCTTATTCCAGCCTTGTCCCTAGCCTAAACAGATAAACAGAGACCCTGGGTTATGGGCACAGCGGGGAGGGATAAGTTTAATAAGGAAATGGGGGGTTGTAAGGTCTATCTGAGAAAACAGAGGTGGGAGTTTAGCCATAGGTATGGGAATAGAGCTTCTCTGCTGTATGTTGGGATGCACATACTATAATAGCCCACTCTGGGTTTTATCTGTTGTGGTGCTAAGGCCACATGGGATCACTTGAATAATGTAAGTTCAAGAGATGTTCTGTTGTTCTTCAGCATATCAAAAGGGGATGAGAGGCAAAAAGGCATTCTTAATCTCTGGGGTGGGGTCTCTATGGCTGTTTTGGGGATACATTGGTTTTAGTAGGGCTGAATTGGGTGCAAATTAACTGATAAAGGATGATATATATGAGATACAGAAGACATCAGAAGCAGGAGATATATCTAGAGTGAAGGAGATAGAGGTTGAGGCCAAAGCACAAAGCTATGGTATGCTCTTTGTCTATGCTGTCCCCCCCACTCTGCCAGTTCTGTGGGGTCAAGGACAAGATGCTGGCCATATGTGGCTCTTGGCTTACAATTACAGATCAGTCTTGCTTGGGACCCTTGGTTTTGGAAGGGATGCCTGATTCTTATCACTGTATGTCCTATAATGACCAATCCAGATTAAGTATAAAAAAGGCCAAGGAGACCAGAGGTTGTAATGGCATTGAATTGGGTAGGAGCTGTGTTCATCAGGTACAAGGAGTATGGGTTGGACTGAGACAGGACTCAGGTATTTTGAGGGCCTTATAGGAGTACCACAGTGGCTGGTACTCTAGGCCACCACCTTTTTCCTTTTATTCCTTTGGTACTGAGCCCCACCTCCTACCAAGGGCTTTACTTGATACAGTCTAATCCCTAGGTACTCAAGATTTGTTACGGGAATAGAGCCTAGATTTGGACCTCCCAGAAACAGAACAAGAACTATCTATGTTCAGGGCCCGATTCACAGTAGCCTCCATCTTTAGTCTTTACCCTTCCATGGCCCAGACTGGCCTTTAAGAACATTCTCCACCTCCTTTATACTCTTAATTTAATACTTGTAATGGTTGGGACTACTGCAGTTGCAGCCTGACTATAGCTGGGGTCCTCTTCTTTATTCCTTTCTTTCCTCCCACCTCAACCCCATAGGTGAGTACACAAAACTTTCTGTCCCAACTTCACTGTGGCTCTGCTTTTCAGTTGGAGACAAATTGTCTTGGTTGTTTCTTGCAAAGTCTTAACTAGACAGTCCCACACTCCCCAGCTCCACAGCCCCCTCTGCTGTCCATGGTGCACAGAACATCCTCTTGTAGGGCAAGCCTAAGAGACTAAGCCTAGAACTGACTTGAATCAGACTGGCCTGTGGATCTCATTCAGCCCTCCTGAGTAATTGCTTGAACTGGCATCTGGCTCTAAGGAGTAGTTAGTTTGTTTTTTTGTTTTCTTCTTCTTTACAGAGGGGCTCTGCAGTCTTCCTGATCCTATTCTTTATTCTAGATGGGGTCTTTACGACTCTTCTCTGGCCCTTCTTGGAGAAGCCCCTCCCCAGCCTATTTCTTAGTTTTTCTCCTCTTCCTCTCTGGACTCCCAACTCCCATGAAGCCAGAGTGGCCCTAATTATACTGTGGTTTTGTTTTAAATTTTCATCCCACTTATGGCTCCGTAGTATTTGAGGTGAACTTGGAACTCTCTGCCTGACCTGAGCTCAGTCTCCAGGCAGCCCTCTGCTGACAGCACTGCCTTACCTACAGCTGTGCCCTCCCTTTCCTTCTGCCAGTCTTGACAATACTCAGTTCCTCAGATCAATCCAGTCTCACTCAGTGTGTGCCTCCAGGCCTTTGCATACTGTTTCCTCTTTCCAGAATACACTTTCATCTCCCAGTCCTTTTATCTGTCAAGCTCCTGACCATACCTGTCCCTGGAAGGGTTATGTGCCTCACCTGCTTGTCTATGGTTTCTGTGTACTGTTGGAACACTATTCACACCATAGGCTATTTACTTGTGTTCAGTCATTTATGGGGCATGAATCTACCATCCTGTTAAAGGAAAAGCTGTTTTTATCTGGTGTTCCTGTTACTTGGGGTTGGGTTTAATGGTGGTGGTGACAGGAATCTGGGTGGGGAAGGATAGTTCCTCTGGAGCCTATCTACAGCATCCACGAGCCAGCACTTACTCTTAGGAGTTGTATCAGCAAGAGTATTGGGCCAGGCCTCCCAAGCCCACTACCCTAACAGTCTACCCTGTTGTTGTCTACTTCTCAGTTATAGCTACATGATTGACAACGTGATCCTGCTCATCACAGGCACACTGCACCAGCGTTCAATAGCTGAACTTGTGCCCAAGTGCCATCCGCTAGGCAGCTTTGAGCAGATGGAGGCTGTGAACATCGCACAGACACCTGCAGAGCTCTACAATGCCATTCTGGTGGACACGCCCCTGGGTGAGCCTCTGTGGCAGAAACAGCAGCTAGACAATAGTGTTAGCATTAGAGCCTCCGTGTGGGTTTTATGGATTGTAGGAGGCAGGGCAGCCCTAAAGCAGTAAACTCTACTGCTGCTGAACTTGCCCTTCCCTCAGCTTCCTATTCTCATTCTTTCCCATCCTACTTTCTTTCCTTTCCCATTGCTTTTCCTAGGCAGACAGGCAACTCAAAGGGTAGGCGAGGATTATCTAACTTTGGAAGTACTTTTTTTGGAATTCAGAGGAGGGCTGAATGAACTTATAAAGAAGAGCAAGGGGCTTGTGTCCCTTGTAATCCTGAGGGGTCTGGCAGACTGGCCCAAACCAGGGCTGTAATGGCTGGTTTCTTATGAGACAGAAAAGCAAAGCAAAGAGCTTTATTTGACTCCACTAAGCAGGTCCCAGGGGTGTCCAGCAGGATGCAAGGACCATGTCAGAGGCCAAGGAAGGGAGGGGAGTCAGGATAGCTTCCTGTTAGCCCTGCTTCACTAGTGCTGCTGATGTCTGCCTAGAATGCTAGAGAGAAGGGGTGAGTATTGTAACCAATTAATACCCTTAGAGCCAAAATCTAAACCCTGGGGAACTATCCAGGAAGCCACCAGAGTTGAATCAGAAGGTCCTAAGCTGAGAAGTGCCAGCCATATCTACTTACCTAGTTTGTCTTTGATTCTCTCTGTGACTCTGAGCTAGTTCTGGGCTGTTTGTGGCTTTTGCAGTTTCTTCATCTTTAAAGGAGAGACATCAGGTAAGTCTTCAGGCTCTCCTAGGGATCCTGCTGTGACCTCTCTTCTTAGTTCTGCAGTGGATTTCTAACTACTCCAAGCTTAGCTTACTCTTCTTCATAAGCTCTTTCTTATCGAAAGAAGGAGGAGGAGGCTAGTTTCCCATGTGCAAGCTCTAGACCTTCATAGGGCATACATAGCAGTGGTTTTCAGTCCCCAAACTGATAGCTGCCCCTGGAGAAGGAAATCTCATGGCCTCTTATGCAAGCCTGTCTTTGGCATGGTCTAAACTTGGGTCTGCCCCAGCAATGATTAGATCATGTTATGGCTGGCCGCCTCCTTTATAAATCAGTTTTAGGAGCAAAGAGGCAGGAAAAACTCAAGTCAGCAAGCATGGCCCAGAGAATTGCTTCTGCTACTTCCAAGGCTGGATTCTCAAGCTGGATTGAGGGTCTCTAGTACTTAGCTTAGTGGGCCTTATGACATGACCTCTCTCACTTAGGCTGCTTTCCTGCTCTTTACATCCTTGTCTTTCTCCCCAGCGGCTTTTTTCCAGGACTGTATCTCAGAGCAAGACCTTGATGAGATGAACATCGAGATAATCCGAAATACACTTTACAAGGTAGTATTCTTCAGAAGCAGTGGGAGTGGTTGGGGGTTGACTTGTCAGTGGGTGGGTCTGTGGGTGTGACAGAAGGTAATTTATGTGGGATGTACCTGTACCAGGCTTCTTTCTGGGGGCTTAGCCTCTCATTCTCAGGTTCCTGTGATAGTTTCAAGGTTTTGTGGAATGGGTTACTCATTGCATGGTGTCTGCAGCAGACTCAGATAAGATCAGCTAGAGTGACTGGTGCTCTGACACTTGGCCTGTCAGAGCTGGCTCCTAGACAGCCATTCATGTAGTAGCAGGAGTGTCATGGGCCACTACCCAGGCCACACCACATGAGCTTTTCCAGCCAAGACAGGCACCTAGGCAAAGGCAGTAATATGTGCTTAGTTCTGTGGGGAAGGATCCTGCCAGGCACAGCCAGTTTATTATGACCCTTTTAGGTTCCCAGACCACCATGAGCCCATGCCATCTATCTCACTGTCTCAGCTTTACTCTCCTTTTGCTTCCTACTAGACTATGGCATAGACTGTCTAGTCTCTGGAGGGAGAGTGGGCTTAGAATTCCTCTGTTTATATAGCCATTGTAGAGATTCAAAGGTAGCTACCAGTTACGAACATTTGAGAAAGGCTGGGTTCAATTTTTTTGTGGTGTGATTCTGAGCTGTGATGCCAAGACTCCTCCTGGAAGACTTTCCCTCAGGAACATGGATCAGCAGTAGGCAAAGCATGAAGAGAAGCTAAGGATGGCACTGGCTAAGGGACCCGCTGACCTAAACCTGAGGACATCTGTCTATCCAGTCTCCACTAGGGGTTGGAGGTGTGTGTCTTCTGCCCTGATTGTAGCTGGCTGGTGAACATTTGGCTCAGTCTGAGCTCAGACTTTCTAGGCTTTCTGTGGGGCCTGTGTCAACATACAGCTAGGATGTGGTGGTAGATGATAGAAGTTATGATAGTATAGGCAGAAGGAAAGTAAGGAGGATGGGCCAGGCCAGATGGCAAGGGGTTTACTGTGAAAGTATGGGTTTCACATGGATAGTGGGGAGGAGATCCAAAGGAACACACATGAACTGAGTAAGTCAAGTCTCCCAGGGCCTTGAATGCATTGGCAAAAGCTTGAACTTTAGCTGGGAGTGGTGGTGCATACTTTAGAATGCTAGGAAAACTTGAGCAAGAAGATTTTTGCTAAGTTCAAGTTTAGCTTAGTATATGTAGTGAGTTGCAGGTCAACCATGTCTCCATAGTAAGAGTCTCTCAAGGAAACATAAGCCAGGCATCGTGACTTTCAGTCCAGTGCTTGGAAGGCAGAGGCAGGCAGATCTCTGTGAGTTGAATCTCTGTAGTAAGTTTTGGGACAGCCAGGGTTACGTAGTGAGACCTTGTCACAAAACAAACAACAATAATGAAAACCATAACTTTGGGCTGACAACATGACTCAGGAAATGAAGATGCTTGACTGCCAAGCTAGACTACTAGAGTTTGATTTCTGGGACCCACATGGTAGAAGGAGAGAACTGATATTCACTAACTGTCTTCTTACCTTTGCACATACATGCACACAAAATAAGTAAAATGTGAAAAAAATCAAATGAACTTTAGGTCATGGGCCTAAAGTCTTCTAATAGAACATAATATTCTGAGAAGGCCCTCTATGATTGTAGGATGGAAGGCCAATTATTAGTAAGGGGGAAAGTAATACGCACACATTTATGAACATACACACACACACACACACATACACACACACACACACACACACACACACACACAGTCTTATAGTGCTCCCACCCACTCACCTGACCTATTGACAAATTCCTTGTCCCAGACAGGATGAGAGGTGTGGCTATACCCCCAGCCTTACCCGCACCCTCTCTGGGCCTGACTGGTTTTAGCTGGGAGTCACTGGCAAGGACTGCCCAGAAACCAGCTCATAAACACCGACCCAACACTGTGGGCCCCATGCCAAAGCTGCCTGCCTGTCAGGCAATGTCCCAGCCCAGTGGCTACAGATGGGAGATTAGGTGGACCCTCAACCGTCCGGCAAGTGAATTGTAGGCAGCTGGTGCAGCAACCATGGTATGGCAGACTCCAGGGGACAGGGTGGGGTTGGGGAGGTGACCTTGGTACCTGAGTCTTGCCAGTTTCCTTGCTGCTATAGCTCTAGAGGAAAGTGTGGACCTTAATCTTAGGGTCAGCTTTTCTGGGGATCAGTAAACTTGGCTAAGCAAACAGTTAGGTAACAGGACATAGAATCCCAAACTAGCTAGTAGTTTCCCCCACAGATCGGAACTGCAGGCTCCACTAGGATAGGTCATAAGATTTTTAGCATAACCAGCTAAGCTGGCCACAAAGAAGGCCACAGAGGACTGACTCCTGGAGGGGCTATGAAATACCACCAAGGTGGGAGACGGGAGCCATATTAACTTTTTGTTTCCAAGAGCTCAGTAATCAACTGCAGGTTCTCTACTGAGCTCATCTTGTATAGTGTCGCTATGTCTATTGGAGCTCTGGGTGTCATCATCTTGTCTGTTTTTGAATGCACATCCTATGTGTCCCAACTTGGACGGCACACTAGAATGTGGAAAGCTTTTTAAAGCCCTCAATCCCAGTTTAGAATAGTCCCTAACATACAGATCTAGAGTCTCTGTGACCATGCTACATATGGGACCTTAGGTGGGGTCTGAGTCAAGTTTCATGCAAAAGTTTTCCCAATGGGGTTTGCAAGACCTTGGTGGGGGAGAGGCATTGGAAAGAAACCTCTGTGTGACCTTGTGAATGAGAGTTGGGGAAAACCTTATATGTGAGCTGACCTGTCCTTTCCTCATACCCAGCAGATCAAATTTGCCTCAACAAAATTACTTGTTTCCGCTGGCAGCCCATGTACCCAGTTATTGAATGTGAGATCAGTGTTCACATAGGCGATAACCACCCTTCAGCAGGAACTGACCTGATAATTTGGTTCCTGCTGTTGAAACCTAGGGCCTGTCTGGGGGTCAGAGGAGTAGTGTTCTGCAAGGTGGGTTGTTGCAAGGGAGGGCATATGAATTCAGTCTAGACCTTTGTGAACTCTGAGGATAACTTTCCCTCATCAGTCCTTGGATATACTTGGTTTTCTGGGGAAGGGGAAGTTTCTGAAGACTAGAAAAGGAAGGCAAAGCACCGGGAACAGAGCCCCCTTAAGCTTGGCAACAGAAAGGGGTATATGTACCCTGAAGCAGATAGTGGACTGGAAACTGTTTTGTCACACCCAGATAGAATGCACTAAGCCATTGACTTGGATGATGAACTGTTGAAATTCATAGATGTTTGGTAAAGGAGAAGTTGACATAGAATGAATGGCCCATTCTTACCAAAAAAGGTTTAGAGAGTGGAGATCAAACTGACTAGGTTTCTGATAAATCTCCCAGGATTGCTACCCTTGCTCTAAGCAAACACTGTCCTTTCTACAGGCCTATCTGGAGTCCTTCTACAAGTTCTGTACTCTGTTGGGTGGGACCACAGCAGATGCCATGTGTCCTATTTTAGAGGTGAGTGCATGCCCACTCTTTGCCTTTTGTCCCCATTGAACCTTGCCGGGGGAGCTCTGCCAAGTGACTGGCTATGGTTGCCCTCAATTCTCCTCTCTCCTAACCTATGCACTGGCCCTGCAGTTTGAAGCAGATCGCCGCGCTTTCATCATCACCATCAACTCTTTCGGCACAGAGCTGTCCAAGGAAGACCGTGCCAAGCTCTTCCCACACTGTGGCCGACTCTACCCTGAGGGCTTGGCTCAGCTGGCTCGAGCTGATGACTATGAACAGGTCAAGAATGTAGCTGATTACTACCCGGTGAGTACCCTAGCTGACAAGATTTAGGTAGCTGTGTTGGCACCCCCAGTACCCAGCACTCATACCTGTGCTTCTCCCCATTTCCTGGCCAGGAATACAAACTGCTCTTTGAGGGTGCAGGTAGCAATCCTGGAGACAAGACCTTGGAGGACCGATTCTTTGAACATGAGGTGAGCACAGGGTCTTGTGGAACAGACCCCGTATAGGGAGGGTTATGACTTAGACCTGATCCTGCTGGCCACAGCGCCTGTGCATCACACCTATGTCTGTCCACAGGTGAAGCTGAACAAGCTGGCCTTCCTGAACCAGTTCCACTTTGGTGTCTTTTATGCCTTTGTGAAGCTTAAGGAACAGGAATGTCGCAACATTGTGTGGATTGCTGAGTGCATTGCCCAGCGCCATCGCGCCAAGATTGACAACTATATCCCCATCTTCTAGCGTTCTAACTTAAGGTTCCCAAGTGTACTATTGTATCTATTGTATGTGTCTGTGTGCTGTGGTGAAGCCCATGGCTCACTTGTCTGACCTGGTGAGGTGTAGCACATTGTCCTGGGATTGGTTGCCCAGCTTCCATGACCTACTCTGGGACTGCTCTTAGGCCTGAAAAAGGGTTAAGCACCTCTCCCTTGATCAAGAATGGACCAAGATCCCCTCCAGAGCAGCCCTATGTTTACAGCCACTGACATGTCTAAGAAACTTGTGTAACTTTCATGTCCCTCCCTAACCTAAGAACCCCAGGGACAGTGGAAGCTTCCTTTCCTGTCCATAGGTCATCCCCAGAACCATGGCCTATGGGAAGAATAGAGAATATGTATTCTTGGGGTACTGGGAAAGCAGCTTTGCAGCCCTCTCCCTCAGCTCTGCCCCTCTGAGACAATAAAATGGCCCTCTTTAAAAAGCTTCCTGTCTGCTCCCTCCTTTGTGCCCTTGTACCTTTCCTTGACTCTCAGCTTCATTCATCACTGTACCCTTGATGAGTCTCCCCTGCACTCTGCAGCCACATGGCCACAGAAGTCCCTGGAGGATGGCTCTTTCTGCTGGAAGCTCAAGTAGGAAGATAGGCTGGGGTGGAGGTTGCTAGATAGTAGTTATATCTTGGCTTTGGAGGCCCTGTACCTCCTTAACTGCTTCACCAACTCCTGTAACTCCCTGAAATTGGCCATTACCTTCATCTCAATATGCAGAAACCCACCTAGGGACACATGATTTGCCTGAAGTCAGCAGATATGAACCACATGCAGAGTGTCTGGGGAACCTCTTCAGCTCCCCTACTGAGTCCCAGGATCTCCCAAGAAGTACCCAATCTCTGTCATATAGTCATATCCTGTCACCCAGGCAACCAGGCAGTCACCTCCTCCAAACATTGTATCTCTCCCATTCTAGGAGAAATAAAAACTTATCTTTATTTTAAAATGCTAACAACCAGGCAAGTACAACATGTAGCTGGGAACCAGTAACTGAGAACGTAAATCCTGAGACAGTCAAGAGGCAGTTGGGATTTACTCTGGACTTGCAGCACTTGAGACAGTAGGTGCCAAAACAATTCTGAGGTCCCCATCTCACTAATCATTCTAAAGTTAGCACAGAAATGGCCTGTAGAGTTCTACAGCCAAACCTTACACTAAACTCTCCATACATCTGGGTTCTCCAAGCTGCATTGTGGAACATTGTGCCTGGTAGGGAATATGTGGGCTCATGAAGCTGGGGAGAGGTCCAGAGGCTCACTAGCAAATTTCTACCTCTGGGGCCTGGACTAGGCATCAGCAGTAGAGGCTGGGCTTTTCTTAACACAGACTCTAGGGTAAGGTTGAGGGATCTATAATGGCCAGGGGAGAGAGCCAAGGGCTCAAGAAGCCTCTCCTACTGAAGCATCTAGGTTTGTGGCTCACAGAGCTGCCACTGGGGAAGGGTTTGGGTCCTGGGGTGTGTCCTGAGCAGGAGCAGGGCCAGGTTGGCCAGGCCTCAATGCTCGGGGCAGAAGGTGACTGATGAAGAAGTTCTGTAGGAAACGGCGCCGCAGGCCCTCTGGCAGGTAGTGGTGAATGAAATACATGAGCCCCAAGCCACGGCCTGTGTAGTAGCGGCTGCGTGGCTGAGCTGCCAGCAATGCATCAGTGATAGCATCTACAACTGGGCTAAGGTCAGGCAATGCCATTCTGAGTGAATTCAGGAATTGCCCATGCAAGTGCTCAATGTAGTCTTCTCCATAGGTCTGCAGCAGCTCTCTAGGCAGGTTGGCCAGCAGCAGTTGCTTGCGCTTCTCCCAGAGGTTCTCATTAGTCACTGCCTCTAAAGAAGGGGTGACAAGGTCAGAAGGCAACAGCCAGAGAAGCCAGAGGCCATGGATTTATTTAATGTAAATTATGCCTATAAACCAAGCGATACTACATCTTCAGACTACACATCCCTGCCCATCCATGTCCCACCCCAAACCTGAACCCTCACCTGTCTTGAAGCAGCCAGGTTGGATGATGCTGACCTTGATACCCCAGGGATGCAGTTCACAGCCAAATGTGTCCATAAGCAGTGCTATGGCTGCCTTGGAGGTTCCATAGGCTGCCAAGCAGGGATACGGCATGTCTCCTGGGGTTAGAATGTGGATGCTCAGCCTTGGCCTGGGATTCCCCAAACACATGATAGCAGCTCCTTTACCACTTTGTCTCGGAGTGGAAGAACACTTACCTGCTGGGCTGCCAACAGTCACAATACGTCCCTTTGAGTGACGCAGTAGTGGCAGGAGGCCCTTGGTCAGCTCAAGTGCACCAAAGAAGTTTACCTCCATGCATTTGCGGAAGGTTGCCACAGGAGACAGTTCGACATCGGCCACTACTATGTTGAGGCCAGCATTGTTAACCAGACCCCACAGGCCTGGGGGCATAAAAGCAGGAGAGAAGCTTCAGGTCAGCCTGACTGCAAATATGCAATCCCTGCCTCCCTCACACTCACCCAGCCCTGCCCATCCCTAATGGAGACACATCTGCTGACCAGTGCTGGCGGTGTGAGCCTTGGTGATTTCCAGGACGCGGCTGATGTCCTCTGTCTTAGTCAGGTCCATCTGCAGCAGCTTTAGGCGAGGTGAACAGCGGGAACGCAGTTCTAGGGCACCAGGGCTATTCAGATCCAACACAGTGGCCAGCACCGTGAAGCCCATGGCATCCAGTTTCATTGCTGTCTCCTTGCCAAAACCAGTGTCACAACCTAACCAGGATAGGATAGCCAGTGAATTCCCAGCCCAAGACAAGCCAAAGACCACTAAAGTCTAGGTGGAATCTAGCCTCCTGGATGCTCAGCCCTCCCTTCTTCCTTACAAATGTGTGTTGTAAGTTTGTTGTCCTGACTGAGCCCTGAGTATCAATCTCCTGGCAGCTGTTATCTGTCTGGTTCCCTGTAGCGATCCCATCTTTTTAGAAGAAACAGACCTAGTCTGGTCCCATCTTGTCCCATGAATCTATCCTCAGCCTAAGTCAGAGGGTTATTTTAAAAATGACACTATCACTCTGCTTCTGACAAGTCCCAGAGGCTTTTGCTTCCCCAGAATTCTATGGGCCTTAGAATAAAGCCCAGATGGTATCGTCCTGGCCCTGTTCAACCTGAGCACTTCTCCAGGCTCAATTCGGAGCCCCAGCCCTGTTCCCAACTCCCCCTTGATCTCTGCCCTTGGAATTCCAATCATTGACTTTGGATGTATACATTTGCTGAGCACCAGACCACTTCCCTCTCAATACAAGAACCATACATGGTAAGTGAAGAAAACAGACCTGCATTGGAATCCCTTCCCACCACTAAATGTGACCTAAGGTCAGTGACTGGCTTCATTTTCTTGCCCTTGGTATGCAGAGATAAGAACCACCAGGCAAGGCCCGGGTATGGGGGTCCCTGGTACCGATAAACCCTTGCTTCCTTGATGGTTTCCATGCAGATCCTGGCTCTGTGGGTGGCCAGTGAGAGGATGAGGAGGGCCAGTGGGGGAGGAGGGTCTATGAAGCAGGCAGCCCTGAGGTCCTGCTGTGCAGAAAAGCTGCTTTGCAGCCCAGCTTCCCCACTCCTGGACAAGCACCCCCTCCTCAACTCAGCCCCGCCCCCTGTGCTGAGAGGAGAACAAAGCTGGTCAGGGGGCTGCAAACTGGGCTTTGTGTGGCTGGGGCCTGCTAGCCTGTGTTGAAGGGTCCTTCCCAAGCAAATCTGACTGGGGGAGGGGAGTGTGTGTGCACACATATGCATACTTGCCTCTGCTTCCTTTTGGAGCAGACAGCACTCCACTAAAAGCCTCCCAGAGCCTCAGCTCTGGGGTCCCAACTGATACCCACATCTTACCCTCTTGCTTACCTGCAAAACCTGCCTGCATGTTCACACATGACCTTGACCCCTGTCACCCATCAGCATGAAGATATATACATATGCTTGCACACAAGGTACTAAGCCACACAGCCCAAACATGACTCCATGGCTAAGCTTGTGGAGTAGTTTTGGTAAGCAGTTCTTGGGCATTCTTGGGAAGGAGTGAGTGACGGATGGCTCTGTAGGCATATAGCTAGCATAGTGTTCTTGGCAGATGGGGCAAGACCCAATCACTTAAGTGCCTTGCTGCTTGGTGGTGATTCGGAAAACCCCAGAGTTTTCAGGAAGCTAGAAGCCAACTTCCGGTGCTTACACAGGAGTAGGCTCTTCTCCCAAACACTGAGCTTTGAAGAGATGGAAGGAGCCCAGGTCACAGAAAGCATCCCTCTTCTCACCTCTCGCTCAGGTTCTTTGAACAGCAGTAGCAAAGACCTGAGGTGAGATCTCAGGAAGGACTGCCCACCTGAATCATGAGAGCCTGAAGTGGCATAGGACCTGATGAAGCAGCTCACAGAGGACAGGAAGAGATCTGGTCCATGTTTGAAGGCAGAGCCTATAACCTAGTTCCTGCTTCATTTCAAGGGAATTCAGTAGCTTTCCTTCCTCAGGCTCCTGAAACGGGTTCCCTGCAGCTTCACATTCACCCTGGAAGTCTCTTCCATCTCACCTGAGTCCTACTCAACCTCTACTGAAGGCATAAGCCTTTGTGTCACCATTCTCTACCTTAGTGCAATCTGGTTTCTTACCTGACATTTAAGTCTCCTCCCAAGGGAACTTCCCATCCCACCACACCCCCACAGCCAGACTGGTTATTGACGATCCCCTTCCCAAATCATGCTTATGTCTGTGTCTGTCTTAAGCCTTTGTCTCACACCCTTTCTCTGATCCAAGACACCTTTCAGATTCCACCTGTCTCCACCCAACTTCCTCCAACGTCCAGTCCAAGGATTTCCTTCTAATTCTTTCATCCCTATCCTGTCCTGCAGACCACCCATAAAGGACCAAGATCTCCGAGAAGCTGAGAAGCCATGGTGGTTGGGGAAGAAACAAAGCTGCCCCTCCTCCTATGCAATAGCCCAGTGCCCCCTAGCCTTCCTCCCCCCTCCCCATTTCCTGCTGGGTCTGCAGCCCCCCTTCCCCTTCCCTCCTTCTGATGACAGATTTATTCCCTGCTCCAGACAAAGAAAGCTCAGGCAGGCACCAAAGACACCTGAGTCCAGCTCTTCAAGGCCTCTTTCCTGGGCACTCAGGACTAGGCAAGATGAAGTGCTAGCGTAGACTGCAGACGGTTGCAGTTTTGGCAGTGGGTAGCTGGATCTAAGAAGCAGCTACTCTCCAGCTGCCGTGACCTCAGGCGGTTCTGATCTCCAAGGATTCCAGCCAGTGGAGGTCAGGGGGAGCAGAACTCGCCATTTAAGCTCTCTGCAGAGAATAGCAGATAGTGTGTTCCAGTGATCTGGGGGATGTCAGGCAGAGTTCATTATCCCCGTCTCAGGTCTTCTGAAGTCCCTTAAAGTACTGTCCTCTGCTTCACACCTGGACTCTCAGGAAAGAGCTCAGCATAAACTAAGTTTCTCCTCTTTTAGTCACTAGTTTCCTTTGAGCACCTGCCCATTCTCTACTTTCTCAACACTAATCCCCGAGGCCGCAGGTAGTTAACCCAGACTTGGTGAAGTGCCCAGAGCTTCCTACTTGGCTCACTTTCTTGCATCTAGAGGACTCACTTCTGAGCTGCGGAGTCCGCCTTGATGGTGCCCAAAGGAAACCCTCTAGGTGTGCGGTCCCGCCCTCCAGCCTGGAGTACCTGCGCTCTGCACACTCACCGGTGATGAGCACCGCGCGAGTGGCCACCGGCAGGCGAGGATGGCGCGCTAGGCGGGACAACGCGATCCAGCCAGCAGCAGCCAGCACCACGAGTGCAGCCGGCGGGGGCAGCAGGCGCTGGCACAGCCAGTCGAGAGCGGCCAGCAGGGCCAGTGCCGCCAAAAGCGGGCGGCCCAGACTTAGGTCTGAGCGCAGCAGCTGTAGCAGCGCGCGGGCAGCCACCAGCAGCCAGGCACCGCCCGACGGCCAAGGCCAGCGCTCCATGACTTCGGAACCCGGTCGAGCTTGGGAGGGGCTGGGGCCGGATTGGGGAGCGCCGAGAGGGACGAGAGGGACTCGGGGCCAGGACACGGAGTGCAGAAGAACACTGCCCTGGGTAGGAGGGATACTCGCTTTCTTTGCGGGGCCCTCGGACCCAGCTTATAAAGCGCCCTGGGGGCGGGGTTGGGGCGGTGCGAAGGCGGGGCTAGGGTGGGGCTTTCCTCCACTTCTATCTCAGCACCCCACGCCAGGCAGGTGCCCCCCCACCCTGCCCCTTTGATTAGATCCGCTTTCAAAGAAGCCGTAACAAAGTCCCCAAGTTGTGGCACGAGGCGGAGCCGTCAGTCGTCGGCTTCGCCCGGGAAAGGGACAGTCTGCCCAACCCTGTGCCCTGCATCTCATTCACTCTGAGCTTATTAGCACACCAAGGGCTCTGAGCCTCCGTGCTCAGTGTTCACACCCTGCTCACGCTTCCTCACACACACACACACACCATCAACATCACCACCACCACCAACTTTCATTCAAGTATTCCACATTGCTATCGCTGTGGCTGCAATGACTTCCCGAACACTGCGTGGAAGCAGCCAGAGTCTGCTACCAGCCATGCTCGCACTCAGCACCATGGCCTTAGGTCCCTGGTACACATGCCCAAATGTGCAGTTCTCAGCCACAGCTAGGAGATAATTTCAAAGTCCAGAACTGGGGATGCTGGGGGGGGGGGAGGGCAGAGGAAAGGAGAGGAGAGGGGAGGTGAGGGGAGGGAGAGGAGAGGAAGAAAAGAGGGAGGCATCAAGGTCTCCTTTTTCTTTTGTTCACCTACCCACTCCCAAGAACCAGCTAATGGGAAGACCTGGAAGAAGGGTCAGGACAGGGTGGTCCCTGATCTGCTATACTGAGTCCCCAGGGAATGAAATAAGTAGTGTGTGGGTGCACTTCCCTCCCTATGTGTATGAAGGTCCTTGTTTGTGTGTGGCCTGGCACCCCTTGCCACCCCCGTGTCTGGCACCCTGTGCCTAACATGCATGCCAGGGCTCTGGCAGGCACTGGGGGTTAGTGCCAACAGCTAGGTGCCAGGCCCTATGCAGAAGGGAAGAAGAAAGCATGGCAGGGGAGATCCCTACTTCTGTGAGCCTCCAGACCATGTCCCGTTCCTCATCTCTATCCTTTCTAGGTCCTGAGAGGTCACAGACTCCTTGCCACAGCTCTTTGTCCTGTGGTTTATTCTCTTTTCTGTATCCAGACTCTGTTCCAGTGTTTCATGAAAGGAGCTGGAGTCCAGACTCACTTGAGAGGAGGAACTCTGTGTGAAGACCCTGTACTCACTCAGAGTCACTCATGTGTTCCCAACCACCCATCCTCTATCGACAAATCTGAACAAGGATGGAGCCCTGGCCTGGGTGCCAGGATTTGCCTGCATAAGCTGTATGTGCCTGTCCTTGGGCATGTGGTCTTGGGTTCTTTTGTGTCTATGCACCCATGTCTATGGGGTTCTATGCCCTGTGTCACGCATGACCTTATGTGTGCTTGTGCATAGGTGTGTGTGTGCTTTGTGTGTCTCCTGTGGCTCTC